>NC_090999.1:77505357-78171428 GCF_041146395.1 Eulemur rufifrons | reverse complement strand
AACTGGCACTGGCTGATCAACAATAAGATGCTGACACGGTAGTAATATTCTTTGTGGGTGGGAGGCGTGGGGGGGTAAACTCCCAACTAATGGACGCAGTGACCCTTGCAGGGGGAAAGGGCATGTCTCAAATCATGGTTGGGATGTGGCAAAGTCCTAACATGTAACCAAAATGTTTGTACCCCCATAATTTCCTGAAATAAAAAAAAATTTAAAAAGAACAACTATGAGGACATACCATCATCTAGCATTATTATATCATTAAAACAGTAAAAAATAAATCGTCTTTGAAGGAAGTCACTATGTTCAACTACATAGTAAATGAAGACTGATAGCAGAATCAAGATTCATAGATAATCCCCAAACATTAATTTTAGTCATATGTTTCAACCTCATTTATTTAAAACCATATCACCAAAAACGGAAAACAAAAAGCCTGTTGATTTGAGTTGTATTTGCTCCTCTCTCATTTCCTGCTCCTTCTACTCCCCTAAGCGTCAGACAACAGTAGGGAGAAGGACAAGCCCAGCATCTGACTATTTTAGAATATTTCAGATTTCCTCCAACAAGGAAATTCCAAAACATATATTGTGGAATTAAAGAGCAAATAAAGACAGCATCCTTTCTTATGCGTTTCATGGACCATAATTCCATGATAGCTTTTCAAAAATGCATTTGCCTTATTACAGAGAGCTTTTATAGATACAGAACTGGGTTGACAACAACTAACTATGGTTTTCGCTGACACCAAGCTGGAAGCTAAAGGATTAACTGATAATTCTTAGGAATCATTTTAGGTCTAGAGTTCTTGAACCTAACTGGAGTCAAAAATTCCTGTATGCTTCACTTTTGAGTTTACAATAATGGACTATTGACAATTATTTTTAGTGTGGGAAGTGAGCAGGTGCTGCATCTAAATGAGAAGTTTGAAGACTATAGAGAGACGTGGACAATAGTCAAACTTTAGAAATATTTATTGTTGGACTCCCTGCTGTCACCATTTCCTTTTCACGCAGTTCTACTTATCCGCAGATATTCTGACTTCTTTTTCTATTTTAAGCTCTTAAATAGGAGGATAAGGGAAAAGGCAATTTGGGAGAATTATCATGAAGAGTTAAATTTGAAAGCCAGAACAACTGCAAATAAATCCTACCAAACCACAGAAGCTGGCAATATGTTTTTAATTTGAAATTTAAATCTGTAAGACTTTTAAAGTCACATATTTCTAAAATAAAATTTGCCTCTTGATGTTTTATAAGAATTACTCCCTGTGTAGATATCTGAGCTTTAAGGCAATCAGCTGTTTATCGCTTTGGATTTAAAGTAGAAAATATAACCTTTTCATCTACCACACATAGCTTAGTAGCATCTGTAGCAATTTAATAATTATTTAAGGTAATGATAGCTGACATTTTATAATTTAAGAAAAATGCAACTGCTTTTAAAAAAAGGAGGAAAAATCCCCTAATTTGAGGACATGAATGCAAGCACCAAGGGACTTTGCTACAGGGCTTATTCAGTAACACTCAGATACATGTTTCTTCTCAGTACCCGCTGGATTTTCTACAAAAATTAGGACTCAGAAATGTTTGAAACAAAATACATAACATGTGCATGGGTTTTTGTGTTTCTGTAGCTTAGCTAGTGCTAGTATTTATAAGATATCACCATCTTGCTTTTGACCTAAATAATATATATCTCAGTCATGACTCTGGAAACTCTAGGGTAAAAATAAAAGAAATAAAATACTTGTAGCATACTCAACCTTTTAAGCTCTTTCTTCTAATTTAATACCTCACACTAATGTTTAGTAAAACAAATAAAAAAAGCAAAATACAAAAAATACATATCCTAATGCAGCTATTTTAAAATTATACATGTATGTATGTGTAACATAATTAGAAGGTACTGTTCAAAACTAATGTGATTTTTTCCTCTAAATTTACCCACGTAAATAACATTTTTAAGATCATGAGGATATGTAGTTTTGTAGGCCCCTGAATCAACCATCTGGGCAGTTCTTAACTTTCCTACTAATGCAAGGGGCTATCATTTTTATTTTATTCATGATATCAAGACAACGGTGAGCTCTCTGTAGTTGTTTGAATACATGAGTGAACATATGAGTGAGTGAATAAATGAATAAATATAAACAAGCCCATAAACAAACTTTCCACCATTTTCAAGAAAGGGAGTCATTAAAATAATTCAGAACACCACTACAAGGACATTGAATATAATCTAAGCTTCCATAAGCATAGTTTTTTCCTTCAAAAATTAAATTTATATAGAAGCTTAAATTAGAAGGTTTAAAAACCTTGAAACTAATATTTTCCTAGGGAAACCCACTCAATAATTAACTGAAGGTATTCTGCCAGTCAACAAGGATTAGTATCTTAGTCTTCTGGGTGTCCCACAATGCAGAACAACGTACAACACATGCCAGTTCCCTATACGTGTTCGTGGCAGGAAAGAATAAATGTGGTTGTCAGTGATGTCTCTTTCACTGCCTTTCAAGTGAAGGGAAATCACTGGTTATATTATTCTGAATATCGATTATATTGACTTTAACAAAACCTGAGCCCTTGCTCTGTCAGCTCTTTCAATATAAAATTATCACAAATACAGGGAGCCTATAGGTCATTAATGCCCAATTTTAAAGGCAGGCATATTTCTGCTTTCAAGCATTAAATTCTGCAAAAATTGGCCAGGTGCAGTGGCTCACACTTGTAATCCTAGCACTTTGGGAAACCAAGACAGGAGGATTGCTTGAGATAAGGAGTTTGAGACCAACCTGAGCAAGATGAGACCCCCTCTTTACAAAACATAGAAAAATTAGCCAGACATGGTGTTGTGTGCTGCTAGTTCCCATGATTTTACAGGGAAAAAAATCAACAGCCATTTCTCATCCTTTTTCCCATTTTTTAAATTTCTGAAATATTTATTGTATTTTTTTCTCATCACAAATGTAATACATGTTTCTTACTGAATACTCAGAAAATCTATGAAAGTATAAAGGAGAAAATAATATAACCACTGGAGATAACCACTGTTACTATCAAGACTTTTCAAATTGCCATTATTTTCTGAACATATAATAAACTTATCTCCTATATTCAATAATTAAGTCCAATGCATATTTATATTAGATATTCTACATACAATTAATGATTCTTTAAAAGTTTTGAGCTCACCTCTCTTATAATTTCAATCTTATGTAAACACAAATCACAAGAGCGTTGACTCTGAGATTCTTTCCCTACAATTTCCCATGGTAACATAAGGGAACATTATTCTTAATTTAAATAACATTTGGACTAAATAAGCCTAAGTTTCATGATAAAATCCAAATCTGCATATGTAGTTCCTATACATTTTATGTATTCACTTTTACATAAATCTCCAAAAGAAGCGTGATTTTAGCAGGGGACCCTGGGCACCTTACCTCACCTCCTGCCTGCCCAGCACATCTCCCTCTTATTACCATGGGGTTTCCCTGCTGATGCCATCATTAGGCCCCTCCTGGAACTCACACAAGTGCAACCCACAAGTGTGGGAAAGTTAACACTCCTTCATGCATGTCTGCGACCAATTCAAGAGTCATTGGACAAAATTTTCCCCTTTGCTCTGCCCTCCATCCCTGCCTCTGATGGATAGTCCTGAGCAGTTTATAAGTCTCAGGAGATAGTGCTGTGGAATCAATCAGTTAAACTCAGTGCTCATACATCTCTACATTGGCTCTCCTTCCTTTTCTAGCCCATTTCTCTTGTCCCTCACTCCTAGTGCTTGGGATTTAATTCTCTGATTAAGTGATAGCTCATAAAAATTTTAGGGTCTGATTTTCTGGCTAGGACCAGTTTACAGCAAGAAGGTGCAAAAATGTTTGCATGGTCATAGGAATCTCATTTCTAAGATCAGAAGCAGGTAGCCTAATAGCACAATAAAATGGCCAGTTATGGGAACATCTTCGGTACAAGCTCAGGGAAAATTCTATGGGATTGAGTGTATGTGTCTATCCTTCAAAACAAGGTTTATATATTGAACCAATGGGATATATGTAATACAGTACAGATCTAGAATGCACAAATCTGGGAATCTAGGGATAGGGGCAGGATTGGTGCTTCTTACCAATCAATATTCACAATGATCCCCTGTGGAATTTTTTTTTTTTTTTTTTTTAAGAGATGAGGTCTTGCTCTGGCACCTACACTGGAGTGCAGTGGTGTGATCATAGCTCACTGCAACCTCCAACTCTTGGGCTCAAATGATCTTCCTGCCTCAGCCTCCTGAGTAGCTGGGACTACAGGCATGCATCACCATGTCCAGCTAATTTTTTTCATTTTTGTAGAGATGGAGTCTCACTATATTGCCCAGGTTGGTCGTGAACACCTGTCCTCAAGTGATCCTCCCACCTCAGCCTCCTAAAGTGCTGGGATTATAGGTGTGAGCCACCACTCCTGGCCAACTTACTTTATTATGAGAGTATAAACTCTGACCATCGAGAAGAGCTAGAGTTTCTGCTACACAATGGGGGTGGAGAGAAGTACTAATGTAGGGTGATTCACTGGGCATCTCTTGGTGCTTCTGTGATAATGGTGAATGGGCAATTTTAGCAGCTATGGTAGGCCAACAAAAACAGAGCATCTAAAGGTTTAGATCTCTCAGGAATAAAGATATGGAACTATACAGCAGTCAAGCCACCAACATTAGTGTCCAATTGCTTTTCAAGATTAAGAAAAATCTAGAACTGATGGCGAGGGAAATTTATAATGAATATCATTGACAGCCTTGAGATTACCTGAAACAAGGAAGACTATTACTTGTTTCACTAACCTTCTTGCCTTAAATCTTTTAGAGATAGCGACAGGCCAATACATTGAAGGGGTTATGGTGATAATTACAAGAGGTGAGCAGGACATCTGGTATTCACAAAAAATAAAGTTCCCATATGAAAGCTGCATACATGGCCCCATGCCCGTGTTGCAACCTCTCTTCTCCCACCTTGAGTTTTGCCTCCGACACTGGACCACCAGACCCTACTTAGCACCCACACGTGTGCCAGCCAGAAGTGGGGGGCACTTAGTAGTCTGTGGATGGGCCTTTGACCAATAAAGGCAGAAGCCGGCATATAAAGATTTCGCTTCTCTTCTACAGTGGAAGGTCTTGAGAGGCAGGTTATTGCCCTGTGGGACAATCCTCTGAGACTGGAAAATTCGTTGAACCTAGTAGCAGCCTGCTCAGTAATTC
Organism: Eulemur rufifrons; assembly: GCF_041146395.1. NCBI lineage: Eukaryota > Metazoa > Chordata > Mammalia > Primates > Lemuridae > Eulemur > Eulemur rufifrons. The sequence goes on along the minus strand of NC_090999.1, from coordinate 78,166,181 downwards.
ATCCTTTTATCAGCTTTCCCTCCTCTCTGCTTTATTCCCCTTGTTAATCACCCCTGCTCATTGGGATTTTACTCCCTAATAGGGTAGTAGCGTATAAACTCTCCGCCCCATGCACTGCTATAAGGGCAAAGGAAGCTAAGAGAGCATGTGACTAGAACATGTAAAGTATTTTCACAAATCAACACAAAAAAGATAGACAACATAAAAGAAATATGGGCAAAATGTCTCACTAGAGACTTCATAAAAGAGGAAATCTAAACAGCCAATATATACATGGAACAGTGATCAACTGTTAATAATCAGAAAAACGTAAATTAAAATAAGTCAGGCATAGTCTCAAAATAGATGTGAAGACTCATAAACTATCAGTGGGACTGTAAATAGGTATGATGTCCTTGAGAAAAAATGCATTATCTAATAAAGTTAAAATATTCATTCCCTGTGAGCACCAGTTCCACTTCTGATTACCCACCCTAGAGAAACTCTTATACACATGTGCCAGGTTATAAAACAAGATGTTTAGAGCATGATTACTTGTAACAGCTGAAACCTGGACACAACCCAACTGGCCATAAGCAGTACAGAAAAATAAATTGTAAAATATTTTTTACGATAGAATACTATATAGCAATGAAAATAAATAGCTATAAGCATGCTTAAAATAGGAATAAATTTTAAAAACTTAATTTGTGCAAAAGAAACAGCCCAAAATATTACACACTGTGTAATTTCATTTATATAAAATTCAAAACAGGCAAAACTAAACTATATTATTTAGAAATGCAGACTTCATGGTAAAAGTATAAAGCAAAGCAAGGAAGTTGATTACTGCAAAGGACAGGGATACAATTAGGAAAGGGCCTGCCGGAGGCTTCTGGAGTTCTGGCAATTTCCCATTTCTCTTCCTGCATGATGGTTTTGCTTTATAATGTTTTGTTAGAGAGTAAACCTATATTTTACATGCTTTCTATATCTACGGATTTTTTGCAATAAAAAGGTTAAAGTCCAATTTTTAATTTTCTTTTTATGAGAGGTGGCCACCTTTTAAATATTACATCATCTGTGACAGTCACATCAATAAATGTTACAGATGTTTGAACAACTATTAAATAAGCATCTAATCATTCTTTCCACCACTTTTAAAAGTATTAAAATACAAAACAGAATGCAAAAACATTTTGACCAAAAAAGTCAAAACAACATGGTTGTCATATTAGTAAACATTATACATGTTTGAAAAGTAAACTTGCCTTAATATCTAATAATGCTTTCCATCAGCATTGACAGTATTAAAACTCAAAACAGAATAATGAAATCTAAACATCAGGAAGGGATGAACTTGCCTAAACATACTGGAAATTCTACTTCAAAGAGGTTCATTCATTAAGAAATCAAAGAGTTTGTTTCAGTGGCATTAGTAATAGTTCTCTGTTTTTTCTTTCTAATATGAATCAATTCACAAGCTCCTAATAGGATTAGATTAAATTTTAGTGTTCTATATTTGGACACTTGATTATCAGAAATACTACTAAAAAAGGAAACTTATATAACATTAGTGGTTTAACAAAATCTTTATAGCAGCAAAATTTACATAAAATGAACTTTTTGATCACTGTTAGATACATAGCATATAGTATGTAATCAGGGACCAGAAGAACTGGATTTGAGTTCTAGCTTTGAAACTTCACAGACATGTGATCTTGGACAAACTTCTGGAACATTCTGAGCATCGTTTGTAATAGGGGCAGCAAAGGGCTGTTAAACAGAATAAAGTATGTAAAAGCTTCTATATAACTTACAGTAGTACTACATCAATATTCACCATTATTATTCTAAGTTAATTTTATATTAAGTATTCAGATAATAAGCAAAAATCAGTCAACTATACATTATCAAGTAAAAATTCTCTATGTAGTATTGTGAGATCCCAAATGGCACAGTTGTACAACACCAGACAAAGGTTTTACTCTCTCTGGAGCTCCTTTTCTTCATCTTTAAGAAGAGAAGATGCTAAGAATTACCTCAAAAGGGAGGCTACCTACAATGATTAAAAGAGCTATGCAAGCTGCTCTGTACAAAACCTAGAATTCTCTAACTCTTAAATGTTGCTATCATTATTGGACTATGGGTTTCACTGAATTTTACACACCTCCATTTTTTTCCTATAGAAGTGTATCCCCAGCTTGATGACATGTACTTTGTATTTTGGTCACATAGCAACACAGGCTGTGACAGATCCTGGTTAATGTTCCATTTATCCCGAGTTTGGGTGATGGCAGCATCATAGCAATGCTACAAATAGCAAGTCTGTAAACGACGAAAGGTCCTCCTCAATAGACTGGTGAAACTCATTATATGGGTTTACTTTATCAGAAAAATGGATGCCCACATATAAATGCCAATGGCAATTCCCCCCAGAGACTGCCCTGCCATCACGGGAGACCCACACAACGAGTGAGCAGAGATTTACCTGCCGATGAAAAACACTAATTTTATCATTTGACCATAATAGCATTGACAAGGAACATGAGCAACCTACCATTAAGAGGATGATCATAAAAACAGATAAATATGCTACTTTATTCTAAGAGCACAGCAGAGTTACAATAGTAATCATGAGTGAAAAAGAAAAGATATGAAGAATTATCTACATAAAAAAACATGGATTTTGAATGAATTAAGAAATTACATCCATTGTAGCTATGCTAACAGCACAGTGGGTGACATCAATATGCAGAGGAACCTTAATTTTGGCAGCACTTTTAAGTGTGTTTATAGCAAAAGATTTAGAAAAGCTAATAGGTATCATCTTGGTAATAGCACAGGACACATTATGTCAGGGAGCAATTAAGTTAGTAAAGTACCAGGGCATTCTGATTTTCATTAAAATCACACTAGCAAACTGTGCTTATACAAATAGGCACATCAGAATCTGTGAAAAGTGTACATTTAGTAGCATTCAGTATAATGCACGTAGAGATATATGGGTATCTCCGAGGTGTATGTGTGTGTATATACTTCATTTACTAAATCATATACAAGCTATTCATTAGTATATTTCTTTCTGCCTATTCTGCATAGTGTACTATTTTTTCCTATTGGTATACCATGATCACTTTAAGACAATTTTCATTTGTTTCAATTCCTTGGAGTAGGGCTTTATTTTTATGCTCCAGCCAAAAGAACAGTATGTGATACAGTTCTTATTTTAGAGGCAGACATTCCATATGTACCACGCATGAAATGTTAAAAAATTAGAAGTCATCCAATATTCCCAGGCTGTGTAGCATATGACATAGTAATAGCTTCTACTGATATACAGTTAGGTTATGCAATTTTGTGAGAAGCAACTTTGTTGTAATTTTTTAGGGGGAGATCTCTTTTTCATGGCTGAAAAAATATGAAAAAGTCAGGAACAAAAGAAAAAGGTAAGTTAGGTGGGCAACAGAAATCTGACTACACTCTTGCTTATTTCCCACAGGGGTCAGAAATACTGGAAAGGCACGAGCACATTCAACTTCCAAATTAGCAAAAATAACATCAGAAAAAAAGCAACAATGCCCTTGGATGTCTCTCCCTTCCTTGGGACCCTTGTGCCTATTAAACCTCAACAGTTCTGCGGTGCTCCAGAGAAGCATCCTCGCAGGGTGGGGGTGGGGAGGAAGAGCAAGTGAGACTAACTGAGGTTGGTGCTTTGCCCAGATCTAGAGAGGGCTTCTGCTTGTACCTGGTACAGATTTCACACAAATTGGCCCTCAAGGTTAGCAGAATTCAAATCTGAAGTGTCAACTGAGAAACAGGAAAAGCTTCTGAGAAAAGCCATGACGGGGAGACTAGATAACTTTTTAGTTTCTCATTAATTCATCTTTATGTTTCTCATATTATCCAAAACAGTGCTTTGCAATATCAGTCTACCAATAAAGGCCTTTCGATTGAATATATTAATGTTTACTTGATAAATCCACATTGATATGTAAGTTAAAAATACGTTAGAGCCTAACAGGAAGTGTCTGTTACCCACAATCACCTTCTATCAATGTAAATACTGAAACTCTTCTGGCTACTACAGTTATAAGAGAGATTAAAAAGTTCATCCTTTAAATAATTTCTTGTGATAACAACAGGTTTAAAGAAGAGAGAGACTATAATTATCATTTAACAGTCACCTTGCTTTAATTTAGTGATTTGTTTAATTACATATTAAAGTTTAACCATATTTAAAATGTTATGCCTATTTTATGAAAGCCTCACAAATTATCCATTTTAAACTTTATGACACAATTCACATAAATAAAATGATTTTTCAAGTGAAATAGCAAAAAAAGGAAATAACCTAAATGATCATAAGGATAGAAATAGTTCATTAAAATATTGCATAATTTTAAACAGAATACTATTTATCAGTTAAAATGAATGAACTACTTTATTTCACCAACTCCAAGATAAATTTTTTTCACATTTTAGTATATGAAATAGAGTTGCTTCTCACAATTGATAATATCATATAATTGCTATTAAATAGATAGTAGGTATGCTTCTGTTGTCATTGATTAAGAATGCAAAAAAAACTGTTATTCCTGAGGGTATATTTGAACAACTACAACCCTGTAACACTGCATTCAACAAACCATTTAAGAACTATTTGAAGAATGAATATGAATTCTGATTGTTGTATGAAAACCTTCCATTCATGCCTCTAGACAGATCAAGAAAGTGTGTGCATCAAAACTTATACAATGGGTATCAGCAGCTGGAAAGAGAATACCAGAAATAACAGTAGAGCATTCTCTAAAGAAGTGCTCTCTCATCAGTACTTTTGATGGCACAGAGAATGGTACTATATGGAAACCACACAAGCATCAGTAACTGAATCAGGCAGTGATTCAGGAATTTAACACTGAACGGGAAGTCGTTTTAGGAATGTCTTAACTGATTAATTTTTGTTACGTTTTACTTTCTATATGCACTAATTGGCAATGTTTTTTTTTTTTTTTTTCCTATCTCAGTGATACAAAAATACTGCTAAGTCAAGTATGGTAGATCTACATGCAAACTTAGACGGTTTCTAACTTTCATTGGTTTCTAACTTTCATTGGTTTCTCAACTTACAGTTGACTTTGCGATGTTGCTACAGCAACATACATTCAACAGAAACTGTACTTTGAATTTTGAAGTTTGATCTTTTCCCAGGCTAGCAATACTCTCCCAATGCTGGGCAGCAACAGGGAGCCACAGCACCCAGTGGGCCACGTGCTAAACAACAGATAACTCTGCAGTAGGGCACTGTGTTGCCAGATGATTTTGCCCAACTGTAGGCTAATGTAAGTGTTCTGAGCGTGTTTAAGGTAGGCTAAGCTATGATGTATGGTGGAGGTTAGATGCATTAAATGCACTTCTGACTTAGGATATTTTCAACTTATGATGGGTTTATCAGGGTGTAACCCTATGGTAAGTCAAGGAGCATTTGTACAAGCATAGATATCAAAATCATATTGTTGAAGGAAAAAGAAATAGGTTGCAAAAATATACACATAGTATAATCGTATTCATATAGAAAGAACCCACAGAAAATATTAACCTGTATTTTTGTGGCTATAAATACATATACGTAGAAGTCAAAATATAAAAAATGAACTGAAAGGAAACATACAAAGTTAATTATAGAAGCTAATTTGAGCCAAGAGGAGGTAAGGGAATCAGAATTAAGGGCCACAGAAAAATGTTATTTAACTGAATCATTCATAGATTCCTACTTTTAAAATGAGAACTATATCTTACATTACTGAGATTTTTTTCAAGCACTGTATAATAGAAAAAATGGCCAAAAGCAAGTATATACAAATATTACTCAGTGATTAATGACTAGTAGTTACTGGGTCTATCAGTCTGTTGCATTTTCTAGTTGAAACTTTTTCAATTTCCACATCAGACCCCAAACTCAAAAGAAAAATAACATTGGGGAATTGCATATACACCTGTATTTTAAATGTCAGTTAAAATAATCAAGCATAAACTTGATTATGCATCATTCTATCAGAGTGATCTAGCAGTGTTAGCCAAACAGCCTCTGTTTGCCTTGTCCTTTGACTCTCTCTTTGAAGAAAGAATGCAGTGAACAAAAAAATGCAATAATTTGGGACTTCATTGACCCAATTCCAGGAAATTTCTTGTCAATTTTAGATAACAGCTTTTTGTGAGAAGCAGCCAGTCTTTGATCTTCTATCCTGATATATGTGAATTACAAACATAGCTTTAAATGCTCATGAATTTGATTTCTCAGATCAAATGTTTTATCCTTATCTCTCTTGATAATCTTCTCATTTTCCAAAATGGTCTCTCTGGGTTATATAATGAATAGGCTTAACCCCTTTCTCCTGAAATGTTATTCTCCTCTTCCTTCTGGAGAAAGATAAATGAGATTTGTGCTTTACAATTCAGCATGGAAATAGGAATTATGTAAGATATACCAGACTGAGGGAGAGGGGATGCAGCAGGAAATAGGTACATTTTATTCTACTGTATTCTACTGTATCAATTAGGGTTGAGTTGCAAGAAAGAAAAATTATTCTAGCTATTTTAAGCTAAAAAATTAATACGGGAAAGTAGAAGTTTGCAAAATCATTGACAGGACAGGAGTCGCTGGCTTTACGCTAAGGCCCCTAGGAATGTGTCCCAGAACAAGACCACAGAATTGCCCAGCCTGTCACCATCAGGGATGCTGGGATTTCCAGATCCGTGGATCTGGAAGCCACCGATGTCTCTGTTTTAATAGTCTCTTGACACCTACCAAACTAGTATCTTGGCTATAGAATATTGTTACAGAAAACAAAGAAAGAAATAAAACTCCACAACTTGCCTTTCCAACATCAATAACACAGCAGAAACACTGTCCTGAACTTACTTCCTCTTTCCAGGTCTTATTTGAGTGTATATAACTGGCAGGGCCAAATCACCTCCAAAAGCTTAGCAAAATCTAAAGAAGATTCCCCAAATTCCTCAGCCCTCCCCACTGTTGGTACCATAGCAAGAATTCAACCAACACTAATATTCAATTAATATTCTGAAGAAGTATATCCAAGAACTCTGCATTTTGTTCCGTGTTTTAATTAAAATTCTCAGAGGTCTACAATGAGATTATGTTTCCTCTCGCTCTAGCCTGCTTCCTTTCTGGTCCTGGTCTCTGCCAATTTGCATGTTAGAGCTAACTGTGTCATAGTTACCATCTGTTTAAATAACCCACATCTCAGAGATTTACACTGCTGCACGTGTCTCTGCAAACCTTTCAGTTTGGAGATCTAGGTCAGTCAGCCTAGATTTTTAACGAACAGTTGGCTTTCCTATAGAAATAACTATGTTTAGAATTTTGAAGTGCTCCATTTTTGTGCCAAATTCTCGATCAACTGCATATATTTTAATTATAATAAAGCAGCCTGATAGAGGGGAAAACATAGGTATTAAAGACAAGACCTTTGGTAGGTCACTTAAAACCTGATTAATAACTAGGTTATGTAACTGGCAGACTTATTTTGAGTCTCCAAAAAAGTAAAAGAATTTGAGCCATTGTATTTTTTTTCCTGCCTTCTAAGGTACAATAATGTTTGGTGCCGTCCCCAGAATACTTCTTTATATCAACCCTGTAATTTGCTAAAGCTGATTTTTAAAACTAAGATGTTATCACTATTACCTGATATTTTTCTATCAGAAGAATCATTTAAAAGAGTGTTCTGTTTCAAAATAGTTCCTCTTACCGTGATGTCTGGGGAACGTTCTTATTCCATTAGTAAATCACAATCAGATATATTGAAACACATTTGGGGAGACATTCTTGTGCTCTTTTTGAAAACTTCCTTCTAATGTTTTCACTTACAAACTTCACACATATAATTGAGAAGTGTTTCAATACTCTCTGTCCTCAGTACTGCTGTGAATACTTGCTCTATAACACTCTCTTCTTCCAAATGACCACCTCCCTCCACCCACCCAATGAAAGCTAGTCAGAAGTGGTTCTATCATTCATTAAACTGAGCCATTCCTGATTACGTTGCACAATGCAAATAGCATTTATGGATTACCTAACTAAGCACCAAACCCAGAGGCAGGCACAAAGGACACAAAGATAAATATCATACAATTCCTGCCCTCAGAGCACTCAACATCTATTGGGGAATATGCACACAATTCACACCTGTATACATCACACACATGCATACGTGTACACACACTCGTGTAGGTGCACTGCAAACAAAAATACAATATGAGTGCTATACTTTAGGCATAAAAAATAAAGTTCTTCAAAAGCTCTTAAAGATAAGCAATTAATTAGCAAGGGGAGTAAGGATTTGCTGAATTAACTGTACTTTGACACAAAGCAGAATAGCTGTGTTCTATAATTGTTAATTACATCTGTCATATGAAGGAAAAAGATCACTTTCTGAGAAAATTTTACTCCCCCTCTCCCTCTGACACATCTGTGCTTGGTTTGTGCATCCTTGAGTGTGTAGCATCTGGCTTTATCGTAAATGGAGTTGATGGCTCAGGCCGGGGCTAATTGGCAGAAACAGCTAAGATCTGCAGAAGGGGGCGGGAGTTGTCCCAGGTTGCTATGGTGACAGAGCTCATTCTTCCAAGTGGCTCAGTCAGAGTTTCTCAAGTTGCACTACAGTCACTGGGCCTGGAACGTGGGCACCTCTGAACCCTACCCTGGCCTCACTCTTTTCCCTCAATAGTATCTATTTATGATAATATCATCTGCTCTGACTTCTCAGGTCAATATACACAATAGGTTCAAGCCTACAACTAAATTTGCTTCAAACAAAGGGAATTTAGGGTGCAAACTAGACTCCTTTCAAGTAAATGGCACAAGTTCACCTCTCTGAGCAGGCCTGTGTTGCCGAACTCCACGGGGCGCCATTCACACCTCGGCCGTGCTCCAGAGGGCGCCGTTCACTAGCACAATCCCCAAGGGTTGTCCCCAGAGGCTGCACCGAGGTACCCTACTGCCACTGAGTTAGTGTCAACCAATCTTAAGACACTTTACAATCCTTTCTAGAACTCTCTAGGGTCACCTTTCCTATAAAGAGAGATCCATTATGTTATATATACTTTAAAAGTTCCTGTCATCACTGAGACCACCCCTTTTTCTCCCTCTCTCATTTCTTTGGAAAGGAAACCACTCAGAAAGAACTGAGTGGGGTAATTTTTTTGCAGGAGGCAAAGACCCAATTTAAGGTGCCTGGTAAGCCTTGCTAAGAAAATAAACAATTGTAAAATCCCTTCAGATTGACTGTAACAAACTAAATTGCTAAATAAAAACTACCATAGTAGACTGTGAACTCCTTGAAATTAGGGATCTCTTCTCGTCTGGTACTTTTGAACCGCACACACTACAGAATGCGTTACATTTGCTCCATAAATGTTTATATATACAGTTCTCTTAACTATTCATTTATTTACATAGACCTAACAGGATCTCTGTTTATAATATAATATAATGCAATATATAAATTGTGTGTTTATATATACATGTATTTCAATGTTACAAAAGCACATTTTTAATTTTTTTCTTTAAGTTAAAGGTTTTTGTGATTGTAAATGGCCTTTTTCAAATTATTTTGAACTATTTAAGCTGAACTGTAAACAAACAAATAAGCTTGTTCTCCTAATTTCATATTGATACTAACTATTGCATCCATCTGTGAAATGCAACAGTTACATGGATTTGAGTCAAGGTCTACTTCCAACATGAAGACAGGAGCTCTAAGTGTCCAAGGCTATGAAATGACTTTAGAGTTACCAAGCATTCTCTCCACTGAGCACTGTTCAAAGCACTAGAATTATTCCTATAGGAGGAAAGCAAAAGGAAAACCCCTACCCTATGGACATTATAATCTCCGGAGAAACAAAGCATACACAGGAATGCCCTAAAAACATTATAATAGCTACTGAAATGTAAAGTTACAGAATAAGTTGATTAAGTTCTACAATGGCAGAGTTTTACTACACATTAACTTTTCCTCTTTCTCCAAGTTACACTGCATCCTAAAATTATTAAGTATTATTCATGCCTGTGAAATGATCAAACATTCCCTTTAACAATATTGAACTGAAAAATTTTCCAGGATCACAGTTTTTATATTTATATGCTAATTTCTCCTTATAACACATTCTAAATTCTCACCACTAAGAACCAGTTTACAATCATTTGGTCCTCTAAGCATCAATAAAAGTACTGAGATTATCCAAGGGATACTGAAGACAAGAAAAAAAAATGTAGCGATATTATAAAATGTATAAAACAGTACATGCAGTGTAGAAGCTATTGTTGTGACACACAAAAAATTATGTAACAAACATAGAGTAGAAAAATGTGACTTCGTTTCATAATCAGCATTTTAAAATTCATAATTTAGATTTTTTAACATCTAAAAACTAAACTGATTGCAAAGTAACATTGACTATCCTCGCCCTTTCAGAGCTGCTGATATTTATGATCCCTTCCCAAAATTAAAGACCCTGTAACTTTTATTATGGGAAAATCTGAGAGGGAGGTGAAAAGGAAAATAAAAATAAAATGGCTTCAAGTTTATTGAAATTGCAACAAGCAACTGGCTGAGTGAAACATTACTTTTAATCCCAGAAAATCAGTTGCAGGGAGTCTCTGTGATGTATTATGCTTCTAATGCTTTATGACATAGTGTACCTACACGCCTCTGTTTAATTCAATGGATATTTTTCAGCCAACTGCTACAAGATCAAGCCAAGGACATATTCTAGCTTCTACTAGACTCCAGCTTAAGTAGTTGCAAGCCTGCAGTCTCCAAAACCACAGTTGACATCGCTAGGATTCAAATACCTCCATTACTCATGGAGCTTCATGTGTTCGCTCCATAAAATCTAGTTTCTCAAAACTTATCATCAATGTGCTAAAACCTTAATGAAAATTAGGTAAGAGATAACTTTTCCAATAGCACACTTGGGCTATGTGAACATACCTCCTGAGAAATGAAAATTCAGTCAAGTGGAGAGGTTTTCATTTAAAATGGCTAATTTCAATCTAGCAAAATACTGTCTATGGCAAATAGCACCATATAAGTTTAATTTTAAGATCAGATTGCTTATAGCCTTTGAAGGTTAAAAGGAGTTAAACTTCTGTGATCAAGAAGGATCTCAAATAAATGATAACAGAAAGATGGCCAAGAATCATATTTTAAAAAAATTTTGGTAAAGATTCTTCAGTCTTAACATCTCTAATGCTTACCAATGTTTACAATAGAGAAATTTACTATTACTAACCCATTAAGCAAGGGATGGGATCAAGATGACAGAATAAGAACTCATCGAAGCCCTTCTTCCTACCCCAAACTCATACAAATTACAGAAACATATATGAAAAATATAGAAATTCACAAAGCTGGTGGAAAACAAGGAGTGACTAAGTGCAGAAGAAATTATAATTTTTTTAGATTTTGATGGTTATGTTAATATATATGTATGCATAAATATGGGCAATATAGTGAGATTCAGTCTCACTAAATTGCCCAGGATGGACTTGAACTCCTGGGCCCAAGTGATCCTTCTGCTTCAGCCTCCCAAGTAGCTGGTACTACAAACATGCATGCCACCATGCCCAGCAAGAAATATTTAAATGACAGAATGTAAAATGCTAACACACACACAAAAAAAGTAGAAGACAGCTCCAAGAGAGCTCCAAGCTTTAGGGGGAGGGGAGCACATGGCCAATTAGAGGACCAGCGGTGGTCCAGGGGCTAAGGGTGGTCATGTAACAGAATGCATCAAATGGAGGAAAAAGAGAGAGCTTAAAAGAAAAATATAGAGACCTATAGGATGGATATGAACATTTATGTAATAATGGTTCCTGAAACAGAAAATAGGTAAAGCAGACTGGAAGAAACACTTCAATAAATTACAACAGACTATTTCTCAAATCTAAATAAAAGCAATAGCCCTCACAATCAAAGGTATGAGAGAATTTAGAGGAAAATAAGCAGACACAGATCAATTAATATTAGAATTAGAATTCTCAATAATATTTGTTATAAGAGGACAGTGGGATTATATCTTTAAAGTTATGAGATATACTACTTTGAACTTAAAAATTCTTTTTTTTTCCTTTTTTAAATTGATATATAATGGTGTACATATTTTGGGGGTAAAATGTGATATTTTGATACATGAATGTGTAATAATCAAGTCAAGGTAAATGGAATATCCATCACTTCAAATATTTATGTTTTCTTTATGTTTGGAATGTTACAATTCTTCTCTTTTAGCTATTTTGAAATACGTAACAAATTATTAATTATAATTTCCCGACTGTACTATCAAATACTAGGACTTGTTCCTTTTATCTAATCGTATTTTTGTACCAATTAACCAACTTGTCTTCATCACTCTGAACTTAAAACTCTATGCTCTTAAGCCATAATTCATATTTAAAAGTAAAATAAAGACATTTTCAATATGTGAGATTCTAAGTTTATCACTCTCAGATGCAATCTGAAAGAATCACTACAGGAGGTACTGAAGTATAATGAAAAGTGACTAAAAGAGGAAGACCAAACATTCATGTAGGGATGAACAAAGAAAACAATAAAATATATGGTTAAGTGCAAATAAGTATGAATTGTAATTTTTAGAAATTCCAGTAACAATTTGGAATTTAAATGGCAGGTGCTTTCAACATAAGGAGTATCAAGGAAAGGAAGGAAAACCAAAATTAAAGTGCCCTAAGATTCTGATCATGTCCTGGAGAGAATATAGCTCATAGCATACTAAGAATACATAGCAAACTAAAAAATATTCTTTTCTTTTTTTTTTTTTTTTTGAGACAGAGTGTCGCTTTGTTGCAGCTAGAGTGAGTGCCGTGGCATCAGCCTAGCTCACAGCAACCTCAAACTCCTGGGCTTAAACGATCCTACTGCCTCAGCCTCCCGAGTAGCTGGGACTACAGGCATGCACCACCATGCCCGGCTAATTTTTTCTATATATATATTTTAGTTGGCCAGATGATTTCTTTCTATTTTTAGTAGAGACGGGGTCTCACTCTTGCTCAGGCTGGTCTTCAACTCCTGAGCTCAAACAACCCACCCGCCTCGGCCTCCCAGAGTGCTAGGATTACAGGCGTGAGCCACCGCACCCGGCCTAAAAAATATTCTTAACTCAATAAATAGAAGTGCAAGAATTTCACGGCATGGTGACTACAGTTAATAATGGTGTATATTTCAAAAGTGCTAAAAGGATAGATTTTAAATGTTCTTACTACAAAGCAATGATAAGTATGTGAGATGATGGATATGTTAACCTGATATAATAACTCCATAATATATCATAACATCACATTGTGCCCTATAAATATATATAATTATTATTTGTCAATTAAAAATAAAATAAAGAGGCCGGGCGCGGTGGCTCACGCCTGTAATCCTAGCACTCTGGGAGGCTGAGGTGGGCGGATCGTTTGAGCTCAGGAGTTCGAGACCAGCCTGAGCAAGAGCGAGACCCCATCTCTACTAAAAATAGAAAGAAATTATATGGACAGCTAAAAATATATATAGAAAAAATTAGCCGGACATGGTGGTGCATGCCTGTAGTCCCAGCTACTCGGGAGGCTGAGACAGGAGGATCCCTTGAGCTCAGGAGTTTGAGGTTGCTGTGAGCTAGGCTGACGCCACGGCACTCACTCTAGCCCGGGCAACAGAGTGAGACTCTGTCTCAAAAAAAAAAAATAAATAAATAAAATAAAAATAAAAATAAAAATAAAATAAAGAAAAAAATTGAAAGCAACCATTGTATTTACTGGTGAAAACTTAAGTTATATATAAGAAAAGGACGCCTCTATCTCTTCTATTATTCAATAATGTACTGGACATTTTTTATCAAATTGACTTAAAAATATCAAGAAAAAAGAAAAGAGTGGTATCACAATTAAAAGGAAATGAACGAACTTTAAGGCAGAAATTGATAGTTGCCTACTCAATCATACTCCCTCCTTTTTCTCTTATAACAAACTTCAGTTTTTCCCAACAGATGGATAAACATTAAAAAGTTACTCACACATAATGTTGGCAAGGGTGTGAGGAAACAGAGACTCCCATATTGGAGAGTATAAACTGGTATCACCTTTTTGGAGGGCTACTTTTTCTTATCTATTAAAATTTTAAATGTGCATTCACATTTATGCAAGGATTTTTAAAAATCGGAATCCACCCTAAACACACACAAATAGACATATAAGGGGATATTACTATTGATTGTTACATTGTCATAGCATAATTTTGCAAACAATTTAAATGTCCATCAGAAAGTAGATGGTGAAATAAACTAAATAAACTTTGATATTAGTCATTCTTTCATTCATAAATATTTATTGAACACCAATCATGTGCCATCCACTGTTCTAGGTCCTGAGGATATATTATACTATTGAAAAAATTCCAAAAGTAAGCTCTAATGAAGAAATATATCTATTACATGTCAGGTAGTAATAAATGTTATAAAGAAAAATAAAGTAAGTTAAGGGGAGAGACAGAAAAATAGAACGAGAGAGACAGCTTGAGAGAGAGAGAGAGAGAGAGAGAGACAGAGATCCTGAATGGGTGGGAGGATGCAGGAGATGGAGAGGAACATCATGGAGCTTCTGATGATGATATATTTGGGTGGAAACTTGAATGAAATAAGGGAATTAGGTAAGAAAACACCAAGGAGTGGAGCTTTTCAGTCAAGAAGACAGAGGTGGGATTGTGTTCAGTGTGTTCTAGAAATGTCAAGGCACAGCCCCTGTGTCTGGAAAGGAGTAAGCAAAGAGGAGCATGAGATGAGGTGGCCACACTCCATGTATTCCATCAGGTAAGGATTTTGGATTTTATTCTAAGTCTATTGGATACCACACAGCTATTAAAATTAATAACGTAAGTATTTATGCCCTTGTATAAAAAGTCTGCAGGACACACAGACTAACAAAGTTGCAGAACAACACATACCTGTTAACACCTTTTATATTAAAAACACATATGAGACAAAGCTAAAATGTTTCATGTGCATATATATGTATATAAACACATTTTTTTTAAAGTTGAAGGATACATTTCAAAGATAAAACACTAATTTCTCTGGAGAAAGCTCTGGAATGGGGAAAAGTAGTCAAGAGGGATTTTGGTTAATCTATCTATATATTTTTGAATTTCTTTATGATGAGAATGAATATATGTATCATTAAATTTAAAATTAGAAAATAAAGATCATCTTTAATCATCTAATAAACTTTCATATACCTAAAGCCTGGGTATTGTTACTATACTCTCCGCTAGGTAAATGCTTTGAAATCTTACAAGTAAATTTCTATATAAATGGTACATGGGGATGATAATTACCATAAAGACTGCCTTTTTCTGGACAACTGTATCTGCCTCTGTGAGTGTCTGTGTATGTGCCTATACATATGTATTTATGCATTTATGTAAAAATACAGAAACATATAAATGTATGTGTTTATATATAAAAACATAAATATTGCATCAAAGGTGCTTGTGGTTGGGCCATCAGCAAGAGATGATAATCAATATGAAAGTGATGAATGATAGATCATAACTAAAATCATAAGTGACTATTGGTACAGGGATATAAGTTGTATAATTTATTTACACAATAATGTGTCCAATATGACAAAAGTTTCTAGACTTATAGAAAAGTGCCTCACAGTGAGGCAGCCCTTTCCAAGGACTCCTGACTCAGGGAAGCACAGAAATTGATATGGTATTTGTATACTTTCCTGGAAAGGCAATTCTTTAGATCAATACTGATAATTAAGTTGAAATCATAGTCTCCTAAGTTATATCTGAGTATATCAGAGTGGAGAAAGTCAATGTACAAAATCTAATGAATGGGTATAGATAGCCCTAGCAAATTAATTGTTTTATTGCCAAGTAGTTCATAAACACTGTGTGTAGAGACAAGGATTATACATAGAAGTGATATAAAACCTTTTAAAAGTCATAGCTTCTTTAAAAGTTTTCTACAGACTCTATAGAAATACTGGTGACTCCCCCTTTCTAACAAAGCTATGATACCATTTCCATTAGAGGAATTATTTTAGTTCCTCCAAACTGGCACTCATACATTTTGCAATTATTTATTTGAATAATTTTATTTATAATACTTCCAAGTAATCAATTATCTTAATTACAAACCAAATATGTAGCATTACCTAATTTCTAATTTGCAATCACTGCCATAGTACATGATATGAATATGTTGAATCAAGTTTAAGCTGTAGTCTTTCAATATTATGGATCCAAAATACATTGTTCAAATCGAGGTTCCTGCCACTTAATAGTATACATCCTTGGGAAATATTCACTATATATATATATATATATATATATGAAATCCTTAACAGCATTATTGGTACTTATATGTTGGTTTTCTTCCCCTTTAGCACAACACATATGGAAAGGAGGGAGAATTGAAAGGAGAAAACAACATTGGTCCATAAAATGCTTTTAAAAGACTCAAAGAAAAGTTTGGTTAGTGAACTCTTTGGCAGAATTAAAGCAGAGAAATCTAGAAATCATAAATTAGAACAAAATTTTCCATTATGCCTCTTTGAATATCTGACCTTCATGGCAAATTACCCATCTTTTAAGTTCACTCAATAACCACACACATACACACACACACACACACACACACCCCAAGGAAGGGCTGTCTATGGGCCAGACACCATGCTTGAGACCAATACCAAAAAGAAAAAAAATGATATATCCTACGGTTTCTAAGTGTTGGTGGGTTGAGGGATACCCAGAGACTACTTCTCAGGATATCTAAAAAAGACTAATGAAGAATGTGGGCAGAGAGATGACATTCCTTTAAATGAGCAGGAGAAATGTCAATCAGAAATGAAAAAGGAATCATTACAACTCATTCCACAGAAATGCAAAAGATCATCTGAGACATCTCTTTTCTCACAAATTGGAAAATCTAAAAGAAATGGATCAATTCCTGGAAATATATAACCTCCCAAGCTTGAATCAGAAAGAAATAGAAATCTGGAACAGACCAATATCGAGTAGTGAGATTGAATCAGTAATAATAATAATAATAAAAAAATCTCTCAACAAAAAAAGCCCAGGACCAGAGAGATTAACAGCCAAACCTACCAGATATACAAAGACAAATTGGTACCAATCCTACTGAAACTGTTCCAAAAGATCAAGAAGGAAGGAATCCTCCCTAACTCATTCTATGAAGCCAGTATCACCCAGATACTAAAACCAGAAAAGGATGTGACAGGAAAAGAAAACTAAAGACTAATATCACTGATGAACACAGATGCAAAATTCCTCAAAAAAAATATGAGCAAACCAAGTTCAACAGCACATAAAAAAGATAATTTACTAAGATCAAGTGGGCATCCCATGGATGCCAGGATGGTTCCACAAACACAAGTCAATAAATGTGATTCACCACATAAACAAAATTAAAAACAAATACAATATGATCATCTCAATAGATGCACAAAAAACATTCAATAAAGTCCAGCATTCTTTCATGATAAAAACCCTCAACAAACTTGGCATAGAAAGACCATATCTCCAAATAATAGAAGCCATATATGACAAACACATAGTCAACATCACGCAGAATAGGGAAAGTTGAAAGTTTTCCCCCTAAGCATAAGAACTGGAACAAGACAAGAATGTTCACTTTTGCCACTTCTATTTAACATAGTACTGAAAGTCCCAGCCATAGCAGTCAAGAGAAAGAAATAAAGGGCATCCAAATTGGAAAAAAAAAAGTCAAATTATCCCTATTTGCTGATGATATGATCTTATACCTAGAAAACCCAAAAGATTTCTCCAAAAGACTCCTAGATTTCATAAACTAATTCAGTAATAAAATCAACGCACAAAAATTAGTAGCATTCTGTACACCAATAACACATAAGCTGAGAACCAAATCAAGAACTCATATCTCATTTATAATAGCTGCAAAAAAAAAAAAAAACAACTAGGAATATATCTAACTAAGGAGGTAAACTATCTTTATAAGGAAAACTAAAAAGCATTGATGAAAGAAATGGTAAAACATCCCATGCTCATGGACTGGGAGAATCAATATTATTAAAATGAACATATAACCCAAAGCAATTTACAGAGCCAATGCAATGTCAATCAAAATACCAATGTCATTTTATATAGCATTAAGAAAAAATCCTACAATTCATATGGAATAAAAAAAGAGCCCAAATAGCCAAAGCAATCCTATGCAGAAATAACAAATATGAAAGGATCACATTACTTGAGTTCAAATTATACTACAAGGCTATATTAAACAAAACAGCATGATACTGACAAAAAGTACATACATAGATCAATGGAACAGGATAGAGAACCCAGAAATAAAGCCATATATCTACAGCCAACTGATATTCAACAAAGCAGACAAAAACATACACTGGGGAAAGGATACTCTGTTCAATAAATGGTGCTAAGAAAATTGGATAGCCAAATACAGAAGAATTAACTGAATCTTTTTCTCTCACCATATACAAAAATTAACTCAAGATGGTTTAATGACTTAAATGTAAGACCTAAAACCATAAAAATTCTAGAAGAAAACCTAGAAAAAACTCTTCTGAACATTGACCTAGGCAAAGAATTTATGACTAAGACCCCAAAAGCAAATGCAGCAAAGACAAAAATAGGCCAGGTGCAGTGGCTCACACCTATAATCCTAGCACTTAAGGAGGATCACTTGAGGCCAGGAGTTTAAGAACAGCCTGAGCAAGAGCGAGACCCCCATCTCTACAAAAAAATAGAAAAATTAGCTGGGTATGGTAGCATGAGCCTATAGTCCAAGCCACTTGGGAGGTTGAGGCAGGAAGATTGTTCAAGCCCAGGAGTTTGAGGTTACAGTGAGCTATGATGACACCACTGCACTGTAGCCTGGGAGACAGAGCAAGATGTTGTCTCAAAAATAAATAAATAAGACATAATTTAACTAAAGAGCTTCTGCACAGCAAAAGAAATAATCAAAAGAGTAAATAGACAACCTAAAGAATGGAAGAAAATATTCACAAACTATGCATCCAGCAAAGAACTAATATCCAGAATCTACAAGGAACTGAAACAATTCAGCAAGAAAAAAAACAAACAACCCTATTAAAAAGTGGACAAACAGGCCTGGCATGGTGGCTCAGGCCTGTAATCCCAATACTTTGGGAGGCAGAGGCAGGAAGACTGCTTGAGGCCAGGAGTTTGAGACCAGCCTGGGCAACTTAGTGAGACCCTGTATCTACAAAAAAAATTTTAAAAATAGCCAGGCATGGTAGCACATGCTGGTAGCTCCAGCTACTCAGGAGGCTGAGGGAGGAGGATTACTTGAGCTCAGCAATTTGAGGTTGTAGTGAGCTATGATGATGCACTGCACCCTGCACGGGCTACAGGGTGAGACCCTGTCTCACAAAAAAAAGTGGAAAAACAACATGAACAGCATTTTTCAAAAGATATACTCAACATCACTAATCATCATAGAAATGCAAATTAAAACCATAATGAGACACAATCTTACTCCAATCAGAAAGGCCATTATTAAAAAGTCAAAAAACTATAAATGATGGCATGGATATGACGAAAAGGAAACGCCTACACACTGTTGGTGGGAATGTAAATTAGTACAACCTCTATGGAAATCAGCATGGAGACTTCTCAAAGAACTAAAAGTATATCTACCATCTGATCCTGGATCTCTCTACTGGATATCTACCCAAAGGAAAAGAAGTTATTATATCAAGTGATACCTGTGCTCATCTGTTTATCACAACACAATTTACAATCACAAAGTTATGGAATCAATGCTACAGGCCCATCAATAGATGAGTGGATAAACAAAATGTGGGGCATACACACACACACACACACACATATGTATATATTATGGAATACTACTCAGGCATAAAAAAGAATTAAATAATGTCTTTTGCAGCAACTCAGATGGAACTGAAGACTATTAACCTAAGTGATGTAACTCAGGAATAGAAAAACAAATACCACATATTCTCACTTACAAGTAAGAGTTAAGCTAGGGCTATGCAAGGTCATACAAAATGGTATAATGGACATTGGAGGCTCAAAAGGAGATGAGGGTTGGAAAATTACCTATTGGGTACAATGTACATTGTTCAGGTGATAGGTACACTAAAAGCCCAGACTTCACCACTATAAAATATATCCATGTGACAAAATTCCACTTATACCCCCTAAATCCACTGAAATTTAAAAAAGAAAAAAAAAATGAGCAGGAGGGAGACATCAGTGGCATGTGGATTATAGTGTCCATTTTTTTCTCTATCTTTCCTGAAGCCTTGAATACAGAACATATATGAACTTTTATGGCACACTTAGAGGACCAGTGTCCTGGAAAGAAAACTTAGGGACTAAACAAGAGAGAAAAGAGTGGTGATTAAGAGAAGGGAAAAAAATGAAGCAAATATAAAGTATAAGCCCATGCAAAATCTAAGATATAATCTTGCCAATATTAGAATAATTTTATACTTTTCTATGCATTTACTTGGGTAATGAATAAGAATTCATACACAAAAAATGGTACTGAACAAGAAACACTGTCATTGAATTATTATACTAAGATCATTTTATTAACCTCTGAGAGATGCGCCCATGTACTGCTTGCTACAATCTCACATCCATCTGACTCCAGCTCCCTGCTCCCATATCCTCGCACTAGCCAACCCATTGCAGCTACCTGGACTAGTAAGATAATGTGGGAGAGGAACTCAAATAAACCATGGTGAAGATGCAGGTGTCTGGTCCATTCTGTTTCAGCAACTACACATTGGCTAACATGCCTTGAAGGGCATCATGTTTCAGCCCCTCACCAAGTGATTTATACTCATGTGCTTTTGAATTCTTATGTAAGGGAGAAACTATTGCTACCTTTTATCTTAACAGTGAAGAAAAACAAACCAGAGAAAGTTTTTTTAACATGCCCAAGTTCCCTCGGTTTAAAATGTGGTGTATATGTCTTATCCAAATTCCATGATCTTAAACATTACCAGATATGTATTCCACTGACTTTTATTCATTCTGCACATATTAGGTTAATTACTACATGCTAGGCTCTGTGCTTGGAACTCAGAAATCTAGGTTGCAGGGTAAAGACATTGAACTAGACTGATGCATAACTGAGTTTTTTGTCAAGCTTGTGAGGAATAATGGTGAACTGAGAATACTGTCAAGAGAATACAGAAGGTATGGTGCATGGAAATGAACAGGAATGAGAATGGAAGGCGACAGGAGGAAGCTGATAGGCAAGAGAAGAATAGAGGAGCCAAAGACTGAAGAAGAAAGGGTGTTTTGACAGTAATCATGTCAAAAAGCTGAAAGGAGAGGCAATGGTCTAAGGTTGTGATGCAGGAGTTCATAGTTTCAGGAGCAGAGCTATTCTGCAATTAAGTGAAAGTCTTTGGGGCAAGGAGGCTAAAGATTCCAGAGGCCAGGGTGATGGCAGCAACTAGAGGGAGAGAAAAAAATGTGACCTAAATGCTTCGTTATTCAATGTATGAGGGGGGGTTATGGTGAAGTCAGAAAAGGAAGGAGGAAGAGTAGCAGATGGGAGAGGATCATGAGAGCCTTAAGAAGGGGTCTTACACAACCTTTTACAACAGAACCTACATCAGATAATTTTTATTATTGTAAAGTGCCGAAATGCGTTTTCACTTCTCCTCCTAGAAAAGCATGTTTTCTAGCAGGTATTTGACAGTATAACATTATGGAAAAGGAGAGGGAAAACTCGCCATGGAGAAAGACATGACACAGGGAAGCCCTTGTAGAACTGGAGGAGGAAACGAGAGGCTGCCATATCTGGTCCTGGTGATTACAGGAGCAGAGGAGAGATCCAGGCAAGACTGAAAGGCCAGGTGCATATATCCTTTACTCTCCCATTCCGAGGAGGAGCGGGGCATTACGGCAATATCCAGGTAGATATGGGAAGCTTTAACACACTGCAGAGTCTGGGTAATGGCACACTTCCCCGTGTATTGTCTGAACTGCTTCCCACACCCATGGCCAGCACTGTATGCCACACAGCAGAGGCACAAATACAAGAAGGTGGCTCGATGGGTGAACTGAGCTGGAGCTCCTGGCTCCCCATGCTCTCTGTTAGGGAGTGCAGGGAATCCAGAGGCTTCCATATGCCCCAGGGAGAAGGTGAGCATGTGCTAACAGGACTGGTGAGAAAAAATAAGCGCGATGTTCAGACAAATAGCTGGCACGGGGGGCATCAGCCGTTAGGTGCTTGCAGGGCCAGAAAGACTTCAGCAGTCACCAGTTCCGAAAGCAAACAAAACAGCCACTGCACAGCAGGGACCCAGGAAGGACCAGAGGATGTGGATTGGTTACGTGGTCCCCATTTGTCCCATCAAGAGTTTATGGAAGCCTCCTTCCCCCATACAACCAAACGCTACTTGGAGTAAAAAAGGGGAAAAGGAAGGAATATAAAAGACTGGATATTCATTTGAAAAATGACCAAACTATCCAAAATAGGTTATTGAAATCAGAAGATAATGTGATACCATAATGTCAAATTTAATTGACACCTTTTCAGTTTTCCCCAGTTAAACCCTTTGCAAACCCCACTACTCATTGCAGAAGATTGGCTCACATATAGAACATTAAGTACCTCCATTTTCTTGGCAAATATGCACACAAAGTACAAATTTACAGTATTAATGCACACAATTATAAGAACATTCTTTACAAGTTATCATTATTGGTAAGTATGAAAATACTTTTAAACCAAATTTCCCATGCCTTGATTTCATTTTATTCCTTCTAGTCATATACCACTACATCAGCAAATGAATGTTCCCTGTTTTCAGGGTTTTTTTTTGGTTTTTTTTTTTGCTGCTTTTCATTATCTGTGGGTTAAATCCTTTCTTACACTGATGTAATTCAAGTTGTATGTATTTAGCTTCTATAATCTTTCCTTTTCAATAAACCCCCATGGTCCCTTAATCCTATTTTTCTCCTGCTGTACTTGTCATTTTTAAATTTTTAATACCTCTCAGGTATAGAAGTAGCTAGAAAAGGATGCTAGGTTAGTGCTGTCTCTTTAAAATAGAGCAGAAAGAAATTATCCTTGGCCTATCACACACCACACATTAGCCTTCTCAGCTATTAAATCACACCATCAATGTGTGTAGTATGATCTCCACTATCATTTCTCTCTCCTTCCACCTTAAGTTTCTCAGAGTTAGATTCGAGTTTGGCTGCCCCAAAACCTGCTGCACAATAGTTCAAAAGACCTTCCATTTAATTTTTCTCATTAACTTACAAATGTTGGATCTCTTTGTTCAAAGTAATACTTTACACACTAAAACTGAGTAAGGATCATTCTCGGGCTGGAAATGCAAGGTGCTTGCCAAAGTAAAAACTCCAGTGTATCCATTATTCCCATGGAAATCTGTTTCAGCTTCACTTTTCCTCCAAAACGATGAATACCTACTTGTGTTATTCCAAAATGAATTCATGAAACCCCTTTTCTATCCTGGTTTTCTCACAAACACACCTCTATTCTTTTTTTCTTTCTTTTTTTTTTTTTAGTAGCGACAGGGTCTCGCTCTTGCTCAGGCTGGTCTTGAACTCCTGAGCTCAAAGAATCGCCCGCCTCGGCCTCCCAGAGTGCTAGGATTACAGACGTGAGCCACCACACTGGGCCCCACATCTCTATTCTTATTTGAATAATAATTAAGATCTACTCAAAGTGGCTTTCAAGGGATTAGCCAGTGACATATATTTTAGCAGGAAACAGCAAATCAGTACTACATTCATTGGAAGTAAATATATAAAAGAATTGCTGATCCTCAATGGACCTAATGTTTCCATGGGTCTCAAAGTTCCTTTTACTGCAAGAGAAGTAAAAATAATGAGTGGCAGAGAAGATCTGCCTCAAGATGCCACCAGGCACCTCTCACAGTGAACTGCACTGGGCCCAATTATACCAATCTGCCTATTGAGTGGAATTGACCACAGTCTTCTCTTGGAAAACACTGACGACCTCAAGTACAGAGAAGGGCACACTGAAAAAAAAAAATCATTTTAACTAAGCAGTACCATTTGCTGCACAGACAAATAAATAATACAGAGGTCTGTAACTTTTCAAATCAGTTAGAATATGCATACATGTTCATCAGCACTCTCACTAATATTTCTTGTATCAAAAGCAGTATGTAAATTATATAGATGGTGACAGTATTAGTGGTATTATCCTGAGGCTATTGGGTTTGTAATGTGGGATGTTCTAATTCTGTCATCCCCTGTGTCCTTCGGAACCAAAGTTTTCAATGTGGAGGAAGGAACACACAGATGTAATATACCAGAGATGAAATAAAAATCACATAGTCCTGAATTTGAGTTACAAGTATTAGTGTTAATTTATACATATGTATAGGAAAAGCCTGGAAACAATGACAAATCTTGTCACAGTAAGCACCTCTAGGGCCCAAATTATAATCTTTAAATACCATTTCCCACTAAAAGAAACCAAAACTTCTTGCAGAAATGGCTGATTCTATGTCAAGGGCAGGAAATGTACAGACAAGCCCAGAATCTCTTAACAAGCTAGGTAATAAGGAAGCGATCAGACACTACCAGGGTCATGGTAAAAGGATTCAGGAGGCAACTGGAAGAGGCTCCTGCTAACCAAAGATGTGGAATAAAGGCAACAGCTGGGACAGCATGCAGAATTAGAAGAGAAGAAGACCTGGACTTTGGAAAATGTCGATCTTTAGTGGCCAAGTAGAAAAAAACAGAGAGGCAAGGGGAAAAGAAAACAGAGAGGCTGTTCTATCATGGAAACCAATGGAAAACAGGGTTTCCAGGAGGGAGTGATCATTCACATCAAATATTGCTCACAGTTAAAATAAGGTCAGAACTGAAACACAGTCAACAGATTTAGCACTTTGGCACCCTTAGCTGGAGCTATGGCATATGGATCAACCAAAATATCTGAATGCGATGTATGAACCAAATGTCATAGGCCTAGACATATGATTTGTAAGGCGAAACATCTCTGACACAGGTATGATTCACTCTGGGGGGCGGGGGGTGTGCAGGTGATGGTGAGAACAGGTAGGAGTCAAAGTTTACAAAGAAAATTAGGCCTACTATGTCAATCTGTTGAGACAGTCAAATAAATAGCAACCCATAAGAATAAAGAGACCATTGGGGTCCAAACTTGTCTGTATGTTTCAACTGTGCTAGACATGTGGACCTTTTGAGAATTCACAGTGATCTCAAAAATGCTTTTAAATATCTGAGACTAGTAAAATACACAAACATTCAAGAATATATTCCCCAAAATGTAGCCCACATAAAGAGAGAGTTTATGAGTGTGAAGGCAAAAATGCCTGGGTCTGAGTGAAGTAATTGCAGTTCAGGATAAACATGGCAAGGAAAAAGTTCATTGGGGGTAAACAGTTGTGTCTCTCTGTGTGTATATATGTGTGTCTTGAATATTTCTTTATGAAAATGTATCCTACTTTTCAAACCCATACTCTGTCATATCTGGACTGTCATATGAGTAAAGATTGCTAATTGATTGGTCTCCTTGCTTCCAGTTTGTCCTCACTCAAATTCATTCTGCCAAAAGATGTCTAAATTCTCTCTAAAGCACTGCTGTGCTAATGTCAGTCCTGCTAACAAAACTACAATGGCTCCCACCAAAGACTATGGAAATTTCAAGGTCCTCCATAATAGAGGTCTTTTCCTAAACTTTATGCTGATGCTGCAGCTCAACTGGAAAACTCATTTTCTTCCCTTGCCCTTTCCTCTATATCTGACATTTCCTCTGTTGGTCAAAATCTTAATGATTATTAAAGCCCATGATAAAACTAATCTCTTAATGAAGCATTTCCTATTCATCTCACCTGTGTGTGATAACTCCCTTCTCTGAATCCCTCTATTATCCATTCTGCCTCTTTTACGGAACGTACAAGAAACAACCTTATTTCATGTTTACCAGAATGCAGATAATGCCTTATTACCCTCATAATGAGTAGTAAAAAGCCTAGAATCTGAATCTGGTACCTGCTGGATAAGGCATCATTAAAGTGAAAAAATAATATGTGTAAAATGAGAGAAGCTAAATGTTTAGAGGTTCCTAGAAAGTATACATGGAGTACACTTAGAGAATCAAAGTATCTGACTATCCATGAATATGTTAAAATATCAACTTATCTTGACACCCCAAACCAAAGTTAAATTTAAATCCTAAAAGATGGTTTGGTAACCAGATGACCGGATAAAGATAACAGCCAGCCAGTAAACTGTAAGAGGTATGAAACCATGCCGCATTCATCTTTGGTTCCCAAGGCAATGTTGCACTGGATATAGTAGGACATCGATAAATGACATTTATTTAGTGTATTCATTAATTACTTCATTGAAGTATTTACTAAGCTTATCAGTGTTCCAGGGTGTGTTTTCAGTGCTTGGGTTATAGTGGAGTCTATGATAGGCAAGATCCTTGCCCTCCTGGGGCTTATGTTCTTATGACAATGGGCAAGGAAAACAAATGAAGATGATAATCTCAGCTAATTATAGGCATTACTCCAAAAAAAAAAAAAAAAAAAAACCTGGAAGATAGTGATAGAGGGTGTCTCGGAGAAGGGGACCAGACTATATGGATAGTCTGGGGATCCTCGTTGATGAGGGGACATTTGTATGTAGATATGAATGCCAAGAAAGCCAGTCACACAAAAATCTGGTAGCAAAGCTGTCTGGAAAGAGGGAATAGTAAGGGAAAAGACCCCCAGGCAGAAGTAAGCTTGGCAGTTTCAAGAAACAGAAAGGACAGGGTGCCTGGGAGGTAGTGAGCCAGGGGAGAAATGGTAAGAGGAGAGGTGGCTGAAGGGTAGGCAGAGCCTAGAGCCTATTGGGTTTTGAGAGCCACAGGTAGGAGTCTAGAATTTATTCTGAGTACAGTGGAAACCTATTGGAGGGTTTTATGGCTATTAAGCAGAACAATGTGGACTGGTTTACACCTTTAAAGCTTACTCTGCATAAAGATGGGATTGTAGTAGGATGACTAATAAAGAGATGATTTCAGTAGGCCATTGGAGATGTGGGATGCTGGCTTAGATTAAGGCAGAACTTGAAATGGATATGGCAGTGATGATGGAGTTTGAAA
Source organism: Eulemur rufifrons (assembly GCF_041146395.1). NCBI lineage: Eukaryota > Metazoa > Chordata > Mammalia > Primates > Lemuridae > Eulemur > Eulemur rufifrons. The sequence continues at coordinate 78,138,959 of NC_090999.1, read as the reverse complement.
GAAGTAGAATACTGTGGGAGTAACAACCACAGAAAAGAAATGTGGAAATAAAAGTGGAGAAGTAAATAATGGTATTTCCCAAAGAGCTCAAATTATTGATTGTCTCCAAACAGCCTTCACTGCCCACTCATTCAATGTCCTGACCCAACTCTTATCTTTCCTTCATTTTCCCCATTCCATGCAGCTTCATCTAAAAGGCCAAGTGACAATGATAATTATGATGTAGGTAATATAATAAAATTTCAGTACTGCCTTGAGATCACTATCTGTATTCATGAAATCTGTCTTACATAAGAGGTATAGAAAACTAAAGAAAACTCCTTTCCACCGAGTGAAAAAAGAAAAATCACCTGATGTATTCAAGATCTGCCATGGAAGGTATTCTGTTCAGAAAGACGGCGACATGGACTATGATCCCTTTTTGCTCTCTTACTGACTACCTCCTTTTCTTCCTAACTTATATGCCTTCTGGCTAGTATGATTCATTTTATTAGAAACAGCTCAGCTAGGGGGCTATATTATTATTTTCTATGTTGCCAAAAGACTCACCCTAAGGAATACTTCTACAGTAAAGACAAAGCAACAGCATATATCAATCAAACCAAAGTATTTTCCTTCATAAGTACATCCTCCTTTAATAAATAGTGAGTCAGAAGGAAGAAAGCAGTAATAACTGCAAAGCTTTAATTTTGAAATGTTCCTTCCTTCATTTTTCCTCAAAAGGACATAACACAAGAGGGAAATTGTTCACAATTGTAGCATATTACTATAGTCTATGTATAAATTATATTAATAATGGCAACTGCCCTATTGCATGACCCATTTCATTGTTATTGATGGAATATAACAAGCCACATGAAAGCAAGTGAAGCGGGTCATTATTTACTTTTTAGTTTATGCTTACACATCTGAACAAGATGTCTGTAAAATCCTCCTCAGCTTAACTAAACATTAGACAGGCTTCTTCCAGAAGCCTCTGACCTCCCTTTTTTTTTTTTTTTTAACACTTTTACTTTAGAAATCTTGCCATTATAGAGTCTTTCTTTGCTCTTGAGATGTAAATCTTCTTCAACCTAGGAAAAGTCTTTCTCAGGGACCTGCGAGCCATCCCTTTTGAAAGGTAATCATCAAGAAATATAGTGCCCCTGTCTCCCAGGCTCTGTGGGAGGGTAGGGGCCTAACTTCCACAAGCACTAATTAGCAAACACAGATGGCCCAATCACATGGATCAAACCTCCACTAACATCCTCCAGTACTTTTCTATCAGCTCACCCAGGGCTTAAAAACTCTCCTGCCTTTGGTTTCAGTGGAGTTTAAATTCAATCTCTCTTCCCGATTGCAATTTCCTTGAATAAAATTTTTCTTGCCTGTTTAACTGGTGTGGTGCAATTTTTCTTTTGCACATCAAAGTTGTGAAAGGAGGCCCTAAACCATGTCTCTACTGCCTAGGGTGGGGCCCCAGGAACCCATCTAAGGTGCTAACGAATGAGCAGAAGGATGAGCTGCAGATCTAAGCTCTCTAAACTGTTAAGCTCTCAGAGATAAGGATTTCTCCTTAATGCCCCAGGCTGTATACCTTGAAAAAAGGAGAAGGCTCATTGGATAAGTTTTGCCTCCAGGTAATGGTTAAGCATGTGAGGGAAAAAAAATGCTTTTAAGAGGAGCACAGTCCCAGTCCCAGACTGACGTGTAAACCGGTCTCAAAGAGCCTAAGCTGGTTCACAAGGGGTGAGGTGCTGTAAGGAACAATGAATCATGAGCAAGACCTTATTCTTGAAGAGATAAGAGGTAAATTCTGATTGTGATTGATCAATGCGCAAATTAGAAATTAATGCAACAGAAGTGGGAGTGGAGGGCATTCTCTTCAACTTTTGCATGATAAATGTGATATTAAATAGAAAGAATGGCTCTCTTCCAATGTTGGAAGCACACTCACACAAAAATCCTCACTGTGATGACTTGAAAGGAAATTGTTATAGTCAGAGGAGGAAATTACAAGGATATTGAGGTGAGGCAAAGGAAGACAACTATTGCTATGACTGTTTGTGGCTACATGAGGTGACCCTTGAAACCTCAGAGATTCAGGAGGGGCACGCCCAAAGGAGATGAGCCCAACTGCTATAGTGTGATAGCTACATTCCCAGAATGGTGTAGCTGGGTAATGTGAGCTACACCTACCAACCAATATTTGGTGCCTGTTATGTACCAGACATTGTGCTAAGTGTTAGAGCTACTGAGATGGAAGAAGACAGAGTCTCAGCATCCTAGTGGGGTCCACCATTATACAAATAAACAATGCAATATTATCAATGGTAACAGGAGTATGAAAAGTACGCTGTAAAAAAGCAATAATTGGGTTTGGGAATAATCAGGGAAAACTTCACCGTGTATGACATCCAAACTGTATCTTACAGGATGAAGTGGCTTATCAGATGGACAAGATCTGAGGAAGGGCATTCTAGGAAGAGTGACAATCCATCTTAGGATAGAGGCCTCAAACATTAAGGTGAGTGTTGGAAGGGAAGCCTTGTGTATATTCAGAAAGATAGGGTGAGATCAGATTGTAAAACATCTTAAGAACTATGAGTGAGATGCTCAGATTTTAGTTAGGAAGATAATTCTGAGAACAGAAGAGGAAGATAATTCTGAGAACAGAAGACAATCAATGAGGAGAGTGGAAGTTAAGGGGAAGTATTTAGGGACCAGGACACATAGTAGGTTACAGCTGAAATAATCTAAGTGAGAAGGTTGAGGGCTTCAACAAAGACTGTGGCAATAAGGATATAGATAAGGTTCTAGATTTGAGGAATCTTTAGGGTTGGGAAATGAGGGAATAAATTGGGAAATAAGAAATGAACAAAGCCAAAGGAGAGATTGAGACTATCTATGTGGGAGATTGCTGGTGTAAGAGATGGTAGAAAGAAAGAGAAGCAGGGTTTTCTTGAGGAAGAAAAAATACTCAGACTGGAAAATCAGGCCTCCAATTCAGAAGAGAGGTGGGGGCTGTTGAGATATATTTGAGACAAGAATACTGAGTTGTAACTAAAAATATAGGAAGACAAGGGCCAAGGGGGCTGAGGGTAGAGCCTCAGGGACAGCCTACACTTAGAGGGTAGACGAAGACAGAGAAGCCAGTGAAGAAGGCAGAGAAGGGCCAGTGAAGTATGCACCAGCAGACATCGTGTAGGTGCAGCCAAACGAAAAATTTTCAAATGTTTTGTATAATTAAGACTATGGAAGGCCAGAAAGAAATCAACTAACATATGGACAGAAAAATATTTTTGTTAAATTTGGCCAATAAGAGAGACCTTAGTGTTAGCAGCTTTAGTGACCTGGGGAAACAGAATCAAGATTGACCTGGACAGAGAACACAGAGAGATGAAGATGGGGAGGAAGGAAGTGGACTGACTTGTCTTTCAGGAGAGCGAGTCATGAGCGAGTCATAAACGAAAGAGGAGAAATGTTTGTCTTTCAAAGTTCTTTTCTGCTTTTATTTATGATGGCATTTAAAAGAATTGATAGAATTTACAAAAGAATTTGTACAAGTGCATATAATTGACACGTTCTTGCAAAATGTCTTGTAAATTGAGTTATTTTCTGCTTAATTCATCTGAAGCTTTCAGGAATACTCTGTCACTTTTGATTGATCTTCAATTCGCATTTTTCCTAACACATAGATTTTATATTTTTCTACTCTCAGAACCTGTCAGGTTGTTAATGGATCTATAAAAATCCATTTTTAAACCCAACAGGAGTTCACCTTTAAATGAATCACAGGAAATCATTTGTTAAAGTGAAGATTCTTTTTGTAATACTTTTAATTAGTTTTATACAGTGTAATCTTTTGTAAGTCACATTTGTGTAGTTCAACCAGAAAAATTAGGAGATTATATATAGAGAAACGGTTTTCCAAAAGGACGCCATCTTCCAATCACCTGGGGCAACACATGAGGGGCCACAGTTACGTCCTGGAGAAGAGAAGTCAGGCTACTGCACATTTACCCACGTCCCATCCTCCAAAGACAGAACATCCCTGTCATTTCCAACGGACCGTTGGAAACTTGCCCAAATCCCCTTTCTTGATATTTTTTCCATGAATATCATGAGTTCAAACCCAACACATTTGTGGATTATGCTTACATGAGTTCAGTAAGAAAATCTTTCAGGAAACTTGTGTTAAAATCATTTTTTCTCTTTTCTATACTTCAAATCAAATTACACTAAGATAATCTATTCATTTTATTAAATCATCGTTACAACTTTTCCCTGGACTGCACTCAGTTTTTAAAAAATATTCTGTTTATTTAGAGACTCTTAACTTGTTGGTAGCTAAATAGTAAACTCTGTGGCAAAAGCCAGTGTATAGAAGTGAGAGATACAGACACTAATATTAAATGCATTACCCTTCAAGAAGCATATACTCTGTATGTTTAAATAAGATGAAGAAAACAAACTCTTTCTGCCTCTTTCCCTGGGCTCTAGTTCTTTGATTGTGTGCACTTTTATTTCACTGGGGGAAAGGGAAGAGAAGAATTGGAAAAAGTACAATGAGTTGTCACCGGCCAAATTACAATGAACAATAAAGTATAATAAATCTCTTCTCTTTCTTCCCTGGATTTGGGGCTGAAAGTTTTACATAATTTCATACCATATGTTGAGGTTTAGTTCCTTAACGGTTTTTCCTAGGTTCTCCTTGACATATATAGTTTGAGACACTTGCTTTTCTTAGCCAGCTTAAAGGCCTATACCCATTTAGGATTTTTTTTTAAGTGTTAAGCAGAAAGTAAACAAATTTCATTATGATAACAACACTTCACAACAAAATGGCTAAGACTACACACACACACACACACACACACACACACACAATGGTAACTATGTAGAGGTTATGGATATGTTAAATAGCTTGATTGATCATTTCACAATGCATACCTATACCAAAAAATCAAGTTGTGTATCTTAAATATACAATTTTTTTATTTCAATGATACCTCAATAAAACTTTTTAAAAAAATCCCCCTTCAAGACTAGGCACTATTGGAATATCCAGTGAAGCCATGTCTATTTTTAAAAAAATGGATTTGGCTTAAGAACTACTGGAATGTTGCCAGCACAACTCTTGCTGTCCACATGGGCTGTAGACTTTCAAAATGTGGAAGATCAAACATACTGTTGTGAGCAATGAACATCATTTTACAAGTGTGCTCATGTTAGTTAATAAATATTCAAAAATAATAAGACTGCTGCCAAGAATAGAAACTATAAACAGCTTTAAAAAAAGGTTAAGACTGCCACATTATTCTGGCATTAATGTGTGAATATCGTAAGTCTTTTCCAGCTCTGAGAGTCAATTATTGCATTTATTACCAACATTGGAAAGGAAAGGCTTGTTTTCCTTAGGGCTCTTCATAAATACTGGCTCATTTAAAAAAAAAATTATTTTGAAATAATTATAGATTAACAGAAAGTTGCAAAAGTAGTATAAAGAGGTACTGCATACCCTTCACCCAGTTTTCCCCAATGGTTATATTTTACATAATTGTAGTAATATTAAAATTAGGAAATTGACATTGGAATGATGTGTGTGTATAGATCTACGCCCTTTTATCATATGCATTGATTCATCTAACCACCACCACAACCAAAATACAAACTATTACATCTCCATAAGGGTACCACTCATATTCCCCTTTATGGTCACACCCAACTCCACCCCACCCTACAACCACCATCCCTAACCCCGACAACCACTAATCTATTCTCTACTTCTATAAGTTTTGTCATTTTGAGACTGTTATATAAATGGAATCATACCTTTTGAAATTGGCTTTTTTCACATTTTCCACTGGCATATGGTCCATCCAAGTTATTTCATATATCAATAGTTTGTTACTTTTGATTACTGAGTAGTAACCATGGTATGGATATAAGACAGGATCATTTCTGTAAGACATCTAGTTGGATTCTGTGATCAATTAGTCAATATCAAAATGCATACAGTTATATACATTTGCATATGTGTGTGTGTGTGTGTGTGTGTGTTCTATGTATGAAGAAACCTACCTTGGGGAAATGTTTTTAATCTTTATATCATTTATCTTAAAATAATTTATTTCCTATAACACTAGGGATTCCAACCCATTACCCACATATCCAAAAATACACTGGGGGAGGTAGGCATTTTAAGCATTATAAAACAGTGCTGTGGTAACCAAGAAATGGGCATTTAATTAGAACACCATCAGAGACCCCAAATGATCATAAAATTATGATACAATGAATTCATAAATGCAAAGCTTTGAGACTACAAAGACAAGTAATAGAGACTTTACGAGAACCGTATGGGGCTTTGGGAATGCAAACACACAATTCAGCTGTTGTTTCCATTCCGAAGACAGGCTCAGCTAAGTTTGTGCAAAAATCATTACTCTAAAAGCCAGCAGTAAAGATCTTAGGGAAGTCTAGATAATGTGTTGTTTTTTTTTTTTTTTTTTTTTTTGGCTCCACTGCATTTATACAAACTCTGACCTAGCTGAAGTTGTCAGCAAAGATAAACAGTTTGGTAAACTCTACTAAGAAATGTAGAGAAAATTAGAAAATCAGCCTACTATACACAAAAATAAACTTGCTGGGCATGAATCCAAGAAAACCCACTCAGATTATAATAAAGACCGCTGCAAACATTTTCTGTTTATAAGGAGAAATATAATTGCTTGATACTTGGGAAGAGTTTTTCCATTCATAGCTCACCAAAGTGAGCAGATCCTGTGGGGGTGATGATGACATGGGATAGGCAGACCACAGCTATTTGTAAGACTTAGGAACCCGGCTTCATGGACATCAGCAGTAGTAATGACAACATTCAACTATGATGTTAGATAGCATTGCAGACAAGATTAAACTATGATATTAGACCTTCAATAATGGCCATCAGAAATGTATTTCAAGCAAACCAGAGAATTTCAATAATTAGCCTCTGTTTATATGCCACATAAAACCTCACTATTTGTAAAAAAAAAAAAAAAAAAAAAAAATAGTTCTAACTAAAAGTTGCACAAAGTTCAGCTTCAGGAGCACTGGGATCTTGCAGGATTCTTTTGCAATGAACGAGCTCACTGCAATGCTATTGCCATGAGGTGCTTTGTGTTTCTGTCCAGCATCTGACATGGGCCTCATTAAGGCCAACACAAGTATTTGCACAAAATATAGAAATATCTCCCCAAAACTACAAAAATCCCCAGGGAAAGCCCAGGGACTCAAGAGCAGTACCTTTCTTACCCCATGATCCACATACTTGGTTAGTTTCACTTTTACTACAATCATCCAAAAATATGTAGGTGCCTAGTGATGCAAGGCTCTGTGCAAGAAGCAGTGAGAAGGGATTAGCAGAGACGACGCCTTGGCCTGCAGGTGCTGGCAATCATAGGTGAAATATTCACACACTGAACAGTAGATGGGATGAGCAGATGGATTTATGTGAATGGGTTTCTGCGAATCCTGAAAATGACCTCTTGATTCTTTACTTTCTTTCTCAATGTGTTAATTTCTTCACATCTTCCATGAATATCATCTGACACACTTTAAAATCTGTATTGTGATACTAATGGCAGTTCATGTCATTACAGAGTGAGAAGGCATTAAATGAGGTTAACAGGTCTGTTCCCTGTCTTTTATCAAGGGTGTCAATCGTGCTTATAGCCAAGAAAGGATTCTGCACAGAGACTGAGATCATCTCACAGCCCACACTGCCATGGCCACGTGGCAGCAACCTCTGCCAGCTTCCTGGAGGGTTTGCCCACAGTGACTCCCCTTTGGGCCTCATTGCCCCCCACTCTAACCCCATTTCCTATCAGCTTCTCTCTTTGTATCAAACTCATGACATCAATGAAGCAGCCGCACAGCTAGTTATAGCCTAATAGGCAGAACTAAGGCCCTTGCCCCAAGTTCCAAAACAGACCTTGACCAGGTTTTAGAACAAAATTTGAGTCCAGCTGTCACCTCTATTTGCAGCACAATAATCTAGACCTGCGGTCCCCAACCCCCATTAGGGACCAGGCAGCAGAGCTCTGCTGCTCCCCACCCCCCACTCCTCTCCCCTCCATCCATGGAAATATTGTTTTCCCTGAAACTTAGGAATCAGGGAAGAGGGCCACACAGTGGTGTGTGAGAGAGCAAAGGAATCCTTCACCTGTATCTATAGCCACTCCTCATCACTCACATCACCATCTAAGCTCCGCCTCCACCACCACCCTCCCCCTCTCTCCCATCCTGGTCCATGGGAAAATTGTCTTCCATGAAACCAGTCCCCGGTGCCAAAAAGGTTGGGGACCACTGATCTAAATGAAGATCATTTATTCTAGGCTTCTATTTTTCATGAGCCAGATTAAGTATTCACATCTTAAACTAAGGCAGTTTTACCATAGTTCTATGTCTGAGCACAATAAGATTTCTGAAATGCTTTCCAGGTGAAAAGGAAATGCTTCTATATAACATAATAAGCAATTTATAATTTAAATATTAATAACAGGAGTTTACTTGGAAATTATTTAAATGATGAGTTGACTTGCCACTATGTAACAAGATGGAATGATAATGACAAAAGTCTTGTTGTAGATGAAGAAGTATCAGTGTGCATATATGAATATCAAATTAGAAAATTAAAATGGAAATTCCTGTCATATTTTGAATAATGAAAAAAATGACTGTATATAATCTACTTAATATCTTCTTAGTAGCTAAGTCTTTTCAATCTTTCATAAAATAGAATAAAATCAAGATCATGGAATTATAGTTAAGGATTTTAGCAAATGTGCCATGTTCATTTGTTCATTTCTGGTTTTTTAATATTGTCTTTCATTATTGTCAACATTGAAGCTGTTGGCTATTCTGATATGGCATTGTGTTCCTCTTTCTGTTTCTTTTTAAAAGAAAAGTAAGAAAGATAACATAAAATGGTATTGGAGTCCCCCAGATGACATGACTGAGAAGACCAAATGTTGACCATCTGTTGCGGCAGAACAGCCTGACCCTCTCAGGAACTGGATATGTCTCTCCTCCCAGGCTCTGAGGTCAAGCAGGGTGGCTAGCACCTGCTGTTGGTTTGAGAGGTCTGCTGAGAAGAGGAGCAAACAGCACAGGGCTTTGAAGCTTCTCCATATACAGCTGCCAGAACCCAAAGGTACTTTTGGAAGAAGACGAGAGGAGGGAATGGTGAGACAGGAGAGGTGCACCGAAGTACTATCCATGTAGAAATTAGTTAAATTAAATCCACCTCGACATCAAAGACTAAGACATTCTAATGAGAACATGAATGTGTGTGTGCATGTTCTATGTTGCTCTCAATTAGTTAATTAATCAGCAGAAGCCAAATGACCTATAAAAAACAAGTCTCTGTAGACACGAAATCAGGCTTGACGAAAATAAGAAAGCTAAGACAAATGCAAATGCAATTGACTACTTGAGCCCCATTTCTCTTTCTGCACTGTCCATGCAGAACTGTCATCAACAGAAGTAGCATCACTTGCTATTGTTAAGTAATTGTCAGATTGGTGAAAATGCATAGACTACTGGAATTATTTTTCTAGTCTGTACAATGTTATCTAGTCATTATCAATAACTATCATTATATTAGAGATAATTCCTTATCTAGCCATGGTTTTGAAAATCAGTAGAATCAGAGATAAAAGAATTTCTCAAGAAAAAGTATGTAGTGAGTCACAAATAATTTAGGCAAATTTTTTTTTACAAGGGCTTTTAGTTAGTATTATATTACGATTAACTTACCATTGCAGCATTATTATTACTGGTTGCTAGTCATAATTATTCCTAATAATTATTATTATTAGTTACTAGCCTATTGCTAAGAATGTCATTATGGATTTTTAAAATTGAATATTATGTTTAGATTTTGGAGGGAACCTATAAGTAAGACTCACAGGATTTTATTATATTAACTCTTCTAGTAACCACAAGTTCTCCAAAAGTATATTTCAATTTAAAGTTAGTTAAATAGAAGGATCCAGAGAAAATAAGAAAATATATTCCTGATCATATCATGAAGGCCCAAGTAAGGAGGCAGTCTTATGTGTGTTCTTCCACACTTTTCCACATTGAACAAAAGTATATAAGAAGCCACTCACTTCCTTGTGGTTTGTGGTGTGCCATACTATTTACAGCAAGAGCCCCATATCTCTAGGCACAGATTATACTACAGCAGCCAACAGTCAGAGTCCCCACATACATCAGCTGAAGAAGCCAAGACAAATGACTTTGACAAGTTTTAAAATACCTCTCCAAATAGATCCATTCTTGGAAAGTGTACGACTGCAGACTTGGGGGTAATTCCCAGAGTTGCCACGAGTATGACAGTGCCTTGGCATCCTGTAACTATGACTATGCCTTGGCATTCCATCACTTTCCCTAGCCCAGATGCCTTCTGTGATACTAACGTGACTCAAGACATAACACTAGTAAGAAAGAGAAAATGTGCACAGATGCATGAGTTTGAACTCATAATTATTCCCTGCCCTCCTCCATTGAATCTATATGAGTTCATTAGTGGTAACACCGAGGAGCTGTTAAGGAACAAGTCATTGAACCCTAAACTCAATACCACAAAGTCACATACACATAACACTGTGAACCGGAACAGCATGGGCTTCCTTAGTGCATCTTACATAGCAGGAAACTTCATTAGTGAATGCATATTGAAATTTCCCTTCAATCACAGCTCTATAGCAGATTCTTCCATATTTAGGTTCAATATTTAGAAGCCTCTAAAGGAAAGAAAGACTAAGCAGAAAGAGAAAAATAAAAAGCAAAGGGAGAGGATTAAAGACAAGCACAGACATCAGAAGACTCACAGACAGAAAGAAAAGCCCTGTCAAATTGAATCATACAGCTCTATTTGTTCTTTATTTTAAAAAATAAAAACTTAATGAGAAGGCTGTAATTGGCCCGGCCCTGCCGTCCATCCAGTCTTGTGAGGCAGTGAGCGTGGTGAACACACTGAACATGTCTTGTCAGGTAGTTCCCTCCTGTTGCAGTCTTGGAGGTTTTCCAGGCTGTTACTACCAGTGCACTTGATATTTCTAGGACTGACCTGGACACACACATAGACAAGGGCTCTTCTAGACTAAATTACAGAGAAAGAATTAAAAAAAAAAAGACACTTATTTCTCTGGAATAAAGTGGCTTGGTCAGTGAAGAATGAACTTCATGTCACTCTTTTGGTCAATTTGTTTGGAGCACAACAAATTGTGGAAGAGTAGAATGAAATTAGATTATTGATAACCCAAGAGCCTTTCCACTAGTCACAGAACAATCACTTCATGAAAGTGCAATAGCTAACAGGAGTGGATTACATACAATACAGCTAACCCAACACAACCTTCCTTAAAGATACAGCAATACCCGCCACTCTTGAAGCTACAGTTTTATCTAAGTATGCGTAGCAGGCCATGGCAAAGAAGGTCCAAGAATTTGCAAAGCCAAGGCAGCTGCTGGGCTAGAAAAAAGTCATATTCATGGGAAGATTGAGAAGTACTAGATACAGAATATATAAAAAATATCTGAGTAAACTTAAGGGTAGGGGCACAGGGTTAGGTGTTGCCTGGCAGGAAGCATAGAAGCTAAAATGGAAGTTTGGACAGAACATAATGGTTTTGGGGAATGGAAAACTGAAGGGAAAAGGAAGGAGAGATAAGAGCAAAAACGATGAAGAATGAAGGAAGTATGAGAAAGAAAAACAAATATTGCAGAGACGAAGACACTATATGAAGGAGAAGTGGTATATTAGGCAATGGAGTTGTACCTTCAGTACCTGAGCATTCTTCTGGAAATACAAAGTCTGCACATAATGAGCCCATTAACGTTGACAGAGGATAGCAAAATATGTGTTATCAACTAACCTCAAAGTCCCCAATTTGAGTCCTCTGATATTATTTTGAGCCCATTATCAGAAACAAACCTGACTGTTAAGAAAAGCCTGCAAAGAAAATCTTCCTTCTTTGAAGAAGTGCGGACCAGGCAACATGACTCTCTCCCGTGGCTCTTTGCAGCTGCCTGATGGTGTATCCATATATTCTCTGAGATGCAAAAGCACTCTCATTCGCCTGTCAAGTCCTGAACAACAAATTTGTGTGCATGGCCAATTTGCTCAAAATTTAATTTCATTATATCTTAGATATTTTGGCCAGGACATAGTAAATTCGACATGAAATTCACTTCAGAAGAGGCAGTATGACAGTTTTAAGAGTATAAGTTTTGCAGTCAGTCAGATAATCAGACAGTCCTTGGCTAGGGCACTTCCTGCCTGTATGACACAGCCAGGTTATTGTTCTCCCCAGGCCTCTTCTTCTTCAGGTCAATGATACCCATCTAGCAGGTTATTGTGAGAATGGAGAGCAATGAAAATAATATTCCCGGCTCGTGGTACACACCTGCTAAAGGTCCGCTGCTATTACTATATGCAATTTTGTATACTCAATGAAAGAATATATTAAATATGTTTTATGTTTTATATGAAGCATATGAAAGCACATTTAAAAGGCAATCAACAATGATTATATTCTTAAATTTATAAAACATTAACCTTAAAGCCCTACAATAAAATATTTGGGGAGATAAATAATTAGGTGAAAACAAATATATATACACATATACAAACATAAAAAGAGCCAAGAATAATGTGAATAATGAGTATTTCTAGGTAACTGGATTAAAAGTAATTTTTATCATCTGTCTTTTGTTTATTTATCATTTCCAAAATTTCTAAAAGGAATTTATTATTTTATAATTACTTAGATTAATTAGGCATTTAATATATTTATATCTATAATATGTCCTTTAAATAAATATATTTGTATATAATATACATAAAATATAATAATAATATTTAATATATTTAGATTATTAATTTTATAATCTTCCAGGAAAAACGTTTTTAAGACTCACTTTTTTCAGTTTTCAGGCCATGGTTTCAAGGACTGCAGATAATTTCAGGATCATCTGTGTTCCTGGGAGGAAGGAACCTTTCAAGTTTTACATGAATGGGTTTTATCTCAACTCCTTGACCAAGGAAGGGCAGCCTTAAGGACTCTTTTGTTACTTGGTGAGGAAAGGAATAGAAAACTAACATGCCCACTTTTTCATGCCTACACACACAAACTGGCTTATAAATAATATGGTTGAATTAAATCAAAATGGTTACTTTAAAGCAATAATCTTTTCAGATTCAACCAGTACCTTTCTAATTAAATCGAACTTTACATTTTGATTTGTTTTTTAAAAACATGTTTACAACATCCATGCAGACAGATTAGGGTGGCCCTCAAATAGGAAGCAGCTCAGAGCATTCGGCAAAGATCCAAGATACAGCTCAGGGACCTGCAGATGACAACCACATCTGTCTTTCATGCTCCACTTTCTTCCAGGCAAATGGATCTACCCATGGCATGATTTGACTATGGGTTACAGTCTTCAGCCAGGACTCTAAGCCACATCCAGACTCTAGACCACATGGCATTACTGATAGGTTACAGGAGAACAAACCTCAGCCCTGTTTGATCTACTGACACGTCATCACAACAAGAAGGGATTTCAGCAGAGCCCAGAGGAAATATTTGACTCTTCCAAGAATCAAGCACAACCTATACCAAGCACCGCTGAGAGTAAAGCAATGTGCTGGGTATTGTGAGAAGACAGTAAAACAAAACAAAACAAACAAAACCAGGCTCACTTTCAGGAATTTCACCTGCCCTGTTCCTTTCATTACTTGTTTTCTCTGGATTTAAATGATTTCTTAAGGGGAACAAAGTAATAGCCTGTCACATTAAAAAGTAAAAGTAATAAGATGAGGATTATTATGCCCAGGACACAGAACCTGCTCAATTTTACTGGCTGGTTCCACACAGTGAGAAAATCTCTGAAGAGCAGCAAACATTTTACAGCTATTACAATTTAATTTCTGCCAAGGGAAAGCGATGGCTCTGAGCAATGGCTTATGAAGATCATTAACTTAAGACTTAACAACCATTTATTTATCTAAAAATATTTCTCAGTCAATATTTATTAAATTTCCACTTTGTGAAGACACAAAAGTATGATCCCAAAGGTGCTTATAATTTAACAGAGGTAGAGAAACGGACATAAATACACTAAGAACACAAACAACAGGCAGGGCATGGTGGATCACGCCTGTAATCCTAGCACTGTGGGAGGCCGAGGCAGTAGGATCGTTTGAAGCCAGGAGTTCAAGACCAGCCTGAGCAACATAGCGAGGCCCTCTCTCTACAAAAAATACCAAAAAACTTAGCCAGGTGTGGTGCTGTGTGCTTGTAGTCCCAACTACTGGAGAGACTGAGGCAAGAATATCACTTGAGCCCAGGAGTTTGAGGTTGAAGTGAGCTTTGATGACGCCACTGCACTCTAGCCTGGGCAACAGATAATTATAGTAAAGGCCCTCTTTTCTTCATCCTAGTTTGATCCAGTGTTTTCCAAAATGTATTCCATAAAACACCAGTTCAGTGAGATATTCTTCTGGGGAATAAAAAATGTCCTTGATCCAATAAGTTTGAGAAATAGTTTAAAACCACAATGTACTTGAGCACATTAAAGAATGAAAAATCCTATTCTAACATTTCTAAAATTTATTTAACCTCACAGCCCTCCTTTGGCCTTACAAGTAGTAATGTCTGTAATAGTTAGTTTTGTGTGTCAACTTGGTAAGCCATAGTAGCATGTTATTCAAGTAAACACTAGTCTTGATATTGCTGTGGAGGTAGTCTGTAAATACAGTTGACATCTACAATTAGGTGACAGTAACGTAAAGGAGATTATCCTCCATAATCTCAGTAGGCCTCATCCTATCAGCTGAAAGGCATTAAAAGCAAAACTGAGGTTTACCTGAGGAAGAAGAACTTCTACCTCAAGATGCCAGCATTAGTTTCTACTCCAGACTTTCCAGTCTGCTGGCCTGTTCTATGATGTCAGGCTTGCCAGCCTCCCAGTCACATTGGCCAATTCTTTAAATAAATATAGATATAACTTCTAAATTTATATAGTATTTATTTTTTGTATTTTTATATATTTATATTTTAATATATAAACAGCATTATTTCTGTTATTTATAAATATAAAAATTAATATTTATAATAAAGTTATAAATTTAAAATTATATTCATAAATTTTGAAATAATAAAGATTATTAATATACTTATATATTCATAAATATAAACAAACACTTTATATTTAATATAAATAACAAATATTTATAAATACAAATAATTAATGTGTGTGCATGTGTCTGTGTGTATAAATGTGCATATATATCAAATCTAGGATATATCCTAATATTTTTATATATATCATGTATACATGCACACATAGACAGATAGATAGAATTGGTTCTGTTTTTCTCTGGTAGAACTCTGATAAAACATCCCAAGGAAATAATGTTTCATATAACCTTCCTTAGGAAACACAATAAGTTCCCATCTTCTGCAATAAAAGCCTATCTTCTACAGCGTAACTATAATGAGATACCAGGAGCTATATGCTGGAACCCCACTTAATTTAAGGGATATAATAAATGTTATTAGTTGCTGCTCACCATAATTCTACCAGCACCCCCTGCCCTCTCCCACACACACAGAAGTTAGGATTGCCAAAATCCTAAAAGTAGACTCCAACTGCATAAATCAAGCGCTGTAATCTCATCCATCCCTGCTCACCGCCCCCACCCCCACCCCCCACCGCCGTCTCTGATTTGTTCAGGTATGGTGGTAATCCAGGCCTAAGTCAATTGATGCACAGACATCCCCTGAACCAGGATAGTTGGTTCTGGTTTATTAAATAACAGAAGGAAGTAAAGATCCCTGTTGTTCTGGATGATGATAGCTGGTTGCCAGAATTAGGACTCAAACGGCTACATCTTGCTACCATGAGGGAAGCTGGTATAAAGGCAGAGCCAACACACCTAGGACAGCAAAGCTGAAAGAAATGTAGAGAAAGAAATCTGTAGTCCAAGTCAAACCACATGTCAAACCTGAATAATCTCTGGACTTTAGTTATTTGAGCCAATAAATCTTAAACTGTACTGTTTAAGACGACCTGAATTGTGTTTCTTTTGGTGTTTCAGTATGTATCTATTAAAGTACATGTGCACAGAAGAGAATCCTAACTAACAAAAGAGAACATGGAAGAGGTAAAAACTGGGAATATAAGAATATGGAAAGCCTTCTTGGCAATAGGGACTGGCCAGGGAAGCAGAAAAGGGAAAAAAGATGTTTGTCACACAAGTCTGGTGTTCCCCAGCTATTCTGATTATATGTAAGAAATGTTTATATGGATGAACCTTAAACATCAGCACTCCTTAAAATCTTTGAGGATGTAATAAAAGTTGTGGTCACTCTCCTCAGAAAAATGCTTCCACACATAAAATTTAGGAGCTTCATGCAGTCCTAAAACCTAGGCACAAAAGTCTATGAATCAAAGTTAGAAATCCCTGCTCTACAGGGTGGCAGGAAAAACTGTTAACAGTGATGCTTTTTATAAATAGATATAAAAGGATAAAAATAGAAACTTTGGCTGAACACAGGTTATATAAATTATAGGCATTCGTGAGAACCATATTCCTGAGGCTGATAACTTTGCTCACATGATTATGATAAACTCACCCGACAGAATTTTGTGTAAGTTTTATTTACATCAGTAACTTTGACTATGAATGTTCAACATTTCACAGCACACAGAGCACAGCCATCTTTTTAAAAAGTTAAGGGAGTATTCGTCATCAACAGATTCACAAGCAGTTGAGAGGCTTAAAAAATTAAATCAGAGAATCAGTTTGGGAGGTGGAAATCAAGTGGAACTCAATCGTCACTATTTAATAAAATTATGACAATAAAAAACAGATGGAAGGGGTCAGAGTAGAGGTTGTTTGAGAAAAATAAGAACATGGCAGTGCTGACTGATGTCAGAAGGTAGACCAAGAAATGAAGAAAAGATCTAGCATTAACTGTATTAGTACATGCATTCTTCAGCACAAGCTTAGATATAAGCAAGAGAAGAAAAGAACTATGACATTGTTGCCATTTTTCCTGTTATGATAAACAACTTCTGCCATTGTTATCAATAATGAATCAAAATAATTTTTCTTACCAGTTAAAACAATTTAAAACTTCATGTGATAGCCTATCACTGTAGTCAGTGAAATTACTGGGGTAAGGAAGAAAAAACAAGAATACGTATTTAATGCAAATCAGGTGCTGACAGCATTAATTGAAACTAAAGATAAATATCCAATATATTTCTGTTATAAATAACTTATGGAATCAATAGTGTCTCCAACTGTAAGAAAATAAGCTTGGCTCCATGACATGCGCAAACCCAATTAAAGTACTATCTCCATGTGATTTTTCCAGCTCCTAAGTTCTACTGAATATTCTATTAATATATTAATCAGTCCATCTGCTCAAGCATTCAATTTTCCTGCAGTTGGGAAGAACAAACAAAAAGGGATTTATTTTATGTTATATTTTAACGTAGGTTGGCTTTTAAAAGTGGATGGTGGACTTGCATATTTGACTAGTTTCTTCAGTGAGATGTATAAGAATGGGTAGCTCAGCCTCCAAATCACTCATAGACAGGAACATAATGCACACTGACATGCAGGCTGGAATTCTTAGCTGTGATTCCAATACATTTGGGAGCAAAGGTTTTTTACGAGGTGAACACCGTCCGAAATGGGAAAGAAGTCAAGTGTAAAATATTATCCAATGTTTAATACTTTTTGTTGCATTTTCATTTTTAAGATGTATCCTCTGCAAAGAAAAAAAATAAACATAACATATAAGGTAGAAAATAGTGCAAATGTAAAAATGTGAGTGTGTAATAGCTGCTTCTTGGATGTAAGAAATTTTGTATTCTGAAATAATTCAGGAAACCTATAGGAGAAAGAGCCAGGAATGGTTTAAGCCCAAGTTTCTGCAAATGGCACTTGTGAGGAAAAGAAGCGTGTCACAGAGTCAAGGTGCAGAAGACCAACGTTCCGGTTCTCTGTCTACTACCAACTAGCTTTGGAGCACTGCAAAAGACAGATGATCTCTCTGTGCTTCAGCTTCTCCACTTGTATAAGGACACGCTGGGCTGGTTGATTTCTAGGGAGCTGTCCAGCTCTAAATTCCTGCAAAATCTAAGTCAGAATCTCAAGAATGAAGAAGATGTACACATGCTTCAGTCTTGTAGATACAGGCCCAAGACACAATCGTGATACCTTCAGTGTGTTCACACTCTGAGGCTTGACATACCCAGCAGTGCCCCGTTTTAAACACAGGAGAGAAATATTATCTATGCATCTCTCCCAGATACCTGCCTGAATCCTGCCTCATTCTCTGAAACAGCTTCAAACGGTGCAAAAAACAACAACAACAAAACCAAAACCAAAAGAAAAAAAAAAAGACTCCCCAAAAAACCAATAACAACAACAACAACAAAAATATTGGCAGAGAGGGGAATAGGAGACATCACCATCACAGGACTATTAAAACTCCCATTTAGGTTAACTCAGTCATGATATAACCTACAACCTAGCAGGCAGTTAACAGTTAAGAAAAAATCTACCCCTTGTGACAAAGATTCTTTGCTGGAACAAACTTTAGTCAGGCTCCTGAACCTTCTGCTAGGCCCATCTGTGCACTTCTTTATAAAATATTTTTGCAAGGACCTTGCTAAGTCAGTTTAGAAAGAACCCCCCCCTCAATGTCTTATCACACTTGAAATCTGATCAGGTTCCTTACACTCCACCATTCCCCAAGTAAATCAGATCACCCTGGCTGCCTTCAGCAAGAATCCTGTGAGGTTGGTTGAGCCAGAATCCCCCTTAACCCTGATGCTTCCTCTTAGTAATTTTCCAACCACTGTCCCTGCTGCTTGGCTATAAATTTGCACTTGATCATGCTGTCTTTGGAATTGAGCCCAATCTCTCCCTTCTCCACTGCAAGACCCCATTGCAGTGGTCCCTATACCTGTTTCAATGGTCCTACATAAGAGCCTGCTTTACTGTGTTTAACAAATGTCATTGAATAATTTATTTTTAACATCTGCCAGGGACTGTGGAGCACATGGGAACTTAAAAATCCTAGAGAAGCTCCCAATCTGTGTGTAGAGGCAGAGAGGCACTAGCAGCAGTGCACCAAACAGTAAAGGCAAAGTGGAAGGTTGAGCCAGGAGGGGCTTCCCTGAGGTGACATCTGTGCCATCTTGTTTATGAAGTAGACAACTGGGGTGTGGAGCAAGGGGATGAAGTTTGGGGAGGGAGACTGTGGAGATGCTGCACACAGATATGGGACATCATGACACATCCAAGTGAGGAAAAAGAGCTGAGGGGCTGGAGCCCAGGTGGGAATGTAGGCATGGTGACAGTTAAGATGGGAAGAGCAACAGGAGCTGTTCTGAAAAGACCTACTGTCCCTGCAAAGGAGTTCCACATCCTGGATGGGATGGAAGACGTTAAAGGATTTTAGACAGGGGAGTGACATAATCAAATTTGGCCTTAGGAAGGTCATCTGAACAGATGGGAAATGGATGGAATTAGAGACAAGATTTAACATACTAGCGCAATAATCCAGGAAAGAGTTACAAATGACTTAAACTAAAAGGAGCAGTGGCCACACAGAGGAGAGGACTGATTTAAAATATATTTAAGAGATACAAATTGCACCTATTAATCTTTACTGAATGTGTGCAATATATTAGGCACTATGCCAAGAACTTTATAATGCACTCTCTCATTGAATCCTCATAATAATATTATTAGATTATTATGCTTCTTCCAAAGCTCAGAAAAGATAAGTGACTAGTGACTTGTCCAGGGTCATACACCTATCAAGGGGGAGAATATGTCTTATTAGGGGGGTGAAGGACAAGTCCAGAATGCCTCCAGTGATTCTAGGTAGGGAGCCAAAGTGGATGGGCGTAACATTTACTAAAATGGTCTACACAAGTAGGAGGGCAGTTTTGTTGGGGCTGTTGTTTGGGGGTAAGTGGAAGATGGAGCTAGTTTTGAATAGCCTGCATCAAAGTTGCCAGTGTGATGTTCCAATGGAGAGTTCCAGCGGGCCATCTTAAATAAGGGCCATTCCAGCTATGAATCATGCACTGACAAGACACACACAGGGACAGTTATTGCCTAGAGTTGATCTACCTCTGTCAAGATGAAGCACACTTTCTGACTTCATGCTCTCCCTTTAAGCCCTCATCTCCAATATACTGCAGTGCCTGAGTGCAAGGTTCCAGGAACAGCTTCTCCTGCCAGATTCAAAGCTTCTCACCAGTTAGTATATTTCCAATTGCACGATTTATTGGCAGTAGTTTATTTTACAAGATTTGTGGAAAATGACTTAGGACATTCAATCATTTTCTATACATACAAGAATTTATTAGTAATGAAGTAATGCCTCAGCAATCTTCCTTAACAGGAAACCATAAATAATATATGTAGATATCCCCCACTCCACTCAGTGGAGTTTAAGCCCTCTCCCTCCCAAGGGTGGGTTAGACTTAGTCACCCAGTTCAGGAGACTATACAGAGTAAGGAAAGGGATAAATAGCAGTTGTACAGTGGAGAAATCTGACAAGTGACGGAGGTTAACATCACCAGAAATCTCATGGCATCATGCACACTCTGATATGATCTCACAAGGAGGGCACTTCTGTGGTATTTCTGCCAAAAAGTCAGAATCCCGGTTAATCATTAAAAACAACAGAAAAAACCAGATTGGGGGATATTCTACAGGATACCTGACCAGTGTTGCTCAAGCCTTTTAAGGTCAGGAAAAGCAAGGAAAGACTGAGAAACTGTCATAGACCAAGGAAGACATGGCAACTAAATGCAATATGGTTGCCTAGATCAGACTCTGGAAGAGAAAGAGGATGTTAATGAAAAGCTGGTGAAATACAAATAAAGTCTGGAATTTAGTTAATAGCAAAAAAATTATAATTATTATCCAAAAATATGTTGTATGTACACAGATTTTTTGCTTAACAAATATAGCACATAATTTATCTTTTTCCAGTCTTTGCAGTAATCCTGTGAAAAGGATTTCATTTTCCAGATGAGAAAAGTAAGGCTTGTGACAATCTAAAATATTCATCAGCAATAAATAGCTAATAGGTACCAGGGTTGGAATGTACTTTTACAACACCATGGTTGCCATTGGGGGCTCCAATAATATCTATTAAACCCATAGGTTTATTTTACGTGGGCTGCAGCCTTGCTTTTTATTCTCAGTGTTGCATCTTGGAATCAAAAGACATCTTGAGAAGGCTGGATATCCAATCACTTGCAATCCCTCCTTTTTCCTGAGAGCATTCCAGAATGAACACCTCTGCCCTGAATGACACTCAAGTAAGGCACCTCCTACATCATCTGGTCTCTATTTTCCCCTCTTTTTTCCCTAGTCCTGGGTATCGCATTAACAGATTTCCCAAAGTTTATTAATTTGTTAGGTGCTACAAAGAAATCCCTTTACCAGAAAAGATACTAAAACAATTAAAAGCAGCTACTAAAGAAATGTGTGATAAAACTGGAAATCAAACTTTATTTTTCCTCTTAGGTACCAAGTTAGAGAAATACATCTTCTAGGAATGGCTAATAGATAATGGCAACATTTTAAATATAAAAAGGCTCTTCCATGTGATATATTTTTCTTTATTAGTGTACACAGACTAACAGATCCTTAAATGATCTCCAGAGCTCTATTCTTTATTTCTGCATCATAGGCACGTTACAATAATTCAGGGTCTGGTTATTTAACTTCCCAGTGAAGATGGCATTATTCTGAATAAAAAATTAAGGAGTCTATGACAAGGAGTTAAAGTTAGTGCAAATAATAACTCAAAGCAAACAAAAAGATTAATATTTTCTAATTTTAATACCCTTCTTGGAAGCAAAGAAAACTGTAAAAATTTTACAGAAAGAGCCACCTACAGCAGTTATTTTAAACCACCCCAACTGTCCTTTTGTCAGCAAATGTGGAAAATCTTAAGGTTATATTACACATTATTTTCAATATGTGAAATACAAAGAACAGTAGTCAAATATGTACAAATATTACACGATGTTACTACCCTTTGGAAAAGGGGAAGCTTGGAATCTCAGAAAACTTGTTCAATAGTAATAGCAGAAATTACTAAGGCCTATTGCCAACACATTTCCAGAGTCTTGAAATCTGAAGACATCTTTGAGAGAGAGTGACATCCAATCACCTGCACTCTCTGCATCCTCACAGACAGCCAATCCAGAATTAATATCAATAATATCTAATGCTCACAGGACACTTACCATGTATAATGAATGCACTGACCTCATTTAATTGTTATTATCATCTCTTGCAGATGAAGAAGCTGCGGCTCATTGAAAACTTGTCTAAGATGATACAGTTCATAAGTGGATGAACTGGGACTCTATTGCAGGTCTTTCTAACCCCAAAGCCTGTTCTTTTAATTTAATATTTTAAAATCTCCATAATTAAAACTCGCCTTTCTTGAATCAGCTCATGCTTATGCAAAGTCATGCAGTAAACATCCCCATTTCAGTGTTGTGTGTTAGCATTAACCTAGGACACATGAAACTTATTCTTGGGAATTTACAATTTAGGAGATGAAACTGACACCAACAGCCAGAGAAGGCATCCTAGTGCTAAAGAAACACCGAATAGATTTTTTTAAAAAAATCAATAAAACCAAGCAAAACAATGGTAAATTAGCCCTCAACTAATCGTAAGCATCACACGTTTTTCAAAGTTGGAGACTGCATTTGGAATGGGTGGGTGTAAATGTGGTCGGAGACCCAGAGGAACGCTGGGTTCTCGGTCCTGAGAGAGGTACCCAAAGTGATCATGTGAGCTGTGCCAGAAGGCAGATCCAAGTCCTGATGCAAACATATGACACTCAAGATGGGCCAAGTTTCATTTTTTAATAGCTGAGCTTCGAGTTGGCAACAAAAAAAATTCCGTGCCAGCTGCCGAGGAAATAATGCACCGGGAGCTGGCAGGCGCCAGCCCTGGGAAAGCCAACAGGTATGGAGGCACAGTGAGACACCAAGTGCCTGGGAGGCAGAGAGGAAGAGGGGCTGTGACCACAGAAGAACTGTCCCCGTCTAGGGTCCAGCAAGGTGGCAGTGCGCTAGGGAGCCCTACTCTTGTTTAAAAAAAGGAGAAAGAAAAGAGCAACTCGGAGTCAGCTCCAGCCATCCTAGACAGAGCAAATGAGAGGCGACACTCCCCGTGCAGTGGGTCTCTGCCCTACGTTCCCCAACACGTGGGAGAAAAACACGGTGGACACCTGGGAATGAAGAACACACCACCTCCTTTAAACTCCGAAGTCAGACAGGTCCCAAACAGGGGAAGAGAGCCATCACAGTGCCATAGGGTGGGTGGCTTAAACAGCAAACATTTATTTCTTATAGTTCTGGAGGCTGGAAGTCTGAGATCTGGTGCCAGCATGGACAGGTTCTGGTGAGAACTTGCCTCCTGGCTTGCAGATGGCTGCCTTGTCGTTGTGTCCTTACATGGCAGGGGGAGAGAGAGAGAGAGAGAGAGAGAGCGCACAAGCTCTCTGGTGTCTCTTCTTAGAAGGGCACTGATCCCATCATGAGGGTCCCTCATCTAAATCTAATCATTTCCCGAAGGCCCATCTGCAAATATCATCATATTGGGGGTTAGGTCTTCAACATATGAATTTTAGGGAGACACAAACCTTCACTCCGTAAGAAGGGGGCAATACAAGGAAAACAGAAGGTACATAGGTTCTGATGGGACAAAGGAAACAGAGAAATCAGGAAGGGACAGCCGTGCTTGTAAACTGGACTTGGGAAACAGGAAGCAGAGCTGGTGAGGAGTGGCCTTCCTTCCGCCCTCAGCCCTTTCTCTGCTCCTCTTCTTCCCATCCACCGTTTCCTTTCACTGTACTCCCCTGGCCTCTGGTTGTCAAAATAAAGGTGGAAACATACACATTTTTCAGAACAATTATTTTGACAGTGCATAAAAATCACAAACATAAAGTTAATAACCCTACTTGGAAGTTAAGTCAAGCAGGGATTTATTTTTTTGATCAAAGAAGTAAACAGCTCAGTAGATGGCTTTTAACTAATACCCCCCAATAAAGACAGACATAGAACAGATTTTTTCTGCTCTTATCTCACTCATGACCCTCTCCTTAGCTCTTCCTTTCCCATCTGTGCTCAAGGCAGGGATGATGTTACACAACCCTATGACAGGACATTGCTAATTGGTTACACAGCCACAAAGGGGTCATAAGTCAAGCATTTTAAAAAGAATGATACCTTTTAAAAACAAAACTCGATGGGTGGGAAAAGCCTGAAAACATATCTTCTTGCTAATTTCTGTCCTAGATATCCACAGTTATTGCCAGCATTTGTATGGTCCACTAAAGGAAGTAAAAATGAGCAAATATAACAATGAGTGCATGTTTCTAAAAAAAGGAAAAGCATTTTAAAAGCACAAAATAAGAATAAAATTTATTCAAGGATCCTCCAGCACATTTAAAAAAGCCTTTGGAGCTTAGAGCCCTACTTACTCCAAAAGCTGTTCCGTCCCCTGAACACAAGAAGGTAACCGCCCAGAGAATTTATCTGGAAGGAAACACAGATGTGCAGGTGCTTGAGGATAGAAGGGACCTTAGAAGTAGATGATCGAATCACAGAAGGTGACAGTATTCCCGATCCTTCAGAGATGGGGCCCTTTAAGACAGAGTAGACTGATAAAAGACCAGAGCTCCCTGAGTTCAAAAGGACTTTCAGTTGTGGAAGCCTCACTGGTGCAACTGACTCACTACTCAACAAATATTTAATGAGTGCTCACTATGTACTAGGCATTGCTTTCAGTGCTGGGAACACAACAGGGAACAAAGGGACAGAGGCCAGACCCACGACAGCTTGCATTCTAGTGAGAGGAAGGCAGGCACAAGCAGGTAATTTCACAGTATGCTGGTTTAGCAGGGGGTTGCTATAGGGAAAACGTCCTAAAAAAGAGAGATTTAAGTCCTGCTTGTTATCCTGCAACTAATACTTCTGATGTTTGTTTGTTCACATTATATTCCACAAACATTTATTAAGCACTTATTGGGGGAAAGCATCAGTTGGAAGGATGGGCTTAGTAGTGGGGATAAAAGATAGGTTTGCCCAGGTAGCAAATGCTCTGGTGCTGAAGACCACAAGGCATTTACCTGTAATATCATAAACATTAGAGGTGGGCGTGTATGAAATGCTACGAGAGCAGGGACGTGAGAGAGGAAGACTGCCCTGGAGGGATTGCAGGAGAGGAGCATTTCAGGCTGAGAGAGCTTCGTGCACACCACCATAGAGATGTGAGGGGCCCTGAGGGCCCCGTATGCCTGAGGTCAGGGAGAATGGAAAGCGCATGGATGCAGGAGTCTGAAAAACCTGGGCTTGAATCTCAGCTGTGCTCCCCTCCACCTGGCTGGGAGTGCTTGGATGAGCTGCTTCACCATTCTGAGCCTCAGGTTCCTCATCTGTGAAACGGTGCTGGTGATAAACACGCAGTAGTATCCTTGAAATAATTAGCAACATACATAAAGACAGTAGAACCACATCAAGCTCCTGGTAAACATCCCGGGATGGTGATAAGGGAGAGTAGGGGTGGGGAATGTGGCCGGTTGAGGTCAGATTGCTCACAAGGCTGCATGAGCCGGACTGAGTCACGCATTTACCCTATCAAGGCCCAATTCAGAATCACCGTCCCCTACCTCCCACCTTGTGGCCTGTCTGGGGAATGACATTACATTTACGTGCCAGGTATGGAGCTAAGTGTTTTACATATGTGATCTCCTTTCATGGTCATAGCTGCCCTGTGGGAAACACACTGCCACAACCTTCGCTTTCCCAGTGAGGCTGAGTGAGGTTCAGTGCATGCCCAAAGACGCCCAGCTGCCAAGTAGCACTTTTATCCTGCCTGTTTCCGGCCTCAGTCCCTGCCCTGCTCAGCTGTCCTCCTTCCCCTCCACCGACTCAACTGTGCGGAGCAGCCGACTTGGTGCCCCGCCTCAGGGCCATCCTGAGTAGCTGCCTTGCCCACCTCTGCCCTCCTCCACCTGCCCGCTCAGCCTGGCACTGCACTCTGCTGCCCTCACCTGGCCTGGGCTCCCCACAGCCTCAGCTCGGTCCTGACATTGCACTGCCTGGCAGCTCAACGTTGTAAAGAACTGGAGTGGTTTGCTGGGGATTATCCTGGTAATTTGCTCGGGTTTCTGCTTCACTAATGTGGCACGCATACATATGACAAGCCCTGCTTATTATGTTCTTAGTTACAGGCTGCACTCCGGAGAGCTCCCAAGTTTACCTCATTGAACATTTTTATTAGCTTACATGTTCACATTGAGGGGAAAAGGAGAGGAAGGATCTAGAGTCCCAAAGGAGCCACTAAAAATGTTTCCACTCACAGAAGAAATCTTTAGAGGCCTATTATAGCCGAACACTCTAGGCCAGGCTGATTTATTGAATTATATATTTTGAATTTGGTCACATTTAATAGCATAGTCTTATTTTCTCAGTGGTTGTCCTGACAGAGAGCTTTGGAAAAACGTAAGATTCATTTGAATGAATAGGTAACAGTATATTTAAATCCTGATAAAGACTAAACATGGAACAGTTGTCACAACTAAAGAACAACTTTGTGTGTCTGTTAATGTCCCAAGTTAGAGTAGTCACTAATTGTCCTTTCAAGATAGTACAATAAGGTGGATCAAGCTGACAAGTGTAAGATTCTGCACAATGAAAGGCAAAATGCAAGCAAAGGTCTGTATCCAACAGACTACAAGGACATAAACTGGGGAGAAGGCATTCAAATACTGCATTGTAGGTAACAATAAATGTGTGAACACATTTACATTTACAGATTTGCTATCCCCTCCTCTTTTATGCTCTGGTTTGTAATACTAGTAAAGTTCTGTCTAGAGTCATGACATAAATGAAAGAAAGTGCACTTTGAATAAAGAATGCTACCACAAGC
The DNA here is from genome assembly GCF_041146395.1 of Eulemur rufifrons. NCBI lineage: Eukaryota > Metazoa > Chordata > Mammalia > Primates > Lemuridae > Eulemur > Eulemur rufifrons. The sequence continues at coordinate 78,111,912 of NC_090999.1, read as the reverse complement.
TAGTAGAGAAAACAAGTAAGAACATGTCATATCCATTACCTTTTTTATAGACTATTCTAATCAGAGAGTGGTCTCAAATCTAAGTCTCTTTTTTTCCTAAGAAATACTTTTGTACCTGGTGAATTTTTCAACCAAATCACCCTGAGGCATTACTTAACAAATAAGTGGTGACAATGCATTTATTAACAGGGTTAAATTCAACATCCTGGCACTAATGCCCATAACTCTTCAAGCACTGCCCCAAAAACACTTTAGGTCAATGCCTTCAGCTGCCTAAGCAAGCAGTTGGCAAAATTTGTCATAAAGTACATTAGTTATATTAAAATTGAAATTCTTGTGAATAAATATTAAAACAGTCCACTTGTCTCTTTTGTTCTCCTCTAAACTCCATGGCCACTGATTTTTCTTGTTCAACCCGGAAATTCATTTAGCCCTCTGCTTGATGCATGCAAGCTGTATTCTTTTATTCTTTTTCTATTTTCTTCTGTGTGACTTTTTTGGTTACAACGGCAGTAAGTTCTTATCAAAACCTTTCATCAACAAGTCTTGAAATGCATAACAAGTGCACATATGTACCCACTTCCCCTTTGTGCACAAAGACACACCTTGCAATATGATTTCTTTTTCATTTGCACTCTGATGTATGTATCTGTTTACATTCATTTTCATAAGGTAGAATGTTACTTAAATATAGTTTATTCGGTATCCACTTATAACTACCATTCTTTGACCCATGCTCCTAAATTGTGTATACTAATCTATTAATGCTATACATGTGCTACTGAACCAATATATAATGTGCTTTTTAAAACATCCAAAAATAAAAATAAAAAGCAAATAATAATAAAAAAATAGATCATATAATGCTTTCTTCTGGCCCTCCCATTGTATTACACACCCTCTGGGTAAGGACATCCCACTTTAGAAACCTCTGCTTTAGTTAAAATATGAGTGGCTGATTTTGTTTAGCTCTAAAGTCTATTCAATAAAAAAGGAATAATTCTATTTGTTCAAAAGATTGCTTATTTGAACAGGGCCCCATTTTAAAGGACCTTAATTAGTCCATCTGAGAGGTATGCACAGCATATAGAAGGATTATTCAACACAAATATACAGAAAAATTAAACTTTACTAGAGGTAAATCTTTTATCAATAGTTTATCTAGCATATTATTTTCACCCCAAATATAATAAAGATAAACTTGAAACCTATTTAATTATTATGTACAAAACAAATTGCCCACCCATAAATAGTCTTTGGATGTGAACAATGATCACGGTATGGAAATTTAACTTAAACACACTTCAAATAAAGCTTCTTCATTTTCAAAAACATTGTATGAGGTAAATATCAATCATGCAGTCAATACCAGGTTAAAAAAAATAAGAAGAATGAAAACAGATGAATGGAACAGAAGTAGTCAACATGCTACATAGGTTAGAACTGTTAACTGTAGCAGTTTCAGTAGATCTAGAAAAAGAATGAGTATGCATTTAAAGCATGTGCTCAGCTGGAACACTAATAGCAGGTTGACATTTTCAGAGTGAAAGAGAGATTCAAGGTAGTTTCTTGAATAATTGAAGTTTTGATGTCATTTTAACTTGAAATTCTCATGCAACTGAGGAGGAATAGAATTTTAGCTCGATTGGTCTAGGTTAGTAAACCATGGGCCAAATCTAGCAGCTGCTTGATTTTGTACAGTCTGCAATCTAAGAACAATTTTTAAATTTTGAAATAGTTTTTAAAAATCGAAGGAAGAATAACATTTTTTGATGGAAAAATTATATAAAATTTAAATTTCACTGTCATAAATAATCTTCCACTGGAAGACAGCAACATGCATTTGTCCAGTGTGTGTTGTATGTGACTGGTTTCACTCAACAGAGACAAAGTGGCCCCCAAAGCCTAAAATATTTACTGGCTCTCCTTTTACTGGCTCTTTACCTGGTGTAAGCAACTGATCTCAATCCCACACTTCCGCTTTCTTATCTAGTCACAGGATATGGGAGGGTTTTTCTTTCTTTTGTTTTTAAACCAACATAGTAAGTTTTCTCTTACCCAGCCCCATGTTTTATATAGATTAGACGTTACTGGCAAGTTCTGTGTCTCACAAACTCAGCCCAAGATGCAGATGCTTCTGCAGCCACCTATCACTCTCAAAATAATTACTTGATCTATAATTTAGGTTTTCAAGTGACATAGATGCAGTCTTTTTTTTTTTTTACAGGCCATCTTTGGTCTGGTATCACCTTACCCTGCTAACCTTATCGCCAGGGCAATGTCCATGCTTTGTAAATTTTGCAAAATAAAATGTACATCCTGGACTTTTCTGCCATTTTTTGTCCCTCCTTAGAATGGACTCTCAGCCTGGCATGCGCTTTACCAGAGCCCTTCCTGCCAAAATCCTGCCAAACTTCAAGGTCCACCCTTCCCCCGTGAAGACATCCAGTCTTCTCAGTAAGAATTATCATCTGTCATAAAGACTTCTGTGGTTCTTATATCTCTATCACATGTTAGTTTTATTTATTTATTCATTTATCTTGTATTAGATTTATTGTTGATGCCTTATTATCAGTACCCCATATACTTGGAGGCAAAAAGAGCATTTTATTCATCATATTCATCCATGCTCTAGCCCCTCACCCTGCCACACACACTCTGCCAACATACATCCTTTAGGTCATAATTATTCAAAAGGTCAGACCTATAACCTAGAGGACTTTATGTGGCACAAAGGCATGGAATTAAATAACAAGAAATTAAAAAAATGGGAACATCCTTCTTTCAATTATCTTTCAGTCATTCTGATTACATCAAGAAGAAAACCTCAGTTTGTGCTATTATGGTTTTAGCCCTGCTAATCTTTGATAATCTCTCTTTTTAACAAAGAGAACAATCGTCAGACATACAGCCTTATGCAGGGAAAAATATCTAGCTACAATCTAATAAAAATGCTATGTTTCATTACAATTTATTTTTACAATTTTCTTTTATTTATGGCATATACAGTTTGCTTTTATTTGTGGTTTTCGATTTAGTGAAAATAAATATTCTTTGTAAGTAAATTTACATTAACAAAAATAAGGGGATTTAAACAAAACCACTAAGTAAACTATATAGCACAGGTGCTATGCATATATGACAGAAATCATATGTAAATATATGGCATTATATAGAAATGGGAGAAACATTTGGTTGTAGCAGATACTCAGTAAAGCCAAATGAACTTAATCTATCAACCTCCCTGTTCACTGTCTGCATAACTGAAAGAAAATCATGTAAAAGACTAGTTCAAGAGAATAGTTCTCAACAGGGGAGGAGGGCCACATCTGACAATGTTGAGCGACAGTTTTGGTTGTCACAACTTGGTGAGGGGGCTTGCTACTGGTACCTAGTGGGTAGAGATCAGGGACACTGCTAACCATCCTGCAGAGCACAGGACAGCCCCCATAACAAGGAACTAGCTAGCCCCGAATGTCGACAGTGCCTAGGCTGAATAATCCTGCTCTAAGAGAAAAGATAAAGATCTACCCCTTATCCATCATTATAAGTCACCCTCTCTCCAGACACTGTTCCTTTCCGTATTTGATCTTTGCCACTAATAAGACAATGACTGAGGAAAACCTCTGACCTAAGCCTTTCACTATTTTACATCACCTAATCAACCACTGTCCTCTATTTGCAATTAGAATAAAGACAACGAACCGTCTTGAAGGGTCTCCATCCTTTATGTGCTAATACTATGCCGGCAATATTTAGAGCCAACTTCCTAATTAAACCACTGGAGTTATGAAATCTTCAGATGATCCTGAACTCCAAATAGATGAAAGAAGAATTAAGGTAAAGATTGATATAATTTGAGTAAGACCTTGACTCTAGCTGCTATTGATTTCATGAAAAGTTATTCTTTGGCCTGAGTTATACGGTTCTTTGACTCAATGAAACACCATATTTTGAAGAATGAACTTGATCTGGAAATTTTAAAAAATCAATATTCATTTTATTAGATATGTAGCTTTACCAAAAGAGAGTTTAAAAACAAAAAAAAAAAAAACAAAAAAAAAAAAACAACAAACTATTTTTTCGCTAGACAGGACAAAAAAAAAAAAAAAAAAACTACCAGTAGTTGAAACAGTTTACTTGGCTAACACTCAGTACTTTGTTCTTGAATGTATTACTGCAAACACATAACCCACACATATATGTCTGAGGGTAAAGTGTTTACAAGAAAATTCTTTGAAGCTATTTTGTGGTTAGTGTTCTTCTTCTCTTTCTCTCTCTCTCTCTCTCCCCCTCCCTTCTCTTTTTTCAAGTCAAGCTCTCCAGAACAGTTTAGAAGCAGACAGCACCTGTGTGTGTGTTTTTTTTTCCAAAATCTGGATTTATTTTTAGCCTTGTAACAGTATTTAACATGGAAAAATTGTGTGTTCTTAAAACAATGATGATATCAGTCTTCACTTGACTTTAAGGTCCCTTACAATATTTCCAAATTTAGCATTTACTATGCGTTAACTTTAGGGGTTGGTATAGCTTGGAAGCATTTCATGTCTTTAAATTCAACTTGATTTAACTCCTAATTCTGAGATGCCTGTGGTAAAGTGATAGTGAAGGTGAAACTGAATCCCTTTCATTTCAGAACCACAAAATACTCTGCCAACAGAAAAGTGGCTTTATTTTCAACACCTACAAGCTACAGAGGTGGCAGTTATCAATACTCCCACTGTGAAGAAAGAAAACCAGTACTGAGTGAGATTAGGGTTCTGGTCACACAAGTTTTAGGGAGAAGATAAACAGATTATAATATTTCTCTTACCCTGAGGTCATTAGAACCAAGATCATTGCAATGTCAAGACCAAGAGGGACCAAGATCTCCAAGAAGAGGAAGGGGGTTCACCTGCTGGGCCTGGCCCCTTAACTATTGCTGATTCATCCTCTTTCAAATCATTTGTTGAACACCTGCAAGGTAGTATGCACTGTGCTAGGCATGAGCAATAATAGTGAACAAGCCAAACCCACAGACTCTGCCTTCTGGAAGGTTACAGTCAGCGGTCCTGTGACGAGCCTGCACAGCCCCAGTTTGTTTTCTCCCATTTGCAATCCCACCCTGTGCCTGAGTCAACTGCCTAAGAAATAAATCAGATGCACAGAGAACAAGACAGAGACTGAAAAGGTGTATTTTTAATTCCTAGTCAGATAAAAAAAATACTATCCCCAAAGAGTGCAAGCTGCTAAGGGCAATGTGTGTAGTAGGAGACCAGTAGCCGGCAGTACAGCTGGATAAGCTGTGGGGCCTTACCGCCCAGGGTAAGGGAAAAACCAAGGTTATTTTAGTACTGTGCAAGAGAATGCCTTAAGAAGGGGGTTGATCACAGAGAAGGAAGGGGGAAGGACAAAGGGAGGATCTCTTTCTTCATCAGCTGTGCTGTGGGCCGAATTGTGTTCCCTCAAAATTTATATTTTGAAGCCCTACCCCCAAATGTAATGATATTTGTAGGTGGGGACTTTGGGAAGTAATGATTAATATATTTAGGATGAGGTCATGAGGGTGGGGGCCCCATGATGGGATTAGTGTCCTTATAAGAAGAGACACCTGATAGCTTGGTTTCTCTCTCTTCCTCTCCCTCTCTGTCTTGTGAGGACACAGCAAGAAGGAAGCCATCTGCAAGACAGGAAGAGAGCCCTCACTGAGGGAATGAGTTGGCTGGTACCTTGATCTTGGACTTTCTGGCCTCCAGAGCTGTGAGAAATAAAAGTTTTTTGTTTAAGCCACTTTGTCTATGATATTTTATTATATTGACCAGAGCCAAGAGCACTAAGACAAGCCAAGAGCACTGGTTGAAGCCCTTCTCTTAGAAAATGCACACTGCTCATGTTTCCTTATAGGAAGCATTGCTGACAATTATCTAGTGCCAGAGTTACGCACTACTATGTAGAATATACCACTTCTCAGGCCTCTGAGTTCCTCCCCTGCACAGTGAAGGTGCTCCCAGTATGAGCCCATTGCCCCCTCAGTCAATTCATGTTACTGTGTGCAAGCAAACTTTGGGGAGATACCAGAGTTTTTCAAGATTGTTTAGAAGAGGAAACCAATAATGAGTTGGAGGCAAAGATAAGAGGATTTTCCTCTACAGCGTTGTGCCAAATGGTCACCACTCAATGTTGCCAATTGGTCTGCAGGGCATTTTTGAAAAAGACTCTGCCTGTGTATGACTTTAATCTGTCATACACAGATTTATGTCCTAAAACAGCACTTTTTAAACTGAGTCACAACCCATTAATGGGACGTGAAATCAAATGGGCTTAGCCAATATTTTTTTAATGAAATAGAATAGTCAAACAACATAACATAAACAGAGTATATTGTTGGTAATAAGAAGAGACATTGTTTTAAGAAATTGTTTCTGCTTTATACACACACATATACGCACATACACATACATGTCTCACTATCTAAATCTATTTGGTTCCTAAGTAACAATATATATAGCAAAGGATCCTATAGAATTATGGGTCAATTGATTTGCCACATAAATATATTTTTTAAATTATGAATCAGATTGGGGGTGGTACCCAAAGTCACCAGCCTAAAGAAACTACAGAAAGTGGAATGGAAGTTTTTTAAGAAGTGATTCCAAAATAGTTTAACACACTCTTCTTTTGTCCTAATTATCTTTCATGTGGTTTCCCTGGATTTGTGTGTCTGAGAATACTTTTGGCTTTGTTATAAACTTTCTTTATATCTGGTGTAACAGGCAGAAACAAAAGGTGGGGCACAACTAAAAAAAAAGGGCATGTGTTTGCAGGCACAGGGTCAAATCCGCACCACAGAGCAGGACAGGCCAATTCCTGTCATTGCATGTGCCAAACCTCTGGACAGAATGAGGATGGGAGTTGAGCTCCCCAGGGGCTTCACAATGCCAATTTCTCAAATCGCCGGGCAAAAGACCAACTGCTCTCCAGAATATGGAGCCCTGAATAGGATTATGGCCAACTCCTATGTTTAAGTAAAGCTGAATTTGTTGGTGTATCATGATTTTTGTAAACTTTATGACAAATTCTATAAATAATACAGTATTTTCAAATGTGATTTTAGAAACATAAGTTTGCCTGATACTCTTAAATAGCCCCTCCATCCTAACCTCTTCCTCCTCCCCCCCAAAAAACCAAAGTTATCACATCTGCCCTGGTTTGAATGACAGTATGTCCATCTGCTGCCAGCACCTGCCTTTGTGGGTACCATCCAGGGCCTTCAGGTGGGTATAGCCTTGGAAATTTAGCTCCTCTCAGTTCCCAAACACATGCTCAAGGTGCGCTGGCCTGGTGGTCACTGTCCAATATTCTTGCCATCAGTAGTCACTAGTTTACAAAAGATAGTTGTAATGTAGGAACCAACAAATCACTAAATCTGGTGGGGACTGTCCACATCCTAAAGCTAACCGCAATAGCAGAGGCACACCAGAGGCACTGTTCTCTTAGCATGTTTATGACAACTATGTGACTGATGAATTAAATGTTTTGGCCTTAGAGTTACCCTGGCAGGCAGATTTCACAAGGCTGAGAGTAAAGACTTGAAATCAATTAACTGTACTCAACTTGATCACTGGTGTAGGAAGCCAAAGGACTTCTGTCACTCAGTCAATACCTACAATGATAATTCTGTTGTATTCTCTGGCCTTATAAATTCTTAATAGTTATATCTGGAATACTGGTTGCTTTATGTTCTAGGTTTATTTTGTTGAAAAAGTTTTGATAATGAAGTGATGCTATTTCTCTAAGTCTCAGTCAAATAAGAGTAAGCATGCACCTCACCAGAGCTGCCATCTACAAAGAACCTACCTAACAGTACACATCACTGCTGAAAAACAGAGTGGAAGTAAGAATTTTTAGCTTTTTTTCTCAAAGTATTTTAATTGTGTGGTCTTTCTAAGTAACCAAAAGACTAGACAGTAGAACAAGAGTCTTAGTAGTGTAGTAATAGTCCCGATTTAGGATGGTTCGACTTATGATTTTTCTACTTGACACTGGTGCGAAAGTGATACACATTCAGTAGAAACCACACTTCAAATTTTGAATTTTGATCTTTTCCTGGGCTAGAAATACGCGATAGGATACTCTCTCCAGTGCTGGGAAGCAGCAGTGAAACTCAGCTCCCAGTCATGAAATTGCAAGGGTGAAAAACCAGTACGCTACAGCATCCTGTGTTGCCAGTGTTTTTTGAATATTGTGTTTTGTGTTTTTGCATCTCTTCATGTCTAAAAAATGCCCATCTGTGCACAGTATTTAAAACTTCATTAAAAAATAAACTTTTTGTTAGATAATTTTGTCCATCTGTAGGCTAACGTAAGTGTTCTGAGCATGTTTAAGGTAGGCCAGGCTAAGCTATGATGTTTGTTAGGTTAGGTGTATTGAACGCATTTTTGGCGTACGGTATTTTCAACTTGTGATGGGTTTATCGGGATGTACCCCTATCGTAAGTTGAGAAGCATCTATATAATTGATTCATATTTATCTTCAAAAATTTATTGCAATATGTAACGCCAAACTTAAAGAAGTACTTCGCATTTCTTAGGTTGTGTCCTATGAAGTCTATCATCCCATATGTGTGTACAATTGGCATTTTATTTTTTTTCTATACACTTTCCCATTCCTCAAATTTAAAAAAAAAATTCTTTAATTTCCTGATGGTGAAGCTTATGCATAAAGACAATATGTGTTGATCATAAGTCAGTCTATTAGAAGCATCTGGGGTAAATGTCACTCAGAAAGCAGATGTGCTGCTGGGACAGTCCCTGCAGCAGCATCAGGCACTTCCTCAACTATATGGCAGTTTCTAAAACACCAAGTAAACAATTTTGAGTAGATTATCTCTTTAATCAGAAATTGACACTGCTCCACTGCAGCACATCATACAATTATAATAGGTTTTGAATCTTACAAAAGGAGACATCACTGTCATTTCATTTCAACCTACATACAACAGATCTTCAAATGAATATTGAAAAACTTGATGAAAAATGGATGTTTATGTATACATTATTCAATGCTCAAATATTTTGAAACATTTTTAAACAGCGACAAATTACTAAATTTTCATTCAGAAGTTTTGCCTTTTTTACACTCCTTCTATACTCAACAAACCTTTAATTGTAGTAGCAAATTGGGGGGGGGGGGCAGTGATCCTTACACCTTTCCGCTAAGTACCAACATCCAAAATCCTTCTCTGTGATCTCCAGTGGTATTAAAAAAAAAAATTGCTGTTAGTTAAACTATTTCCAACAAAAAGAGAATGGAAAACGAAATAGCAAAGAAGTCGTAAGTACAGAAGCTGCATCTTGTCAACAGTTGAAATTACATCTTCAAATTCCCTATAAGAAACAGCCTAGATCCAAAATGAGTGTTGAAAACAAGTCTCTTTACTATGAGAGAAAGAAAGAAAGAAAAAGAAGGAAAGAAAAGAAGGAAAAAAGGAAGGAAGGGGGAAAAAAACTAATTTTCAATGGATAAAAATATGTGAACATATGGAATCATTTACAAGGCCAGACTGCTACCTGTTTGGATCTTCAGAGAAGGGATGAGAGGCATTTCTGCAACCCTAGGGAGATGGTTTTTTGCATACCTAATTTAAATAAAGCTCTCTAGCACATGAAAGAAGAGCAGCAGAACTCTTCTCACTAATTACCACTGCCTGGACTCCATATCCATATGCTGCTTCTCTTTAAAGCCACACTAGTTCATTATTCTGCCTTCAACTCTCTTAAATGATTCATTTCCCCCTTCACTCCTGAGCAGACTCTGCAGGGAAGCTAGTATTTAAGTTTAATTTCTAGTGCCACTTGCTTTGGAGAGCTTGATGAGGGGAAGGAGGAGGAATCTAATTTAATAATTCTGTCATGATTCGGAGGGGCACCTTCCGCCCCCACCCCAAAAAATAACTAGACAAACAGGACCCTCTGGCAAGCTATAATCGCGAGCGAAGACACCAACTGGGAGAGCAGGGCCCACGTGCGGTGGGAGCTACCACCCGAGGGAAGTGGCAGCCCGAGAGCAGGAGGGAGGGCGGGAGAGTCGGGCTGATCCTAGCAGCTGCACTGGCCTAGGCGCCCTGGGGGGACCCGAGTTGCACCTGAATGAAGGTTAGCTCTCTCCCAGGCACTAACTAGGCAGGGAGAAATAGAAGGGCAAGGAGGACGGCTTCCACATCCTAGGGAGCTGTCACTGCGAGAGGGTCCATCCCCAGCGCATGCCGCGGGCTTCCCCAGCCCGAGCCCGCGCAGGGCGCCTCCAGGTCCGGGGCGCCGCCGCCCCCCGCCTTACCGTCCCAGCTCCGACTCCACCTCGAAGAAATCGCTCAGAGCATCCCTGTTGGAGCCGTCGATCCAGTAATCCGGGACGAGGCTCCCGGCCCCTGGGGCCGCACTGGCGGTGACCGAAGAGCAGGACGAGGCGGAGCAGGAGGGCACCGTGACTTTGAGCATCTTCGCAGCGGGACTCCGGAAGCCGCCGCCGCTGTCGCCTCGTGCGCCGCCGCCGCTGCCGGAGCTAGAAGCCCGGCCGCCCGCCGCCGCCTGCGAACGCAGGAGCCAGAGAGGTGGCGTCCTTCACACACGCACACACCCACCGCCGCGCTCGGGCTGCGGCTCCCCTCCCGCGCGCGGCTCCGGGGGGAGGGTGGGCGGAGAAGGGGGTGAGCAACTGCGAGCGGGCGTGAGGGGGAACCCGGAGTCACCGCCAGCCCCGGAGAGGCGGAGGCGCCGCAGAGCCGAGAGCCTCCCTCCCCCTCCGCTCCTTCCCTCCCCACCGCCTCTCCTCCGCGCCCAGCCTCTCCAGCCCCCTCCCTTTTTCCTTTCTCCCGCCCAGGCTGTGGCTGCGGCAGGGCGGGCTGGGGCGGCTCCGGATGCCAGAGCTCCGGGAAGACACCGGGACCAGAGCATCATCCCACGCGCCCTCCCGCGGGAGCCTGGAAGGGGACCGCGCGCAGTGGGACGCTCGCTCCGGGAGTGGCGGGCACCCGGCGCACGCGGGGAGCACCCGAGTCCGGGCGGCCCGGCGGGGAGTGAGAAAGGGACCTGGTGGTGCCGGCGCAACTCATCCCTGCTGGAGCGCGTCTCGGTGGCGAGTTCCTTCCATCTAGCACCCGCTACCCAGCCACCCCTTGTTCGTCCCTCTGTCAAAGCTTATACTGGTGGCTGGGAGCGTGTCCTGTGGTCGCCAACCTCCAGGGCTCCTGTGCCCGGACCGGTGAAAGCAGGAGAGAAAGGAAGCGCCGAGGTCCACGCTGACCTGACTCACCTTTGAGGGAAGTCTTCAGTTGGAATAGATGCTGTTGCTGCTGCTGGTGGCACTGCCCCCTCTGGCACTGCTGGAGCTCCTAAAAGGGTAGACACTTGGCTGTGTGGAGTTCAGTCTCGGCATCTGAAGGCCGGCAACAGAAGTGGCTCCGAGAATGACAGGTCTGGAAGGGCCCTCTGGAAGCCGACTAGTGAAACCCTCTGCCTCAAGGCAGGACCTGTCATCATTGGTGACGGAGAAGATTGCTACATTTAAAGCTCTTTTCTCTTCCCAAGAGATGTGTCCCATCACAAGCATTCTAACGTTCATCCTTCAACTGTCATGACTATTTTTCTAAGTATTGGTTAAATATACATCACTTATACTTCTACCCTTGAACTTTTTTCTTTTCAGATTTCAGCAAAGGTGAACAACAATTATTCATTGCATTCTGATACATACATACATATGTGTGACAATTATTACATCACAGCTCATTTCTGGCTACATAAGGGATGGGGAACCTGTGGCCTGAAAGCCACATGTGACCCTCCAGATCCCTAAGTGTGGCCCCAAACTTCATAGTATTAATCCCTTGATTAAAAGGATTTGTTCTGTAAAATTGAGATTCAGTCAAAAGGCCACACTCAGGGATCTAGAAGGCCACGTGTGGCCCCAAGGCTGCAGGTAAATATTACTTTTAGTCTGTTTTTTCTCTGACTTTCCTCCAACATGCACGAGACTCTTCCTATTAAGTCTCCATTCCTGATAATACCAGTCATAAATATGGCCTTATATTTTCATCGAATTTATTGATTTAAGAACTTTTCTCCTTCATTGGTGAGCTAAAGCAAAAAAAAAAAAAAAAACAATCAAATATTTATAGGAATGTGATTCGTCGTTGATTGGAAATTGAAAATAAACACAGTCATATATCCCTTAATGATGGGGACACTTTCTGAGAAATGCTTCCTTAGAGGATTTAGTCATTGTGTCAACATCACAGAGTGCACTTAAACGAGCATAGGTGCTATCTCCTACTGCACAGCGAGGCACGATGACATAGCCCATTGCTCCTAGGCTAAAATCCTGTACGGCATAATGCTGTATGGAATACTGTAGGCAATTATAGCACAATAGTATTTGTGTATCTAGACATAGAAAACGCACAGTAAAAACAGGGTATAAAAAATAAAAAATAGTACACCTGCATAGGACACTTACCATGAATGGAGCTTGCAGGATTAGAAGTTGCTCTGGGTGAGTCAGTGAGTGAGAGGTGAGTGGATGTGAAGGCCTAGGACATTACTGTGCACTGCTGTAGACATTATGAACACTGCACACTTAGGCTACACTAAGTTCATTTAAAAAATAGCTTATTTCTTCAATAATAAATAATTTAGCTTAATGTAACTTTTTTACTTTATAAACTTTCAAATTTTTTTCAACATTTTGACTGTTTCATAACATTTAGCTTAAAACACATTATACAGCTGTACAAAAATATTTTTTCTTTTTATTCTTATTCTATAAGCTTTTTTCTGTTCTCAAAATTTTTTATTTATTTTTTTTTTTACTTTTTAAACTTTTTTTGTTAAAAACTAACACACAAACACACACATTAGCCTACGCCACCGCAGGGTCAGAATTATCCATATCACTGTCTTCCAACTCCACATCTTGTCCCACTGGAAGGTCTTTAGGAGCAATAACATGCATGAAACTGTCGTCTCCTGTGATAACAATGCCGCCTTCTGGATACCTCCTGAAGGACCTGCCTGAGGCTGTTTTACAGTTAACTTTTTTTTAATAAGTAGAAGGAGTACACTCTAAACTAATGCTTAAAAAGTACAGTAAATACCTACACCAGTAACAGTGATTTATTATGATCAAGTACTATGCACTGTACATAATTGTGCGTGTTATACTTTTATATGACTGGCAGCACAGTAGGTTCATTAACACTAGTATCACCACAAACATGTGAGTAATGTATTGTGCTATGACATCAGATCAGCTACGATGTCACTAGGTAATAGAAATATTTTAGCTCCATCATAATTTTATGGGACCACCATCATACATGTTGTCCATCGTTGAACAAAATGTTGTTTTATGACACATGATAGTACAAAAGTATTCCTCACAGGTAATTTTATGATGATAAGCACATGCTCCATTTACTAATGCTCTAAAAATTAGCAAGTACATGCAGATTCATACAAGTTCACTTATATACTGGATTATTTGGTGAAAGACTGAAAATGTTCACATGACTTGCTACATTTTAGAGAATAAATTTATTAATAGTCATGTTGAAAAATCAAGTTTACAAGCAAAGCTGAATAATAAAGCTCTCTAAAACAAATTATAGTTCTCACTAAATAACTTTCCCTTGGCTTGCATTGACTGTTGCAGAGATGGCCATGAAGTAGTTGCTAGGCCATTTTTATTCATACCACTTTGAAGCAAGTCCAGCAGTGGCAGCACTGCATATAAATGCTTGTCTGTTGTGAGCAATTCTTTTACAAAGCAACCATATTACACTGAAGGAAATGGTAAGCCTTTTTCCCCCTGCTATTTTAGGGAAGAATGGCAGGAGAAAGACCTGTTTCATGGTACAGAGGTGATTATAGAATTGATATTTGTATTCAATATAAGTTTAGTCATGTAACACCTACGCTTTTCATAATTAACTTTTGTAAAATTGCTATTAATGGAAGTTTAAAAAGAGGGTGTTTTGTATAATCCGTGGAGCTTACTTAATTTAAAAAATAGATAAAATTAATTAATAAATAGTGTTTTTAAATAGATGGAATAGGAATTAAAGGCATAAAATTTATCATACCTCCTTACCAAACCTCAACTAAAATGATCAGAAAATGAATAGAGGCATAAACCCACAAAAACAAAGAGAGAAGTAATGTCAACTGAACCTTGAATATATGAACAAACAGTAACTGACATAGAAGAGTGAATAGACCCGAAACCCAGATTTGGAATGGGAAAAGCCAATACTAGGAAGTCTAATTCTTACTACAAATCAAGGAATGTTCAGGAGTTTTAGAGTACTAGATAGTTCTCAAGGTGGGACATAGAACAGAGAACAAGGTATTGGTTGGAAGTTTTTATAAACAGTTCTTAGGCCCCTAGATTCCCTTTTCCAACAATTCACAGCTAAAAAACATTCCTGCCAAACCATATAAGATGATAATAGATTTAACTTTGTAAATGTTGAAAAGGGAATGAAACATGTTTTAGGTTGGATTAGAAGATACAGCTGAGGCCATATTGAAAACAATGATTAAGTGAAACTGCACAAGAAGCAGTGAGACTCGCAGGCCCATAGGTTTCTAGAAAACTGAGAAATAGGCTTGTATCTATCCTACCCCCAGCCATGCAGCAATTGGAGGATTCTTCACTGGAAAAGTAAACAACCCCAAAAGGGGTGAAGCCTATGGATACAGATGATTGGGATACTCTCAACAAAAATCCTAATTTCTGTAAATCACCTTAGAGTGAAACCCACCATTAAACAGGCTCAGTGACACAAACTTTCTAACGAGCTATTCAGTGTCTCACTCATGGATGAGTGGACGAGGTTCCATTCTGGTAATGGCAGGGTAGCTGGTATGACTAAACCTCCTGCACAGAAAAATTATAATCTCTGGACTAAATATAAAAACAGTTATTTAAATGTGAAGAATAACAACTCAAATCAGAAAACTGGAAATGATGTAACCTGTGAAAGAAAGGAACTCTTCTGAATGAGATTGTATTTATTTGGCTTTTCCTGTGAGGGCACTTTGCGGATAGCTCAGGACAGCTGTAACTCAAGCAGAAAACCTTAGTCTTATTAGCTTGAAGTGTCAGAAAACAGAATTCAGGCCTGGCATAGAGGTTAGAAATTGAGAAGGAAATTCCAGAAAGAAGGAACAATAGTGGAGAACTTCAAAAATCTCTATATAAATTGCGATCAAATATTAGGTTATTAAATACGAAATGTTTGGTTTTGAATCAAAAGTGTAGTTTATTATATCTCAAACAAGAAGCAGTACAGTTGATCAAACTATGTGTCTAAACTATCCACACAGTTTTGCCCTGCCAGAAGCAAAGAAGCCTAGACAGTGAGTGGTGATGAAATCGTGAAAGGCGTTTTCCACAGCTTGTTGAGAATTGAATATTTTTCCTTGCAAGAAGTGGTCCAAAGCCTGGAAGAAGTGGTAGCCAGTTGGTGCAAGGTCTGGTGAATATGGTGGATGACAGAGAGTTTCCAAGTCCAGCTTCTGTAGTTTGAGCAGCGTTGTTTTTTGCGACGTGTGGTTTTGAAAGAGGATTCACCTGTCTCTATTGAGCTACATCCTTCCCAAACACTTCATTGATATTTCAAGCTGTCTGCGCTGCATTGGTTCCACGAGGGAACTCCTTGAAAAATAACACAAATTTTTTACTTATCCATGGTTTCACAAAAATTGCTCTAAAAAATATTTGAAAAGATAATCACAAAGCAAAATGTGCATTTGAAAGAATGAGGCTGTACCTTCACAATAAAATAAAAAAAAAAAGGAGTGTCAAAGTGAAATGTCAGATATATCAACTGTCAAACTTAGTACTTAAAGAAATCAGACATTCCATACTTAATAACCTAATACGAGGCTAACCTCTGAACTATGAATATGTGTAGGAGACTCTAAGGAACCTAACAGAAAGCAATAAGCAATAACTGGAATGTTAAAAGAGCTGAGGAGAAATGCTAGCTTTTTCTCACAACAGGAGGACATGTTTTGGAGTGTAAGTCCCATCTAATTAAATGTGTGTTAGAGAAAAACAAACAAACAAACAAAAAACTCTTCAAGTAAAATATACCAGAATTCAGAATCTCTGCAAATAATCATTCATAATATCCAGCGTAATATCCAGTATACAATTAAAAAATTACTACACATGAGAAGTGACAGGAAAATGAGAACAATAGTTAGAAAATACAATGAGTAGAAACTAACTCCAAGATTATTTATATGCTGCTAATCACATAAAAAGGATTTAAAACAGCTATTATAAATATGTTCAAATAATTAAAGAAAAGTAGAAACTAACTCCAAGATTATTTATATGCTGCTAATCACATAAAAAGGATTTAAAACAGCTATTATAAATATGTTCAAATAATTAAAGGAAAAGATAATCATAATGAGTATATAGATGGGGGAATCATATCAGAAAAGTGAAAACTATTAAAAAGAAACAATAACTTGCAAACTGAAAAAGCAAACTATCTGAATTTTTAAAAAAACACTTAAAGAGTTTAAAGAAGAGTGCAGTTTGCAGAAGAAAGGGTGAGTAAACTTGAAGATTGATATGGTGTCCAGCCTCTGATATAGCCCCCAATGATCTTCACCTCCTGTATTCATGTCTCTCTGAGTTCCCCACCCACACTGAATTGTGGCTCACCTATGTGACACATAGACTATGGTGGAAATGAAGGTCTATACCTTCCAATATCATAAAAACATATCAGATTCTGTCTTCATCTCTTGTATTGCTCATTCTGAGGGAAGACAGCTTCCATGGCATGAGGATACTCAAGCAGCCATATGGAGAGGCTGATATGGAATGGAACCAACTTGCTAGTCTTACGAGTGAGCCACCATGGAAGTAGATTCTCCACCCTCACTCAAACCTTCGTATGACTGCATCCCAGCCAATATCTGACGGCAACCTCATGAGACACTTGAGCTGGAACTACCCAATGAGACAATTCAGAATCCCAAATGATTCAGAATTCTATATTCACAGAAATTGTGAGAGATAAATGCTATTTGCTATTTTAATTCACTAAGTTTTGGAGTAATTTGTTATGCAGCACTAGAGAACTAATAAAAATATAGCTATAGAAATTATGCAATCTAGAGAACAAAAAGAAAAAAATTGAAAATAAATGAACATTTTCAGGCCAATATTAGTCATGAACTAAATTTTTAAAAATTCAGCAAAATATAAAAATTATGCTATATCATTACCCAGCTGGGTTTATCCCAAGAATTCAAGGTTAATTTAACATTTCAAAATCAATCATATATTTCACCTACATTAGCAGAAAGAAGAAGAAAAATCATATGGTCATCTCATTAGAGATTGAAAAAAATTGATAAAAGTCAAGTCCGTTATGATTAAAAACACAAAAGACTTAAAAAACTAGAAATAGAGTCTGTAGAAAAGATCCACACTTAATTGCTGAAAAATTTCCCTCTGAAATCAGAAATGCTACAAACATGCTCACTATCCCTGCTTCCATTTTACTCAATATTGTACAGAGGTTTCATTCAATGCCATAGGCAAGATAAAAAACACAGACAAAAATAAAAATAAAAACCTAAAAGGAATAGTATTGAAAAGAAATAAAGAACTTGCCATTATTCAGATGATATGATTGCTTATGTTGAAAATCCAAAAGATCTATAAATGAATGTGTTTATAGTCACTAAATACAAAGTCAAAATGCAAAATTCAATATAAAAATTATATTTCTATATATTAGTAACAACTAGAGAAAAAAATTTTCAAACTATACTATTCAGGAATAACCAAAAATAAACTACTAATGCAAACAGAAACATGCATGAGTCTCACAAACATTAAGCTGAATTAAAAAAAGCCAGATCCAAAGAGTACATATTGTGTGACTCCATTTATATGACATTTAAGAAGAACAAAGTGAAGCCAAAAAGATCTACGTGGAGATATATTTTGGTGCTATTTAAAAATACTGAAGTTTCTCAGAATAGCCAGGTTACCCACTAAGAAACAAGAGTCAGAATTATATCACGATTCTCATCAGTAACACTCAATACTTGAAGACAACTAAGCAATGGCCTTTTAAAGAACAAAAGAAAAACTAACTTTGAACCATGCCTAAGTTAACTGATGTTTCAAATGAAGCAAAATAACAGACATTTTCAAGTATTCAGAGACTCAGAAAATTTATCACCCATTCACTGTATCAGAAATAATCACTGTAGGATTATTTCTTAGGAAATAACACTGTAGGGTGAACTACAATAAAAACCTTTCATATATGCAAGAAAGTGAGTGCCTGGAATATGAGAGAGTGCTAGGTGAAGAGAAAATAAAGTTTAAAATTATTACTGTATTTATGATAAAGTGGATGTATGTCGCATAGCAGTCTAGAAGTATGAGAGGCAGCAGGGAAGAGAGGTCAGGAACAGAAAACATGTAACAGTAGGCTACAAATTCTGTCCCTTCCACGTAGAGAAGAGATATTCTGATTAAATGTGGACATTGACGGAAAGTTATACAGCTAAATATACATTTCAAAACTGTAAGGATAAAAATGAGAAGAATAGGAAGAGTTTATAGCTTTCAAACAATAAGGTGAAGGGAGAGAAAATAGGACAAAGGAAGTTTGATTGACAAAAGGTAGAGGGGTAAACAAGAAACAGAAACAATCATAAAATATTTTAAATGGTAGTATGTGGGATGCTATGATATATTGTCCAGGACGTTTCATTCAAAGTTAGCCCTGTCCCCGGGGGCAGCCTGCATCCAATAACTGATTCCAGCGTCCTTGCCTCAATTCCGGGGAACTCTGAAGGTCCATCCCATCTTCAGACCTTCCTGTGAGATTGGCCAAGACCTCTGGGACAAATGCTTTTCAGTTCTACCTCTCTTTCTGCCCGGTCCTTCCCTTACTCCCTCACAGGTATTGTTCCTGATTGCTCCTTAAGAATCTTTTCACATGCATATCTCTACCTTCTCTATCTCAACGAAATATTTCTCAGGGGACCTGATTTCAAACAGTTGGGGCCAAGTGGTCCTAGAGAGCAGAACTGTAAGAATGGAAATTTGGAGCTGGATTACCCACCAGCTGTCTAACAATGAAGATCCCGTCACTGGTAGTGAATGGAGTGTGGTAACTCCTACAATACCGTGGCAACATATTCTGATTACATTTTGTTGCATAACAAATAACTACAAAGCTTGGTGGCTTAAAACAACTATTTTATTATCTCTAACGATTCTGCGGGTTGATTAGGCTCAGCAGGGCAGTTTTCCAGTTTCAGTGATGTTGGCTGAGGTTACAGGCATTTGGGAGCTTAACTGGGCTCACTTACATGTTTGGAAGTTGATGCTGGCTTCAGTTTTTGCTAGGACTGGTGACCAGGGTGCCGGTAAGTGCGCTTTTCACAGCATGGCAGCTGGGTTCCAAGAGGGACCATCCCAAGAACAAGTTTTCTAAAAGAGAGGAAGTGGAAACTTCTAGATCATTTAAGGGCCAGGCCAACACCATGCATAATACAGCACCACTTACACCATATTCTAGTAATCAAAGCAGTCAGAAGCATAAGCCAGATTTAAAGGGAGATGAAATAGGATGTGTGACGTGTATGTGGAGGGTGGGATGAAATTGGGGCACCTCGGGAGACTGGCCACTGCACGGTACAATTGTTAAAATTTCCCTCGTGGTGAACTCAGAGGGGATAATAGTGGAAGGAAAAGCACTGATGGGTGCAGTATCTCAAATGTTTGAAAGGTGTGGGGAAAGTAACTATTGTAAAGACGATGGAATCAGATGGATTTTGCTGAGTACAGCCAAGACACTGAAGAAAGAAAACAAAAGGCTAAGGATGATTAATCACCAATTTAAGGCAAAGTGAGAAAGCCAGGGGGCCTCCTTGGCAACTTTTGAAGAGAAAAGACTCTATCGCTTCCTGCAGCTGGACGGCAGATGGAGTTGTGGATCAGGTACAGGACTTAATTGTAAAGACAGCCAGTTGCCCAAAACACTGAATATTCAATCTGGGAAGGTCTGCTAGACCAAGGTCGGGGCCTTTACTGGAAGGAGTGGGACCTGAGTCTGGGATGGAACCATCTCGGTTGATGCCCTGGAGAAACTTGAAACCCCAGTTTTCTCTAAACCATCTGGAAGAAGTGGCCCATCCCCTCCCTATTAGAGGCTGTGGCACCTCATTTGATCGAAGATGCTAGAGAGATCTCTGTTTTGCAAGACAGCAGGCATCCCTCTCAGGATCTATCCCCCAGGCAATAAAATCAAAAGTTTGTTCTTGGAAAATGCCATTAAATTCAACATTTGGCAATTATAATGAAAATAAAATTAGAAAAAACATGGATAAACATTATAAGTGGGGAAGAAATTTTAAATTATATTCAACAGAGCAAGAATTATAAGAAAATATTTGGTTATATTTATGCCACAAATTTAGAAAACTAGATGAAGTATATCACTTCATAAAAAAGTTAGTGTAAAAATGGGAATAAAAGTATTGTTAATAAAGAAATGAGCAGGCAATTAAAATATACTCTTCAAAAAGACCTTAGGTCCGAGTAGTTTCATAGAGGAATTCCATCAAACTTCAAGCAGCAGATATTTTCAATATTATACACAACTATTCCAGAGTAGAAAAAAAATATGAAAAGCTTTGTAAGTTATTCTATGAGAATAGCAAAACTCTGCTATAAACAAAGGACAAAAAGTGTATAAAAAAAGAAAGATAATTAAATTTCTCCTCATGGGCATGAATATTAAAATCCTAAGGTAAATATTAACATACTAAACCCAGCAGAAAATTAAAGAATATTGTCCATCATAATCAAGTTGAAGTTACCTCTATCTTAGACATTTGCAAAAAAGAGAGAAGACCTCCTTCTCTGGGCAGATATATAATAAACAAATAGGCAGAAATTTCAGGACATAGAGTGTTTTGCACTGACCACTAATTTTATACCCAATATTATATTACACATTATTCAGAAATTGTTACACTGTTTCAGCCTTTTGCTTATTCTGTTTTTTTTTTTTTAATGTATGTGAACGAATCCACCCCTTTCTACTTTACTTTATGAGAGGTGAGCAGATCTTTGTCTAACCTCTCCTCATGCAGCTGTATTGGCAGTGATTGCTCCATTATCTTATTTGCACTGGTTAAACAGTCAAGTTCTTCTCTGTTCTTTGTTAAGAAAGGGAGAGGAAAAACCTTGAAATGTACACTTACAAGGAAGAGTCTAAGGAACAAAAGGTTTTCCAGAACATTAGAAATTAAATGCATATATCATTTTTAGTGGACTAAAGCAGAAAATCCATTTGGTTATATTCAATGCCCTTTCATTATTCAAAAAAAAAAATTAGCAAGCAGAGACCAAAAGGAAACATCTCCATTCTAATAAAGGATGCTTACATGAAATCTATAGAAAATACTGTAGATAATGGCAAAATACGAGAAGCATTCTCACCAAAGACAAGAGCAAGAAAGGGATACCTGTTATGACCATGTTAGTGCTCAGTGTAATGAAGGCATGGGAGAAAGAAAAAAGAGACATCAATATGGGAAGCAAAGAGACAAAGCTAACACTTTTCCTTTTATAAACAATATTCAGTGAGAAAATAGATCTCATTAAGAAATATGAAATACCTAGAAAATAAAACTCAAAAGACTACATACCTATATCTATACATATCTATATATAATCTCCTCTTTCATTTAAAGAGAAGATACCACAGAAGAATCAAAGAATCTGAAAAAGACTATTAATGAGACAGGACTTCTATTTAGATATGAACACATGTTATGAGGCTACATTAATTAAATACAGGGAGTTCAGGAATAGGGAAATGTCAATAAAATTGAATAGAGTACATAAGCATAGTCATGTATAAGTAAGACTTAAATTTATGATTAATTTGGCCTTCTAATCAGTGGGAAAAGATTGTATAGTCATTAAATTTTAGGAAAAGTAGTTATTACTATAAAAAAATAGAGTAAGATAATATCTATGCCTCATATCATTTACCAAAACAAATTCTAGATGGTCCAAAGCATTAAACATGAAAGAAAATATGTGGATGTGTTAAAGGAAAATACAGAATACTTTTTAAAGCCACAGGGTATTAATTGTATTCTTAAGTGAGACCTCAACCCAGAAACAATTAAGATATAAATGACAGGCCTTACCTAAGAAACTTAAAAACTTCTATATAATGGGGCAGGAAAACAGAGAGAAGATAAAATACAAGTGGCAGAGATAAATTACTGCAACACATTTAGCAGACAAGGTATTAATAACCAGAATGTATAAAGACTGCTATAAATAATTTAGGAAAAGGCAAACAGCTCAACACTAAAATGAGTAAGGGATGCCAGATGGTAATTCTCAAAAAGAGAAACAAAATGGCCAATAAACATGTAAAAGATATTTATTCTCACTGGCAATCGTGTGTGTGTCTGTGTATGTCTGTATGTGTGTATGTGTGTCATTTTTCACTTATTAGATAGCATAAATTGTCAGATTTTGGATAGATATGGGAAAATCAACATGTTCATGCACAACAGAGAGGAGTATTTTTTGGTTAAGTATTTTAGGAAGGCAATAGTAAGCATGTATTTTAAATCTTAAATTTCTTTGGCCTGAGAATTCTGCCTCTAGCAATGAATTTTCAAGATATACATTCACAAGTGTCCAATAATGTATGTTCAAAGCAATTCAGACCTTTATTATTTGCATTAGTATAAAACTAGAAACACTGAAATGTTCATTAATAAGGAAGTTGCAGGTGAAATATGATATATGGCATGTTCAAATTATACCTACATATATTACATGAAAAAAATTCCAATAATATTACTTTTTGTATGTTTAAGTAGTAGAATATGATCCCCTTTGTGTTAAAAATTAAAAACATATATGTAAACATATGTAAATACATGAGAAGGGATGGAAGGATGTGTACCAGACTCTGGACAGTGGCACCGTTCGGGAAAGGAAAGCAGGAGAGGCATACTAGCGGGTTTGCTTTCAATACTTCTGCACTTAAAAATCTTTTACAAAGAGAATATATCCATGCATTAGTAGAGTAAATCAAAAGACAAGGCAATTATAGCAATGAAGTAGCAAAGATTTTTCCTTTTTGGTTCCTAGCCGTATCTGTCTGTTACAGACAAACTGGCCCCCAGTTTGACCACTCTATTGATTTTGATTAGCTATTAGTCACATTTTGAGACAAGGCCAAATTTTCCATGGATACAGAGGAAAAGAAGCAACATATTTCTTAAAGCAAATTATTTACCACAACAATCATATCAAAAGCCTTCACTTCAGATACATATTTACCTACCTTCCACCCTTTTTACCCCTGGAATTGAGAATTTTCCTTCTTGAAACTTCTAGTTGCTAAGCAACATTTCCTTCTTCTCTGTGGAGTATGGTTGCCATGCTATACTAACTTTTCATCAGTTTTATCTTTCTCTTCTTTTTCTCCTAATCACACACACACACACACACACACATGATTTCCAGAACTCTTCTATGTACGTGGTGTTTATTCATTTATTTTCTCTGTAAGAACTTAAATTTTTGTCTTTTTTCCTGTTGTAAACTCATAACAAAAGAGTGAAGAGAAGCTTGCTTTTCTCTCTTCTAAGAGAATAGCAACCTCAGAGATCCTTTCCAAAAACTCAGAAGAGAATTGGCCTGGGGTTTAGAGTTTGGGAATGCAGTCCTAGGTCTTACATACTATTAATACTTTGGGGTGATGGCTCTCAGATGGCAAAGCCCTATTAGAATTCATTCAGTTAATATTTATTGAGCTACTAATATATGTTGGACAATGAAAGGTCAATGAAAACAGCCGCCACCCTCAAGAAGATTACATACAGAGGATTGTACAGTATGAATAAGCCTGTCTTCAGCTTATTCAAACTCTGCTCCAGCTTCCAACTATACTTTTCCCTGAGCTGAAAAATGGCTGGCCAGGGATGGAGGGTCTGTAGAGGGTGTGTGCAAAACCTCTGCCCTCCCTGGGTGCTGAAGTAGTGATAGGGTGCAGGATGTTTTCCTTTTCTGGCCAAAAAAGCCTGAAGACTGTCAGTGGACAGGTCCCGGGCAAGGTTGTAAGTGTCGAGATTCTAGGTGAGACTGTGGCCCTTAGAGAGCCTTGGTCCCTCTGAAGGAGCTGCTGGTCTTGTTGGCCCTGGAATAGTTATTGGATATTCGCATACGTGGAATGCTCACGTGGGCTGAATAGCATATTATTTGAGAAGCAGCATTATGAGCAAAGACTGCTGGAATTTAAGCTCTGGCTCTATTACTTTCTAGTAGTGGAAGCTTGAGCAAGTTTCTTAACTCCTCTTTTGCAAAATGAGGATAATAGATTCTAGATCAAAGGTTTATTATAATAAAAAAAATGATTTTTACAAATTACTTAGAAGAGGACCTGGAACATAATATGCTCAAAAATTGCTGACTTTCTATTCCATCAGCCTGATCCTCCCAGCTGTGAGTGGGGAGAAGAGAGCCTTCACTGGGAGGGAGCCGTACTGTCCATCACTGACTCACAGAGCACGTAGTGTCATGTCTCCCACCATTTTTTGGTTATTTTGTGTTCATAGCACCTAACTCAGTCAACCCAAGCCCTAAAGGCAATAAACGCCAGTGTCCAAAGGGACCGGCCCATAACCAGATGGATGAAGAACAAGCAGAGCTTGTGGCTCCTAGGAAAGAGAGAGCTACTAGTGACAAAGAACTGCTGATGGAGACAGGCCACACATTTCACGTCATCATCAACAACAAAATAATAAGAGCACTTAGGGCATTTAGTCACAGTACTAAAATATAGTTTTTGGAAATAAAAGGCATGGTTTTTAATTTTTTAAAAAATGCAGTGCAGCAGATGAAATGAAGAACATAATGAGCACTGCTGAGAATTGAATTTTTGCCATGGAAAATTAAAGTATAGAAATATTTCAAAATATGGAGCAAAAAACAAAAAGAGATAGAAATCCTAAGGGAAGAAAAAAGTAAATTGGAAAATGTATCTGGGAGCCCAAATCAGCAAATGATAGTAGATCCCAAAAAGAGAAAGAAACAAGGGAAGAGAAGAAATGAATACTAGAGAAAAATTCTCTGGCTTCAAGAAGTATTTGGTTCTGCAAATTAAAAGTACTCACTGAATTTGAGCAGGCAGGATTTGCAAAAGACAACACCTCAAAGGTAAGAAAAATAACAAACAACATTAGAATTAGTTACAGAAGAAAAATGAAACAGACTAACATCAGGTTTTTTAATCTGTGATCCTGGAAGCTGGATGGCATTTAAATAACTTCCACAGGCTAGGCAGAGAAAAGAACCATGACCCAATAAACAAGAAATCAGACAGTATCAACACACATCTCATCTGAGGACAATTCTCAAAAATGAACTTTAGCCAAAGAAATGAATCAGAACAGAAATCTTAACATAAGGAAAGGCGAAGAAGAAAGAAACCAGTGGTAAAAAATGAACTTTGTGATATATACCTATACACGTTAGGAGAGAGTGACTTGAAATAATAACGGGCTTTGAAATAAAATGACACTCTCTAAAATAATGCAAAATAATAGTTTAGAATTAAAGAAATAATTTCACCAACACTTTTGTGTTAAGAAGGAGGGGGAAGAGGGAAAAATAAAAGAATTCCAATAATAGCTTGGAGAGAGTAGGGAACTAGGGCATTCAGCTAACTCATTTTATGCTGGGGAGCAGTGGGGGACTAGGGGTGCCTTAGTCGCAGGGAATGTATCCATTAGGATTGCGTTCAGCTGCAAAAAACAAGAAATCTGACTCAACAGAGGGGCTTGTGTTTCTCACAGAACAGGAGTCTGGAAGCAGGCCATCCGGCACAGTTCCACAGTGCCAACAAGGGCCTAACCTCCTGCATTTTCTTTTACTCAGTCCCCTTTCTTATGACTTTTGTCATCATGATCACAAGATGGCTGCTCCAACTTTGGGCATGATATCTGCATTTTAGGCAGGAAGGAGAGGAAGGACAAAGGGCAAAAATACATGCCAGCTAAGTATTAATCGTTTTGTTACATTCCAAATGGACAAGTTCATTTGCTTGGCAGCCATCAAGTCAATAGACACAGCCAAGCTAGTTAGGGCAAGGGGGTTTTATTACTTGCCACAAGTAAGGAGCACACCATGCATAGTTTCCAAAGCAGTGTGTACCTGAACAAAGGGGGGTGACTGGTGTTATAGTCAGAGGGTAATGAGGAGTGATCTGATAGGCCCTTGCAATGTGGTGATGCCAGGAAATGTAGTTTGATTGGATTTTGTCATGGGGTGATGCCAGGGCTCAATCTGATTGGATCCTGGATCCTGCCATGCAGTGTCCACTTCTTCATCCAGTCCCTGCTCCTCAGTCTAAGCCCTTAGGTTCTACCTGTAGTTGCACACTTGGTTCATGGTCAGGATATATGACCATCAACCTGGGGGGTCCATGGCAACTGAAAACAACTCACAACTTTGTTACATAAAAGTTAAGCCAGACTGCTCTGCTACATTTACAGTTTTCCCTAGAGCCTCACCCAATAAATTTCTGCTTGTATATCATTAGCCAGGGAGTGGTCCCTTAACCACTCCTAATCAAAAGAAGCATGGGCAAGCAAGTTTGCAACGCCTCCTGACTCAAAAAAATATCTGTATTCTGATTAGTAGAGAAGAAAGGGAGAATCAGATGTCCACAATGGGAACAGTTACTATTTTGCCAGTGAGAATTTGTGTTTGAAATGAGAAGTTTACCCCAGTGTAATGGATAAAGCTCAATAAAGAACTTTTAACAAGAGGAAGAAAGAGTAATTTGATTATACCAAGAAAAACAAAAAAATAAAATAAACTTTAATAATATGTCAGGAAGTATGTAACTTTTTACTTTAAGTATGAATGGGCCAAATTGTTCCCATTTTTTAAAAAAAACAAAACTAAACTATGTTATTTATAAGAAATATACCTAGAGTGATAAACTAAAAATGACATTTAAAACATAGAGACATAATTACCAGGCAAATGTGAAAAGGAAGAATCAGAGGGAGATATATATATTGAACAAGATGCAATTTAAAGTTATTAAGTATAAAATGTACAATTTTCTTAAGTACTAAGTTAGACAGTTGAATCTCTGACATTTCACTTTGACACTTCTTGTTTTATTTTTATTGTGAAGGTACATCCTCATTTTTTCAAGCGCACAATTTAGCTGTGATTATCTTTCAAATTTTTTTGTAGAGCAATTTTTGTGAAACCATAAATAAGTCAAAAATTCATGTTATTTTCTAATGTGAGCTCTGTCCTAGAAGCAATGCTGCACAGACAGCTCGAAATATCAACAAAGTGTTTGGGAAGGATGCAGCTAATGAACGCACAGTACATGGATGATTTGAGAAATTTTGTTCAGGTGATTTTAGTCTTGAAAATGAGCCACATGGATGACCTAAGACGAAGGTGGATAATGATGAGTTGAAAGCTGTAGGTAGTAGAAGCGAATCCATGTCAACCTACATGTGAATTAGCAGCAAACTTTGACATTACTATTCCAAAAATATTGGACCATTTGAAACAAATTGGCAAGGTAAAGAAGCTGGATAGATGAGTACTATATGAATTAAATGAATGTCAGCAGAGAAATCATCTGGAAGCTTGCCTTTCTTTGCTGTCATACCATAAAGGTGAACCATTTCTACACTGTATTGTTATATGTGATGAAAAATGGATTCCTTTTGACAATTGCAAGGGTTCATCACAATGGTTGGATAAAAATAAAGTGTCAGAACACAGTCCAAATATTCATCAACAAAGCTAATAGTGTCTGTTTGGTGGTCTAGCGCTGGTATTATCCACTACAGCTTTATGAAACCTGGTCAATCGATTACAGCAGATGTCTACTGCAACCAGTTGAGCGAAATGATGAGGATGCTTGCGATTAAGCAGCTGAGATTGGTCAATAGACACAGGCCAATCTTGCAAGATAATGCTCAACTACATGTCCCACAAACAACACTGCTCAAACTGTAGCAGCTGGACTTGGAAACTGTCATCCACCGTATTCACCAGACCTTGCACCAACTGACTACCACTTCTTCCAGGCTTTGGACCACTTCTTACAAGGAAAAATATTCAATTCTCCACAAGCTGTAGAAAACACCTTTTGTGATTTCATAGCCACTCGCTCTCCACGCTTCTTCATTGCTGGCATAAGCAAGCTACCATTAAAATGGCAAAACTGTGTCAATAGTTTAGGTACATACTTTGATTAATTGTACTGCTTCTTGTTTGAGATATGACAAACTAAAATTTTGATTCAAAATCAGACATTTCATATTTACTGACCTAATACAATCACTACTCAGACAAAAAAGGCCATTATATAATAATAAAAGGCACAATTTTCAAAGAAGATGTAATAAGATGAAACAACACAATGACTAAAAACACTATGTAATAACTGTTATAACTATAAGAATATCTCAAAAAAATTAGAGGGAGATTTTACTATGCCACTTTAATAATTAGTCCAATCTAGTAGGAAAGAAGCTTATTTTCTAGTAGAGTTGCTGGGAATGAAGGAATGGAGCAGGCAAGGAGACAGGCAATTATAACACAGGGAAATAATTGCTATGATAGAAATGAATACAGGCTGTCCCCAACCCAATTTCTTTTCTAGTAGATTTCACAGTCAAAAAGTAGGTTAAACAACAGTTTCTGCCTTGTAGGAGTTCATGATTAGGGCACATAGTTCCATTCTGGAACATACTTTAAGGTCAAGTCTTTCTGTTTCTGAAGTTTTTCCTCGTTTAAGGAAATACCTTAACTGATCCCAAATACCAAAATAATCTGCAATAACATATATGACTTTACTAAATAGAAAAAAATTTCAAAAAAGAAAATGTGGTTCCTTTTTTAGATCATTGATACCATTCATTAAATATTTTTAATGAAGTAAATGTCTGGGGAAAACATTCAGCTAATTAATCATGTTTTCCTCATTATATGAGTGAATAAAACAGGTGTTCACAGGTCATGTAAAACAATCACTGTTCCAGGATGAGAGTGTTGATAAGTTACCTTTGCCGCTGTAACGATCTGCTTGGCTGACATGTGCCCAGGGGCTCCCAAGACTGACTTCTTTACTTGGTTCATTCACCGCTCCTTTAATTTCTCCAGAGATTTGACAGCTTCCCAACCATGCTCTCCTTCTCTTCCAAATTTATTCATTTTCATGTTTTTTCCTGAGCTTATTCTGATGCATTTATCATTGTAGCTCTCAATTGTGATTCAAATATGTAGTAGTTCTTGGAGTAGTTGTTCATATTAAGAGACCTTGAATTTTACAGAAAACAGAACTGTGAATTACATAATCCAGGTTTTTTTGAAAGATTGCCTTTGTAAAATGCCAACACAGAATGATGCTTATGAAATAGATACACAAAATTACTTACAAAAACCTATGAGTACAGCAATTAGAGGCAAACTGTTTTTAAAAGATGATGTGTTCAATTGCATGAGAATATAATTGCATCTCTGAATTTCAGATTTTGTGTTTATTCTCTCCTGATTGCCTTATTTCTTGAAGCTCAGTGAATGCTGAACATTAAAGATCATTTAGCTATCTTCCTGATCATTGCTAAAAGTTCTCATTCTTTGAGTATGACCCTGACAAGCTAATAAATAAAGATCAGTGAAGTTTTTATCACAACCTAGGGAGAATTCTGTAGATCTGCAGAGCCACTTTGGGTCATCACAGTGATTGGGGAGTGCTAATTACATTTATTTATCTATTTTTAACAGCTTTATTAAAGTATAATTGATATGCAAAGAACTGTTCATATGTAATGTGTAAAATTTGATGAGTTTAGCCATATGCAGATACCATTCTTGTGATCAAGGTAATAGACATACCCAATACCTCTCAAAGTTCCCTTGTGTCCCTTTGTTTTTGTTTGTTTTGTTCTTTGTGGTAAGTAAGCTTAACACGAGATCCACCCTCTTCACAAATTTTGAAGTGCACAATACCACATTAACTATAGGCACTATGTTGTACAGTAGATCACTAAAACTTATTCATCTAGCATAACCGAAACCTTATACCCATGAAACAACTTCTCATTTCCCCCATCTCTCACTACTTTTTTATTCTTTGCTTCTATAGGTTTGCCAATTATAGATACCTCATGTAAGTGGAAGCGTGCAGTAGTTGAGGTATCTCTAATTGCTGAACTCATAGAAGTAGACAATACAATAATGTTTGCCGTTTGCATTTAGTGGACAGAGTGAGAAATGTTAGGGGTCTTGCAATGCAATGTACGGTTATACACATTGAAGAGTTGCCTCCCATGAGCACAACTTTTCAACATCCTCCTGATCTTTACACAATTGAAAGAACAATTTATAATGAGCTGAGCTTACAATATTTTACATATAAACATATAAAAAATCTTTAAAATATAGTCACCAAGTATTTTCTCATGGTTTTAATATTTTTCAAGAGCACATCTGAGATGTTGATAATCATTTCGGGAAATCACTTTATGGATAGCAATGCTGCTTATGGATTTTGGAGTTGACAAAGCAATACATCTCTATTGGCCTGAATTCTCATGCTTAGTTTTTATGCAAATATTGTAACAGAGGAGATTGAGACTCCTTCTATCAGATTTGGAACCAAATATTTTTAAATTAGCTGAGACATATGACACTTGGAAATCTTACTGGAGCTATTAATAAAAGTTTTATTTTAATTTTCATATTAACCTAGGTAATATTAAATTGTATTACAGGATAAATCTAGGTTATAAAATTAAATAATATTAATAGAATTATTTATTTTGGGGTTACCTGTTGCTCTTACTTGTTTCCTGTTCCCAGAGTCAACCACACAACCTCTCTGTGGCCCCTGGTGTTTCTGTTTGTTTCAGTCTGTCCTCCCTGCCCCGCCTCCTAGTGTTGGAGACAGAGGTAACTGTCTATAATTGTCTGATGTCATCCCCACATCAGTTGAAGTTAGTTCACTTTTATTGTATACAGATAAGTCCTGGCTGTTATTTATCCCTATGTAGGTTTTATTTTTGTGTTCCCTGTACCTCTGCTCTATGATTTTTCTGTGTTCCTGTACTGAAAATGTCAGGTCAACTTCTTTAAAATCCAGATTTATTCATTATAAAAAAAGTGCAAATATCCAGCTTCCTCTTTATGTTTTTTGTTGTAGTCTTATTTAATATTTACATATCAAAAATATATATAATTTTATGAACCATTTTCAATTTTTATCAGAGTTAGGGTATTATGTTGATTTAAAAGATGTTATTTTGGGGTATTACTATCTCTAAATTTAATTAAAGAACAGTTAATGGGGCATCTGGTTTGATAGAGTTGAGAGCCCTAGAGCTATGTGATTTCCTAAACATTTAGTAGATATGGGTATGGGTGTAATTGTGATTATGATTATGATTGTGATAAATAGCTATGGTAATAGCTATGATTACCTTAGGGTTATATACCAAAGTTATATATAAACCAGGATGTCAGCTAAGTACTAATCCACAACTGTTGGGCAAAAAAATTTTGTGAATTTGCTTTTCATTTCTTCTTCTCTGTTCTCTTTTTTCAACCATCCCTGCTAATATATTTTCTCCCTTGTCCCTTCTAAAAGGTTCATCCTTTCTAATTTCATCCCATGCCTTTACTCAGGTGCTATTCGCCCTGCCTGGAATGTGCTTTCTCCATGGTTAGTGTTCCAGGATCAAGTCAAACACCGTACCAACAAGAAAGCCTTCCTTTGTTGCCTTTATCGGCAGTAATTTTCTTTAGATTCTGAATTTCCATAGCACTATTTTAAAGCACATGTATTTCTCTTTGTCATAACCTTTCTATTAATATAATACTTTGCATTATGGCTATTTATATACATGACTTAATTTGTCATAGGAATTCAAAATTCCTTGAGGGCAAGATTATCCCCCCACCACGTGCTTTGCTTAACCAAATGAATGAATAATCTATAATCTGCCAGAAGCCTATATTCCTGGAAATTTTGGACACTAAATAATTGTTATTTTCCATGTTACTATTAATATTAACTACCTAGTCTTAAAATCAATTGGACTTGAACTTGACATATATAACATATATGTATATTATACAAAATCTCCAAAGTAAAAAGATGTCAATGAAATTGAGAGGGAAAAATATTAGCATTTCATGTATAAACATTGATGTCTTCTGATAACATTTCTGCTGAAACTTAACTATGGTTCAAATTTCTGAAGGATGTTTCCAGTGACAAAAAGAGGAATGGTCCTATTATTATAATAACACTGTGGAAAGATCACGTGGCTTTACAGAGAGAATAGATATTTCACAAAGGAAGATGTTATTTGGCTTAATGGGTAGGTGGAAACATCTAGTCTAGTTCTTTCTTTAGCAGTATGCTGTAACAAATTGTACTTGAATGCAGAGGCATCTATTAGAGCAAATTCTCTTTGCAGAATGTCAATGATTTTGTGTACTTCTAATTCCTCTCTGTCATGAACTTCTGAGCTCTATAAAGTAAAAATTACTTATTGGGAAAAAAAAGCAATTGAGGCTAGACCCTTAGGTTATATCCCACAAGTTTATAGTAGGCCAGGCTTGGGAGAGTATCAGCAGAGAGAAAGCAGAAGGGGAGCCTCCTGGGGCAGCCCTGCAGTGACAGCCGAGGGCCTTGAAAACCTACAGAAATGACAAACACAGGTTCTGTAAGGTAAAGCATAATTGGTACAAGCAAGAGGATTTTCCAAAGAATTTAAATTGAGAACATGGATAGCTTGCCAAAAAGGATGAAAAACAAACAGAAAGTTTCAGTAATTAGGCTTTTATGCCTTAACGGAAACTCATACTAAAAAAAAAAAGTTTTAGCCATTTTATGCTTTAATTTTTTATTATGTCTATTTTATTTCAAATGTAAATTTCTCTCCCAA
The DNA here is from genome assembly GCF_041146395.1 of Eulemur rufifrons. Lineage (NCBI taxonomy): Eukaryota > Metazoa > Chordata > Mammalia > Primates > Lemuridae > Eulemur > Eulemur rufifrons. Next base: position 78,078,844 of record NC_090999.1, on the reverse strand, counting down.
TTTCCAAAACTGAGGATTGCAATTCATTTTTTTTTCTATTTTGGATAGTTGGTGTATGCTGTCACATGGATACACTTAGAAAATTTGTACATCGTTTCCTTACCTTATAAAAATAATGAAATCTATTGGTCAAAGTCCATTCATGAAAACAGAAACCACACAGTTATTTTAACAGAGTAAATTTAATTTAAGGAATTGGTTAAAGAGTTTTTGAACAACGGGCAAGGCAAAGGGAAACACTGAATAATGGATACAGGAATTACGGAAGCAGCTCCTATTGCTAGGGCTGGAGGGACAAAGGGAAAGCTTGACGTTATTAAAATTGACCAGCTGGTGCTGGTATCTCAGGAGCTTGGAAGAGCGACCCTGCATAGCTGAGACTCAGGAGTCTAAGGAAGGCCACTGAGGGACAGCTGCAAGCTGGTGCTGCTATCTCTATGCAGGCAAATGAGGCTGGCTCCGGAAGTGTAGGAAATAAACTGCTGCTGCCAGGATGAAGAACGATTGCCGAGGTGACACTACAGGAGCAGGAAACAAAACTGGAAGGAGCAAGTCGTCTTTTCAACCTCTGGTTCTGCCTTCTGGCTCCTGAGCGCCATTTTGGCAGGAAGCGAGGTGGCAAAGAACACGGTGTGCAAAATTCCAGGCCCAGGATCATAGAGAAGAGTAGAAAATGCTGGGTTTGAAGCTAAGAGATAAAAGCTAATAAACAGAATGTGTCAGGAACTATGTTTTTACATCTTGATGGGTATTTATACTATAAAATATTAATTATTTAATATTTTAATTCTTTATTATTTCTACATTATACCAAATGCAATCTCCCCAGAAGGTTACAATTGCAGCTAAACTTTTTCATTAATTATCACATTAATCATTTTATAAAATGTGATGCTTTCTCCTTGTCTTATAACAAATAATAGATTACTTATGTGATAATTTTATTCAAGTTGCCAATGATACCTTAAACTATTTTATACCTTTGTTTATAACACTGTGTTAGAATTCCTTGATTAAATTACAGCCTTACTATCAGTCTCTGCTTATCAATTACTCTCCAATATTTTTCTTCAAATATGATTTTTCTAAAATATTACTAACTATAAAAAGAATATATAAAATTATAGCATGAAATAACATAATGCAGACTAATCAGAAAATAGTCTTTATAAATGAATATATGTGTTTTTTTTCCAACTTTGGCACTAAAATATATATACATATATTTTTTCTGTCAAGCTTTACATTTTGAATTAAATAATAAAGACAATATTTTTAGAATACCTGCTTTCTGCCTGATGCTGTCATATTCATTACAGAGTTAATCTTTATCGCAAATTTTTGAGCTAGGTATCATATTATTATTTTATAATTGAAGGAAATGAAGATCTAAAAGAATGAGTAATTTCACTAAAATTGCTTGGTTAATAGTACACCAATAATTAAGCTCTGTTATATAGTGCTATTAGCATCAATTACATTATAATTAATGTTATTTGTCTACATAGTCCATTGGTAAGATTCAAACTTGATTTCTTTCTTTAAAATATCCTAATTCTTTTGAAGAAGAGTATGATTTACTATCCTCACAATTCTCTCTTCACTTACAACCATGTCCTTAGAAGTAGTTTATGATGTATACTGCCAGAAAAGTATAAATTATGAGTATAGTTTAATCCAGTGATGGAATGATAAAGTCTTACAATTTGAAAGGACCTTATAACTGACACTCAATCTAATTAACAAATATCTTCCTATAATACGCTAAAATTTATTGAGCTCTTGCTCTGCCTAGGCACAATACTATGTGGTTTACAGGTGCCATCTCATTTAATCCTTGCTACAATAGAATCAATAAATGAATATAGGATGGTTGCTGGATACAAGATCAATGTACAAAATTTAATTATTTTTCTACATATCAGCAACAAAAACAGAAAATAAAATAGCACGATTCACAATATTATCAAAACTAAACGTCTAGGAATAGATTTAGTAGATAGCAGTAGGATTTCTAAACTCAAAACTACAAAACGTTATTGAAAATAGTTAAAGAAGAGATATGTAACAGAAGTAATAAACCATGTATATGGATTGGAAAGCTACATTGTGAAAAGGTGTTGATGTCAATTCTCCTCAAATTAATCTATACATTTAGTTTAGTTCCAATCAAAAACCTAGCAGGCTATTTTTTATTTTAGGTATTTTTTTGCAAAAAAAATTGACAAGCTGGTTTCAGAATTCATATAGAGGTACAAAGAGCTAAATATATAAAATCAATTTTGAAGAAGAATGAAATTAGAGAAGTCATAAAAACAGATATTAATATCTATTAAAAAGTATATTCCTTAAGACAAGGTAGTATTGGCACACAGATTAGCAAATTGAACAGTGGAATATAACAGAGAGTAAATAATTTCTATCAAAGATGACACTGAAATCTTTTCAATAAACAACAGTGAGTCAATTGAATATTCATATAAAAATGATACGAATTGCAAAAGTAAAAGTAAAAAGTATCAAAACAAAGCCTTTAGAGAAAAACATAGGAGATTATCTTCAGCTCTGTGGAGTAAGCAAATACTTCTTAAACTGGGACAAAATTCCAAAGAAAAAATAGATACATTGGCCTATATTAGAAATATATGACTTTTGTTTATCAAGTTACTATTAAGAGACTAAAAATGCAGGCTATAAATTGGAGATGACTTATATCCAGTAATATAAATAACTCCTGAAAATCAATAAGAAAAATGCAATCAACTAAATAGAAACATGGATAAAAGACAGACACTTCCTGAAAGAGGACAGTCAAATGATCAACAAACATATAAAAATGGCTCAACTTCATTAATAATCAGGGCAATGCAAATGTAAATTTAAGCCATATGCAGCACCACAGTAAATCTATCAAATTGGCTAAAATGAAAAAGACAGAAAATAGCAAATGTGAGGATGTGAAAATTCAGATCACTCAAACATCGCTGGGTGGGAGTGAAAAATGACACAAACACTTTGTAAAACTGTTTAGCAGTTATGTCTTAAAATAAACTTATATATATATTCTGCATGATCCACAGTTTCACTCTTACACAGATCAGAAATGCATGCCCATCTTTACCAAAGGCATGCAGAAGAATGTTTATCTAATGGAAGCTCTATTTATCAGAACCCAAAACTATCCAAATGCCAGAAATAGTTAAAAGGATAAATAATAAATAAAAGGCAGTGCTTTCACACAAATGAATGGTACATGTAATGAGAATAAATTATTTACAACTATACTCAACAATGTGAATATATCTCACAAACCATGTTGAGTAGCAAAGTCATACACAAAAGAATATACACTACATGATTCCATTTATACAAATTTCAAAAGGAACAGCGAAGTATCTACGTAGTTAGAAATGAAGCAAGTAGTTTTCCCTGTGGGGGTTGTGACTGAAAGACATCATAAAGGGGACCTTCTGCGGGGCTGCTAACTTCTACTCTTTGAATTAAATGCCATCGCACAGGCCTGTACAATTCGTGAAAAGTCAATGGCCTGTACACTTATGTTTTCACATTTTCTGTATACGGTATACTTCAATTAAATTTTAAAAATATACTTACCCTTAGATCCAGCAACATCTTTAATTTTATAGTAATCAAATAACTTGTAGGTAAGGATTATATAAAAAATTATTGTAATATCACTCCAAGCTTCAAGAAAATTGGAAGCAAACCAAATTTTCACTAGTAGTTAAATGTGGTGTACATCACTCACAACGTAGAGTAATATGGCAATTTAAGAGAAAATTATTGTATCTCTGCCAGTTGACTAAGAGGAATTTGTAGGGTGGGTTATTAAGTGAGAAAATCCATAGAAAAGTGTATAAATATATATGATTTCATATTTGTAAAATGAACCATCTCTGTATATGTGAGTGTGTGTTGATAGCAGCATGTTGATAACACCAGGTCCTTTGGGAGAGTGGATAGTAAAGAATGGAGAGGCAAGGAGAGGAGAGTCACACACACACACACACACACACACACACATATGTACAACACTACCTTTTGAAAAAGAGATCTAGAATTTTTTTTTTTTTTTTTTTTTTTTTTTTGAGACAGAGTCTTGCTCTGTTGCCCGGGCTAGAGTGAGTGCCATGGCGTCAGCCTAGCTCACAGCAACCTCAAACTCCTGGGCTCAAGCAATCCTTCTGCCTCAGCCTCCCGAGTAGCTGGGACTACAGGCATGCGCCACCATGCCCGGCTCATTTTTTCTATATATATTTTTAGTTGTCCATATAATTTCTTTCTATTTTTAGTAGAGACGGGGTCTCGCTCTTGCTCAGGCTAGTCTCGAACTCCTGACCTCGAGCGATCCACCCGCCTCGGCCTCCCAGAGTGCTAGGATTACAGGCGTGAGCCACCACGCCCGGCCGAGATCTAGAATTTTAAAAGAAATTTGTGTATTCTCTGTCCTCATCTATGTGCAGTTACACATTTATGTACATGGACATAAAGAGATAAATAAAATATTGGTCTTTTAGGATAAATGTTAACACTGTGAATATTAAGCCATTTGTTATTTTGGTATATTTTGATTTTTATATATTTGATACAGTTTTTGTTCATTTATATGAGCTTTTGACATATTTGACATATAAATTATGAGAATGATGTCACAGTTTCTCATGAGATGGTCCCAGTTATCATTCCAAAAATACGTAAAGGTGCAGAAACCCACATTCTAGGGTTCATTCTTAAAGACATTCTCTAAATGTATCAATTAATCAACACGTTTTATTTTTTGTTTGTTTATACAGATAACTAGGCAAATTGTAATGATATTAGACTCAATCATATGTGAGTTTTTTATGGCTTTCATTTTTTAAAAGGTTGTGTGTGGCTGACACTGCTTTGCCTACCCAATATCTATTTTCTCTTTCTTAATTAAAGAATCCCATCTTTTTCAAAGTATTGATGTGTCCAGCGAAAAATTCAATCTCCCAGCCTCCCTTGCAGCTAGGATATGTTAACCCTGCTAGTCACTCAGTTATAAAAGCAGAAGCTCTTTTGTACTGATACTTAAGAAGCAGAGCCAGAGCACCCCCATCCCCCAACCAAATTTCCTGACTGGAGAGAGAAATCAGCTGTGGTTTATGCTCATCTGGCTGTCACTCCACCTCACCTCTTATGCAGGAATCAGCCAGCCAATCCATGCCGAAACCCTGTAGTGTCACTAACAAACTTGTCTACTGAGCCAGGCAGGTTATATAAATGTGTAAACCCAGCTTAAGTAAGATTGAGATAAGAGACACTATGATGAACAGAAGGAAACATGCACAGCCTAACGCATTCATGTTCAATTTTTAAAGAGTTATTTTCAGCCAAACAAACACATCAAGTTTATGGGCTTTATTTATTTATAGCCACCAGTTTTCAGCCTCCACTCTCCTCCATGCCAAGTATTGTGCAAGATGCCGGGGCGGGGGACATTGGAGAGCCTAAGACCACTGCCCTTAAGAAGATTATAATTTACTTTAGGTGGTAAGATGAACAGCCATGAATCATGGACAGTAACACAAAACATTATATAATTATCTACTAATGTATCCAGTATTGACCACGAATGTTGTGGGTGTTTTGAAAAGGCATGAGGATAAATGCTGGGAGAATTGGGAATGTTTATGACAGGATGGCTCTTGAACTTGGAGTATGAATAATGGGTAGGATTTGGTTAGACATAGAGCAATGAGAAGAATATTAAGAAGCTAGAAACGGAACCAAGAATGAAGACACTAAGATGGGAATGAGCCTATTGTGTTTGCATGGGACAGTAGAGATTGGGCTCATCGAGAAAAATAAGCATTTGTAGAATGGTATAAAATAGGTTTGGATAGGTAAGATGAGAGCAGGTTTCAGAGGACCTTGGAAAGTAGGCTGGTAGGATTCTAGACAGCAAGAAAAACATAAAAGCTATGAAAAAAAAATGAACATTGAAGGTCAAAAGTCTGACACAAAAGAAAGAAGATAATGATAAAAATAGACAGGAAAATTAAGAAGGAAACAACAGTGAATGCTTTCCTCAGATAACTATGCCATTCATTCATCCATTCGCTGATTTCTATATTCAATAAAAATTTGATAAGCACTTGTATCCCGGGGGCTAAAGTAGGTCCTGGAGTTACAATCCTAAAACAAGCAAACAAACAAAAAGTATGCAATTGGGTTATACAGACTGCAGTGAGAAGACCTTCAAATATCTAAAAGTCTTCCTGACTAAGGGCTCTCAAAACAAGCTAAAATCATGCAGTGAGAATATCCACTCAAAGGACATTTAATATAGTTTTGCAAGTTCTAGTTGATATAATTGGATACCAGAAAGACAAGATATAAGAAATGGAAAGAAGAAAGAAAATATATTATTGGTAGATAAAAAAGTTATGTTTCTGGAAACCATAATAAGAGAATCTAATCCTCTAAGTGGATGCAAAACCAACAGTGAAAACCACTAGCCTTTTGGGTTTTGGTTTAGATATACAAGCAACAGTCCATTATAAAATATAATGAATAAAAAAAATTCCAGTTACAACTAAATAACGAACTATAAAAATGTATAAAATCTATATGAAGAAAACTATAAAGCCTACTATAAAATATAAGAGAAAACTTAATAAGTGGAAAGAAGTATCTGTTTCTGGTTTAGAAGACTAAAAATTATAAAGGTGTCTTCTTATACTAGCTTGTAAATGTATCATGTTCACAATTAAAATACTCAGCCTCTCTGTGACTCAGTATCTTCATCTATAAAATGGGGATAATAATAGAACCTACCTTATGGGGTTGTTATGAAAATGAGTTAACATTTGTAAAGATTTAGTGTCTGATAAGCACGATATAAGTGCCAGATAGATAGATATATAGATAGATAAAATACCAATGGATTTTTTTAATGGTGGGTGTAGGAGGAGACAAGATTCTTAGATTACATGAAAAAATAAACTTGTAAGAAATAACTCAGAAATTCTGAAAAATAAAGTACAGTAATTAAAAGTTTGATGCTAGCATAGATTGAGTAAACAGAACAAAGAATCCAGAAATAGACCCAAATGTCTATGGGAATTTAGTATATGATAAATATGGCATTTAAAATCAGTGGAAGAATATAGATTACCTAGCAGATGAGATTATAACATGAGAATGACCATCAGTAATGAATTAAGTTGTTGCAAGCTGACCTAAGCTTGTTGGGTAGGTATGACTCAGTTTGGGTACATAAAAGTAGCCATTAAAAACCCTTGGGGAGATGGGCAAAGTCACATATTCCTTAGTTAGAAAGAAAGCAAGCTTCCAAACAAATTCTCTCTCCTCTCTCTTTTACACACACACACACACACACACACGCACACACAAACACACACACATTAAATAAATAACAGCAAACAGCACGGAACAACCCATCACCTGCTCTGTAAACTTGATGAAGTCCCAATTGACTAAAGTTTAAGGTACCCTAACTACTAACTCGTATAAAAGATTCACAGGAGGCAGACTTGACAACATTCCTGAGAAAGGATTCTGTTACCCATATGACCAACATCATCATACAAACAGCATCAACCAATCTCTTAAATCAATGGCTGGATCCAGAACTATTTAAGCATTCAAGACTTGTTCCATTCCTAAGGGTGCAAAGTATGGTCTCAATGGATCTTTAAATCCTGTTCATGCATGAGTAGAGATCTTAAATACCTTTAATTTCACTAATGAGATTCTATTTCTAATATTCATCAAGCTAGTGAACTAGTAATTATTTTCAATAGAAATTAAAAGAAAACAATTTCTGATATCTAATATACTAATTAAAAAAGCATGGCTTGATGGAGATTAGGATAACAGAAGAGCTGTGGTTGCTCCTCAGGAGTACTGACTTACTGACATAATGTTAGCTGACCTGCATTATATTATAACACATATATACCATACTATAAATGCTAAAGAATTTTCAAAGCAAATTATAGACATTATGATAGTTCATTTCATATGTCACTTTTCAGACCAAAACACAACTTAGGTAGAGCATTTTTTAAAATGTAAAATAAAGCAGATGAAGGTACTAAAAGAAAATATGAGAAACATTTTGAACTTTCTTATTCTCTCTCTCTCATTCAGCAAACAAAAACCAGAAACAATTAAAATGAGATGTATGTTGACTTCCTAAAAATAAAAATTATCACATAAACTAGGTCAAATGATAAACAAAAGGAAAAATATTTTCAACACAAAAGATGACAAGAACTAATGTCATGAATATAAGCTTGTACAAATCAACCACTCCATAGAAAAATGCTAAAGAATATGAAAAGACTAATTATAGAAAGTCAAATCCAAATGGCACTTAAACACATAAAAAGAAGCTGAACTTTATTGATAATAAAGAAATACAAAATAAAACTAAATGAGATTCCATTTTTCAATCAGAACAGAAAAGATTTAAAGATTTAATAATACCCTCAGTACAAGATTATCCATACATTGTCAGTGGAACTGTAAACTGGAAAATTGGAAATGTTGATCAAAATATTATGTATACATACTTTATTTCCTAGAAAATACATGTTTGAAGATTTATTCTATAGCTATTTACAGACTATATATAAAGAATTATGTACCAGGATATATATTACCACATTGTAGTAACATAAAGGTAAAACTTTCATCAGTAGGAGATACGTTAAATGCTCCTACAGCCATACAATGGCAGTCACAGCTGTTAAACAGCATGAGTAATCCTAAATATGGAATCTCTTGTGTATATTATTAGGTAAAAATGAGGGTTCAAATGTTATGTGTGGTATGTAAGCAGTTGAGAAAAATTAAATATTTAATATCTGCATATATATGTATACACATATAGATAGAATATATCCAGACTAAATCACAATAAATTGTCCATGCCCCAGCAAAGGTCTATGAGGAGAGGAACAAGAGGCAATAATTTACTTTTACTGTATACCTTTGTACTTAAAAATGTTTTCAATTAAGTATTACCCCTTCAAAGGAGTGTGGGAGGGGGACAAAGAAGGAAGGAAGGACACAGGGATGGAAGGACTGATTATTTCAGAGTTTTATCAGAAGCCAATATTAAGATTTTTATCTTTGTGACAGCTGGAATATTCACTTTTCTAGCATAGCTAGAAGTATCATTTTTGGATTGAATAGTAAAGTGAAAATATGGTCAGCTCTTTTGTTCTTAAAGTCAGATGGGACTCTCTTCTATAAGTCAATACATGTCAGTATAAATATACGTAAGAATGCTCTATTTATGATCAATTCAATTCTCTTTTCCTACATTGAGTGGAGTCAATGCACAGGACATTGCAATGAGTGGACATAGGACATCCACACGGGAAGTGCATTAATCCAATAATTTTAAGGAAAGAAAAAACTAATTATTTCATGAACAACTTTTTGTGAGTAGAAAACAGTTGTTGGGATGGAATATTTACATTCTTTTCTGGAAAAACAGGCAGTAACAGTGCTGGGAATTCATTATAATGTACCACATGTCATCATGAAATGAGATTTATTTTCGTTGACATAAAATGGTAGCAGTTTGCTCTGTTGCCATGTTCTGCTTTCTTCTGGGTAAAATTTAATCTTATTTCAAATCTCAGCAAGGTGGTTATATTCAGAATAAATGGATTAAAATAGATAATGAGAACTGAATAGAAAAACTTGCACCCCTTGTCAGATCCAAACAATTTAATTAGAGCACAACATACTCTGGTGGAAGATTTACTATCAACGGAGCTTTTAAAAAGTTCTTTCTCTCAGTTGTGCCTATATTTGGCAGTGTAGAGTTAATTAAAATAATAATTATCTAGTGAGAACCTGTTATGGTTTACCGTGGGCTAAAGCTTCACAAAAATAAATGTCATAGGTAGTCTCTTAAAGGATATTCAAATTAGTCAAAGAGACAGAGGAGTAAAGTAATAACTACAATACTATGGTAAGGTTTCCATTTGAAAAATGTGTGTGAACACATGCACTTATATTTGCTCAGAATTGAAATCCCACTAAAATGGCAGTAAAGTGTAAAATAAAATTAAATAAGTACTTTTAAACAGGTAAACCCATGTGGAAAAATAGAACAAAAGTAGAAATTCTGGGAATAAAATTTATAAAGATAAAAGCCAAGTAAACAAGTAGTAAATAATTTAGCCAACCTGAAATATCATAAATTTAAGATTACTCCAAAGATTTCCATGCCATTCAATGGCGTTAGACCTCCCTGTTCAATCTGCGGAGAGTACGGTGTTAGAAAAGCTGACAAGACACAAGATAACTCATTCTCCCCATTAGGCACTTTTTTTTCTTATTTAGCTTGACTTTTTTGAAGTGAGCGGTATTGATTCTATTAAAATATTTTAATGATTTTATGTAGTACCTTTTCAGGATATGTAGGTGCATAGTTATGTGCAAAGATTGGTAAAATAATTGGCAGCAAACGACATCTAAGCGGCTTCATTTCTAGGTTTGTAATACTCTTGCCTCTTAACAGAATCAGTGCACACATGTTACAAAATATATTTTAAATAAATTATGTAAACCTCTAAAGAGTTAGCAATACCTCATTCTGCCCTTAACATTCAAAATCAATGGGGGAAATAGAAGGTCAAAATAGAACTGTGAAAAATAAATTCATGAAGGTTTGCACAGAAACTAGACATACTGTCTATGGCTCATGTAGTTATGAAATCATCTCATTCATGAAATGTTCATGAATAGACCCATGAGACTCCTGGTTATATAAAACGACAGGCTTGGTTGGAATTAGGACATGATATGAATAGATGAATAGAAAATGGAACAGAGAATAAAAATTCCTACATTCCAAATTTGACTGTTTCTAGTCTAAAGCTGTAAATAAGTAACTATAACACTGACTTAAACCAGCTTCAATGAATCAGTCATACCCCTGGTTCAGTACACACACTCTGAAAGTCAGCTGTTCCCTAAACTTCATGCTAAATATCAGCAATCTTTAAAAATCTCTCATCTCTGAAATCAGTGTATTCCTAACCTTCATGTTTTCCCAAACTCTATAAGGTTAGGTTTGGTTTTATTCAGAAAGACAGTGTCCTAAAAGCATATTTCTATCTTCCTTAACAAGTAATATATTTAGTAAATTTAGCATAGTTTCAGATATATTAGTGGTGATCTCTTCCTGCTTCTCACTTGCTACTCCTTTCTATTCTGTGGATAAAACAGAATAGAAAGACCAGATATAGAGCTTAATTCACACTTAGATTTAATATGTCATAAAGATTGTATATCAAAAAGCCAAAAATGTTGGAATTTTTAAAACATAGTGCTTGGGCATTTGGGAGCCATATGGAACAGATAAAATTAGATCCCTACCTCAAACTAAACACCAGAGTAAATTCCAAATGAATCAAATATATAAATGTAAAACATAAAAATAAAAGTACATGAAAGAATTCCTTTATAACCTTGAATTTGGAAAGAACTTTCTAGGACTCAACATTCAGAAGCCAGAAAAGAACAACTAAATTAAAAAGAAATAACTTCCTGCCTGGCAAATACATACCATAAGTAAAACCCCAAACAAATAACATTCTGGGACTAAATACTTGCAATGTATGTTACAAGAGCCAATCTCTCTAATTATAAATATTTTTAAATGTAAATTTTAAAAAGTTAATGAATTTATAGAAAAGTAGGTAAAAGACAATAATAGAGAATTCACAGAAAAAATAAACACAAATCATTGTTATATGTTTAAAATTATTTAAACTGACTCATAAATGGAGAAATATAAATTGAAACTACCTAAAATATGATTTCTCATTTATTATATTGTCAAAAAATGAAATTTGACAACACATACTGGTGACAAAGCTATGGGCAAAGTCACTCTGTTCTTAGGAGTAAGAAATCGTATAATCCATTTGCAAAGAAATCTGACAATATTTGTCAAAATTGCAAATGTATTTACCCTTTGACCTAGTAGTCAACTTACAGGCATTTATCCTACAGTTAAACTACTACATACACCAAAAAATGTGTAAGATTCTTTATTACTGTTGCTTATAATGACAAAAGATAGGAAACAAACCAAGTATACACCAGGAGTGGACTAAATTATAATACATTTACATTTAAAAAAATACTTCTCTAAGCCTGGTGCAGTGGCACACACTACAACCTGTAGTCCCAGGTACTCTGGAGGCTGAGTAGGATGATTACTTGAGCCCAGGAGTTGGAGACAAGCCTGAGCAACATAGCAGAGACCACTGTCTCTAAAAAATAAAAATAAAAAATACTACTCAATATTATATCAATATTCAGATGAAAAGATCTCAAGACTGTATTATGAGGTTAAAAACAAAGCAGAATTCAGAGCACTCACATACACTAACATTTGTATTAAAAAGAACAAAAATACATATTTATAATTGCTTGTGTTTACATTAAAAAAACCAGAAAGATAACACAAGAAACTAGTAACATGGAAGAGGGGAGGAAAGGTGAAAGTGAGTGAGGGCTAAAAAAGGAGCAATAGTTTTCAGTATATCTTAATACTGTTTTGCATGGTTTTGATTTTGAATTATGTGAATGTTTTACACATTCAAAAATTATTCAGTGTTTAAAAAATGTAGAAAATTATGAGCCTACCCCCAGTCCTTTACTATACTCCATTCTATTGGGGCTCCAGACTCTAATAAAAATGTAACAATACATTCTTTGGGCTATCAAAGAAAGTATGCAGAATGCTTACATTTCCAAAGTTGGGTCTAATGACATGCGAGGGCTGTCTGGAAAGTATCCAGCCATTGTTAATATAATGAGAACAGTTTGCCGGAGACATCAAGGTAAACTGGCAGGCAAGGCTAGGGAACTGGAATGTGCATGCGTGAATAATAATGACTTCACTGAACTAGTCAGTGGGGCGCTAGACCCCGGTGAGTGAGCATGTGTGCTGTGTGGCCAGGACATTCAAAATGACTGAGTGAGTAGAGCAAGGAATCTGCATTAAATTTAGCGTTAAGCTTGAACATTCCTCCGTGGAAACTGTTCTGATGATTCAGAAGGGTTTCTAGGACGACGCAATGAGTGCAGCACAAATAAAAGTGTGGCACAAACGCTTCAAAGATGGTTGGGAATCTGTTGAAAGTGATCCACGTTCTGCAAGGCCTGCAGTAACCAGAACACCTGAGAATGCTGAACGTGTGCATGTTATGTTAAGAGACACTGGGAGCACTTTGTGAGATCCCAAGGTGCTTACTTTGAAGGGGACTGAAGGGTCTTTGTCCTATGTACAATGTTTCTTGTATCTTGTATGTTCTTCAATAAATGCCTCTATTTTTCCTATTACATGGCTGGATACTTTCTGGACATACCTGGTACATCTCAGAACAGTGATGAAAAAGCCCCTGTGATACTAATGCCTCTCACCTGGGAAAATACAATACTTGGAAGAGTTGTATGGCTCTTGCTGTACATACTTCTCATGATTGGTACTTTTCCTTTTCACATCAGTGAGACAACATAGACGTATCTGTCTTCTTGTAGCAACTGACATACTTGGATTAACCTCTGTGTCAACAATGGCACTGTGTAAGCACTTGTAGCTCTGCCTTAGCACATGCTAATATTGTGAACTTTGTAAATTCTAATGCCCCTTTGATTTTAGGAAAACTTGAAGTTTTAGAAAAGATGACACTTTTGAAGCCACCTATTTTATTTGCAGAACCCATCGATGTTTACCCATGATTGCCATGAGATTGGTTGGGCGTATGCTATAAATTACCTTGCTCCTGCCAAGAGTGTCATCCTCCCTAAATGAAACTTCTGAAATTATAGTTTTGTAAATTTTTGTAATGAGATATTTTTAATTGAAGCACATTAACACGGAAGATGTAACAATCTCTACATATAACGCTGGGAGCTCTTTGAGACAAATAAAGAATCTTCATATTTTAGAACGGAACTGCTTTCCCAAACCTACTTGCAACTGAGATTAGAACTAGGTTCCTCAGATGTTGCTTGGGGCTTTCCAGGAACAGTTTACACTCTCAGTGTCAAAGAGTGCTGTGCCTAATACCTGAAATATCAGAACTTCCCCTAATTTACTGAGCCACATACAAAAGAAAATTAAATGCTGTCAAATTATACCAGTCTGAGAGCTGGGACCTATTACATGAGCTGGTAGCCTTTCAGGGAATTAAGGAATAAAAAGTATATATTTCACTAATTTTGGCAATAGTGATTTATTTATTTCAGGTGATAATGCATATAAAGTGTTGCATAAATTATAACTTTAAGGATGGACATCAGGAGCCTTTTCCCTTGAATTATAAGCAAGCAGTGCATATTTTGTATGGTATTTAGGAGAAGTCTGAGAAATGAAATCCAAAGAATAAAAAGTAATCTTCCTCATACCAGAGACCCTTTCTAGTGCGTTATTCAGAGATGGGGAATCCAAAGAGCCCTCAGCAATCTTGTTGACTTGAGGAGCTAGAGTTGGAATTAAAAAACTGCTAGAATTTGGGGTTGGGGAGGCAGAAAGAAAGGCGCTTCACAGAGACAGACCTCTAAGATCTACAGAGGGGCCCACTGGAAGCTTCTGCTGAGTATTGATCTATGCATGCATGTGAGGAAGCTACTCAAGCCTGGGGAAAAAAACCACAACTAAAGAGTAGGCAAAACAATTTCCATAGCTTAAGAAAGAAGGGGAGGGGGTTAGAATTAGTGCTTATTCCCATCAGCCAGAAGGGAAAGATTTCCTAGTACATTGGTTACTGGGTAGTGTCATCAGAAGAAGGTTATTGCTTTAGTAGTGAGGCTAAATCAGTCTTAGACTAATACTGCTCTGGGTCCCATCTAATAAAGATTTTAAAAAATCAACTCCTTTCAAGTAAGTTAACTTACAATAATATAGATCAGGGTGGAAATCAATGAAATAGAAAAAGGAATAAATAACAAGCACAAAAGTTAATTTTTGAAAGATAAAAAAAATGGTAAATGTTTAGTCTGAGTCATCAGGAAAAATGAGAGAATGAATAACCAATTTCAGTAAAAAGACAGCATCAGTACAGTTTCTGTGGAAAATAAAAAGATAATAAGGAAATATGATGAACAATTTTAATCCAGTACATCCCACAACTTAGGTGAAATAAATAAATTCTGTGAAAGGCAGAGACTACCAACGCTCACTGAAGAGAAAATAACGTAAACAGTAGTATAGATATTAAATAAATAGAGTTTGCCATTAAAAACTTTCCCCTAAAGAAAATAGTTGGGTTTGGGATTTGCTTTGACCCTGTTTACAAACTACTAACTTAACTGGGTACTGTTTCATGGATGCTTGTAGAAGACACAAGGTTTGTGTGCCAGAAAGAACTTTATTACTCACAGCACAGCAAGAAGCACGAGCATTAGCATATTTGCATCCTTTTCTCTTGCCCTGGTTGCAACTCAGAGGGATCCAGGTGGATTGCAGTCTCAGTGTACTCGTAACACACAGTGAGACTGTGTTACATCTGAGGGACACTAAACTTGGGGATTCCACCACTTTGATAGTGAGCAGTAATAAAGCTTTCTCTCTGTCTCAGGGGAAAAATTTTAAAATAATAAATCAATATACAATTTGTGAGAAATTTCATGAAAAAAGATAAAAGGATTCTTTAGGGGTACAGAAGCTTAGCGAGCAGTTAAGGTAGCATTCAGGGAGGTCTTCTCAGAGCTAATTATTCTTTACCTCATCATAAGATAAGTTGGAATTAATCACAAGGTTGAAACTAAGTGGCATTCAGCTAAGTGACATTCAAGAATGTGCTTCATTGGGGGAACCCCAAGTATTTCAGTGGGGTGGGAGCGTGGAATACGGGAGGGGAGGCAACTGCTGAGGGAGGGCGTTGTCTGGGTCGGTGTTCAAGTCGTGCAGGAGGATCTTGTATGCTCCAGAGGGGAGGCTCAGAATAGATTTGCCTTCTGAGGCAAGAATGATCTTTCAAACGGGAGATGTGTTGGAAAATGAAGATACTGGGGACAAGCAGGTCATTTAGGAGGCTGGTGAGGTACTCGAAGCAAGAAATGGAAGCGGTGGAAATGGAGAGGTAGAATTGACAGGACCTGGGGTAGGTGAGGAAGATGGAGCAGTCACAGATGAATTTCACAGTTCTATTTTGCTGCTGAGAGAATGTATTGGGAAAAGAAAGAAAAACGAGAAGCACATATTCATAGGAAATGATGAGTGCTATTCTATTCCATATTTGTGTTTGTAGGATGTTAGGTGTCTAGGTTCAGCTGCCCACTGCACCACAAAGGATTCAGGAAAAAGTGTGGACTGGAGACATGGGAGTCCTGAGGCCAAGTGAAATCTTCTAACGAGAACACGTGGAGCAATGAGAGTTCCTAGGAAAGAACCCCAAGGCACGTCAACATTTAGGGAGATCATTTATAGAAGGGAGACCAAAACTAACGGAGAAGGAATGACAAGGAGGTTGGAGGAAAACCTGACAAGACGGGTGTTTCAGAAATGAAGAGAATATTTTCAAGAAAGAAGTGGCAGTCTGTGCAAAATGCTACAAAAAAATAACACAAAGACAAAAAAGTGTTTCTTGGACTTCACAGTAACAAAATAAAGCACAGCCTTGGTGAGGGCAGCAGTTACCCAGCTACCGTGCGGCAGCTGGGGAGGAAGCCCCACGTCACAGCGACTGGAAGGAGAAAATAGACTTCACTTGACTACACCCTGGTCAGGAGAGAGTCAGGTTATTTTGACCTTTTTGACAATTGATTTTAAACTATGATTAGTTATATTTTATCATTTCTCTCTTAATACTCAAGGATTAATGTTGGAATAGAATAACTTGCCTGAGATTTCATGACAATGTTGGGATTTAAATCAAGCCTTCTAGAGCCTGTGCTCTTAACCGCTACATTTTCTAGGACACTGTATAGTTACTGTGTTCATCTCCATGCGGCCCGTGTCTTCTCAAACCAGACATGTAAGGAATCTCAAGACATGTCTTAAATCATTCCATTGTATAATGTTCGAGCTGCAGGGCACTGATTCAACTTGATCATTTTATGGATGTTCAGTTGAACTAGGGTTGTTAAGTGAATTTCTCAAACCTACATAGCTATTAAGCCTGAGGCTGAGAGGAGAAGCCCTATCACCACCTGCCTCTTCGTCAGTTCAACACATTTCAAGACAAAATTATACTCAGAACAACAATCTAAAGTGTAAATAAGCAAGATCATTTCAATTAATCAGATGTATCACCCAACCCTGCTTTGGCACAATATACATGCAAAAGTTCAGAAATAAAATTACTTTGATTTGAAATAACTGCTTAGATCCTACAAATTTCTAAATCAGATTCTCCTATGAGTAATGACAAAGACCATAACACAATGTGTCAACTTTCTCCTTACTTGCTTAGTGCCAGAAAGACAGGGTGAGGACAGAGGTGGGGATCGTATCATAAAAGAGGCAAATTCTTTCAGTTCAGAGATTACGCAAGGCAATCTAGGCTAGTAAGAAGATAAATCAGTATCTGGAAGCGTATAAAAATACAATTCTCATCTTTGTGACATTTTTTGACATTTTTTGTTCTTTTTGACATTTTTCCTTCTTTTTGACATTTTTCCTTCTTTTTCTTCCCCATCTCCTTCCTTCTACTCCTGCTCATTCCTTCTTTCTCTTCATCTTTACTCCTAATTCTTTCCTTCTCTGTACTTTTCTTCTCACCCTCTCTCATTTTTCTTTATCTTTTTTCCTTATATTTCCCTATCTCTTTTTATTAGAAAAAATTATGCTGCATGGTGTCCCAACAACATTAAATCTTATGACTCTTGAATTTCCACAGTAATGACCTATTCCAGAGGAAAAAACAGACCATCAGTCTTGTCTCATGATTCTAGTACCAAAGGAGAAGGAAGGCTTAAAGTCTCTGTTGGTATCAACTTATTTCCCTAACCTTATCTAGTTGTATATTGGTTCACATTATTGTAAGATATTTTTGGCCTGTTGTGTTGATAAGTTTTATAGAGTCTATGCTCTTATTTTGCCAGCAAATTTACTAGATGAACTTAATAAGGTCTTAGACAGGTTGTAAACAAATTGCTGGAAACCTACTTATGTTTTTCAAAAAGCCTTTTCAAATGTCTTCAGATAATAAAAACAAACATTAGAAATAAGTGGGAAGCCAATGGAGTTTGGGGGATAGTTAAGATTAAAAACTGAATTTTTATTCAGTAAATTCTCAAGATACAAAAATGTTTAGGCAAAGAAAAGGAGCTGAGGTATGGACTGGAGAGAATCAAAACACAATATAGTTTTATGTACTATCCATGAAGGTTACCACACGATCTGACCTCACTCCAAGGCTTAGAGAACAAAACTAAGGGCCAGGGTGTGCATTACAAGCTGTGTGATGGAGGTCTCTTACCTGCCTCTTCCTCCTCCTCCATTACAAGCTCTCTCCATGGCTGTGTTGTTCTGTGGCCTGAAGCCCCATCCCAGCTCACTGATAGGACAAGGAGCAGCCTAAATTATAGTAGTAAGTACCAATTCAGCTCACTGGGGCTCAAGTCCACTCTTAAACCTTATAGCCTAAAAATAATATTCTCATTTCCATATAAGAGAAGCAGTGATTGTCTCAATTTCAGCCCTGAAATTCATAGACACAGCATAGCCCTGTCTGAAATTAAAGATTTTTTCTTTTTCTCTATTAATACTGCTCTCCTTAGCTGCAGCCCATCCACATCCTAGAGTTTATTAGTTCATTCAGTCATTCACACATTCAGAAATAAAACTTACTAAAGATCCCCTGGCCTGAAAGCTAAGAATGCCTTGATGAGTAGATAAGCATACACATAAACCCCCAAGATGATTTTCTTTCTTTAAGTAAAATATAAAGAGGATGGTTGGATAACTTAGAAAGGACCAAGGAGAAGAATGTGAAATAGAGAAGTCAGTGTTCACGTAGGAAGTTCTTGGTGAAAAGAGGCAGAAAAGAGGTTTAGAAAAATGTAAGAAATGAGGAGCATACAGAATAGATAAATAGCCAGGATGCACAATAGTGCTGTAAGACTTCTGGGTTTGATGAAATTATCAGCTATCTTCTCTCTCTTTCTCTCTCTCTAAATATGTCCTTCAATCAGAGAGCTTATTTTAGCTAAGCCCAGAGATAGATAAAGAAATATTAAGTCTGAAATTATAAAATATGTGACTTATTCCCATGAGAATGGGTTAATTTATGGAACCATTAACTGACCTGGAAAATAAAATTTAAATCCTGTTTAAAATTTGCATTATTACAAAAGAACTAGCTGCTTAACATTTCTCTGCACTTCCCATTACTTAATCACTGCTGAAAGTACATGTATAGCTTCTCTCGGGATCTAAACCTATGGTCGTGCAGTTTTACAAAACCGCCAGCCTTGGATTACTGAAAACAAAACCTAGAACATTTTCTAAATCATAATGATTTCTGGGTTTGCGTGTCTGAACATGGTAAGGGTTTTTGTCACCAACCGTAGATTATTACCACAACCTACATCTCATGACCTACATTACGCACATGTGTATTTTTCAAGAGAAATTTAGATCCCCTACATTTTCTGGAAGAAAGGGCTTTACTTCTTAGATAATATTTTGAAACATATTCCCAAGACCCTGTAAACAGAAAGGAAAAACCAAAAATTTGCATTTGAAGAAACATATATTGCCAACACTTTTAATTGTAAGAGAAAAAGATTCTGATTATTTAAGAAAGAAAGGATTTATTGTAATGATATTGTGTTCATCTAAGAATCTCAGAAAAAGATGGAGAAGGTGCTCACAGGCTATGCAAATAGGATCAATGCTTAAAATAATCCCACATAAGTGGCCTGCTTGGGACACCAATGCCATCATTGCTGACATACACACTAATCGATTCGTACTGCCACTGTCACCAGCACTGGGTTCTGGACACTGCCATGACCGCCCTGGACACTCTGTCTCACTGCAACCATCACTGCTGTGAGAGGGTTCCCCACAGTTTCCCACTCTATGTTACTAGCTTGCGGCTTGCAGATGCATCTGATTGGCAGAGCTAGGTTGCATACTCACACTCTTCGTACAAGGAAGGCCAGGAAAGAAGTACCTGGAACTTCAACCTCTAGCTGAGGAGGTAGGTTCTCCTCCTACCAAAATTTATGAGGTGAGAAATTCCTCAAATCTAGGTAGAAGTCTTAGATGCTGGGAAGGCTAAAAGCATGATAAATGTCTACCCAAAAAGATATGGATGTACTCCTATCATCTGTGTCCAGTCCTCCTGATCTCCTTCATGGGCTCTTTTTCTAAATGTTGGTGCTTCCTTCTTTGCAATCTTTTCTGATCTGCAAACACTCTCCTGTGATCTCATCCACATTCATAGTTCAATGGCTTCTAAGTATGTATCTTTAGCCAGCTTCACATACTTAACTATAGCAAAGACTTCTTACTGTCCACAAAAACCCATAATGTTCTTTCATAGCAATAGACTTTCAGCTCGATATGGAGCTTCCTAGACATACAAAATTTCCCAGTCTTTTTTGAAGTTAGTTGTGAACACTTTAATTTCTCCTCAAAGGAATGCGAACAAATGGAATATATGTTGCTTCCAGCTCTGGGACTTAAAATGTCCAGATATCTTTCCTCCATATTTTCTTTTCTTTTCTCTTTGCAACATCTGGAACCTGCGGAACCCAGCCTCAGGCACACAGGTGATGACAGGGCTTTAAGGAATGGAAGAGCAACCTAGGAACCTGGGTCACTGAATAAGAAGCAGAGCCCCCCACCAAGATGGAATGCTGACTTGGATTGATGTATCAGAGACCTTTATTTAAATGTCCATCTTTTGTCAACTACTGAATTATTCTTGGTTGTTTTTTTTTTTACAGCCACATAGCCTTATGTTAACTAACACACACACACACACACACACACACACACGCAAATTTACCAACTCTCTTAATGAAATCAATCTCTATCCAAGTACCAATGTTAGAAACCTTGGGGTTGACCTAGACTCCACCTTCTCTCTTGATCCCCAAATCTAACAGATCACTAAATTATGTTATTTATACTTCGTTAATCTATGTCTTTCTCTAAACCCCAAAGCTAGAACCTCATGTTGGGTTTTCAGTTTATCTCTCCTGATGTGGATTAATTGCCTTTGCTTTAATTGTACCCTCTGCATTGAATGTCTTTGCTTTCACATTTTACTCATCTTTCAGAACTCAATTTACTTACCCTCTTCCTCAAGAAGGGGCCCCAGCAATGTACAAATGCCCTACCCCTGTGATCCACTAGTATCCAGTGGCTATCTCTAGCTTAACACTTGCCCTAAAACAATAAAATTATCTTTAAATATGGATAAGTAGACTGTAAACACCTGGAGGCAGAGATTGCATCTGTTGATAGAATGACCACACTACACTGTTCAGATGTATAAAAAAATGTTGCATCTTTACTCCCTTGCAATAATAGCCTTATTGGTGGCCTGACACTGAGCTTGCTATGGGAGTGTGCAGGAAGTCCAGCATGCATGAGAGCATACAGAGAGTGCTAACGTCTGTCTATGTCTTAACCTAAATCTATCTCTCCCTTAGCCACTGCTAACCAGTTACCTACAAAATAGCCTGAAATCTTTCCAATCTTCCAAAAAAGCAAAGAATAATCCCTTCCTATCTGGGACTGCCCAAATTTTATCTAGGGATTTTAACCATACCTTTAGGGTTTTGGTCCGGGGGAAAGTCACACTGTTTTCTGACTTTCTTTTCTGTCTGGATAGAACTCTCCTTGCATTCTGTCTACATTATGGCTTTAAATTAACTCTAAGATCTAGAATCACACCCAGCTTGCCTCTTCATATGTAAAGATAAACTGTGCAAAGAAAATCGAAAATTTACAATTCCCTCTTACAACAAATACTGAATTTCAATATTATTATCCTGCTATAGATTCAAAAACCCTAATTTGGGTGTTCAAAGCTGACCCCTTTGTATCGCTACCCTAGTGCTAATTTTCCTAGAGGAAAATAGATGTCTGTGACAGAACAGCTGTTCTCTCAATAGAGAAAAGTACACGAAAGCATCTTTCTTAGATCAATTGCAGAGAGACAAATTCTGAGGTAGAGATTTATAAAAGTTTGCTGGAGAGTGGTCTCAGCCACAACACCTGAGAAGGGACCAAGGAAGCAGAGGGAGAAGTTGAACTTCTGCACAGTTGCAATTAAGTCTTCAGTCACTTTCATGGGATGCTCTGGAGCTAAGAATCAGAGAAATAATGCAAATGGCTTTAGGTTTTCATAAGCTGAGTGTGGTAGATTATCTTTTCCAAGATGGTCCTAACAATATTTCCCACTCTACACACTCTTTTGCAATGTGCCTTTCCCACTGAGCCATTAAGAAGTGAGGTCTCTTTCTCCTACCCTTGCATCTGGCTGGGTGACCTGGAGCAGAAGTGATGCTGTATGACATCTGAGGCTGGACTTTAAGAGATCTATATCTTCTGACTTTACTGCTGACAACAGTTCCCCTTGGAAGCCAGCCACCATATAAGAAATCATGCTACCAGGTGGCCACCATCCTGGGAAGAAGCCCAAGCTAGACATATGAGGAGAAATAGGACACAAAGAGGAGCATAAAAATACAATGTGCAAATATGTAAATAAAGCCTTCTTGGACCAACCTGGGAACCACCTGAGTTCAGCTGAGTAAGTGACCTGGCCAATGCTTCCACCAAGCCCTGCTTGAATTTGTAACCCACAGAATCATGAGAAAATAAAATGGTTATTGTTTTAAGTCACTAAGTTTTGGCATAGTTTGTTACACTGTAACAGAAATGGATGAAGAACCCAGCACCATATTTTTTTTTTTTTGGTAGATCTCTAGGGCATGTCCCAGCTGACACCTAGATTACATTGCCTTATCCAGCCACCCATGCTAGAGATTTTCCAATAATTTAAGTGTTCTGCACATAGGAAACAGTCAGGTTGGATTCCTTTTGTGGCATCTCCCACTTTTCACCCTCAGCCTTACTCCCATGATTACTTGCTGTAAAACTCTGAAGCTAAAGTCCACACAAGTTTCAGCAGAAACCATGACTTTTAAATCAGAACAATTTCCTTTCCTTGAGGGGAGTTGTCTGAACACTAAAGCCAGTCCCCCGAGAAAACACTGATGGAAAAGATAATTACAGAATCCTAAAGCATTAGGCTTCCTGTCCTGATTACAACAAAGAGACTCATGGGCTTTCCATGAGACAGCCACTCCTGGAAATGGCCTGTAATTGGGATAAAAGGCAAGAGGAAAATGAAATTCAAATCAATTCCCCTGGGTTCTCCCTGTTTACCCTTCTTCTAAATTTGCCACGTGACCAGATGAAGTAAGACTTTGGTGTGCTATTCTAGGACTCACTGCTTCCTTGCCAAAGTATGTAAGTTTTAAAGCCCTGACCTAGTGTGCAGAGATGACAGAAAATTCTCATACTGTCTTTCTGGTCAGGTGGAATCATCCTATGTCAATATTAAGTAACGCAGCTCTCAGGGGGTCAACTGACCTGTCTGATCTTTCAAGGTCATCACCATTGATCATGGTGAGGCATTTTTATGGAAACCATGGTGGTTATCAAATTGTCTTAGTCTATTTGTGCTGCTATAACAAAATACTTGAGACTGGGTAATTTATAAGAACAGAAATTTATTTTTTATAGTTCTGGAGGCTTGGAAGTCCAAGATCAAGGTTCCTGCAGAGGTAGGGCCTCCTTGCTCGTCCTCACATGGCAGAAGGGTGAAGGGGAAAATAGGATGAACGCTGTGTCCTCACATGGAGGATGGCAGAAGGGCAAAAAAGGCCCTAGCTAGTCCCCTGCAGCCCATTTCTAAGGTCACTAATCCCATTCAGTGGGCTCTGCTGTCATGACTTAATCACCTCCTAAAAAAAAACGCTCGATCTTTTTATACTATCACATTGGCAATTAAGTTTCAACATATGAATTTTGAGGGACACATTCAGACCATAGCACAAATTATAATTATGGAAAATAATAGACAACAACATGTCATGTGGTCATATTGATCTAACAGCCTCATTTTACTAAAATTGTTGAACTGTAGTCCTTTTTAATCTACAAACAGCAACTTCAAAGGCTTCAACCTAATATAAATAATAAAACTAAAGTCTACAACAAATCGAGTGACTTCCCCAAGGTTACCCAACTAGTTGGACAGAGACAGGGATGTTACTAGAATCCAGTTTTTCATTTACCAATCCCTATGATGATTCCTTTTTAGACAGCTTCCTCTTGCCATTAATTGACATTTTAATGACATTAGGTGGAAAGAGCACAGGATTTAGAGATTTTGGTAAGTTCAGAATATAGTACTCCAAGTCATCTAAGCCACATGAGCCATTGGTTCCTTACCAATATAATGAGAATAATAAACCTGGAGTCATAAGGAAGCTGTGTGTAAAGCATCTAGTTCACAGTAGGTGCTAAATAAATATGGATTATTATTTCAAAAATAAAAAAGCTGTTTCCTATTTTGCTAACAATGTAATAGCCAATTTTTAATCAAATGTTTTTGGAGTGATGGATAAGAAACTCCAAAAATTCTGACCTTTCCTTACTTCTCCCTCCCTTCCAATCTGAACACACACCCGCATGCACCAAAACATACCCCTTCCCTTGGAAGCCTCGTGAAGCAACTCTACTGTCACTCTCTGACACAGATATGATTATTCATGCGTGTGAAGGTGGGATGGGCTATCGCATGCATAGTGTTCTCTGGCCTCCCAAAAGGAAATCCCCAAAAGACTCCACTTCCCATGCTCTGCCTCCCTTGTTTGGTAACTTTTGGAGAGGCAAAGCATTATATATTGAGAAGACCTGTTAGTTATCTAAACATCCTTACCTGATAAGGGTTTTGCATTTGTCTCTTTATGTAGTTTAGTTTATTGGATCAGCCAGCTATCATCCCACTCAGAAAATTGATTCAACTCTACTGGAGTCTTGAAGGGAAATGGGAGATCTATATTCAGATAACAGCTAGATGATAAGTACCATCAGTCATGAAGTTCAAATAACAGAGAAATTAATTACAAGTAGAGACATCGAGGAAGATTTCATGGAATAAAAAAAAGTATGTGAACAAAGCCTTAAAAGCTAGCACCTGGACGTGCTCTTTTTATAAAACAAGGTAAAATCTAATAAATTTCCAAAAGTTCGTGGGGAAATTCTTCTCAGGTAAGATTCTCAGCCTGTAAGTAACAATAAAGAACTCTGGTTACTTAAGCAAAAAGGGAATGTATTAAAGAGATAACAAGTAACTTAGGGAATGGACAAGAGGCTGGAGAACCAAGTTTGGATGCAGTGGAAGAATTAGGGGAGATGTAAGAGCAGCTCCGACTATGTAGACAGCATTTTATTTTCTCTCTGTGTATCTTTTTGCATACCTACAGTTAAGGAAACCAATTGAACTCGTGTGGGTCAAGAAAATAAAGCTACTGATTTGCAGCCCCACCAGAACTGTTGAGGATAGATAATCCTCTCCAGAGGAAATCAGGTTGCTCTCAGGAAGAAGAATGGACATATGAACCAGGAAGCGTCCACTCTAGAGTGGAACACAGGACAGGTTGTTTAAATAGGAAGGGAGAGAAACAAATTTGTGGAAGACTTTCTTTGTGCTAGCTACTATGGTACTTTGTGCCATCTAATTCTCACAGCAACCCTGTAAATCAATTATTTTCTCCATTTCTAAATGAGAAAACTAAAGCCAGGTTCAGGAAATTGCTCAAGATCACATGGCTGGCCGGGCGCGGTGGCTCATGCCTGTAATTCTAGCACTTTGGGAGGCCGAGGCTGGTGGATCGTTTGAGCTCAGGAGTTTGAGACCAGCCTGAGCAAGAGCGAGACCCCGTCTCTACTAAAAATAGAAAGAAATTATATGGACAGCTAAAAAAATATTTATATAGAAAAAATTAGGCGGGCATAGTGGCACATGTCTGTAATCCCAGCTACTCAGGAGGCTGAGGCATGAGGATAGCTTGAGCCTAGGAGTTTGAGGTTGCTGTGAGTGAGGCTGATGCCACGGGACTCTAGCCCAGGCAACAGAGTGAGACTCTGTCTAAAAAAAAAAAAAAGATCACATGGCCAATAAGCATCTGGACTGGGACTTGAATTCGGTTCTGCAGGCTCTGAATTTGTACTCTTCCAGAAGGGAAGACAAGGCAAGGCCAGCAGTGCTAGTGCCCCTAGGGGAAGCAGGTGAGTTTGGATGTCACAGTAGGAGGTCTGGCAGCGTTAATGGGTCCTGCAAAAGGAGAATAAGCGGGGACAACAGTGAAAAGGGCAGTGGAACAGGTACCAAGACAGACTGGCTGCCTCAGAGTTGTGTCTTTTTCAGGGGAATCATAGAGCTACAGAGACCTCTCACTGGGGTGAGATCAGTCTTTGCTTTGCTTTTAAAAATGAGTAAATAATAAAAACAAACAAAAGTGCACCTGACCTCTAGCCTGGCAGAATAAGAGAAGGGGCAAGTGGCAGAAATAAAGGTGGAAAGGGGGCAGGGAGCACTAACAAAGCCGAGTGTCTGGGTTGGCCCAGTGTCTGGGTGTTGATAACTTTATGGATGGACACATAACTTCTTTTTCCAATAAGTTAGCACTGAAAAGGGCTTATTGAGCACTTGCTATAGAGATCACAGTGACAGAAAAAGAGGCTGCTACAAATTGAGGTTTGTAAAACAGGCAGGGAATCAAGTAGGCCTGGTAAGCCATGGGAAGAAGCCTCGCTGTAATTAATTTTAAGGACAATTGGAAGCTGTTGAAGGATTGCCAGAGGAGTGACATAGTCCCATTTACAAGTCATCAAAAATTATTTTGGCAGCTGGGAGCAAATAGACTGAATGAGGAAGAATGGTAACAAGATTTCTACTTATTTTTATTTGGTTACTTCCTGAGTGAAAGAGAAAGGCTTCCTTAATTGAACTTACTCCCGGTGTTCAGGGCAGAATTGTGCAATAGGCTTTCTGGCCCTAGTGCCTGCTGTGATTAGGATGTTTGTCCCCTCTAAACCCATGTTGAAATTTGGCCCTCAGTGTTGGAGGTGAGGCCTAATGGGAGGTGTTTGGGTCATGAGGGCAGATTCCTCATGAGTAGATTAATGCCCTCCCTGGGAGGGGGGTGAGTGAGTTCTTGCTCTATTAGTCCCCAAGAGAGCTGGTTGTTAAAAAGAGCCTGGCACCTGCCCTTCTCTCTCTTGCTTTGTCTCTCACCATGGGATCTCTGCACACACCAGCTCCCCCTTGCCTTCCACCAGGAGTGGAATCAGCCTGAAACCCGTATGCCTAATCTCGAGATTTCCAGCCATCAGAATTGTGAGCCAAATAATCCTTTTTTCTTTATACAGTACCCAGCCTCAGGCATTCCTTTATAGCAATACAAAACAGACAAGAGAGTGCCCTTCCCTCCATTAATTCCCTCCTTACCTCCTCTGTCCCCACTTACATCTGTAAATCAGGGCCCTTCACTTCCTTTGTTTTCTTTTGCGCTCCCACTGAGTCACCTGACTGGGGAGGGACTACTAAACCAGTTCAATAACTGACAACATTCCAAAAAGCGATCCTTCCTCTACAGGAAGGATGTCCACATTTTAAGAGGTGTAATTCATTGAAGCAATAGGAGCTTTAATGGTAAATTTTCAGTCTTCAGTAACTGAATGGGGCTGTCAAGGTATTTGGGGATATCTTGGTGGGAATTTGACCACCACTCAAATTCATCACCAAGTATGAAACCTCTATGCCTAGATTTGAGCTGCAATGAAAGGTTGCTTTTGATAGTAAAAAGCACATCTTCATGTAATAGCCAAAACCAATGCTCCTAAAAGCACATAGACCAGCTCATCATGCACAGACTGCACAAGAGACGTGAGTCACCGGCCCCACCACCAGCCCCCCTCCCTCGTAGGAACTCAATTCGGTGCCTAAAACTGAATTTGGCATCGACCTCAAACTCTCCATTGAGGTACCAAATGTCTACGTTAGTTATAAGCATCCCATTCATGACCTTAACCTTTATGATTCAGGGTGCAATGGATTTGGGTGAGGTTGGCCCTTTTAAGCAATTGATTGCAACACGGAATACCGGAAGCCGCAAGCCAAAGGCGGGTGCTTTCAATCTCTTCTAGTCTGACAACAAAATCACCTGAAAGCTTTGAAAAGGTTTGATTTTTTTCAGACCACACCCCAGACCAATTAAATCAGAATCTCTTGGGATAAGAACCAGACATAGGTAGTTTTGTTAATTGCCCTGATTATTCCAACATACAGCCGAGATTGAAAACAGCTGCCCTAAGACTTTGTGGCCACAACAGTTAAATTCATCTAATCAGTTTTCCTTTAGCTCCTTCACAAGACGGGTTGTTCACCTGGAAAGTTTGGCGCACCTATCGTAAGTCATTTGTATTGCCTCGAATACGGTTTTCTTATGGCAGTAATTACCAATATTTAAAAGATAGCTACACAATCAAAGATAGATGTACAGTCAAATTCTAATGTTTAATGTTGCTATTTAAACATGTATTGCTCGTTTCTAAAATCAACTGGTAGATAGTCAAAGTAACAATTGATGGACGAAAATAATGAGTCCTTATTCAATGCCTCAAGGGATTGCGGGTGAGGCGTCTTCGCATGTGAGATGCTGGTGCCATCTACTGGCAAAACGTGATATTGCAGCTCAGTCCTTGCGTCTGAGGCGAACCCAGGGAAGTGAGGCCGCCTCTGCACAGAAAGGGCTTGTGGTGTGTTTACTTGAGGAGAGGCATGATTTTTCCGGGCCCAATACACAGATTCAGCTACCCTCTAAGCAGTCCTGGTTCTTTTAAGTAGAGACTAGCACTAGTGACCCAAATCCGATGCTGGGCCTGAATATGAAAGTTAGTGATAAAAAGTATTGTGATTTGAAACTGAAAAAAAAATATTTATGGAGAATAAGTACATAGAAAAAAATACTTATGGAAAAAATTTTTTTAAAACATTCTGTATATTAAACTAAAATTCCAAAGAGTTATAGATCCAGAATATTAGGAGCCCCTCTTGATTTATTTATTTTTATTTTTACTGAATATTTTTGTGGGTATTACTAATCAGCTTGTCTGGAGGGACGCTGTAACAAACATTCAGATTTGCCTTCTCC
Source organism: Eulemur rufifrons (assembly GCF_041146395.1). Lineage (NCBI taxonomy): Eukaryota > Metazoa > Chordata > Mammalia > Primates > Lemuridae > Eulemur > Eulemur rufifrons. The sequence goes on along the minus strand of NC_090999.1, from coordinate 78,049,594 downwards.
ACATCCATTAGCCCCTTCTTCCTTACTAACAGAATCCAAATTTTGTTCCAAGCAAAATTATCCCAAGCTTCCAAATTCAATGCCTAGCACGGGGGTCTCTTCATCAAGGGGCCTCCATATAATTCACTTCTTACCAATGGGATGTACAGAACAGTCTGCTATGAATTTCTGGAGAAAATTTTTTCATCCTGATGAACATGCAACCCTTCTTCATCCTTTCTGCCAGCAAGGTTAGCAGATGTGAAACAGGCATCCTGCATCCTGCGGCTGTTAGAACAGACGCCACATGCTGCAGATGGCAGGGTAGGGAGGCAGAGCCTGGGATAGCGATGACTTCTTGGAGCTACTACATTCTGACCTATATATACACATACATATATATATGTATATATATATATAACAATTATTACATCGCAGCTCATTTTTGGCTAAATAAGGGATGGGGAGCCTGTGGCTTCAAAGCCACATGTGGCCCTCCACATCCCCAAATGTGGCCCCTCAACTGAATCTAAACTTCGCAGTACTAATCCCTTTATTAAAAGGATTTGTTCTGTAGAATTTGGATTCAGTCAAAAGCCCACACTCAAGGAGTTAGAAGGCCACGTGTGGCCCCAAGGCTGCAGGTAAATATTACTTTTAGTCTGTTTTTTCCCTGACTTTTCTCCAACATGCACTAGAGTCTTCCTATTAAGTCTCCATTCCTGATAACACCAGTCATAAATATGGCCCAATATTTTCATCGAATTTATTGATTTATTTTTAAGAACTTTCCTCCTTCTTTGGTGAGCTAAACCAAAAAAATACAATCAAATATTTATAGGAATGTAATTCCTAGTTGATTGGAAATTGAAAATAAATACAGTCATATATACCTTAATGATGAGGACACTTTCTGAGAAATGCTTCCTTAGAGGATTTAGTCATTGTGTCAACATCACAGAGTGCACTTAAACGAGCATAGGTGCTATCTCCTACTGCACAGCGAGGCTAGATGGTACAGCCCATTGCTCCTAGGCTAAAATCCTGTACGGCATGATGCTGTATGGAATACTGTAGGCAACTATAGCACAATGGTATTTGTGTATCTAGGCATAGCTAAACATAGAAAAGATACAGTAAAAACATGGTATAAAAGATACAAAATAGTACACCTGTGTAGGACACTTACCACGAATGGAAGTGGCAGGGCCGAAGTTGCTCTGGGTGAGTCAGCGAGTGAGAGGTGAGTGGATGTGAAGGCCTAGGACGTTACTGTGCACTGCTGTAGACTTTCTGAACACTGTACACTTAGGCTACCCTACATTTATAAAAAATATTTTTCTTTCCACACTAATAAATTAACCTTAGCTTACTGTAACTTTATAAACCTTTTTAATTTTAACTTTTTGACTCTTGTAATAACACAGCTTAAAATGCAAAGACATCGTACAGCTGTACACAAATGTTTTCTTTCTTTATATCGTATTCTATAAACTTTTTCTATTTTTAATATTTTTATTGTTTTACTTTTTAAACTTTTTTGTTCAAAAATAAGACACAGACACACACATTAGCCTATGCTGACACAGGGTCAGGATCATCAATATCACTGTCTTCCACCTCCACATCTTGTCCCACTGGAAGGTCTTCAGGGGCAATAACATGCATGGAGCTGTCATCTCCTATGGTAAAATTGCATTCTTCTGGATCCCTCCTAAAGGACCTGCCTGAGGCAGTTTACAGTTACTTCTTTTTTTATATGAGTACACTCTAAACTAATGATGAAAAGTAAAGTATAGTAAATATCTAAACCATCAACATAGTATTTTATTATCTTCAGGTGTTATGTACCATACATAATTGTATGTGCTATAGTTTTATAGGACTGGCAGTGCAGGAGGTTTGTTTACACTAGCATCACTGCAAACACGTGAGTAATGTGTTGTGCTACCACCTTACAATGGCTACCATGTCACTAAGTGATAGGTATATTTCAGCTCCATTAGAATTTTATGGAACCCCCATTGTATGGAATGTTTCACGAATTTGCGAGTCATCCTTGCGCAGGGGCCATGCTAATCTTCTCTGTATCGTTCCAATTTTAGTATATGTGCTGCTGAAGCGAGCACTGGAACCACCATCGTACATGCAGTTTGTTGTTGACTGAAACATGGTTACACAGCACATGACTGTAGCTACTGTCTTTACTGGAAAATTTGACTAAAGAACAAGGCATTAGAGCTGCAGCCTAGTGTTCTTGCCAATATTTCACTTTTGCATTAAGCTAACTTGCTCATCCAGTTTCTGGCATAATTGGACAGCCTCAGCCTCTCACTGTCCTCACTCTCCAGGGGCAGGCGCCTTTTTATACCATATGGCAGACTGTAGACAGTAACACTCTCTGAAGGCGGGAAAACTCCAGAAGAGGAAGATGGAAAGGGGCTGACTGGAGCTTGCACAATTCCTTCTCCCAAATTCATCGATCACTTAAATCACCCCTCCTTCCGTGGGGAAGAATTAATGAGTAGAAGGAGAAAGGCCAGAAATGAAGATTAAATGTCAGGACATTGCTGTCACAGTTGAGCAGACCTGATTATTCTACCGCCATGCAGAAATGGAACGACCCTCCAGGCTGGAGAAAAGCACAGGCCAGGTTTTTGCCATAATAAATGTTATCATTGTCACCTATAAGCTTAGCATCTCAAGTGTGTACTAAGCAATAACATAAAATATTTTCATATTGGGCTCTGATGAGAGGGCTTAATCTATTCATATAACATCTAAAGAAGTATGTTTTATTCAACTTTAAACTTTAGCAAAGCTTAGAGTAGGTTCTCAAACATATGTCAAATGAATGAATGAGTCAATGAAGACATGAGTGAGGCGTAGGACGAGATTTCAGCACATTAGAGGAAATTGAAGTTTTTTCTGCAAGCAGAAAGTCTACTTGAACAGCACAGAACATCTGTGCACCATGGCAGCGAGCGAAGTGGTTCTTGAAAAAATGGTGGCGGCTCATCCCCAAATCAATCAGAATGAATATCACCCTCAAGTCCTTCAATAAAGGAGATGTCACATGTTCCTTAGGAAAAGAATTCCATCTCCTTCAAACCTTATCATTGAGAATTTTCAAAAGTCCATTTGAAATCTCCTTTGCTCCAAAACAAACTCAATCCTATTTTCTCTTCGAAAAGGAACTAACTTTTGTTAGAAAAACCTTCTCTATTTAAACACATGTTCTCCTTCCACAATTTACATGAATTCTATCCCAATTGAATAATCTGAATCCCTTCAATAAGAAAATGTCAACAACTCCAAACCAGAAACAAACAACCAAAATATTTATCTATGGGAAAATAAAGAAATGTATAAATTGTAGTAGATTTATACAAAGGAATACAACTTAGCAATAAAAAGAAAAACTATTGATGCATACAACAATATAGATGAATCTCCAAACATTATGTTGAATGAAAGAAGCTAGACACAAAAACCTACACACACACTGTATGATTCTATGTATATGAAATCCAAGAACAGCCAACACTAACCTCGAGTTACAGAAATCAAAGCAGTAGTTTCTGAAGTGAGTCTGTGGAAAGGAGGGGAATTAACTGGAAAGGGGCAAGAGAGAATGTTCTGGGGTGATGGAAATATTCTATAGCTTGTTTTGTTTGATAGTTTCACCAATATTTACAGTTGTCAAAATTTATTGGCCTGAACACTTACTAGCTCTTTGTTTCAATATATGAAATTAACCTTCAGAAAGAAAACTTAGAAAGGAAAATAAAGGGTTGTCATAGACATTGCTAGCTGCCTTTCCAGCACTTTCCATGAATCAAGAATCCGGAAGTTTCAATTGTCTTCTTGAAAGCTGAGTCTATTGTAGCCAAACAATCAGTTTCTGTCTGTCTACAATTTATTTCCACTAGAAGTAGTAAGAAGAATAGATGAGTCAGTAAGTCAGCTTCCGAATAATTCTGTACTCCTGATGTAGTCCCGACTGCAGCATTGGACTGTGAAGGGAATAAAAGTCGGTAATTAATGAGTGCTGCCTTCTGATGCACTTCCTAGACAAATGGGCCTGGAGGGCAATTGGACTTGAACTTTTTACAGCCCCTTCCATCAGGGCACCATATCAGCAAAAGGGTTCTCCATTTGGTGAGCAAATTAATAGGTCTTTTTGTTTCTGTACAAGTACAGACTTTCCCCCAATGAGAAGAAGAGGAGCTTGCCAGTACTAATTTATTCCAGCCAGAACACTCCAGCACTTATAGGATGTTCAAAAATGGTTTTGTTTATTATTCATGATACTGCACCAGTTTCCTTAAGTGGAATGGGCTTTGGAGACAGAACGACTGTCTGTCTATTACTAACTAGAGAGAGATCTTGGCCAAACTACTTCAAGCTACTTCACTTCTCTGAAGTAATGGGAGGATTAAATAAGATAATTTATTTGGAGTGGCCAAATGAAGTCAATAGATGTAAATCCTGAGAGGAAACCCTTTCTCAACTTGTTCGTAGAGATCTGTGTGCCCAACATATATGTTCAAGGACAACCTTGATTTCCTTTTGAGGAAAACACTTCTTCAGAAGCTGTCTACAGCCACACCACCCTGAACGTGCCTGATCTCAGCTGATCTCGGAAGCTAAGCAGGGTCAGGCCTGGTTAGTACTTGGATGGGAGAAACATGATTGAGTCTTCAGAAAGTTATTCCATCATTCTGTCAGGCTACTTGCATCTGTGGTGTCATAATCATGATAGAAAATAACAAAATCTTTGTAAGCATTGGGGAAGAATAAGAAATCCAGTCATCTGAATGATTTTGAATCACTATTTAATTATTGTTCCCCTTTTGAAGTTTATGACTGTTGATTGAATGGTAGTGTTGGGATATGGTCCTTTTGATAGAATGGGAGGATGTTAGGGGCAGGGTGGGGAGTGGTTGCTTACTTTGTGGGTCCTCAGTGCTGCAGCAAGGATGGAGAAATATATCATCACACCAGGCAGCTGTCAGAGGAGAAAGGTGGACATGTTAGCAGATTTGAGATACCTTTACAATTATAATAGATCCCTAGAATGCATCATCTATGAGCACCTGTCAGGGTTTTTATACATGTGTGAGCTTGAAGTCTCTGATAGAATATGATTATTATCCACTTTCTCCACTCTGATATCCATCAATAAAACCCATAAACATTACATATGCATCATGCTGGATGAATTAAATAGCTAAAGTAATGCTCAGGAGCTACTACTGCATCTATACCCAGACAAGAACTCCCCAGGGCTTAATACATTTGGCTAATTTGTGTGCCGGGCTTTTTAAGCAGACAACATATGTGAATTCTGATCAGCTGTACCACTTGAGAGCAACGACTCTCAGAATGGATAAGAGGTGAAGGTATCTGTGTCACATTCGAGTATCACCAAAGGGTACCCACTGCAGAGCAAGCTTTCAGTAATCAAGTGGACAAGATGACACATTTTGTAGATGTCGGTTTGCCTCTTTCCCCAGCCACCCTGGTGCTTGCATAAAATCCCATGTACAAAATGGGTACGGTGGCAAGGATGGAGGTAATGCATAGGAATTAAAAAAATGCGTAGGCTGATCTGACTACTGCTACTGCTGAGTGCATTTCCTGAACCCCTGACATGCTGGTACTTCTGGGGAGAACCAGCCAGCCATCGGTGGTGGCAGGTTGATTACACTGGACCTCTTCTATTATGAAGGGGACAGAAATTTGTACTCACTAAAATAGATTCATATTCCGGATATGCATTTGTGCTCCTTGCCTTCAATACTGCCACCAACACCATCATGTATGAACTTATGGAGTGCCTTACCCATCACCATGGTGTTCCTACAATATTGTTTCAGATCAAGAAACTCCTGTGATGGCAAAAGAAGTGTGTCAATGGGCTCATGCCTACAGAATTCACTGGTCTTACCAGGAACTAGATACCACAGAGACAAGTGGCCTGAAAAAATGATGGAATGGCTTACTGAAGCCTCACTTACGATGCTAGTTGAGACACAATACTTTGAAAGGATGGGTATTATCTTACAAAAGGCAGTATATACTTTGAATCAGCCACCAAATGCATGGCATTCTTTCTTCCATAGCCAGAATGTGCGACTCTGAGAATCAGGTGGTGGAAGTGGGGAGTGACTCCTCTTACCATTACATTTGATAACCCTCTCTCAAAACTTTTGCTTCCCTTCCCCTCAACTTTGAGCTCTTCTAGTTTGGAAGTCTTAGTCACTAAGGGAGGAATGCTTCTATCAGGGAGCAAGTCAAAGATTCCGTTGACTTGGAAGTTGAGACTCTACTTATCTTTTAGACTTTTAGACTATCTTTGCCACTAATTCAACAGGTAGGAGACAAAGGAGTTATTCTATTGTCTGAGTGACTTATCCTGATTACCAAGGGGAAACTGTGTGGCTGTTATTTCCCCAGAGATAGGGAAGACTGGAAATTATGGGATCCTCTGGAATGTCCTGTCAGGCTCTACTGAGGAAAGGTTGCAGGAGGCAGACTGCAAGGCTGGAGCAAGAAGAGACATTCTCTCTTTCTTGCTACTTCAAGTTCCTTTCAGCAGGCCCCCAGCAACACTTCTTTGATCCAGAAGCAGAAATTTATTCCAGAAGCAACAGTGGATTCCAGTTTTCAGTTTTTCCAGACTGCTGGAACCTCACAGCTTCATAGCATCCACTCAGAGGCATCAGCACCAGTTGGCCAATGCCACCTCCTCAGAGATCTGGGTCCTGTCGCTATGGGGCACCTCCTTCAAGTTACCCAGGAATAAGTACCAAGCCAGGCAGCACCATGGTCATCAGATTCTGAATTCCAGATCCATAGGGCGCCAACAGCATTTGGGCAGGACACTTTTCTCAGAGATCTGCTTCTGAGGTGGATGTCTGCTCCTCACGGCCCCTTCTCTAAGCTTCTAAATTTTAGAAATGCCAACCTCTCTTTCTTGTTTCCCTGATCCAATAAGAGGGTAGTATCTGAATGAACCTTGACTGAATTCCTTGTTAGTAATTGCTCTCTTAGTATATACCACACATACCTAAGGAACTCTGTAATAATGAAGAGTGTTTACTGAAGTCTTTTCTCATCAAAACTTTTCAGGTTTGAAGTGTTTACCTTTGTGTTGGTCCCCCTGCTATGTGCTTTTCACACTTTTCATATCTAATTTTCATTGCCTGGAAGAAAAACAACAAATTAAATTAGTTCAAAATAAGTGTTGTTGGATTTAAAGAGTACTTTTAGAAATAAGTAGTCAATCTGAGGATAAAGTCTTGCACAAAACAAGTAAACAGAGGAAGAAAACCCAAAAGGTCAAGGACTGATAAAATACAGAGAGATTGGCTGGGCACGGTGGCTCATGCCTGCAATCCTAGCACTCTGGGAGGCCAAGGCAGGAGGATCGCTCGAAGTCAGGAGTTCGAGACCAGCCTGAGCAAGAGCGAAACCTGGGCTCTACTAAAAATAGAAAGAAATGATCTGGACAGCTAAAAATATACAGAAAAAATCAGCCGGGCATGGTGGCACATGCCTGTAGTCCCAGCTACTTGGGAGGCTGAAGCAGAAGGATTGCTTGAGCCCAGGAGTTTGAGGTTGCTGTGAGCTAGGCAACAAAGTGCTGACACCACAGCACTCTAGCCTGGGCAACAAAGCAAGACTCTGTCTCAAAAAAAAAAAAAAAAAAAATAGAGGGAGATCAACTCGTATTGACAACAATTGATGTCTGCAAGGCATAATGGACAGATGATCTCTGGTTCTTTGTGTGTCACAGAAGTAAATATGGTTAGCCTACAATGGGAAGAATACAAAGAATAGTGGACATATCACCAAGGAAGGACAGTGCAGGCATCAACAAAGAAGACCAAGATGCCAGGCCATCTTACACAGTATAAGGAAGGGCATGGCAAGAGGTGGATGACAGAGCCAACTGGGACATCTGGTGATACTGATCACTACAGGGAAGGCATTAGATAGGACCCTAGGTGAAATCAGAAGAAAGAACAAAGGAAGAGGAATATATAGTTGTGGGAAAATGTGTATACCCAGTCCTGAATATTTGAGGACTCTGGGAGCATTGTTGACCTAATGTTGCTTTCTCTGGAAAAGACAGAGTTTCACTCAGAGGTGCCAGTGTGACTTGGCCAAGGATGAGTTTTGTGTATTAATCTATTTTTTAGATTGCTCCCCTGTCCAGGAGGGTTGGACCTCTCCGAGGTGAGAATAGAAGAAGAAGTCAACTCATAACAACCCTAGGGAGCAGGATTATTTTTATCCCCTCTTTACAGATGAGGAAATTGAGATTCAGGGAAGCTAATGCCTCCTAGCTGACAGGGTGTCTCTGACTTCAAAGTCGTTTTCTGATGTCGTACTCTGTGCCCAACTGTAAGTTCAAAGTGTAGACAATTTAGACAATATAAATGCCATCTTAATATGTCTCTCTCTCTCTCTCTCTCTCTCTCTCTCGCTATGATTGAAGACCTTTAATTGTAAACTTTGGAAGACAAGAGCTTTTTGATATTGTTTCAGTTGAACAATTTTTTACACCTAAACAGCTCTACTTTACGTCTCTCATGTTTAGTACCTATTCCGAAGCAGGAAATTTAAGAACTTTGAATGTCCTGAATATGTCAGGAAATATTTGTCTTGCACAATTCTGTATTATACAACAAACTAACTTAGCACCTACTCTGTGCCCGGAAATGTGCTTCTCCTTTTAAAGACAGACAGACTAGTGGGTAAAAGAGACACATAAACGGGGTTTAATCACAATATGGTTTAATAAAGAATATAATTTTGCTCCTAGACTTATGTGTAGGGTGCTTTGAGTATACAGAGTAGAAACACCTACTCAACGTTGGGTGAGGGTAGTGATTAGGAAAGCTCCATGTAAGAGAGAAAATAAAAGTCTTAATGTTAAGCAGATTTTAGTTCAGTGAAGAAGTAGGGAAAGTACAATCTGGGGAGTGGGAACATCAGGCATTTCAAACTCAACTACCCTCTACTTCATACTCAGCTATCTCCATGCATGGGCATGTGTGCCCCTCTCTGTCTCTCTTTATTTCTCCCTCTCTTTCAGTTACATATTAGGATGAATGACACTATCATCCATCCAGTACTACAAATAGCAGCCCCGGAGTTGGCTTCAACAATTACCTTTTAACTGTCACCAAGTCTGCTATTTCTACCTTCTAAATATCTTCTTAGCTGCATCCTGAACATTTTGATAGACCATTTTTGTTACTATTTAGTTCAAAATATTTCTATATTGTGTCTCCTGTTAAACATATCCTATTAAATCTTTTAAATTTAATTTTTTAATTTATAATTGACAGCTAATAATTGTACATATTTATAGAGTACAATGTGACGTTTCAATGCATGTACACATAACATAATGATCAAATGGGGTAATTACCGTATCAGTCACTTTATTTATCATTTCTTTGTGGTGATAACATTAAAAAATCTTCTCTTCTAGCTATCTTGTAACATACACTACATTGTTATTTGCTATAGTCACAAATGCTGGTGAGGATGCAGAGAAAGGGAACTCATACATTGTTGGTGGAAATGTAAATTAGTATAGCCATTATGGACAAGAGTATGATGATTTCTCAAAAAAATTAAAAATAGAACAACCATATGAACCAGCAATCCCACTACTGGGTATATATCCAAAGGAAATGAAATCAGTATATCGAAGAGACATCTGCACACCCATGTTTATTGTAGCACTATTCACAATAGCTAAGATACCAAGTTAACTTAAATGCCTACCAACATATGAATGAATAAAGAAATACACACACACACACACACACACACATACACACAATGGAATACTATTCAGCCAAAGAACAGAATGAAATCTTGTCATTTGTAGTAACATGGATGAACCTGGAGGACATTATGTTAAGTGAAATAAGCTGGGTACAGAAAGACAAATGTCAACATGATATTACTCATATGTGGAATCTAAAGTTGATTTCATGGAAGGAAAGAGTAGAATAGTGATTATCAGAAGTTGGCATGGGTAGGGAAAGGTGAGGACCAGGAGAGGTTGGTCAACGAATTCTTAATTTCACATCTTTTATTTTTTAGTTTTAGAATATCATTTTGGTCATTGTCAAGAATTTCAATTTTTCTATTAAAATTTTACATCTTTTCATCCAGTTTGTTCATATTGTCTTTGACATTTTCCTAATAGTTTCAATTTATCTCTGGTTTCTAATATCTTCAGGGCAAGATCAGTCCTGTGTGTATTGCAGGTCCCTCCCTTTGACATGACTTTGGGATCTCAGCATAATGAGTTTCTAAGTACTCCCTCTCTGATTTACCACCTACCCTCCAGATTCCTGGGCCACCGCCTGCTCTCAGCACAAGTCTCCTGAGGGAGAATTGGTGGGCAGGGAGAGCGAACTTTGCCTCGAAACTCCTCCAGATTCCAACTGGTCTCGGCCCACACACAAACATCAAAAGCTCCATCAACAGCGCCTTGCCCCAGAAGAGTCTCTCTGCTTGAGTCAGGCCAATCCTCACTTGCCCACACCTGACTCAGAAACTGCCTCCAGGGAAGGTAATGATTACTGGTCTTCACTTATCTAGGAAGCACTTGTCTCTCTCTCTCTGGAATAGAGGTCCTTTAGATTGCTTTCTACCCACAACATATTGATGGCTTATATATATTTTTATTTGTTACAACTAAAATTGCAAATTGCTGTTGTTATAACAGGACCAATGGCCTGTTGGTTGTGAGCTTCCTAATTCCTAAATATCTCTTGAATGCATTAGTTTTCTCCATCTCTATTCTATCACCTGATCCAAGCCATCAGCATCTCAGCCAAGTTTCTTCTGGCCCTCCCATCTTCCATTCTCACTCCACCACCCTCTAATCTGTTCTCCATTCTGCAATCATTGAATTCTTTAATATCCAGATCAGAAGATAACACCCTCTTACTGAACATTATTTAAAATCTTTACTCTGAGGATAAAGATCAAAATCCTTAACACATGGTCTTTGGGTGATAATGATGTGTCAATGTAGATTCAATGGTATTAGTAACAAATGTACCACTCTGGTGGGGGATACTGATAAGGGTGGAGGCTGTGCATGTGTGAGGACAGGAGTATATGGGAAATCTCTGTACCTTCCTCTCAATTTTGCCATGAACCTAAAACTGCTCTAAAATATACTCTACTTAAAAAAAATATATATCCATATACATTGTTTATCCATATATGATAATTTTCACAACCTGTTGCTACTGATAGATGAGATAGGGAAAAGATTGGCTCATCAGTGCTTTGCCCAGACATCCTGGACTAAGACCGAGATTGACTTTAATTCTTCTTGCTGAGTGAACATGGGGTCGATAGAGGGCACTCTGAACCCAAGATCGCCATAACATCAAAGTGATCCAGAAGGGTGAGAGAGAGTGGGGGATGAAAAATTACCTATGGGCCAGCAAACATATAACAAAATGCTCAACATCTCTAATCATTAGGGAAATGCAAATCAAAACCACAATGAGATATCATCTAATTCCAGTAAGATGGGCGTTTATCAAAAAATTCCAAAGCAACAAATGCTGGTGAGGATGTGGAGAGATAGGAACACTCTTAGACTGCTGGTGGGACTGCAAATTAGTACACCCTCAGTGGAAAAGAGTTTGGAGATACCTCAAAGAGCTACAAGTAGAACTACCATTTGATCCAGCAATAGCACTATTAGTCATCTACCCAAAGGAACAAAAGTCATTCTATAATAAAGACATCTGCACTCGAATGTTTATGGCAGCAACAATTCACTATAGCAAGGATGTGGAAACAACACAAGTGCCCGTCAATCCATGAGTGGATTAATAAAATATGGTATATGTCTACAATGAAATATTGCTCAATTATAAAAAACGATGGTGATCTAGCACCTCTTATATTTTCCTGGATAGAGCTTGAGCCCATCTTCCGAAGTGAGATATCACAAGAATGGAAGAATAGGCACCGCATGTACTCGCCATCAAACTGGCACCGACTGATCAACACTAGGGTGCTCACATGGTAGTAATATACTTTCGGGGTTGGGGGTGGGTAAACTCACAACTATTGGACGCAGTGAGCATTGTAGGGGGGAAAGGGCACGTCTCAAATCATGGTTGGGATGTGGTAAAGTCATAATATGTAACCAAAATGTTTGTACTCCCATAATTTCCTGAAATAAAAAAAAAAAATTACCTATTGGGTACAATGGACACTACTTGGGTGATGGGTACAGCAAAAGCCCAGATGCCACCACTATACAATATATACACGTAACAGAATTCAACTCATCCCCCTAAATCTATTAAAATTAAAAAATAAAAAATAGATTAAAACAATTATTTCAGTAGCTACTAGGCTCATAAACTGACTTTATCAGTGGAGTTGGGGAGCAGATGAAAGCAATCAGACCACCTGGGGCCAGCCCTTAAATTGCAGGAAGTGCAGTCAGGCCTTGTCACAAATGTCACCTTCTAGATTCTTTTGTAAGAGCCATATTACTGTCAATTCTGGAAGTATTGTTTGTCACTGTAAGCTACTGAGAGATGGTGAACCAGGTTCACAAACCAGAAAGAATTTGACTATTCGGACCATTTTTAATTCCTTAATATCCATGCAGTTATATTTCATATTAAAATGTTTTACCATGGAGAAAGTATATGCCAAATTTCTTTAGTTTAAATAGTATTCAATCCATAACACACAAAAATAATCTCTGTAGACCAAGAAATAGTGTAGGAGTATTGGGCATTATGAGCCAAAAGATAGTTGCCTTCTTTGTAACAGAATCCTGATTTTATGCCTAGATAGTGGCCAGAAATCTCTTTCCCAGTCTCCTTTGATTTCCGGCTTGAGAAGGTTTTATGAGGTTTAATGTTTAGAGCTGTGGCAGCCAGCTTGAGATCACAAAATGAGACATGTAGAACAAAAGGCCTTGTCATAAAAATGAAACAGAGAAAGTAGAAAGAATAAAAAAAGCCTATGTCTTTCTCAGCATCATTGAATAATGGAGCCAATGTGAGCAACTTTCTACCTCCAGACTTGATCTATCAGAAAAGTAAATTCCCACTTGTGAAAACCAAGGTTAGTTGTTAGTCTTGAAAATATTCTTAACTAAAACAGAATTGTTTCTCCTTTTAGGCAAAAGGCAAGTATGATTTTCTTTGTAAGAAGGATAGTATTTTATCATTGCTGCTGCTGTTATTGTTGCTGGGAAGTGGAACTGTGAAAGAAGGGGTCAGTAAATGGGAGGACTATCCTACTTTTGACCCTCCATACCTTGTGAACATCCTTTCTGTGCTTCGGAAATTCCCTGCTTGGAGTCTCTGCATCCCCAGCATAAAACCCAGAACACCCCTCTCTCAGCCTTGGGTACAGGCATGAGCCCTAGACGGATCCAACTGGATGCGCCAACATGACAATAGGAGTTGTAAGTGCTGTGGAGAAGCAGGCGCTTTGTGGAATCTGCTCCAGTGAAGGTGGGGGTGAGAGACCCCAGCCTTCAGAGGCATCAGGGACAGAGGTTCCAGTACCTAGGGCCAGTATCAGCCATGAACGAGCATGTCTTGGGTTGGTCTGGACATTGCTCTCAGCTGCGTAGACCACAAGGGATGTGGAAAGATCCTTAATGTACTTTAATAATGTATTTTCTGCTGAAAATAGCTGAAGCTGATACTAAACATTCAGGCTGATACCTTTCTTTCATTAACAATTTAAACATTCTTGATTTATCACTTAATTGTTTCATTATAAAGTTTGCCATCTAGTCCTAACTGAACTCAATAGATAGCTGATCTTAGCTAAATCTGAGGCTAGTTGGGATCTTAAAACCTGAGAGTAGCACTGAGTCATATGTCTTGGAACATCAGGTTTAAGGCAGTTGCAGAGATGAGCACTGTACTGCATAGTATATGCTGGCATTTCTTGGTGGGGCCGCGTGTTTCTTTCATCAATCAATTAGGGCATTGATCCTCAACGTTTTGGGTTTCAGGAACCCTTCGCACTCTTAAAAACTATTGAGGGCCCCACCATTGCATGGATTATATCTATTGATATTTCCTGCACTTGAAATACTGAGGGTAAAAACAGTCAAATAACTTAGTCTTAAAATGAAAATAGTTTTTCATAATATTTTGCAGACCATCTGGAAAGGTTTCAGGGACCCCCGGAGAACACTGGACCACTCTTTGAAAACCACTAAATTAGGTACTTATGGAGCTACTTGTTGTGTGCACAGCATTGAAATGGACTCTGTACCAGATCTGGAAGTCCGGCCGATGGCAACACGGCACAAGCGGAGACAGGCCACGGGAAGCAAACTCCATGCTGGCACAGGAGGGTGAGGCCAGCCACGAGGCACATTGGAGACACAGAAAAGCAATAGGAGACACTTTGTTTAGGAGTTTTGCTAAAGTGCCTTAAGAACAAAAGGCCTTTTGTTTCCTAAAAGAATTTTTTTAAGTGTTAGTATTTTTTTATAGATAGAACTGGTTTCAAGTGATGCAAGGTGTGGTGTATTTGCTGAGGGATTGCCATTTCCCAGCAAGGAGAGGCATGGGAATTTCTATATTTGGGCTTTGGTAAAGGGTAAAGAGATAAGCTAATGTGAGATTATGTCTTTCTTCGATATTTAGTTCATGGGGAGCAAAGAGGATTATTTCTGTTCATTGTTGAAAGAGAGTGAAACTCTCCGCCCCAATGATCCGCATGCTTTCTGGGAAATATCAGTCAAGTACCACATCGTGGAGGTGAGGATCTCTTCTGCCAAGAGCCACCCTTCCCACCACTTCCTGGAGATGTGACGTTTCTGGCTCAGCCAAGCACTGGGTGACTCATAGCAACTCCCCTGGGTCTCCTACCTCTCAGCAAATGCCAGGCAGGTAGAGAGAAGGAGACAGGCTCAGTGCTGACCTGGAGATGATCTGCTCCTCTCAGAGAGAAGCACACGGTCCCACGTGAGTCTATTTCCTCACCTGTTGTAGGCCACATTTTTGAACTGCCTTTTCCTCACCTCCTTGTCACCACAGCAACAGAGATGATCAACTCACCTCTGCCCGCCGCCTCCACTTTCTCATCCAGTGTGCCAAGTGCTAGAATCACAACCAGCCCCGTGGGGAGTGGTCCTCCGCTCCCTGAGCCATGTCTGACAAGGGACAAGGGGCTGATTCCTAGCCTCTGTTTCCCCAAACCTGGCCATCCTTACCAACCAGAGAGTGGAGAGGAGGTGTCTGCCAAGGAAAAGAAGACATTTTTTGTTTTTTCCTTAATTATTTAATCTCTTCATATGCATTGCTTTTCTAAGTTATCAAGTCCTTTGTTAAAACAAGAAAAGCAGGGAAGCAGCATGTAAGCATTTTGCTCTATTGTACTTTCTTCCATGCAGGCATACGTGTGTATTTTGGGACTCCTTGAGAACACCCGTCCACACTCACACACACACACACACAACGCCTGCCACACTTTGAAACAAAGGGAGAAACTCCTGGCAGTCACTCTTTGCAGCGTGTGAAGGCTTAGAAACAGCTTCTCTTGCATCTTTGTTCTAAAAGAGAGCAAGGGGGCAAAAGGCTAAACAAAAGAATGTAAAAGAATGATGAGCTAAAATGTAAGCTTCACAAGGGCAGGCGTCTTTATAGGTTTTGTTTTCTGGAGTGTTCCAAGGACAGAGAACAGCGTCTGAGACAGAGTAGGTGCTGTTTTGATGAGCTATAGAACGAACAAATCAACGACTGAATGGAGGGAGACAGGAGGAACAGGACACACACCTTGCGCCAGGGGAGGCTGCTGCGTGTGTGAGTTCCCTGTCGGTGTATTATGCTTCTTGGAAACCCAGTCCACAGGGTAAAGTGAGTGCAGCCTTCAATAACTCACTCATCTACCGTTTAGTCACCCACTGGTCTTGCGTAATATTTACCCCAGTGGTCACAAGTGATGAAATAGGGTCAGAGTTATGGGACACAGGCCAGACTCGGAAAGTTCAGATGAGGGAAAAAATAAATAAATAAACAAAATAAGTGAATCGTAAAGACTTAAATTGCATCAGAGATAGTGGAAAAAACTAAAATGGTAGCCAAAAAAAAAAAAAAACCCCAAAAAACCCCACATTGTTTTTGAAATATGCATTCCTGGCTGTGGTAGCAAATAAATGGTATTGCTAAAAGTTGTTTGCTAGGATTTATGCCATTCTTATTTTTGTTCAGTGAGCATTAAATCATTGTTATCTACATGTCTATAATGTCAATATATCACTTTTTAACAAAATAGAGACAAAACTATTGAATTTTTTTGTACTTCTTCACAGACATTTAGTTGATTCAACTGGAATTGGAATTAGTATAACTGGAATTGGAAATCTAGCATGTAGTACACGGACACTAAAAAACATCTTTATGTAAATGATTAAATGGCATCATAAACTCTTATACCACTAGATTGGTAGGGGCCGGGCAAAATTACCAAATAAAAAGTATCTCAGTCTCTTTCATGTTAGCTTGGGCTCTTTTGGACAAATATGTTGTGAAATTTGATGTTCAAATTCCCTATGTCTGTTTCTTTCCTCGCGGTTGTTCTATCCTGCTCCTTTCCAAGAGATGTGGGCCCTCTGTGTTGCCAGGCCCTCCTCTCACCCTGCCTCTGCACATGGCTGTGATTCCACGAAGCCTGTAGCCTCCACGGAGTCTCCGCCAGCCTTCCCACTGGGCCTGGGCCAGGTGCTGCTGCCCGCCCCGCCAGCATGGCTCTGCAGCAGGCCTGTTGGCATCCCACTCCTGGCTGTCTCCCTCAATCCCCTCAGGGAGCAGGTGGAAACTTCCAGAGCCCTCCAAATGTCACTCAGTCATGGGAAACTACATGAGCTGTCATAAGCCTCTCTCTCTAAATAAGTCACACCCTTCATCTGCGACCACCTCATGTCAGTGAAACCATCTATATTAAAATAATGAAGAGCCATAAGGTATAAATAGTAACCGAAGTCTGAGTTTTATGAGTATAGATATAGCCAGAAGTTAACCAGCCATTGTTCCCTGACTTCCTTACTGCTGCAACTGCTCACTGCTTAGTGGCACTATCCTCCCCATAGGTGCAAGATTTGTGACTTCCGCAGCTGCTTCTATAGATAGCACTGCCATTGTAAAGCCCAAGGACTTCTGCTTCCATAGACGACGTCACTATTATAAAGCCAAAGAAGGATCTTGGAAGCATTTTTCAGACTCTGCATTCTGGGGGGACCCACTGATGGCAGCTGGACCCCTCGACAGGTGTGTGAACAGATCCAACAGCCTCAAGACTCCCCTACCCAGGAAATCTCCCAACTGAGCAGATACTCTCGGCTTCCCAACCCTATGAGTTCATCCCCCACCAATCAGCAGACCCTGGCCCTTTGCCTGCCAGACTATCTTTAAAAACCCTTTCTCCCAAATTCTCAGGGAGATGGATTTGAGAACTTCCCCCCATCTCCTAGCCTGGTGCCTGTGATATTAAACTGTTTCTCTGCTGTAACTCCTGCTGTCTCAGTGTATTGGCTTTCTCTTGAGCAGCAGGCCATGAACCTGGTTGGGCTGTAACATCAGGACAGAGCCCCTGTGAGACAGTCTCCTCCAGAGGAGACAGGACCAAGCCACACAACTCTAGGTTCCCTGTAATATATCCAGTGATTCTCAAACTAACCCTCCATCCCCTTTCCCCCATTTACTACTAGAGGGGGAACAGGGCCTACAAGTCCTATCTTTAACCATTTGCCTTGCTCTCCTTCCTTAAACTTTCTTCCTATAACCAAGAGGGATCAGAGGTGAGAATCTTATGCCTCACAGCCTTCTCTTCTCCAGTTCTCAAAGTTTAGGTATATTAAAATCATCAGCCAAGGGAAGGCTTGTTAAAACACATATTGCTGGGCCCCACTCCAGAGTTTCTGACTCAGTAGGTCTGGAGTGGGGCCTGAGAATTTGCATTTATAACAAGTTCCCAGGTGATGCCAGTGCTGCTGATTGGGGGACCACATTTTGACAGCAACTTACTTGTGACCTTCTCTGGTATCTGAAGGAGCTCAGGAATAAATGTGAAATGAGCATATGTAAACACATGAAAACATACATGATAAATGTCTTAGAAAATAGAGAATTTGCTTTATACTTGAAATATAAGTCATGAAAAATTATCAATTTGACAATATACAAATATAAAACATCTATAAAAAAGGATACCATAAGTAAAACTAAAGTGGCTAATTGGGAGAAAGCATTGGTAATAGACATAAAAGATTATATAAAAAGATGTCCATCCTCACCAGTGAGAAATTTCTGAATATAATCATTTTTTCACCCATTAGATTAATAAAAATTGTAAAAACCTAATATCAGGTGCCCTTACTCATACGGGGAAGCAGGGACTCATTTGTTGCTAAGGGGAGATATAAATTGACACAGCCATTTTGGAAGCCAACTGGAAGTATCTCTTCAAATTAAAAATGCTCATATTCTGGCCCAAAATTCAAATCCTCAGAATATGCTACAGAGAAATCCTTTATATGCACGTTAAAGACTTATACAGAATGATGTTCCTTTCAGCATTGTTTGAAATGAGAAAAAAAAAAAAAGGAGGAAAACTTCCTTAAGTGTTTATTATAGGCAAAATAGATTGTTGGAGATACTATGCAAAAGAGATTTGGTTAAGTGTGAATGTATCCAAATAAAAAACCCTGAGTAAAGAAAAGCAAGTTGCAGAATGATACATATGTATATATGTAAAAATAAAACTATATATTTTATTTTCTGTGGCTATATATAATACGTATAAAATACTCATAAAAAAGACCCAGAAGGAGAATTAACAACTATTACTTTTAGGGAGGGTACTGGGATTAAAGTTGGTTGTCAAAAAACACGGATTTTTTTACAAGTAAAATGTAGTCATATAGTACATGCATAATTTAAAATTTAAAGATAAAGCAATATGCACAGACTGATATATTTTAAGGAAAACATATACAAACAAAATTTAATTTGTATTTCTTTCTCTCTCCCTGCTTTGAGGGCAAATGCACAGGAAAGGTTCTTAAAGATTACTTATCAAAATGACGCTGTCATACTATCTAAAGATATAGCCAATAAAAACAATACACTCAACTCCTATATGCCCCTTTAAAAGAGAAGAAAATTTAGTTCATGATTTGTATAGGCAATACAATTTCAGTTCACAGGTCTTACCATGTTGCTTTAGTTATCTGACAGTCTTTACTAGCTACTGGATTGTCTATTAGAATTTTGCCATATCTTCAGTATATAGTATTTGGGACAGAGAGAAATACAGTTTTTAAAATTAGAACTTAAGTCAATATTAACATTTCAGTCAGAGGCTTTAATAAGTCAATACACATTTCTAAAAGAAAAATAAAATTGAGTACAAAACCAGATTGGTTTATTTCCTTAGTAGTATACTAATTCTGCCTTATACCATTAAATGAAAACACTTTAATATTAAAGGTATCACTGGCCAATTCCTTTAAAGGACTAATCCTTCTGGAGATTACCCTGTTAAATCCTCTTATCCTAACAATCAACAATGTTATTGGTGTTCAAATCCAACAAGCTGCATTTCATGAATAACACTACTTTTTCGTGTATAAACTAAGAATAGTTTTTAGAGCACTTTTTCTTTTAAGAACTGCTTATTTTTAATTCATATATTGCTAAAGCCTTGAATCATAAAAAGAAAACACTGGTGATGAACAAAGAAAACTGCCAGGGCTACTTGGTTTTGCAATGGTTGTGAAAGAAAAGTATAGTCAACAGTTTCTTCCCAAATAAAAAGGTCATCAGTGAGGAAGGAAAAAAACCTTTGAAGGACAACTTCCAAGGAAGTTGGAATTTCCCTTACCTATCTTAGGTATCAGTTTAACCTTCTCCTATAGCACTTTGTCTTGGGAAAGTGATTACCACACTTCTGATCCGGTAACAACTTCCTTTAGGAAGACTACAATGGAGAAAGTACCAAGCCAACATTTAAAAATCTGGCTCTGTCACTGAGCTTCCAGTAGACTTTAATCAGATTCTTCTCCTGAAACACAAGAGGGCTGTACTAGAAGATGTCTTGTATACTTTTCTAGGTCTGAAAGCCAATGATTAATATTTTCATCAAAGGACACCAAGGAAGGAAACATTCCTTTTTTTTTGTATCCTAACAGCATTTTTATAACTACATCATATATCAGTTTTATCTGACATCTTCAATTTAAACCAGCAATACTTCACAAGGAACATGTAGCACCTCCTATATGTTACTCAAAAAACATGAGCCGGTAATAATTCAAAAAGAGTCATATAAAAGTAGCTAATGTGAAAAAAACTCAGAAAATAAATCATTTGAGTAGATTCTTTAGGTCTTCAAAATAAAAGCCAGGTATAATTTTATTTCAAAAAAGTATTTAGCATTTAAAGTGGAGAACTGCTAGTGGAGACTAGTCAGTAGCACTAGCATTTATTTTCTTTACACACTGAAATTTGGAAAATACGAAATGAGTTAAATTGAACCCATTTAATATATGTCTTTTAGTCAGAAATTTATTTTTATAATAAAGCACTTTTGATATAATTTAAAACACACATGCTTTGATTGAAGAGTGATTGTAAATGAATCCAGTTTTCTTCCACCTGTGATGACAACTTTGTCATTTCTTCTAAGAGTATTGGCTCTGAAGGAAGCATTTTAAGGTGTAACTGAAAAGAAAAACACGATGGTTGAATATTTAAGAAAATTAAAATTTTATCTACTCTGGATTCAATTTTTCTACTTAATATACTAAGAAGACACTAATTTTTTTTCTTAAGTGCTTTTATTACTATTTTCCATTTCCTCTCCTAAATCAAACTTTTTTTTATCATGGGCCCCATTATGGCACTATCATTTCCTTAGTAGAACTGAAGTAGTTGCAGTTATCACTTTCCTCCACCTAAGGACAGTCCTGACACAGATCCAGAAACAAAGTCCTTGACTAAACATTAAATCCACATTTCTGTGCTTTTCTAAGTTTCTCCTTTCAACATAACCCATTGCTAATGGATGGCAGATGGGTCCTTTATTTTCCAAAATTTAAGTAAATTCATATTCAGGAACTAAAACTTGGTAAATTTGAGAAAAGACAGAGATAATTTGTGATATTTCTATTTCTTAATCCCACACGCTACTATCTAAATATCTAACCTTTAAATAATTTTTTGATAATTAGATCAAGTTAAGACTCATTTTATATATGAATGGGATAAAGAATTGTATCTGTTATCACTGAAAATCTGCATTATCTACCCCCCTCAACACACTGTACCACTAAAGCAGACCCTCAAAACATGAGTTTTCCAATATACTGATCGTAAAGCAACTCTGTTGTTGCCAAATCAGTTAAAACTCCTTTACCCATGATAGAGGTAAATATTTTGATTTCAACAGTAGAAAAAACAAAAAATAAAACCTGACTTTTTCTTCATGATAACAGAAAAACTTCCAAAATGTAACTACTTAAAAAAAATAGTCAATGGTTCAGCATATTGGGTCAAGTGGATGACACAAAAAAGTCAGAGGGTAGAGTCAAAATTGTTGTGCAGTTGAGTAAAAAAAAAAAAAAAAATCAAAACAAAAAAACTACCAACAAACTGCTATCCATCTGTTCAATGTGGTAGTCACTAGCCACATATGGCTATTTAAATTTAAATTAATTAAAATTCTATAAAATTAAAAATTCAGTTTCTCAATCACATAGGCCACATTTCAAGCAAGTATTCAATAGCCATGTGTGGCAAGTGGCTACCATACTGAACAGTGTGGATATAGAACATTCCCATGTTTGCCGAAAGTTCTACTAGACAACACTGCTATAGAGAAAGGCAAGCTGAAAGTATTGT
Organism: Eulemur rufifrons; assembly: GCF_041146395.1. Lineage (NCBI taxonomy): Eukaryota > Metazoa > Chordata > Mammalia > Primates > Lemuridae > Eulemur > Eulemur rufifrons. The sequence continues at coordinate 78,027,659 of NC_090999.1, read as the reverse complement.
CTTACATTAGACTTACCTTTAGAAACAATGCAAGGTATGCCTGGGCTAACTCGAAATCACGCTTTCTATCCAACATCATCCCAATCATTTTCAGGAAGCTCTGCATGACTTCTATAGATCCACCACAATCAGGAGACAAGCTTCGCAGTTCTGTTTCAATTCCTGATGGGCCTAATTCTTTCAGAAGGTTGAGAGCAGGATCATCTGCATTACATTTTTTAAAAAAACCAGTTATGAAGTCATTACAAGCACATCACTTCGGAAACTGTAGCTTTCCTTTTGTATCTCAAACGAGATATATTTAACACATTAACTGCTATGTGAGTTGTATTTAACTTATGCTAGTTTTGAGCCCAAGGCCTCATGAATCATATGTAAGTAACATATCTCTTCACCTTGGGAGATGCAAGAAATATTTTTCAAGTTGCATATGACTCATGTACAGAAAACAATAAAAAACAAATTTTTCATTAGATTAGAAAGGATAGTTTTGTTTTTGAAGTTTGTATTCTATTTTCATAATAAAACACCACGGCCCCAAGGAAAAACGTTTTTTTTTTCTAGTGTGGTAGTCAATGTGTTAAATGGCACAGGAAATTCTTTCTGTGGGTTTTTTCATGTTACATGGTAGAATGAAACCCAAAATAATTGAAAATCAGTATAAATGAAGAGAATAATACAATAAAAAGTACTATTAGGTCATTAAATATGAAATGTCCAATTTTGAATCAAAAGCTTATTATATCTCAAACAAGAAGCAGTATAATCAAACTATGTGTCTAAGCTATCCACACAGTTTTGCCATCTTAACGGTAGCTTGCTTATACCAGCAGTGAAAAAGCCTGGAAAGTGAGTTGCGATGAAATTGTGAAAGGTGTTTTCTACAGCTTGTTGAGAATTGAATATTTTTTCTTGCAATAAGTGGTCCAAAGCCTGGAACAAGTGGTAGTCAGTTGGTGCAAGGTCTGCTGAATATGGTGGATGACAGAGAGCTTCCAAGTCCAGCTTCTGTAGTTTGAGTAGCTTTGTTTTTTGCAACATGTGGTTTTGCAAGAGGATTGGCCTGTCTCTATTGACCAATCTTGGCTGCTTAATTGCATGCATCGTCATCACTTCATTCAGTTGGTTGCAGTAGACATCTGCTATAATTGATTGACCAGATTTCATCAAGCTGTAGTAGGTAACACCAGCCTTAGAACACCAAACAGACACCATTAGCTTTTATTGATGAATATTAGGTTTTGGACTGTGTTTAAGTACTTCATCTTTATCCAATTATTGTGCCAAACACTTGCAATTGTCAAAAAGAATTCATTTTTCATCACATGTAACAATATGGTGTAGAAATGGCTTGCCTGTATGTTGTGACAAGAAAGACAAGCTTTGAGAGGATGTCTCTTCTGATGCTCGTTTAATTCATGCAGCATCCATCTATCCAGCTTCTTTACCTTGCCTATTTTCTTCAAATGGTCTAATCTTGGAATAGTAGCGTCAAACCCTGCCACTAATTCATGTGTAGGTTGAGATGGATTCGCTTCCACTATAGCTTTCAGTTCATCATTATCCACTTTGGTCTCAGGTGACCTACATGGCTCATTTTCAAGATTAAAATCACCAGAATGGAACTTCTTAAACCATTGACGTACTACATGTTCATTAGCCACATCCTTCCCAAACACTTCATTGATATTTCGAGCTGTCTGAGCTGCATTGGTTCCATGACAGAACTCATATTCAAAAATAACACAGATTTTTGACTTATCCATGGTTTCACAAAAATTGCTCTAAAAAAATATTTGAAAGTTAATCACAAGGAGCCAAAATGTGCATTTGAAAGAATAAGGACGTACCCTCACAATAAGAAAAAAAAAAAAGCGTGAAAGTGAAATGTCAGAGCTATGAACTGTCAAACGTAGTACTACTTAAGGAAATCAGACATTTCATACTAAATAACCTAATAAAAGCCCTATTTTTTTTGCATTTTTCAGTAATTCAAGCTTTTTTCCTGCTGTTAATCTAATGCCTGACAACAGATACTTTAAGATGCTCATAAATCACTCAAAATAAATCCTAATATAAGAAGGCTATAAAGGAACATACCAAACTATCAATAGTGGTTAGCACTGGGAATAGGATGAGGTAGGGGAATTTATTTTTCTTTCTTGCTTTTTTATTGTTATAAAATTATAGAAGTACATGATCATTAAGAAATACTAAAAATACAGAAATATATGAAATAAGAAAAGAATCTACTCCATATTCTTACCCAGCCCAAATCTTCTACTTCTCCCTAAAAGCACTATTGTTTCACATGCATACTATGAAAATATACTGAATACACTTATAACCATTTTTATAATATGCAATTACAATTGTAATGACTATCTCATAGATTTCTGAAAAAGAACGCCATCAACGACAAAAGTCTAATCAATTTTATGTCCTTCAGCATATATTAAACGATAGTGTTTTTTCTTCTTTGTCTCCCTATAACCATAACAAGCCATTTAAAAGGGCCTATTATTACCATTCTTTGACTTTTGCCAATGTGGACTCAGGTGATATTGGTATGAAAACAAAAGTGTTTGGATCATAAAACAAGAGGATAAGTCAAATTTCTCAGGAAAGTTTGATGCTTACAGTTCTTATGGTTCATCATTATTAGCTACAGATTATAGCCTTCAAAATTATATTAACACACTCGAATAAATTTAAAAATTTCGTTTGTATGGTTGGGAATACATGAAATTATCTAAGACAGATCTGTGCTATATTGCAAATTGTATTGGTAAATAAAAACAAAAGGCTTGCAAATTATCTGCTATAAAGATGATTTAACTTTTACATTTAATTCACAGCAAGAAGGAGCTCCTTATTATAAATGTTGTCAATAAGTGTTCATTCCAAACAGCAAAAAAATCTAATTTTATATAAAAGAAAGTGTGAAAAATTTAACAGACTTTTACAATATCAGTACTATGAGTTTAGTGAACAAACTCATTTAATATAAAAATAAATTATTTTGGATTAGAACCAAAATTTCAATCCTTTCAATTTTTACTCTCCTCTTTTAGCTACTGAAAAAATCTGGTACTTCCTTCAATTTTCCCTCATATAAAGTAAAACAAGCTGAAGACATTTGTTAAAATATTTTATAATTCAACTTACATTTATTATTTATTAGTCCTTCTTCAAGTTTCAAGCAGAAATCTGATTTTTGAGCCAAAATTCCAAGGTTTACCACTTTAGACTTGAACAAAAACAAATACACGTTATTCAAAGAAACACTAGTATCATCCAAAAATGAAGAGTTTATAATTAAAAGGTATCATTAATTTACTCTATATCTCTGTAAAACTAGGCCCTGGTAAAGAGCTATACAAAACATAAACCCATAGACTTAGAATGCTCCAATTTGGATTTTACCTGCTGGGGATCATTATTTTGCTCAGGTGTAGCATATCTGGGTACAAGGCCAGGAACTGTTGGAATAAAAAATGGTGCTGATTTGGGTACTTTCGGTGGTTCCTTTGGTTTATTCTTTTTCTAATTAGGAGAAAATGAGAAAGAAAAAAAAACCTAATCATTCTGCCAACAGTTTCTAATATTTAATTCCAAATCAATTTTAAAATAAATACTAAAAAATAAAAAAAGGAATAAAACTTTTCCACATTAGAATGTTAAAACAAAACCCCATCTGACCAATAGCTCACCTATCCTTAACCTGGGCTTCCCAATGCAGACCTCCAGCACCCTTGCTGATAAATTAGAAAGAAAATGACGGAATGCAGGGGAAGCTCTATGACAAACACAGCTAAAATTCCTGAAATATGAATATTCACATGAATATTTAGGTGAAGACATAATTACTTTGGAACTTCTTTTGTACTGACTGTAGCCTCTTTCACAAAATGGGCTGGAAAGCAAAATTTACATAAATGCTTAATATAAAAGAATTTTTACAAGAACTCTGGAGCCAAGCCAGAAGGAGACTCTGCCAACTCTGCCATTATAAGTAATTTGATAATTTTTTTTTTTTTTTGCAAAGCCTGACTCTAATTCTTCTATTCTGTTGGAATTTTTATTTTTCCTTGTACTCTGTGCCTTTAAAAAGCAAAAATATGTGATTTACTGGTTTGTACAGTATTTCAAGAATTAGTAAAATTTTATTAGGAAAAAATCCATTGGAATTTCCACTGATAGAACTTTGTTTTGGTGAATACACTGCTACATATTACTAACTCAGGAGCATCTGATGAGAGCCTTTCTATGGTAAAGTACCTAATAATGGAGTCTCACAATTTTATCTCCCACTATTATTCCATTTTTTAGGATCTTGGTAATCCTGGGGAGATTTTCTATTTGAAATAAAGCCTGGGATACTCATGGCTATAGTCACAGTACATCATCTTCTTTCATTCAGTAGGAAATAAAAATACTAGGGATTTTAGCATATTTTTCTCATAAAGATTAATTCACTCAGGTTTCCATATAAGATTTCATGTAGTACTTTAGTGGGGAGCACCGTAGCCCAAAAACTTTGCTCAATTAGTTGTGCACTAATCTGATTGTTCCTCCCACACTAATCTACGTGTACTATTTCAATGCCTTGCTTTTAAAGCTATTTCATGAAGTATTCCCTTTAGAGGTGGCAGCCTGGACAACATGATGGAGAGACTCCACAACTGTGCTCTGACACAGCATACCTTTATGCTGATGCCCAGTTTTTCTAGAAGTTGCCAAGTGAAAATAAGCACTTTTAACTTCTATGATGAAATTTAATGTGAAAACTTCTCTTTTCCTTACTCAAACTACACATTTATTTTCTGATGCTAAGTTATTAACTACAAGACTAATTACTACATTTCATTATTTATTTATGTTAGTGTTTAAACTTTTTACCACAGCCCACATTGTAACTTAGTACATATATCAGATATAGTGAATATGTGTATGTGTATATTTAACCAACTCGAGTTTTACAAAACAATACTTACTTTTATTATCAGAAGATTACCTGAAATTTTCTATTCCATTATATTCCTTTCAGTTGCTTTTGCTACTGACAAATGAGAGTCAAGAAACACACTTTGAACACTAATCTATACCTTAGTTTTCCATTTTTCATGTAAAATTGTAAATTCTTCAAGTACAAAGGGGCTAGGTTTTGCTTTACCACCCTATTCTCTAGGTATATTACCTAGTACCTACTTCCTACTAACTTATGTGCCTGGCCCTGACACAGCAAGTTCTAAAAATCTTTTTGTAGTGGACAGAGTAGGGTGTGGGATGACAAAGGGTTATCTGCAGCTTAATGAAAGCCTAGTGAAATTTTCCTGGTTCTCAAACACCTAGCAGTAGAAATACACACATTATGGTAGTATTTTTCCCCCCCAAGACAGGGTCTTGCTCTTGTTCTGTCAGCCAGGCTAATGTAGTGGTATGGTGTGATCACAGTTCACTACAGCTTTAAACTCCTGAGCTCAAGTGATCCTCCTGCTTCAGCCTCCTGAGGACCTGGGACTACAGGCGTGTGCCACCAGGACCAGCTAATTTTTCTTATTTTTTTATAGAGACAGGGTCTCACTATTTTGCTCAGGTTGGTCTTGAACTCCTGGCCTTGAGCAGTCTTCCTGTCTCAGCCTCCCAAGGTGGTAGCAATTTTTTTTCCTCTTGTTTTAGAGGCTAAAAAAGTAATTTGATAGGCTGGATTTTAAACATCAGTTTCTAATAGCTCTGTAGTTGCAGGTTGAACTTCCGCCACATCCAAACATCTGCTGTGTGCTCTGAGAGAGAGAGAAAGAGTGTGTGTGTGTGTGTGTGTGTGTGTGTGTGTATGAATGAGTATCAGGTGATAATCATACCAGATTGATTAAACAGCAGCATTGCCACTGTTATCTTAGACATTAACTGCTCCTCCTTCTGTCCTCAAGGAAGAGAAAGCTATCTCTGCTTACAAAAACTTCTGGAATGTATGCTTAGGGTCCAATATTAAGTGTACTTACTACAGTATTACCTTAATGACATCAAGATTAAGAAGATTTTTCCACCGTGATTCAGGGAGAAGTGAAAGAGTCACCAATTGCTCATTCAGCTGTTCTGGCGAGCTGTACTCTATCATTTCATCACTTGGTTCTATTTTTTCTTCTGATACTTCTACATCTTAAAAAAAAAAATGGAGGATAAAACAAATTAATGTAAAATGAGATTTTTTATTATATAAAAGCAACTTAATTTCATTCCAAATCTATTTGTATTTCATAACATATTCACTCAATATAGCCTTGTAGACTCTTCATTTATTTCATTTCCTTATCCCCCTCTTTTCCTTACTTTCTCACATTAACTATAACTCCTATCACTAGACCCAAAACACCTCTTCCTCACTGGTATATTATTTGATATCTTACCAATACCACCTCAATTATAATTTGCATAAATTAATGAAGATGTCCAAAGTATTTTACATCAGTTAAAAAACACTTTGATTGAATGCACTAACCTTTGCCTTCAGCAGTAATAGCCCCTATATAAGGTTTGTAATACTACACCTCAAAAATGATTTTGCAATTTTGTAATTACCTTGGGTTTGACAAGTACCAGGAAGCATCACTACTGTAGGGACATAATCTGTAGGCAGCGGCCGTAATGAAACAACTGAATACAGGGAAATATTGGACCTAAGATATCAAAACATAATATTTTAAAAGTTATAAAAATAGTTTCTTCAAAGAAGCTTTAATTACTGGCAATAATCTCTACAATTTTGAATTTGACTACAGACTTTTATTAGCTAAGAAAAGACCTCAAAGATAGATTATATTAACTTGAAAATGCCTTAATTTGTATCAGGCACCATCACAAGAAAGCTGTGTAACCATATTAATGGAGTCTCTATTTTTGATGTAATACAAAAACGTGTTTATTTAAGATAGACCAGTAACGGATAATGCTTTTATAAGGTGAAATGACCCCCCACATTGTTTTGACAAATATCAACCTTCATGTAAGGAAATTATAACAAAAGGAAAGATGGACTCAGAGTAAGTCAGAGTGAATATGCTGATTATATTCTTGGGGCTGCTGAAGGTCATGGATTTCTCTTCTCTAGGATGGCCCTCTAAGTGGCCATGTTTCTGCTACTTGAGCCTGCATCCTAGTCATGCATAATCAAGATGTAGATAACTGTCCCAAAGTAGAGACAAATTCTCTCTCTCTTTTTTTTTTTGAGACAGAGTCTCACTCTGTTGCCCTGGCTAGAATGAGTGCCATGGCGTCAGCCTAGCTCACAGCAACCTCAAACTCCTGGGCTCAAGCAATTCTTCTGCCTCAGCCTCCCGAGTAGCTGGGACTACAGGCATGCGCCACCATGCCCAGCTAATTTTTTTCTATATAGATTTTTAGCTGTTCAAATCATTTCTTTCTATTTTTAGTAGAGACGGGGGTCTCGCTCTTGCTCAGGCTGGTCTCGAACTCCTGACTTTGAGCAATCCGCCCGCCTCGGCCTCCCAGAGTGCTAGGATTATAGGCGTGAGCCACCGTGCCCAGCCGAGAACAAATTCGTTTTCTCACACATCATGAATGGAAAATAAAATCTAGAATAGAATCTAGAATCTAGAATGGAAAATAAAAATTGGGAATCTCAGGTTCTGAGTTACATTAATAGCAGTAGAATATAGAAAAGATGTCTATACTTTTGCTGCTGAGGTCCCATAGCTATTAATCGTTTCTTGTCTTAATTGTTGAAGCCTCAGGGATTCTCGCAGATACTCCATTTTGCATATTAAGGTGGCCTGGGTCTATTCCTACTATGTAATAAATTTATTTTTGTATCTTAAAATGTAATTAAAATATTTTAGAATTACATTTAGAAAAGCAATCAATTTTTTCTCTTACCCAATAATAGTTAAAAGAATTAGATGTATGAACTCAAGACAGAGACAAAATTTTTCTAGACCCAAGTGATATACCACTTATTTTCAGCAATCGCAGTCTCTTTGCAGGTTCATCACTGTGGAATTTGAAGACCACAAAATGTCTTTACATGATTATGAAGAATCATGCAACTATTATGGAATAAATCTTAGAAAGCATTATGCTCACACTTGTGCCTTATTTTATAAATAAAGTAGGTTGAATTTCAGAAGTGACTGGTCAGGTTCATAAAGCAGTAGTGGCCGGAAGGCCACAGGCTGGCCAGGGACTCCCTTTTTAAATTCACTTACTCTTTCCTCAAATAAAAGCCAAATATGACAGATAAAAATGAATCATATAACAAAAAACAATCATCTAAGAAATAAAAATCAATTACATAATTTAGAATAAGCACTTGAGCAAAGCTGTCTAAATATCAAACAGATGCTGAGTCAGATGCTGAATCAGTGACCTATGATGAAGTCACTATGTTAACTGTGTGACATTTCCATTTCATCAATTAAAAAAAAAAACAAAAACTAAATGACAATTTTAGCAACTATGATTCTCTGACAGTATCATCTTCCTCTTCCTCATCCCAAAACAGAACTGTTTGAAAGAACTTACCATAGATAAATTCCAAGGTGGTCCACATGGGAAGTTGCCAGAAAGTCTCCAGTAGGAGACATAGTAACATTGAGAGGAGCTGAATCCAACAAAAAGCAGTCTATAAGGCTATAAAAAGAATTAAGATATTAAATACTTGAAGTCTACCAAAAAGGATATAATTCACAAAAAATATTTTTGCTAAAAGAGCAAGGGATAAGAGAGGTAGGAAATTTTTGTGTTTTTTTAAAAAAATCACAAAGATTATGATTTGTGTACACTATCACAACAAACAGTGTGATAGCACACACATACCTAGCGTGTGCCTATACCAGTGATTCATGGAACACTTTGGAGCAGCTCAAGTGTAAATGAAGGCTCTCCAGTAGTGACATTAAGTGCCTTGCCATGATAAAATCTCTTTCTCAATTTGCTGAAATAGCTATTAAAAATGTAAACCTTAAATAATGAATGCAAAGATGGGAAGAAAAAACTACAGTTAGAAGCACTGGAAACAAACACACAACAAAGTGTGTTCAGGAAAATGGCTGCTGTTTAGTTCTCAGTTATGGGAAAAAAAGCAGAGCAATAACAATCTGTCTGATTTCTGCTCAAGTCTGCTTTGGAAGCTCACAAGAATAGCTCTTCTTAGGAATCAAGGGAATTGAGGGAAAGGAAACATTTGTTAAACACTTATTATTTGCCAGACTATTAAATTATTTATGCTAATTCATTTAATCCAAACAAGCCAGAGCGGAAGATATTAACCCAATGTATACAGAGGAAGATTAAACCTAAAACACAGCAATGTCAGATCTTTGTTCTTTCTCCTTTGTCTTGCACAGTATTGTTCATTAAAAGTTTATGTATGTGAGGGGTGAAACTTCCTAACATGTTTAGAATCTGTTAAGGAGAGATCTTACTGCTCGGGCAAACTTATTTTACTTAACATTGTAATTATTTCGTCAATTTCCTTATGTAACTTCATATCCACAGCTGTGGTGTGTGGGTAGACTGGCCTTCCATTACAGAAAACCACCAAACTGAGGAAGGTGGTTTCCACATACACAGCATATTTCAAACGGCCACATAAATTCATAAAGTATAGTGTGTAGGCTAAACCCCAGACCTAAAACTACCATATACCTTCTAATACTACAAAATGAAAAGTTCCAAGTATTTACATTTTTTTCTAAAAGAATATTAATAGAATTCCCATGCTAAGGGATGACATTTGCGAGATAAGAGCCTTGCATATACAGGTAATATTCAGTAAGTTGTTTCTGGTTATTATCCTGAACAAATGGAGATAGCTTCTAGACATTCTATCTCCAAAGTGATAAAATCACCTTTCACAGAAATAAAAAATAAAGCAAAGAGATGGTTTTGCCTCAGTAAGAAATGCAAAACAATGTTCTATTTCAATTCTTCTCACGTAATGCTCCTCAGAAAGTGGGGGTGGGGTGAGACAGAACAAAATGCAAAATATATTAATACTATTTTACATATTTCTCAGCCCCTAAAGAGTTCAACCTGAACTTCCATTAGATCAAAAAATAATCAGAAATAAAGGGTGGTGATAGTGGTAGAGGAATGACATCATGTCAGGGATAAAAAAAAATTTCAACTTTGCTTCTCTGAGAATTCTACAAACAAAAAATTTTTCAGCACTTTTAAGGAACAAACAGTTCAGTACCTATACAATTTGTTTTACATAGGCACTATTCCAGATGGATACACCCGTATGTTACTACACTCAGAGGCTTACTCATAAATAGCTTCTCTTTTTAGGCTGTGTAATGAGTATATTCATTCTTTAAATATTTAATTGAAGGAAGAATTAGGAACCTCCAAAGGTTACCATACTAATTATATTTTATAAAAAGAGAAGAGTCAAAAAAACCCAACAGTTAACCTATGGTTGTATGATAAAATTCTAATCCTTACTTCCTTATTATCTTCTATATCAAAAAAATTAGTCAATCCTTAAAACATGACACAACCTGAGCAAGGGTGATATCACAACTGTTGGGAAACCTATTTCTTTTTCCTATGCTTATTTTATGCTCTGCCATTTACAAATAAGCCACTCTGGGCAAATCACTTAACTTTTCTAAGAACCTCCATTTCCCCATTTGTGAAATGGGACTAAGTAACAGTACCTATACCAATAAGGATATGAAAAATAAAAGCATATAAACTGTCCAGCAGCAGATAGTAAATGTTAGCTTAGTTGTAATTAAGCTGCAGCAGTTGTTTGAAATTGCTTTTCAAGCTCTCTCATTTGCTCCACTTCAAATTTTAACCAAAGAACTTATTTTTTTCTTTAGTAAAAATACACTTTTGGCCAGTGTAGATTTTATCGCATTTTCTTTTTTTAAATTACATTTTCTTTTAACAATCCTATGTGTCTCATATCTTTCTCGTTTTGTATCCAGCTTCATGGTTCTCTGTTCACTTAAAATTTCCTTTGTTCACCTAAAAATAAGATACTAGAGTTGAAAACTTATCAGATTTAAATCTGTTCAACTTTTTAATGAAATAAGAAATTCAGCAAAAAGGGTAATGCTGAGTTAAAGGTTGGTGGCTTTGAATGCTACTTTCAGATCCTCATTTTTCCCATTCCAAAAATAAACTTGCCGTTTTAAAAAAAATTTTGCCAATTTAGTATTACTGAACATTAACCTCTGCCACTGAACGTGAACTATAATGAAACTATTAAAAAGGAAAATGAAAAGGGCATTATGTCAGCTCTATTACTTGTACAACTTTCTTGTTTTAAAGCAATTCAAATTATATAATGTTCATTTTTCGAAAGTAGCAAAAACTCAAGAAGCAACAGACTACCAATATTTCTAATAGTGTCTTTAACAAAATATTTTTTAATTAAGAAATACCAACTTTAGGTGAACTTTTGAAAGCCAAAGGAGGACACAGCCAACTGATTAGATTTTGGTTTACTCTATTTTAACTGAAAAAAGAGACACACCTAGACATACAAAAGTCCCTAGTTATCAGAGCTAAATCTACTAGTGACATTCTTCAGCTTTGCTTATTCAGATTCAGTGTACATGCTGGATAGACAGATGTGCCTCAGGCCTATATCAAACTAGAAAGGAAATGAGGACATCAGGGTTTTTCCTTCCTAAAGGTCAAACTGTTTTTCACATATGAACTTATCCAATTCCTGAGTAGGAAGAGGAAGAAGAATTAGAGCTTAATTTAGGAATATACTTCAGGATTAAAAAGTACCATCTCCCTTCTCATTTTTCTCACCTATTACTTTCCTTATGATATGTTCCTATTAAATTAGATGCTTTGCTATTCCTACCATTCTTCCTTGTTTCATGTCTAATCTAAGCAATTCTTTGTCAAATAAAGATTTTAAATGGTATCTACACTTACATAATTTCTAACAAAGCAAGAACACGCATACACACATTGAGTTGGTCTCCACTGTTCATATTATTTAACAAAACTGGGTATTTTCTCTTTAAGGTCTGGATTAGTAGCAAATTTCAATTCATGAAATAGATTTTGAACACTGCTGGGTTTTGCTCAAATCCAAAGAAACACGTATTTTTACTACTTTAAGGTATCTGCTATGGTTTGAATGTCCCCTCCAAAACTCACATAGAAACTTAATCCCCAATGTGGCAGTATTGAGAGACAGGGCCTTTAAGAAATAATTGGATCATGAGGGCTCTGCCCTCATGAATGGATTAATTTGTTTGTGGAATAATGGGTTAATGGATTAATGGGTTATCATGGTGGCTTTATAAGACAAGGAAGAGAAACCTGAACTAGCACATTCAGCCCCCTCACCAAGTGATTCCCTGAGCAGGACTCTTTAGAGAGTCCTCACCAGCAAGAAGGCTCTCACCAGACGCAGTCCCTTGACCTGGGACCTCTTAACCTCCATAACTGTAAGAAATAAATTTATCTTCTTTATAAATTATCCAGTTTTGGTATTCTATTATAAGCAACAGAAAACAGACTAAGTATCTAAAATGCCTCCTTTCAAGAATTATGTCAGAGTCAGAGAGTTAGGGTTTTGGACTTTTTAACCAAATTCAATTTGAACTTAAAAAAACCCTTAAAAGTTTGTAGTCCATAAGTCTGAGCTTTATTTTGGAGTATTGAAAAGGCCAAATGAGCTTTCTTAAGATTTATGCAACTCACTTCTACATCTCAATTTTTCAGGAACAGAAAACCTAAGACAGATACAGTGTTTTTCTCACTATTATCTTTCATGATACTATTCTTTGCTGTTTATAGATCAAAAACACTCCAAGAATAAAATATAGTCAAGTTAGAAAAATGTCTAATACATTCACATTCAAAAAGCACATAATCCATTAACTACTGGTAAAAAGTCACATGTTAAGACAATGACTGAGAAATTTTTTGATAGAGGTTAGGCATTTAAAAATAAACTCACCACCCAGATGGAAGGTCCCAAGTCCTAACGGAGCAATCCATGGCAGCACTTATTAACCAACGACCATCAGGACTAAAAGCCTTTAAATTAAAAAAAAAATATATATATATGTGTGTGTATATATGTGTGTGTATATATATTGCACATATAGATATAAAAACTGTGTGACAAAGTCCTACTTTTCTTGCAGCTTAATTTAAAAAATTTCCTTTTCTCCTTTAATGATGCTTTACTTCCAAAATATAAACGTATGATAATCAGAAAGATTTTCAAAATAAATTTAAATAAACTACTTATGCCACCTTAAAGAAGTTATTCTTGCTAGCTATAAAAATGTATAAATAATAGTTCCCTTTGTCAATTATGACCATCCATATTAGCAAATGATACTGGAATATAGTGAATGCCAATTTATTCATTAGGCTGCACTGATATACCGGAAACTCAAACCTGAAGGTAGAGATGGCCCAATTTACAGAAGAGTGGTACACAGTAAAGGATGGGAAAGAATGAGAAGTAAGGTCATGTTATATATGCTCATAGATTTAATTAACCAAGAGTAACTTATTACTGAGTCAGAGCAATTCCAGACAGACAAGTTGAAAGTAAAGTTTGAAAAGGAAAGAAATAGGAAGAGCAAGTTGACACTGACAGATGTTTTCAAAAATGCCATTTCATCAAAATTACCCCACTCCCACCATCATTTCTACAGATGCTGTCAAAACAAATTCTGTCGATGTGTAATTCTGCTAACCTTCTAACTGCAGAACACAATTTACTCACCAATTTTTTTCTTCTATTTTTTAGAAAAAGGGCAAGCATTGCAAATTTTGGTTTTTGGTATGAGAATTGGTAAGTAAATGTAGCTATTGAGTTTGTCACTAAGTAGTTGGGTTTCTTTTGTTGTTGCTGTTTTCAATTAAATCAAGGTATCTGCAACTCATACAAAATAACATATGCTTAATATGATCCTCAATTGACAAAATTTGTAAGTTCTCTTTTATGAAACATGCTTTCTAAACTAGTTTACTTACCACAGCATATATCCCACTATAAGAACATAAGTGAACTCAAACACATTTTTATTAAACTCTTTCAAAGTTAATATATATGTAAAACTCTAGAAATAACACTAAACTAGAAAAAAAAACAGATACCAGATATTACAGGCAAATGATCTCCTACTATTTATTTGTTAAATATACAGAAAAACAGAAATGAGTTCTTTCAGCCTACTTTAATATTAAGTCAAAAATGATATACTTATATACCAATGGATCATTCCTTCTCCAAAGTACATTTTGGCCTTAAAGAGAAAATGATGAACTCTAGGATTTATACTTCAATCTGATGACATCAATTTCCAGAGAAATATTAAACTTCTAATTCAAAATTTTCTTTAAAAATTGCTTTGAAAATAAGACTACAGGTTAACTATTTTGAAATATTATCTATTTTGAAAATCTCCTACAGTAAGTTTAAGAATATTAAAGGATAACAGATTCAATTATTTGAACATTTTTAACCCAAATAGAAGTAGAAATGAATCAAGTTTTGTTCAAACAGCTGGAGTTTACCATGTCATTTATTTGGCCTTGGTGTCCAGAAAACTCTCTGACAATCTTCCTAGTTTCTATGTCCAGAACACTAATGGAGAAGTCATCCAAGGCAAGTCCTAGAATGCCACTAGCAAGATAAAAGTACCAGTTTTAATAAACAAACAAAAAAAATCTTGAACTAATGTCTCACTTTCACTTTGTTAACCACATACACCTTTGGAGAAATTAAGCCAAATGCTGTTCTTCCAACAGTCTGATTTTTCTGACTTGGTAAATTATGTATTTTACGTAAGAACTTCTATTAAAAACATCAAAAAGAAAATCCATTATCATTAAAAGAAAAAGCTTACCTGTCCCTATGTAGCAACATCATATTTGGAGATGAACTGAGGTTCATAGAATGGATTAAAGTTTTGTTTTTAAAGTTCCAAAATTTGAGTAATCCTTCACTACCAGTTGTAATTGCTATTTGGTTTAATCCATCCACTGCGACACCTCTAATAGATCCTTTATGAGCTTAAAAGAACACATCAAAAGAAAAGAAATCATGGTGGGCACTGCCTCTCTAAACAATGCAAAAAGTAATTCCTTCATTCAAATATCTAAATTCCCACTATTTAATCTCCTAAAACCTTGAAATAAATCTGAATTTTAGAGGTTGGAAGAAGACTCTTAATTGTTGTGAAAGCAAAGGACAGAAATCAAATGGATGCCATCAAGTTAAAAATAGTTAAGATTCTCTGCTTAAAGCAGAGAAGAAAACAATTCTAATTTGTATAATACCCACTTAACCCTTAGGTATCTGTGACTTGATTTTCTTTGAATATTTCAACATGGTACCTATAATAGATACAATGGTAGCATCTACCATATAGAGTTGATGATAATCCACCTAAAACTTTAGCAAAATGCCCACCACTTAAAGATTTAATAAATGCTAGCTATCATTATTGGCCTTATACCATACTACTTAAAAAAAAAAGAAAAAAAATTCAATACCTTGATCCTTGCCAAAACTTCCTCGATGTATACCAGATTGCATGTTATATACATCTACAGTTCCTGATGAGAGGCCAATTACAGCAAAGTTTCCACAAGAAGTTATATCCACTGCCTTTAGGAAAGAAAAAACAAACACAAATAACAGAAAATAACTAATATCTTTAGCATTTTATGGTTTCCAAAGTATATTTTTACCTATTAATTTACTTTTTTTAATTAAAAAAAGCATGATAAATGAATTGCTTCATTAGTTTTCTTAAACATAATGTAATTATATTTGAGTGTATAAGAAATATGTACTTAATTTTCTCTCCATTCTTTAAGATTTATTATCTAAGACAAGGAAACATAACTAAAGTTAATTCAATCAAAATTTACAAAGCCAGGAGAATTGTATATGGAGCTGGCCTATAAATTTTAATTTATTAACAACAGTGCTAAAAGTCAAAGCATTTCCTTGCCTAATTTATTTTTACCTTCCCTTTTAAAAATTGCATCCACAGCTGACATCAAACTGAAAACATACCATTAGTTAAAATGTCTAAGTAAAAGCCCAAAATATTTTAATTATGACATATTGAGGAGGAGATACATAAGACAATGTATAGAAAACATTTGGTTTACAGGCAGTTTCTGCAAAATAAACTCATTTTAATACTTAAGTATCAGCAAGATATCTTTTTTCTACATTGAAAACATGACAATGGCTCCATATTGGGTCATGGCCAGGGAAATCACTGATTGTCAATGTGTGAAAAGCTGATGTCATCCATCCAAGAGCTAATTCAAAAGACTGTCAAATTTTTGCCTAAATAGATAACTTCCAAGAACTAAATAGAAAATACTTAAGTGAGGTTTAACTGTGCAAAGTAACATAAAACTGATATACCATTATCACAGTCAAGACATATTTGCATAGCATTACAAAAGTATGTTTCACGTACATATATTTTTCTAGATAATTAAAGCTTATGTTTTTAAAAAATAAGGTATTTTAGACAGCAAATTAGGCATTATGCTTAAAAAGCATTCTATCTTTCTAAATGGAACACAAACATCTTACTTATTTTGAATAACTCAAATGTTTCTGCTATGTTGCATAGTTATGCCCTCAGGAACTAATGGAGATATTATGCTATAATCTACAACTAATATAGGACACTCATGGTCCTGCTATGGGTTTTTTCAACAGGATTTACTGTTGTTAGAGGGTCTGCTTCTGTCAATCTCTTCTTCCTATTCATTCTAATGTATTATCTAAGATAGCACAAGCAAAGCAAAAATAAACTGTGAGGTTTATCTTTTGAGTGACAAAATTGTACTCTGGTGCATGGGCTTTCTAATAATTATTATTTATTGGTTACTGGCTTTATTCCAGGTAGCTGAGGTTGTCAGACAAATCACTCAGCACTCATTAAGTATCACTGTATATACATATACTAAATGTTCTATGAGTGATCTGTATAGGATATGAATTAAGAATGGAGATTCTAGAATGAATTGTCTTAGGTTCAAATCCCAGCTCTGCCACTTACTACCTTTATTGATCTTAGGCATGTCGCTCATTATATTAAGCCTCAGTTTTAACATCCATAGGATTATTGTGAACATAATATGAAATAAGACATGCTAGGCAGAGAGCCTGAACAAAGTAAGCACATACAAAATGTAAGTTGTAAATTACCACTGTTACTACAACCATTACTCAAAACTGTGCAGGTAAACTTCCCTAAAGAAGCTTAAGATAGAATCTTCATGGTCTAGAAAATTATATAAAAGCTTAAGACTAGATTTTCACACACTATGGAGAATGGAGCATATATACTTACAAAATAATTTGTGCAAAATAGGGCCAAATGTTGACTCACAGTTTTAATAAGCACTTTCAAAAGCAGAGGCATTCACTATAAAACTATTAGATCTATTAGTTCAGCAAGGTTAAAAGCTTCAAGATCAATATGCAAAAATCAATCATATTTTGATATACTAGCAATGAACAATCCAAAATAAAATTAAGAAAAAATTCCACTTAAAATAGCATTGAAAAGAATAAAATACTAGGAAAAATTTAACTGAAGAGTTATGAGACATACACTGATAACCACTAAACACTGCTGATATAAATTAAAGAAGATCTAAATAAATGCAAAGAAATCTTATGTTCATGGATCAGAGATGGCAATACTCAAATTGATTTACAGAATCAAAACAGTCTCTACCAAAATTCTAGCTGCTTTCTTTGCAGTAATTGACTAGCTGATCCTAAAATTCATATGGAAATTCAAGGGATCAGAATATCTAAACATTCTTGAAAAAAGAACAAACTTGGAGAGGTCATACTTCCTGATTTCAAAAGTTAATACAAAGCTACTATAATCAAGACAGGTGGAACTAGTATAAGGACAGACACACAGAATAACAGAAGAGAATTTAGAGTCCAGAAATAAACCCTTACATACAGAGTCACATAATTTTCTGCAAAGGTGCCAAGACCATTCAATGGAGAAAGAACAAATGGTGCTGAAACAACTGGATATCCACATGCAAAAGAATGAAGTTGGACCCCTTATGTCACACTACATACAAAAATTAATTCAGAAAGTATAATGGACCTAAGTATAAAAGCTAAAACTATAAAACTCAAAGTCACAGGAGTAAATCGTCGTGGACTTGGGTTAAGTAATGATTTTTCAAAGCACCACAAGAAATGTAAGACAAAAATAGATAAATTGGGCATCATCAAAATTAAAAACTCTTATGGTGAAAATAATACCAACAAGAAATAATACCAAATAATATCAACAAGAAAATGAAATGACATTCTCACAAAATGGAAGAAAATATCTGCAAATCATATGTCCAATAAGGGACTTGTATTCAGAATATATAAAGTGCTACCACAACTATTCAATAATAAAAAAATAAATTACCCCTTTAAAAAAGTGAACAAGGATGTGAACAGACATTTCTCCACAGAAGATATACAGTTATAAAAAGATGCTCGACATCGTTAAGTCATTGGGGAAATGCAAATCAAAACCACAATGAGATATTATTGCACACCCAATTTCAAATAATTAAATAAATAAATCTCTGCAAGTTGGAAAATTTAACACGACTAGGGAGTAACTTCAAAATGTTAAATTATGTTCTTTCAACCAATATTATCATTAGCAACCTTGCATATAACAAGATTACCACAGACAGTTTTAAAGCAGAAAATATCCTTATAAACAAGCTCACTTACTGTTGCAGTTATGTCATCTTTCTTCAACTCTTTTGGCTTGAGAAAGTAAGCACCTATTGTAGATCTTTGATAATTCCAGGTTGAGCAAGATAGCTTACCTTGATGGCAAGCAATGATACCATCCCAGTCACTCTCACGAGCTTCCTCTATAATAATTAAAATCATAAATCAAATTGCTATTCATTCTCCCATTTATTCATCTAGTATTTTTAAGCATCTAACATCTGCTATTAATATTATCAGACACTAGGAATACAATGGTGAAACAAACTAGTAATCTCTGATAGCAAAGAACTTCCAATCTAACAAGAAATTATTATTTTTTTTTTAAATTGACAAAAACTGTATGTATTTACAGTGTAAAACATGTTTTGATATATATATATATTGTGAAATGGCTAAATCAAGCTAGCTAACATATCTAACAAGAGATTCTGATTACGAGAAATTTAATAATAAAGTATGTTTTATAAAACCACTCAGATTTTGGGAAAGTAATAAACAGCTCCCAGGAAGGAGTGGTAAAGCAAGCAGAAATTACTCAGTGGGGAGACAACATGCCCAAGAGAAACTGAACTGAGGACAGCAAGTGAAATATTTTCTTGAAAGGGGTAGGAGGAGGGCAAAGCAACTGGGGCCACATTACAAAGGGTCTTATTATTATTTATTAATTTATATTTATAATAATTTATATTATTTATTATAGCTGTTATAGAGAAGAGCAAAGCCTGAGATTAAGTAGCCATTAAGTTCACATTAAAAAAAAACTCATTTTTAGTCTTCATGTAAAATCAGCATGCACTTGCATTTACCTTCTGAATGATTAATATTTGTAAAAACATTAAAATGGAGAAAATAAAGAAGTGTACAGTAGGAAATAAATGACAAGGCAGAACTTCTCAAAATACAGTTTGAAGTTACCTGCTGCAAACTTTGTGATGGGTGGAAGTCTCACTGACATGGTATTCTGAAGTCCTTTCCGCTTGACTCTCTTTTTATTTATTAATCCTGGGGTTAGGGAAGAGGTGAATATAGCTATGAATCCTTCTTAACTGAAAATGTATATAAAGGAAAAGGTATTCATTGTCACCTAACTATAAGGTTCAAGATATTCCCATGTAAGTCAGGAGCAAAACAAAGATGTTATCATCACTGTTACTTAACTGTTTCTGAAGTTTAGTTTATGTAATTACATAAGAAAATAAATTACAATGTATGAATAATCAAAAAAAGGAGACAGAAATATTATTTGCAGGTGATACAATGGTCACAAAGTCAAACAAATCAAATGAAATAACCAAACAATTATTAGAAGTAATAATAGTTTCACAGGGGTCAAAGAACCAATGTAAATAAGCCCAGGGAGTTCCCTACATTGTAGCAATAATCAGAAATATAATGAACAAAGACTGCATTCATACTGTTAGCAAAAAAAATACCAAATGCTACTGGACAACCTTATATATGCAGGACCAACTTAAGGAAAATTGAAAAAACCTTCATTGAAGAACATAAAAAACAACTTGAATGAGGATATATTATATTCCTAGATGAGAAGATTCTTAAAGGTATCAAATCTCTCCAATTTAATTCCAAGGACTTATTTTAGAAATTGATCAAAAAATGATCCTCAAATGCATCTGGAAGCATATACATGCATGAATACTCAGGATATTCACTTAAAAGGATGAATAATTATTAATAAAACTGAAAACAAAATTTTTCAAAGGCTGGAAACCATGAAAAGAGAGACACAAAATGAGCCCTTTAAACTACAAAGATTAAATGCTTACTTTGATCAACTTTCTCTAAGCTCCCTTCCATTTTATTAGCAAGTGAGGTCATCAATGCCTTTGAGTGATAGCAACATGTTTTTAACCACCCAAGATGTCTAACTTTTTTCAATAACCTTCTAGCAGCACTTTAATCACTTCTATAGCAACTTTGATTTTAGGAATCTTAAAACTTCTTTCACACTTGTTTTTTAATTTCATCCAAGGGAAAATTTACTGATGAAACCTCCTCCACTTGTCTCACAGGATCTTGGAAATATTTCTTTTGTGACCAGCAGCTTATTTTCTATCTTGCAAATGACCTACCATGTCCCAAGCTCTTGTTGAATTTTTCATGTATTGTGGAAAATGACTGAAGAGTCCCATCTTGACCTGTTGATATATACAGAAAATTCTTAATCAAGCTTCATCAAAACTAAAAACCATGTGGATCACAGATCTTATAAAATTAGATTCTATAAAAAGCTTGAAGTTAAAGTTTGGAACACTTTAAAAGGAGAGCCAGATTGCAACTACTTCATTACAATATTCAAGTATGCATGGAATGTCATTTACTGTGAACAAAGGATAAAATGAAAATACGGCACTAATAATTTTCAGCAGATTATTAGAATAGGCAATGGCCACATATTCAGAATCTATTATGCCTCAGAGGATTAGTAAACAGAAAGACATACCAAGTGTAGATTATATCATCTATAGTATTTCCTGAAGTAGACAGTAGTTTTGCCCAAACTTCTAAGTCACCCAATGGGATATTTGAATCTAAAAGAATGTGTAAATATCAAACCTAATACTGAGCATTCAGCTCTCAATACTTGTCGATATAAACTAATAGTATGAAGCAGAAACTCACTTGCACTTAGAATCTGTTGCCCATTTTGTCCATAATATCTGATACTGGTAAGAGGAGCACTATGTCCCATTCTGAATCTCAAAAGTCGGCCTTCACCTGTAGGACCATCAAATATCCATATCTGCCAAGAAATAAAAAGGTCAAGTTCTTCCGCAATGTGCTATCTGATCTGCAGGTAGTCAAATCACCTCCTACATAAATCAACTGGCTTTGTATAGTGCTTGCTAGGCCGCTGACCCTGGAGCTACAAGGCTAGGTAGGGGTGAGGGGAGGGGAAGAAATAAACTGTAACTCACACCTCACTGAAATTATGTCACCTGCTATGCTCTTTGTTTTATCTATACCAGTATCTATACCAGTATCTCACCCCAAATTCCTTTCACCTTCTAGGTTCAAGGCTAATTTGTTAAGTAGGTTTGTAATAACCTAAAGGGTAGATCAGATGAGCCAGGAAGATGATAACAACAATAATCATAATACCCTGAGAGCGTTGTCAGCACCATTTGTGACAAGAAGTGGCTCTCTATGGAGAAATGTCAGTCCGGCAATTGCTGTAGAGTGTGCATTTCTGAGTTGATTAATTAATTTTTTGTCTTCTAGATCCCAGAGTCCAATATGGCCACATGGGCTTCCAGCTGCCATTACTGGATGATCATCTGTTATTAAAATAAAATACATTAATAAAAACACAGAGCCCCCCCAAAACTAAGTAATTCTTCTTTCTATCCTTTTAATCCATAGTTAGAAAAGACCAGATATCAATAATCTATCCATATTTTTTTGCCTTTTACTCCAGCATTTCATTCATTTCTATTAAACTATAAGACAATAAAGAAAATTTCCATGATCTTTAAAGTAATGCATTTTAAATATTCTTAGCTCTTATCAATAAATAAATTAAAAGCTACCTGTGCGAAATGAGATTGAAGTAATGGGTCCCCAGTCTTGACGAAACTTCATTAGTGTTTCATCAAATTTAATGTTGTGAATGATAACCTGACCCGACATAAGACCAACAGCAACAACGTCCACAGCTGGTGCCTGAAAATCAAATTACTCAAACTTTTATTTTCTTAAATGAAATAACGTTAATACTTCTGATGATATGCATCATTACTTATGTGTTATTAAAAGAAATAATGAAATGTCTTCCTAAAGGTGGCAAAAAAACCTCAACAAGTATTACCATTCTGGCATACTTCAATTGTTATTCAGCATGGAAGTAAGTATTAAGCAATGATTTTTCCAAATTACTTCCCAGCTTCAATTCTGCAAGTCAACATTGCCTCCCCACCCCCAAAACATAGCTGACTTGGTAAGAAAACAGCCGTAACAAAAAAGGAAGCTGATGTGTGAAATCACTACACATCAGTGACTGGACAGAAACAGAAAAAGGAGACAACACCTAGGAAACACATAAAGACTTGTCATATGCATGGCAACATGTAGCCAACTACAAAGGAAGAAATGTTTGCTCAAGGAAAGTAGGAAAAACTTATAAAACATGCTAAAAGACAAAAAGTTTTATAATTAGCCTGTTCCAGCTCTAATATTCTATAATTATAATGGTCTTACAATTATAATGATCTATTATACTATGGTCTTACAACAGGCTCTATTATGAGTTTTTCTATTTGAGCACAGATCAATGTCCAAAAATCATAGAATGAATCAGGCTGAACATTTTATTTATTTGCCATCAAGTGCCTACTCTGCATGAAACCCTGTGTAGAAGCTGGAGATACTAAAACAAATATGATCCCTTGCCCTCCAGGGACCTAATCATCTGATACCTTTGGAGTCTTCTGGGCCGGTGAAAGAGGAGTAAGACTGATGGCAGGGAAAGAGGATGAGGAATGCATATAAACTGGGCAAGTACAGACAATGGATATTTAAAAAGATAAGGGTATATTGGCTACGTATATGGCTAACAGAAATACAAGATTCTCTGCAGACAGACATTCATTCATATATACTCGCAGACTTAAAAACAAAAAGTAGTTATTTCTTGAAGAGACCACTATCGAATCGAACATTTGGATTTTTGCCCCAATTATTTCAAACCACAAATCTCAACATCCTGATAAATTTCTCTGTATGACCTACAATCTCTCTTGGCATTGGTGATCTACTCATTTCCATACTACACAAGGCACTGGACTACATATGCTTGCAAAATGATCAGTAAACAAGGATCCAAAACAACCACAGGTTTGGAGCCTAATTCCAAGCACAAAGGATTCCACAAACATTTATAAACAAAGGCATTATTGCCTGTTTTCAATTACATTTCCAAAACACTATTTCCTCAAAGTAAGAGTTATAAACAAAGCTATGTATCGTCTTTAGGTCTAAAAATATGATTGATTTCTGAAACTAAAAGATCTTATTACTAACTTTGTTTCTTGTTTAGCTTAACAGAAAAATACTAACCTGCTGAAGAGCTGTTACTCCAACTTTCCATCCTGGAAATGTATATAGAAGTTTACTACAAGAAGAAAAAATAATTGAAAGTGCTTTTTTTTTTTTTGGAGGAAACAAAATCAACTACATATTAAAAAGTGAAATAATAATAGATGGTATTCATTAAGTTCTTTTTTTTTTTTTTTTTTTTTTGAGACAGAGTCTCACTCTGTTGCCCAGGCTAGAGTGAGTGCCGTGGCATCAGCCTAGCTCACAGCAACCTCAAACTCCTGAGCTCAAGGGATCCTCCTGTCTCAGCCTCCCGATTAGCTGGGACTACAGGCATGCACCACCATGCCCGGCTAATTTTTTCTATATATATTTTTAGCTGTCCATATAATTTCTTTCTATTTTTAGCAGAGATGGGGTCTCGCTCTTGCTCAGGCTGGTCTCGAACTCCTGACCTCGAGTGATCCACCCACCTCGGCCTCCCAGAGTGCTAGGATTAGAGGCGTGAGCCACCGCGCCCGGCCTATTAAGTTCTTACTGTGCCACACACTACTGTAATTAAGCTCAGGTCACATGGCTAGTATTAATAATATTGTCCATATAAATTCTAGATCCCAAGCTAACTACTATGCTATATCACCTCTTTAAGAAATTAAATGGTCAAGTAGAAAAAAAATATATATATGAGTAAAAACTACTTTATATTATAGACTACAATTAAAAAAAAACAAGATACAGGCAGATTTCATTTTTCACTGCAATGTGTTTCTAGAAACAACATCACTAAAGGGAATACATTTGAACTACAGTATTACTTGCATATTATATGACTGTTACATGACAATGATGCTGTTCTCAATTTCAGAATCGAGTCATGAATGATTAAACCTTTAATAATCTCATTTTCCCTTTCGAATTTATAAAGGTTTTGGAAAGGATTATTTGAATGGTCAAATATTTTTGTTTGCTTTTTTCATGCTAGACAAAGAAACCTGAGCTGCCACCATTTTCTCTCAATAAATAGTTCAAACAATAGGAAGTAGGCAAAATCATTTATATAGCCCTCCAGCTATGTCAATATCATAGTAAATAATCATCATATCTGTGGTTGAGAAGTATTTTTACCCTGAAAATAATTTCTAAATGCTAGCACTAAAATAAAACCAATTTGCTTTGGCTTTTCTCACCTCCTTTATTGAAAACTAGAAGCTGCCCGGTGACAATCTCATAATAATTATTTTTTAATGGATCTTATACTACTTTATTAGAGCCTTCTCTACAGGTATATGGTTTCTTTACAATTACTGGGCCATTAGCATATAATTTTCAATGAGCACGTATGAAGCTGCCTAATTGTGTCAGGACCACATACCTGCTTTCACGTATGTGATGCCTGCTGTCAGCAACAACTCCAAAAACAAGCACAAAGTCATCCCTTGGTTCCAGGACATCCCCACCATTCCCCGCACCCACACAGAAACCAAAATCTACAGATGCTCAAATCCCTTCCATAAGATGTATAACATCTGCATATAACCTATGCACATCCTCCCATATATTAATACTTTAAATCATCTCCAGAGTACTTATAAATACCTAATACAATGTAAACTGTTATTAAATAGTTATATTGTTTTAAAATTTATATTTTTTATTGTTGTATTGGTTTTATGTATTTATTTTTTCTCAAATATTTTTGATCTGAGGTTGGTTGAACCCTTGGATGTGGAACCTGCAGACACTGAGGGCCAACTCTATGTATAGACAATCTTCCAGATATATAAGGGTAGGGAGAATTAAGAGATATAATTATAAATTAGGAAGTAGTACACGAGAATAAGGTGAGAACTATGTTATTTTCTAAATAAAGTGCTTACTTGGATTTTACATTCCACAACTGCAGGCTTCCTTGTTCACTGCCCAGAAGTATTTTATTCAAGTAGGTACTTGGATGCAAAATTGCAGAAATTTTAAATACTGATTTATCAAAAGTCAATTGCAGGTATTCTTCTGCAAAAGTAAAAGTTATAATTATTTTTTATAAAATAGTTTAAAATGTTTCATATACCCATGTATTTAGCACTTAAAGTAAGTCTATCATATCAAAGATTCCAAATATCTAGAAAGCTCAAGAGGCCACTCAAAAAAATGCAAAAAATAAGAGATAAACCTTGGTGAAATTATTTTTACCAGCGCTTTTACCAGCTACCCACATTTCCATAGAAGCACCTCTAATAGAGGAGAGGAAAAGAACTTACAACCTTGAGGAGTAGGGGGTGGCATAGACATTTGTCATTTGCTGCAAAAGATTCTTTGAAATCTGAGGTTATGATTAAAATTCTTATGTTTGAATTTTGTGTTTTACTTCACAGTTCACCCATGATTAAAACAATTCTTTATTAAATTTTCCAACAAATTTGATATCAAAGAAGACACACTTCATTTAATTTTTAGGTTCACATACTATCTAGCACATTGCTGCATACTCACAGGGGTGGGTGTACCTCACAGCATAGATATAGGTGAAAATTACAGAAACTTTACTTTGAAGGCTATTTTAAAAGATCTTTGCTTCTATTTGTAACCAGAAGTTTTACTTAAGGTCATAAATAGCTCCCTGAAGACACTGGTTCAATGTGTTGCTATAAGAGCAATAAAAAAGCTGGGCCATCACCATTAAGAAAGAGCCTGGTGACTAAAAGAACCAGATCCTGTAACCTCCTAAAAGGCCTTTTAACATCCATCTGCACAGGGAATACTTTGGAATTCTGTTCTCTCTCCTTGAGCAAAGACAAAACAAAGAAAAGCGTTACTAATTTAAATAAGAACTTGGAATAACTCCCAGAAAGGCAATCTTTAGGGTATTTACTAAAAATAAACATATTGCATTGAACAATGAGATAATCAAGAGATAATATAAGCTAACAATATAAAAAGATTGAAGAACTTAAAAAGATTTAATTCACAATAAACTCAGTCTTTTGTAGTTAACTAGCTAAAATTGCTTATCTCTTTCTTACATAGAATCTTTTTCCTATACATGTTAAATATTTGTTTACTGTTTACATGTGAAACCTCTAGTATAGGAGTTATGTTTACACAGACTTTTAATTTTAAGTACACACATTATCCTAGGATAAAGCAAATAAATTAGTTAAATCTTACCTTCTGAATATATGTGCCAAATAATGAGAATGCTGTCAGCATCAACAGAGATAACATGATCCCCAAAGGGTTGTAAAAGACGTATTTCTGCCTTATGACCCTTAAAGGTACGTACTATCTACAACAAAGTTTAAAAGAAGTTTATATTACTAAGTCATCATGTTAATATTATTCATATTATCCAAAAAACATGCTGATTTTGAAGATGCTTGTGTTAAGGAATGCAGCCCAACTTTTGATTATCTAAGGTTAGATGAACACATAAATAGCAAGGGAACCAGGCATGCTCATCTGCTCCCTCAATCAGTTCAACGAGTAAATAAACTGGACTAATAAAACCCAAATGAGACTTCTGAGGCTCAGCCTTCCAACTTAGGTTAGAAAGAGTGGGCATGCACATATACCTAAGTCCCTCATCCAATTCAACTAACACAACTACATACATCCTAGAGAGATGGTATGTTCTGGAAGGCTGATCTCTACAGATTCCACCAGCAGCTGGCTTGCAGATGAGATGGGAAAGGGGGATGTAGGGTACTTTTTCCCCAGACATGTCTGCTTTGACAGAGAGACCTGTGCCCTTACAGTAGCTGATCCCCTCCATAACTATGCTCCCTTCTCCATGGTTTCAGTTCTCATCAGGGTAACACTATTACTTTTCCTTGACCCTTTGGGCCTACAGTAGTAACAACTTCCCACAGCTAATAGTCTCTGATGCCTCTCCACCTCTACTTCATTCCCCTAACTCTGACTACACCTGTGTATACGGTTTCTTTATAAAGTCTTTTTATCTGAACCACATATTTTTCCCAGGGAAAATTACAAAGGACAATACAAAAAACAGACAACATTTTCCCTGACTCTCTAAAAATCCAAACAACTTCCATAAAAGAACTCCACAGGTAAGTTATCTTCCTCTGCCACAGGCAGTGATGATGAAGGCCTGTGGAAAGAAACCTCAGACCAAGTCCCCAACAAGTGCAGTGATGCTATCATTTGGCTATCTAGGCATCCCCATTCCCACTTCCCCTTTCACTCTAGAACAGTAGAGCAGGTCATCTCTCAAGTTAGCTGTCCCAGGACAAACTTAGAAAAGAACTGGTAGATTTACAGCAAAAAAGCTCCTCTCTCAGCAGTGGAGAAAAGATAGACTCTAGCTTTCTCTGCACAGGGAAAAGCACCTGGTTTTTAGAAAAAGAGTTACGGGCTGAGTTGTAGATAATGAAGAAGCCAGTCCACATAAAGCAGTGATGTAAATATGAACCTCCCAGGAAAGCATTTTCAAAATACACATAACTAAGCCCTATCTCACCAAATATACAAAAGAAAAAACTCCCAAGATGGGACCTGACTGAGCATAAAAATTTTGAAGAAGCTGCCCAAGTAATTCTAACACTCATCTCTGCTCAAGAAAACTGAAGTAAAGCACCAGTTTTAACTAAGCCTTTTCAGAATTTGATGAATTCTGAAAATTTCTCTTCCTCTAGAATTCCTCCTCTTCCAGAAAACTGAATATACATTAGAAAAAAAAATACTATAAATTTCCAGAGTGTCCCAGATAAAGAATGGCAAAATTGAAGTTCCTTCCACTATCATGACAAACAAGTACTGACTGCAGAAAACAAACAAGTTAAAATAGTTCAGTGATACAAACCTCTTTATTACGGGCAAATGCAGAGAAAACATTCCCATAAGCAGCAAACACTAGCCTGCCATCAGCAGCCATACAGCAGATATCCTGTGGAACAGAATTACCTAGGAGAAAATATCAAAGAAATAAGGATTTTTAGGTCTTAGAACAAGAGAAATCTGAAATATATATATATAAAACATTTTTCATGGCTACAATTTTAATATACATTTAAATAAAAGTTGAGAATCATAGTATAAAATTTTGACATTATTTTAGATATCTAATAATATCAAACTGAGAATATGAAATTACCTTGACCTTTCCTAAGAAAATAAATGTCTAGGATTTGTAGACATAAAAACAATCCTAAAGAAGTGAAGCTTTCTGAGGTTATTTGGAAAAAAAAAAACCTGTCACTTAATACACAAAACTCTGGCAGATGGTCATCCAGCCTTTATGTGAAGACCTTCAGGAATACTAAGTTCACTAACTCCAGGAAAATTTCAAAAGTAAATCAAAACCTAAATCTCTAATTCTACCCTTTGGATCAACCCAAAAACTACACATTCTATATGCCCACCCTTAAAACATTTAAAGAAAATATGGTTTCCACTCAGTCTTCTCCAAGGCAAATACGCTTATCACTTCTAGCCATGTCTCACACGACATGATTTCTTCATTCCTCTCCATCACAGTCACACTGCCCCTTTCTTTTTATTTCTTCTTTTGGGGGCAGGAGAGTTAACAGACAGGAGTGTCTTAAGTATTTTTCCTGCTGCATATTTCCATAATACTATTTTATAGGTTTATCATTGACTTTTGTATTCAACTTAGGTTACAGTGCCTTTCTTCTGCCTTCTAATCTTTTTAAAAAAGTTTATCAGACATATATACTAGATTTCTTATAGGTCTCTTGTTTCTCTCACAAGGATATTTGATGGTGAAACTAGTACCTCTCAGCCCTGAGATGCCCTTTATTCTATTAAAACAGTTTGCAAAAAACTAAATAAACCTTCCAAAGGAAAAAATAAAAACAAAATGTGAGAAAAGGGAAACCTTTTCCTTACAGTAGATGGAAAGATGGAAAACGAATAATATCACTGCAGGCTGAGCATCCCTTCCACAAAATGCTTGGGAACAGAAGTGTTTCAGATTTTGGAATAATCACATAACCAGCTGAACATCCCTATTTCAAAAATCCGAAATTTGAAATGTCCCAGTGAGCATTTCCTTAGATTATCATGTCGTTTCCCAAACAGTTTCAGATTTTGAAGCATTTTGGATTTCAAATTTTTATATTAGGGATAGTCAACCTGGATTTGGTAACTAACCATCATATCAATAACTGATTCAAGCAAATACCACTAAACACTAAAAGTAGCTGGTGAAAACTTTTAAGAATACTAGGATATTTACATAGTCTCAGTGCATATTACCACAAGATACTTATTAATTACAAAGGATAAAATGGTAACTTTAAAATAGAGCCTCCTGAAAGATGTCACCTTAACCAAATGATCACTTATCACTGCCAAGAATAAGACTAACCAACAGTATGTGCCTCCTGATATAATTCACTGTGATTCCTGCCAAAGTTGCATAATCTGAATCTAATCCTGAAGTGTCCAAAAAAGCCTCAAACTGAAAGACATTCTAAACTTGCCTGTCCTTTTCAAAAATGTCAATGTCATGAAACTCAAGAAAGTAGGAAGAACTATTTCAGATTAAAGATAATAAAGCAAACATGACAACTGAGAGCAAAACATGATCCTGTCCTGGACTTTTTTTTTTTTGTTTTTTAGCTACGTAAGTTAATCAGACATATATACTGGATTCCTTATATGTTCCGTAAGTCTCAAATTTATGTCAAAATAAAAAAAAATTTCAAAAAAATACTAAACATACATAAATTCAGAATAAAGTCCACACTTACTTACTGCAACCAGTCTAAGTTTCTGAACCTGTTTAAAAAAAGAAAAAAAATGGTTAAATATATTTTCACTAATAAAAACAATTATAATAACCTAACACCTCAAGATTTTAAGATATAACCTAATGCATAAATTTGCTATGCTGTCCTTTTTAAACAATACACTTACTGATCCTAATTTTCATTATTAGGAAAGCTTCTATTTTTGACTATTTTACCAGGAGTGGTGACGGAAGGGGTAGGGAAACATTTTCTGAAATGTGTCAAACGATAGATATTTTAGGCTTTGCAGGCCATGTGGTCTCTGTTACAACTACTCAATCTGCCATTGTAGCATGAAAGTAGCTACATACAATACATAAACAAATGTATGGCTGTATTCCAATAAACTTTTATCTATGGAAACTGAAATCTGATTTTCACATAATTTTCATACGTCATGAAATATTATTTCTTTGATTTTTCTCCCCAACCATTTATAACAAAAACATGAAAACCATCTCTAACTCCTGGATTATACAAAAACAAACCGTGGGCTAGAGTGGCTTGCAGACTGTAAATTGTTGGCCCTAGTCTATGGTTACTGATCCAGCTGTGTGACCCTGGGAAAGTTACTTAACCTCCCTGTGACTGAAATTCCTCATATATAAAATAGGGACTAAAATAGCCTATTACTTTACCCACTTTATCGTATTGTTATGAGGATTCCATGAGTAAATCTGTGTAAAACAGTTAGAATGGTGCCAGTCATACAGTAAACAATAAGCATTGCCTGCTACCACCACTACCACCACCACCTATTCACAACTTGTCTAGTTTCCCTTGTAGAAAAGGGTAATCTGTATAAGTCTGACTGGAGAGAGTAAATATAGCCACAGCTGAGGGATACAGCACGTGTAGACCAAATTAGTGACTTGGGCTCATTAGTGCTGTTTTCTTTATTCCCAAGTTATTTTAAGTTTCAGAGGTCATGCCCAATGCATTGGTTGGTCTGAGTAGTGTACAGTCCTGGGGCAATAAGCATTTACATGCCAGGATATTATGATTAAATTTTTTTAAAAAGCATCACCATTGTTAGAACTGGAGGGGACCTTAAAAACCATCTTTATTATGAAAATTTCAGTGCACAGATCAATAAAGTGTTACATTTTTATAAAATGTACAAATGTGTTACTCTAATCAAAGGGTTTCTTTGAAAGGAGAACATAGGGAAAAATGTGTGTTTAACAGTGTCAGGAAAGACACTGTATCAAAGATTTCAAGAGCTCTTTGAGAGAAACACTTAAAAAAGTTCCATCTCAAAGAGGAAATATTAACCAGCAAAAGTCAACAGAGAAAGGTAACAATAAGTACTCCCACATGATTAATGGTGGCATTCTAACCCACCCTTTCTCCATTACCAACCATGGATTCCAGAAACCCATTGCTCTTCACCTCCAACCTGCCCTCACTTTGCTCTTCCACTAACTCAACTGCCTCCCAATTCCCAGCTCTTCTTGCTAATAACCCATTTAATAATCACGATCCTACAAGGAAGACAATTCTACAGCATGTTTTCCAGGAAAAAAAAGTACTTAACACTGGCTACTATCATCCTCAAGGTTTCTGCTCTCATAAAGCTTACATTCTTTTGAAGAAGACAAAACAAACAAGTAAACAGCAAAAGACTACTTCAATGAGTGATGAGCTCTTAAAGGAGAAAAATAATCACCGACGAGCAGAAGGGCCTTGACAAGTACCTTAATTTTTCTGAGACTTATTTTTCTAGTTTATATAAAGGTGCTACAGGATAATGACAACTGCCTCGCAAAGAAA
Source organism: Eulemur rufifrons (assembly GCF_041146395.1). Classification (NCBI taxonomy): domain Eukaryota; kingdom Metazoa; phylum Chordata; class Mammalia; order Primates; family Lemuridae; genus Eulemur; species Eulemur rufifrons. Next base: position 77,995,286 of record NC_090999.1, on the reverse strand, counting down.
CTGCTGCAAGGCTTAAATTAAGTGACACTCAATGTTGTTTGAAAATAGATGCTTAGGGAAAGTTTAGGGAAACTGGATTGCTATCAGATGTGAAGACTCCCCTAAATAATAATTCATTTCACCCTCTCCAGTTCTCCTAATGTATTTTAGTGTGAATTTCTAACTCGTGTTGCAAATTAAACAATAAAATGGCTTGCAAGTCTTTCTCTCTCATTAATAATGCAAGGGAGTAGAAACTTGTCTTAATCATGTTTACATCTTCAAGGGAAGATTAATAAATATCTACTGAACAAATCCATCGCTATAAGAACTGATATGTTCTCTAGTAGCTTTCCCTTAGCCAGGCTGTCGCTGAAACTCGCCGCAGGGAGACTGCAAGTAAATTAGCACGTGGATGTGATGGAAATGGCGAAATAAAACAGGGAAGAGCTAAGGAAGAGAAGAGCAAAAAGGGAAGCCCTTCGTAGGTGGGAAGATAGAGGGAGAATCCCCAGGACAGAGCTGGGGGGGCCGGGAGGGTGATTCCCGGGAAGCGGGCAAAGGAAGAAGTCACTCACGTCATAGGTATGGAAACTCTTGCCCACGCAGGTCGTCACGTAGAAGCGGCGCTTAAGCGCGCTGTACCGCACCACGTGTGGAATGTCGTTGCTGAAAAGCCCCAAGGCCCGGAATCCCGCAAACAGCGTGCTGGACGTGCGGCTTTCGGAGCCAGGTTCCATCTCCGCAGCGGTCGTGGCTCCTCTCTGCTTGGGTCCCAAAGGAAACCACGCACCCAACCCTTCCCGTGCTCGTAGAACAATCTTTGCAGGAGCTGGAGACTCAAGAGCGCTTCCGGTGCCCGCTGCCAATCGCATCTACGGAGACTGACTTCAGTGCAATAGATAAAGGGCTCCCTCCGGAGCCCGCAGAGGAGGCGCAATTTCGGTTCCGAGGGCCACAGTCTCCATCTCCTTGCCTTGCGTTGCTTTCCAGCTCTTGATGCTGGAGGAAACTAGTCACTCTTAGGCAGGACTGTAGGGGAGCAACGAGGAAGAGCCATATTCAGGAAAGTGGAGGGGAGACCAACGTCTTAACATAAATGGAAATGGGTTAAACGTGGGATTATTTAAAAGTGTATAAAAACATGAGACTGTGGAGAAAATTTGAACACTGAATTATCTGATGATTATAAGGAATTATGGTTAATTTTTTATATGTGATAGTAGTATTGTGATTATGTTTTTTAAAGATCTTTATCTTTTGGAGATACATACTGACAAATTTACAGATGAAATGATGTGTTGTCTGGGAATTCACTTCAAGATAATTGGGGATGGAGGATGGGGTTTACATGAAATGAGATTGATAATAGTTGAAGCTGAGGAATGGGTATGTTAGAATTCATAATACTATATTCATAATACTTATGCTTTGGTGGAAGATTGAAATTTTTTATAATAAAAAAGATTTTTTTTTTTTACTGAGTTTGTTCATACTGAAATAGACTGGAATATTAACAGACTAGTAATTTTTTACCTCTGAGTTATAGAAATATAAACTAATGATTTTAACTATTAGATGTATTTTTTTTTTAGAACTTTCTAAATTGTATATAATGCAGATGTTGCTTTTGTAATCAGAAATAAATACTTTTGGACATATTGGCAGTTTGGAGGAAAAATTTAAAAAAAAATTCCCAACCAGGAGTTTACAGTGTACAAAGCCAATGACACACATTATCTTAATATAATCCTCAATATAAGGTTGTGAGATATTTAGAGTAAAAACTATATTGCTGTTTTATAAATGAAGAAACTGGTTCATTGGGGCTAAGTGATTGCCCAAAAGTTCCAAACTTATTTAGTGCCAAAATGCAGACCAGCACAAGGTTTAGAAAAGGAGGAGAAGAAGAGGAGGTCACTGAAAGGCAACTGGAAGATGAGAGAAATATGCTTTCAGCCATTATGTTTTTAAGACCAAACATTGGGCCACATGATGGATGTGGTTTCACATTAGATGAGGAACCTGAGGTTCCCAGAGGTTATCTTACTGTCACATTAATAATGGTAGTGTAGCAGTTTAAATTTAGACCTGTCTGACAAATTAGATCTATGTTCTTTGACCTACAACTGGACAGTGTGATAAAACTTTAAAAATTAGAACAGTCATGGAAAATCTAGTAGTATGGTAGCATTAGATATGCATATTACTGTTGTGCTGTGATCTTTTGAAGAGAGAATGTTATGCGCTGATTTTGAGTTTTCCATTTTCACCAGTTAGCCAGAGTTCATTTCTCCCCACTATTTGCTTACCTGAGCTACTGACTATTCATCTGCCAGCAAAGTGTGTAAATACGTGATAGGAGGAAGAGAACTAGCTATTACCCTTTTAATTAGAGATGCCCCCAAGGACGTTAGTATCAAGTTAGAATTTTAAAAGCAGAGGACTGGGGTCTAGGATGCTATGGTAGATTTAGTACATTATTGACAAATGAGCATTTTCAATTCAGTTCAATAAATTGGGGCTTCACAATATTCAGGTAAATAAAATATATAGTTATATCATGTTGTCATTTTGAACCTTTTTTTAAAAAAGTGGTTAAATATGACTGTTTTCGAGTACTTTATGTAATACAGTTTCTTTTTTGTTACTGACTTTGTGTACTGTGATAGCCAGCCTTGAAGATTGCCCTTAGTGATTCTTGCCTCCTGGTATTCGTGTCTTCGTGTAGTCTCCTCTCACACTGAATAGAGTTGACCTATGTAAGCAGGCTAGATTAGAAACAACACTGAAGATTCTGACTTGCTCCCTGTTGGGTCACTTGCTCCAAGGAAAGTCAACTGCCATGTTGTGAGGATACTCAATCGGTCTTATGGAGTGGTTCACATAGCAAGGAACTGAGGGCCTCTGCAGTTGGGATTCTTTTTCACACCAAACACTTAGTTGAGAATGGGACATTATTTTATTTTGCAGATGTGATGTTGAGTTCTGACTCATAGTACCAGAAAAAACATCACTACCTATGATTGTAAAAATATGCATTATCTCGCAAATTTTACTTGCAATGTTAGCTTTCATTCACTGGCAATTAATTGGTTATTAAGTCAATTTAAATTGTAGGCTTAGAGAAACCACAGGGAAAATATTAAGCATTGTTAGCTATATATTTTAATCTAAATAAAAATGTATCTCTATTGAAATAGAACATTGGATTTTTAAGGTTCTTCCACAATGACCACCTAAACAAACTTCTGTTTGTTTTACTTTCTGCCAGTTTTGAAGGAAAGACATATTGAATAACGATATGATGCCTAAAATTGGGGTTAAGGTATAGTCCCAAACATGGTGGTAATTATAATTATCACTTAAAGTAATTAAATTAGAATTTGGAGTATCATAATTTTTCAATTCTGAATTGCTCATTTTTCTGTGTTTTAATTTATTGGAGCTTGTGATATATCATGAAATTGGTATACTTAATGTAGATTTACATTATTGTGTTCATGGTGACAGTCTTTTCATTACAGACTTACTTGAAAACCTGTAAATGGATATTGCACCTTGCAAAGAATTGAGAAAAATTGATTGTGTCAAATGATAATTAACCAATCAAATTTGGCATTTGCTATTTTGAATACTTAGAATGGCACACCCATTCTAACCTTTGACTTAATAAGTACTTTCAGCAAAATGCTTTGGTTCTCAGTTCAAAGATCAGCAAAATATAAAGGAATGAGATGTATTATTATTCTAGTTACCTTCTTCTTTGAAACAGGATTATGCATGAATAAACATATAGGAAGATATTAACAGATCAAAGATGGTTTTATGACAGTTATTGTGACTGTTTCAAACTCTGCAGTTAAAAACAATAAGAACAATAATGATAGACTTAATTTGGATCAAGAGTCAAATTCCAACTGGTAGGCAACTGCCAGCCTCAGAACAAAGTAAATAAATTGATAGTGGACTGCGTAGCAGACTGCACTTTTGTGGTGTGCCACACCAGAACATCAGCATGGCCCAAGTGTGTGCCAGAGGTGAGGATGTATATGGTGGTGATTATGAGGTAGCCAGGGAGAACTTTATGGACTGACTTTGCCTCATCCCCTGCCAAATAGGAGGTCCTCAGAAACACAGATGTGGTTATAAGAAGATAGGAATCTGAATCAAATGAAAAAGGCAGTGTAGTGTAATAGAAAGAAAATTGTTCCAAACTAGATGTTGTCCTTTATCTACCATTTGACCTAGGACATATCGCTTAATTTGTCTAGGCCAGAGTTTTTTTCTGTAATTGGTGATTATAACTTGGGTTCCCACAGAAGACAACTGGTATGCTTGGAGCAGGATTTTATCCTTATGATAAAAAAAAAAAAAAAACCCTGAATGGACTAGCTCAGTAATGCAGTGGAAAGGGCAGTGTTCTTGACTGCTTTGGACAACTGTTCTTGTCACTACACTGGGACATTTCAAAAGTGACAAAGGGGAACACACATAGACTCCCTGGGGAGTAGAACTGATTATGTGGGGGAGGGAAGAGGTTATTTGGGCAACTTGGATGGGTGCAGATACCTCCTGGGGAAAAAAGAGATAAATATTAAATGTTATTTGGACCTTTGGATTATGTAAGTACTTCTTGAGATATGCTGTCAAAAGCAGACAGTTAAGAGTTCAAAAGAGGAGCTCATACTAGTAGAAAGGGGAATCTGGACAGTTGATTAGAGCTAAGTGCTTTGGAATGCTGAAGAAGACTGATTCTGGTACAGTGGGTGTTGGAAGCTCCACCTCGTGGGTAGCTGCCAGCTGCCCTACCACGGTGAAGGTTTCAGAACAATCTCTGAGTGTGCGAACATGAACTAAAACAGTGGTGACCTCACCAGGACTGAAGTTCAACATACAGAATAAGCTTTTAGTGTTTTATTTCCATATACCTTTCATTTATGAAAATTTTTTGGCATCCTAATGATTTATTTTATAATGCTTGGAACAAAAAAGAGTCTTGAACACTTGGGATGGTCAGATAATTAAGGAGCAGATGCTAACAGAGTGATAGCTTATTTGATGCTTGATATATTGTACTTTCATTTTCACCCCGAATTTTTAATAGCAGTGCACATTTCTAACCCTGTTTGAGGTATGACTTGAAAATAAACAAGATTCTAATTATTTGTAAATATTTATTCAAATTCAAAGAGAGAGAAGAAAAGCATCTCATTGTACCATTAAACTAATTTATTAGGTGTATTTTATTTTAATATTTTAGCGGGTAAGCTCCATGAAGATAGTGATTATTTTCTGTTTTGTTCATTAATACATAACAAGTACCCAGAACAGTACCTAGAGCAAAAGAAGTGCTCAATAGATATCTGTTTAACAAAAAAGCTACATTTAAGTAGTAAAATGCTACAAATGTGGAATGCTTTCTTTTTTGTATCAGTCATGTTCCCTCACAGAGTAATCAATTGTTTACTGTAGCATTCTAAATACATATGCTCCCTCCTGTAAGAAGATTTATGTCTCTTTCTTTTGTCCACGACTTGTAAGTCCTTCAGGGTGGGACGGGAGTAGGAAGCATTTGACTTGCTTTGGGCAGTGCATGTGAGCAAATATCATGTTCACCATGTCCCAGGAAAAGCTTGAATAGTTATTTCATGTTTCTGCCAACTCTCTTGTTCTTTTCTTCTACCACAAAAGAAAGGCGTAAATCAGATAGGGGCCACTTTTTCAACCTGGGTTCTGGAATGAGAAGGTCTGTGGACAAGCCCTGGAGCTGAGTTGCAGGTGCCTATTTGTAATGTGAGTGAGAATTAACTGCTGTTGTTGCAAGCCAATGGGACCTGGTACTTGTTTGTCATCTCATCATAATCTAGCAAAAAAGCCTATGTGAATTCTGGTGAAAGATGTGAAAGTTAGTGTATAAAAAAGCATTTTAAAAACCTAGTTTTTTTTTAATGGAAGTATTAAAGCTGCATTACAGAAAGTGAGTACTAGACCACAAGGTTCACAAGTGATAAGTGTCCTCTGGTATGATTTTAAGATTTCCAAATTATTCATGTGTTCAGCTGTGTGCCCAGGAATGATACAGAATAAAGGCTCACTGGATATTTGATACTTGAATAAATGCAAGTTTAATTTTTATTTTGCGTTTTTTGGGGGGAGGAGAAGGAAACATTGTGGGGAAAGAAGCCTGTGGGGAATAGTGTCAGACTACAACAACACTGATTAATTTTGGCATAGGATAATTTTCCATTTGCATACCTACAGAAGTAACGAGAGGAGAAAGCAGGTGGCAGACATCAGATGGTTTATCTGATAGTTGCTGCTGCCAATTCAGTTTCTGACTCATTATAGCCTTTAAGGAAGAGTTTACTCTTGGAAAACAGATATTTGACTTTTAATTTCATTTTAATTAATTCACTCATTTGATCAGCATATTTATTAAGAATCCACTATGTGTTAGACATTGTACCAGGAAAAGAAATGGGCTGCACCCATGAGATATCACCAACTTGTCCTCAAATTCCACATCTGTTTGATGTATTTACTCCAAATTATTCCACAAATTCTTATATCCAAGATGTCTGCTTCAAACAATCTAAATTCATACCATTTGAAATCTCCTGCCATCCCTTTGCCCATTAGAAGAACAGCTAGCAGAAGAGAGAGAAGATGGGGAGTGTGCAGGGGCATAAAAATAGTGCATCCATGAACACGGTCTTGAAAAGGAGCATCTCCAGCTATAATTGCCAAAGCCACAATCTACTGGCATTAGAGTTGTTTATAGGAGGTGCCTTAGTCTGTTCATGCTGCTATAACAAAATACCTGAGACTGGGAATTTTATAAACAACAGAAATTTATTTCTCACAGTTCTGAAGGCTGGGAAGTCCAAGACCAAGGTGCCAGCAGGCTTGGTGTCTGGTTAAGACCTGTTCCTCATATATGGCACTAAGTATCCTTACATGGCAGAAGAGGGGAAAAGCAAAAGGGCCCAGGTTAGTTCCCTCCAGCCCCTTTTTAGGGCACTAATCCGTTCATGAGGGTGGAGTCCTCAGGACTTAATCACTTCCCCAAATACCATCACAATGGAGATTTAAGTTTTAACATGAATTTTGGAGGGAGCAAACACCCAAGCCATATAGGAAACAATGTGAAATATGCCAAAGGATGTCATCCTCTACATGCTTACATATCCTGTACTTCTGCCATCCCAGGTCACAGTTTCAGGCTTGTTCCTCATGATATTGGGGCCTGCCTTCATCTTGCTCATCCTCATCCCCACTTCAAATTATTCCATAAATTGAGCTTAATTTATCTTTTCTTGGCATTTACATAAATTGCAGCAGTCAACAATAAGAAAAAATAACCACACATACAGGAAAAACAAAACCAAAACTAAAACCAAATCTTAACTAGTTCACAGAATGGGAAATCAAGAGGTAGGGTGAGTTCAAGGTTGATTGATTCACTTGTTTGATTATATAATTAAAACCACAGGTTCTTTGCATCTTATTTCTCTGCCATTCATAGCTTCACCTCAATGCTGGCCTTTGGATAATTACCAATTGTAATTGTCACTGCATGCTTCTTTGTTCACAGGCTATCAGAGGGCAAATATATCATCCTGTTGCCTTTTTTTTTAAAGTGAAGAAACATTTTTTTTGAGTTTACAAAAAACAAACTTATACTTATATTCATCACCAAATGTGGCCATATGCTTATCCTGAACAATACCTGCATCAAAGGAATTCCAAAAGATATTCTCAAAGTTACTGCTAGAACAAAAACAATTGGAAAAGGTAATACTTTTGAATAATGAAAAGGAGGGAACATTAAAAAAATTAGTTTAATGTTATTCTCTGGTATAATTGTCAGTTGGTTTGTAAGATTAAGGAAGGAATGCGATGGAGTGCAAAATATAAGTGGAAATACAAAAATGCAAAATATAGGTGGAAATGCAAAAACATAAGTGGAATAAAATTCCACTTATATTTTTGGATAAAATTTATTGATTTGTAGGTTTGGAGGATGATATAGGTTTAGTATTTTTGACTTCTGTAAAGCATTTGATAAATTTTCCCCTTGACCTTTATTTTGATATGCATAGAATGAGGAAATGGCGATTAGATTCTGTAAAGTTAAAGGAACCTCTTTTTTTTTTTTTTTTTTTTAACAAAGATCATGGACAAATGACTTTTTTAGCCTATAGAGTTGCCTCCTTTGAAGGTGAACAGAGCGTGGTCCTTCCTTGATCAACATTTTTCCAATAACTTGAATTAAGCCATAGGAAGTCTATGAGGGAGAATTAAATAATAAATAACAGAATCAAGATTCAAAGTTTCAAGATCTCAATATGCTGGAATGATAGGACAAAAATCAATAAGAAATGCTTAACAGGAATAAATGGAAAGACCCATTTTTAGGTTAAAATTATACAAATAATGTAGAACTATGAAGACAGAATATATAACAATGCAATGATGCACTAGAAGCAGATATGTTTTAATTTGGATTTCCCCCTCCAAACTTCTCCTTCAAACCCCCACACAATAATGTAATGTCCTGTGTACAAGAGACATCTAAAAAAAGGGATTCAGAATGAGTAAAATAGTGGGCATATATTATTACTTTGCAAGTAAAATGTGGAGAGTTTATAATGGCAATGGTTACAATTTTCAATAAAGAGCTTTCATGGGCCAGGTGTGGTGGCTCACACCTGTAATCCTAGCACTCTGGGAGGCTGAGGCAGGAGGATTGCTTGAGCTCAGGTGTTCGACACCAGCCTGAGCAAGAGCAAGACCCCCCTTGTCTACTAAAAATAGAAAATAGAAGGAAATTAGACAAGCAACTAAAATAGAAAAAATTAGCCACTCATGGTGGTGCATGCCTTGTAGTCCCAGTTACTCAGGAGGCTGAGGCAGGAGGATCATTTGAGCCCAGGAGTTTGAGGTTGCTGTGAGCTAGGCTGATGCCACAGCACTCTAGTCTGGGCAACAGAGCAAGACTGTCTAAAAAGTAAAACAAAAAAACCCTCATTTTTTAGACATTAGATTAAAATAGATTAAAAAAATCAATAAGAGAGCAAAACTAAAACTTTAGGGATGCAGAGAAATTAATGGCAATAGACTTTCACCTAGCTCTCTCCATCTCTGACCCTCTGAATGAAGGAGACAAGTTAGGATATAGATTATGTGAACAGCATAATTAACAAGGTAGTACCAATAGGTATATATTCAACTTCATATGCTTAAATGAAAATTTGCAACTTTGTTTTCATTGACCACGAAGTATTGATAAAATTGACCACATACCAGTTCACCAAGAAAACCTCAATACTTTTCAAAAATTAGAAATGTACAATACATATTTTCACAATATTTGGGAAAGTTCTTACTAGATTAATATGATGCATCTTCTTGCACATTATTTTTACTTGATAGTATAAGTAATTTAAATGATTATTTTTATATTAAAATATGTATGGGATACATAGAATAAAACATGTAAGTTACACAAATTTTTAAAAATAAAGAAAATTTTCATGTGATGATATTGAGCTGTCTCCTTTCTACCTAATCCTTTATTTCTCTTTGCTCTTAGGGGTATTGGGCCCAAAACTTTGAGAAAAATTGAGAGTATTTCTTTTCACGGTTGAGTGTAATTTAGTCAGTGTATCTTTACTAAGGTGGAGTTAATAGACTTAAATTGTTGTCCCCCTCTCCAACTTTCACACAGGAAATTGATGAATACTGGCCTATTCTAGACCCAAAGGAATTTCTCTTATAATGGCATTTAAAGCCCTGGGCCAGGTTTTTAGACAAAGATTTTTAGAAAGCACATATGTCCTGATTTTCCTCAGGGTAAAAGAAACTGCGCAGTCAGCTACACTCTGAGCTTCTCTGGGTAAAGACTGTGTTTTACATGCTTTTGTATCCCTAGTGCTTGGCTGAAGGCTTGGCCCATACTAGGTGCTCTTTAAATGCTTATTGGATATATAGCATAAACTTCCTCTTACCTATTGGCAAGTAACATGGATGTGAGGGCATTGCACTTTTCCTGTTCTATCATGGCTCAGCCACAACCAACCTTCAGGGCACTGGTTGGGGGAACATTTTCACTCCTAAGGAAAAAATCAGTGTATTCTCATGTGTTCTATTTTGTCCTGTGTTGTACAGCTAGGGTTGCCTTTCTCACTGGTGTCCAGGGGATTCTGAGTGGAAGGTAAGTGGGAGGGTGCCTGTGGCTCTAGCCTGCAGCAGGAATTCAGGAATGGATTTGACATACCCTCTTCACTTTTGCAATCTTTGTTTCTTCTAGGTGTCATAAAAGTTCAACAGGGAAAAGAGGGAAGGACTAGTGACATCATTTAAGAAAAGGATAATTGGAATGCATTCCAAAGCTACCTATCTCCAAGTATTCTCTCCTACAGGCAAGGCCAACAAGTACAATGCAAGGAGGAAGTGTTCAACAGGCTCCAAGGATGAGCAGATGTAAAAACCTGAAGAAAAGTGGAATCCCTTAGAAAATATGTGTGAATATTGTCAACTAAGTTTAAAACACCATTCAAAAGAGACTATGAATAATTTGGGAATTATTTTATTAAGAAATATATAGTGTCAATTACAAAGGAACATGTACATTTTCAAAAGTGCTCACAAAATAAATTAAAAATACATTCTATAAATGTAAAAAAATATATATTGTAGCTATGACAAAGGTACTTTTTCAGGATCTACCTGTATAAACCACTTGCCTTACAATACTTTCACAATGTCTTGCTTGAAAATTATTTCAAATTGCTTTATAATATTTATAACATTTGTGTACCCTGTTTTGCTTTTATTTTCTCCTTTTGTAACTTTTTCGTATGACAACACAAGTGTCACTACATGTAGAAGAAATGCCTGCCTTTTAAACAGAGTTTTAGATGCTATCATCGAGTTCAACATTTTTCCTTCTTCAAGGGAGAAAGTTCTCCTTCTACTACACTTTCAGATTTTTCCCTGGAGTAAGGTTTACACAGTTCCAGCTGAGAATTACCATCATTAGCCATTCATCAATGTTATAGAAGTTTCCTCAATATTTGAGGGGTAGTACTTCTCCTGCATTATAAACTTACATTAAAAAATAAAAGCTTACAAAAATAAGTTAAGAAACCCTTCTGTAGTTAAAAAAAACAACCATGGGTGGTGTTTTAAATATCACAGTTAGAGTTAATGTTCCATCTACTTAACAAAGATGATTTACTTTCCTGCTGAGAGATATGACTGTAATAAAGATCGTTTATTTTGTTTCCGAAAAGTCCGACAAAAACGACCCCACAATCCTAGTAATTGTGAGACTTGTTCCAGGCATTTATTTGTTGTGACTTCTCTTTTCTTTCTTTTCTTCGCTGCCTGGGTATTATGTATCTGTGGAATAGGAGAATCAATAGTCAAAATTAATTTTCACAATCTTTAACAACAGTTGAGTGCAGGTTATGTTGCCCGTTCTATGCAAATCCATCTCTCAGTGTGTCCCCAAAGCACCTGCTTACTATGTGCTACTACGTGCTTTTCCCAGAGGAATGCTCAGCTTCTCTCCACCCACCTACTCTTGCCCCAAGGCCAAACACCACCTCTTCGCAAAGCCTCTGCTAATTGCTCAGACCTTTTCTTTCAGTAATTCTTCAGTGTGTGTCATTTAACTTGGCTCTCACATGTTGTTCTTAATATTGCATCATGGGTATTCCCCACAGTGCTGAGCACAGCGTCTTATATATAGAAAACACTGGATATTTATTGAGTGATGAAATAAATAAATAAATTGCCGATTTCATGATCTCTGACATGACCGTAAGTTCCTCATGGGCAGGACCTATCTTACACCTCTTTATAGACATAGTTCAGTAAACCTAGTCTGTTTTTTAGACCCAAAGTGCTCCTGCCCTCTGTACTCACCATCTAGGTGTCTCACAGACACCCGAGGGTATAGTCTAAAGAGGATTCTGGTGTATCCTTTTACCTGAATTACCTTTGAGTAGTGACAGACTGGGCCTCCTAGACACACACTATTCCGATTGACAAAGTCACTAGGTTACTAAGCAAAAATCTTACATTCTAAAATCTGTTAAATAGTAATTATTATAGGGCTTAGACTCCTCTTTTGGGCATAAGAGGGGACTGAAATAAATTTCTCCCAATTCCGCTTTTGTCACATGCTGTCCAAGAACTTGATTTAGCCTATCCTCTGTGCTTTTCTCATATGAATGACTTTTATCCTGACCATCTGTAGATTTGGCAGGGTGTCCTTGATAAGAAGGCATAGAGCCAAACAGGTTTCTCATTGGCTACCTGGTATTGAGTTTCTAACTCAAGCTCAACCCAGATCAGCCCTATGGCTTCAGTTTCCAACCCCTAAAAAGTGACAGTCTTGGCCGCCCAGACACTCGGGTTGCAGACTAATAAAGGCCACCTGGTTAATAAGCAGCAGTCATACATATCCGCAGTTGTTTACCTTTCTTAAACTTGTCATCATGAAGATAAATTCTCTGCTTCATTTGCCAATAAAACAAGTATTTGTTAAGCACTGGTTATGTGCCAGCTACTGTTACAACTGCTTTTACATGTATTGACTCATTTAATTCTCATAAACACCCTGTATAAGGCTTACTAATATGATACTTATTTTGCCCATGAAGCCAAGACACACAAAAGTAAGTCATTTATCCAAGTCTTTACATTAGAAGTTATAGGCTAGGATACAAAGTCAGGCAGGCTGTCTCCATAGTTTCTACTAACTCTCTACTACACTACCTATCTCCATATTTAAAGTTACACATTCATTCAAATGCATATAATTTCATGTGCAAAAATCTAGTATGTAAAGAGACAGTAATAGCTCCCATACAGGCAATTAAGCAAACATAAGGTACAGACTTTACACATAATATAACATTTTAGGAAAGAAGCATACAATCATTAAGTGATAAGCCCAAGCAGTGTCGTTCAGACTTTGAAATGGACAAGAGCCTCTTAAGGAGCCTCATACTCTGAGTTTTTGCTTCTGAAGCTCTAGGTTGGAACCCTCCGAATTGGCATTTTTGAACGGTCATCCTCCCATGCTCCCGGACATTCTGATGTAGAAGGCTCACTGATCATTCCCTGCAACACTGACCTAAGGTTTAGAACCGGAATTCAGCCCACACAGAAGCAGAACCCTAGAGTGCGTTTGACTCCAGGCGTCAACACGGGACTAACTGACAACCTACAGTGTTTACCTGGCTCATTTGCTCTTCAAAAGGTAAAACCTGAATAAAAATCAGAGAAAGCCTTCTGCACCAAAGCCCACGTTTAATTCAAGATTAGCTTCAAAGTGTCACAAAGCGAGCAGCCGAGGCGCCGGGCGTACCTGAATTCTCGAGTAGTCCGGGCACTGCAGAGTGAAGGTCGCGTCAGTTCTCAGCGCAAACGCTTCCTTGGCGAGGGACGCGCAGCCGCGGGTGGGACTGAAGGTTAAGCGCTCGATGGCAGTGAGGCAATCTGCCTGCTCACAGGTGGCAAAGTTTACGAGAACAGGAGAAAACGCCAGAAAGAAAAATAAAAGAGAGAGAGTTGTTATGGATTGAGTGAAGAGGGCGGCAAGGGGTGGGGGAGGAGCGGGAGACACGACGGAAACGTCTGGAGGAAGAGCGCAGGGGTCACGGTCGAGGTGAGGGCGGAGAAGGAGGGGCCGTGCGAGAGTCGCCGAGAGCGCCGGCCGCGACTGGACCGTCACCGCGCTCGCTCCGCCCACGCTCCCGCCCGGGAGGCTGCTAAAAGCCGGCGCCCTGCGCTAAGGCGCCGGACCCCGGCAGGTGGTGCCCCTGACGTCCTTCCCTGGTCCCGGTTCCCGATTTGCCTTTCCTTCTAGGGGACAGTTGGAAGCCTCTGCCGGAATCCCGTTCGGTCCGGAGAGAGACTTCCTCCCCCTAAATTGGAACAGAAGTGCCTTCCTAGCTGGGTGCAGCCCCACTCTGGCAGCCCAGATGTCCCCCTACCCCGCCGGCGTCGCCCCAGAGCCTAGTCACTCGCCCGGGGTTCTACACACCGCGGCATACCCTCTCCCCTGCTTTCTGGAGAAAGTCAGCAGCACTGACCATTCTACTCACCCGGTTGTTACAGGAGACAGTGCTGTTGAACTGGGTACTTCTGGCCTAAAAGAAAGAAAGAGAGAGAGAGAGAGAGAGAAAAAATACAGCAAGAGGGGAAAAAACTCTTAAGTCGACGGACGTATAAGATCACTTCCCCGCTCTTGCTTCCAGACTTTTTTTCATATTATTTATTTCATCTTATTATGGGAGTACAAAAGTTCAGGTTATATATATTGCCCATGTCTTTAAAGGTGCTCAGTTAGCAGTTTCTAGTTAGGTACCTGTTTGCTATGTCATTGACAAGGCAGTGAAATATTTAGTCTTTATATGGTGCTGGCTAGTGTTTGAAACTGGACATCAAAAGGTCTCAGAGGGAGCCCTCGCTTCCTCCCTCCCTCAAACAGGGACACCTGCACACAGCACAGGGCATGGGAGCAATAATGCCATTCTTTGGCAAACATGTGCCCTGTAGCCATTCATGCATGCAAACTCTATCTAGAAATTAGAATAATCAGGAAAATGATTTCTACTGTATATTCAGAAGTCCAAAGTACACCATATCCTGTAATAGCAACCTGAAACATCTAGAACACTAGGAAGACCTGAAGCACAGCTTCACTCCTTAGCTGTCCTCACTCCTTATGGTTTAGCTCACAAGAATTCCTCTTTCTTATTCTTTCTTTCTCAAGCCCTCATCTCCACTGTCTTCTTACTGCATAGTCAGAGCAGCAGTTTAGCAGAAGGTAGACACTCTTGTTACATAATGTGCTACCTATTGATACCCGCTCCTCATCCGCATCTGCACACTTAGAATGTGCCAATTTCTAGATAGTCATTTTAGATGCCAATATATTTGAATATCACTTGTAAATATTTCTGACAAAATGCTGGACCATGATTTTTTTTCCAAATTATTTTTCTTTTCTAGAAAGTTAGATTATAGTTTAAGTGCATGTATGCCTACCCTTCTGAGGAGAATACATTTGTTTTAAAAAATGTTTCTTCACTTACCCCATTCATGTATTCCTTCAGGTCATCATAAATAGTTTTCTGATATTTCTGTTTAATCTTCTCAAAGTCACAGTTAGTGAAGTTGTAAGTTAGCACCAGCCCTACCAGTTGCAAGATGAAGATCTTCCTGAAAAAAGCTGACAGAACAAATAGTAAGGCATCAGGGAATGCATTTGGAAAGCCGATTCCACCCCAGTTGCACACTAAACTCGTCCCACCAAGACTGAATTGTGTCTAGATCTGCAAGGCCTGCCTTAGGGGCCAGCGCTCAGGCACCCGTCTTTGCCTCTCATTCCCAGGACACAGGAGGCCCAAATATTCACCCATGCTATTGCCTTAAGTTGGAGTCTCCCTGATGCTCCAGAGCTTTCTGGCTCCACATATATAACACCTAAACGCCTACGGGCTCTTTTCTCCTAGGCCAATGATTTTCTTCCATGTCATTCTCTTCCTTTATAGAATTCTGAATTGATGATGTGAAAGAAAAAAATTAGGACTAGCCAAATCTATGGAATTTTAACATTAGTAAAATTATCAGGAATTTCCCTCACCTTCCTTCTTTTTTCTTTGCCCTAAACCCTTAATATGTGCTTGAATGTGCTTTAAGAAATGGATACCAGTTTCTTTCTGCTACAGGGTGGTTTCCATGGCCAACCTTTTTCTCCTTAGGAAAAACACTTAAGAAACCAGCAGCTCTCTAAGTAGTTGGTACCTCTGCCTGTGCATCCTGAACACCTCTGACCATTTCCTTTGGCCACTTTCGACGAGTGTTTTGCCTCCTCTTTGGCTACTGAGAACTCATGTGCTTCCTTAAGGGATGCTTTGGAGGGTGGGTGAAGCTTCACGCCTGGACAGTGCTTCCACGTGAGAGCATTAAATGTGCAGCCAGGACCAGATCCTTAGGGGAAGGAACGATAAGAGCTTGAAATAAACGGAGAAGGCTCTGATGGGCCTCATCCTCAAAAACCCTACTTTCCAATGCTCCATATCAATTTCGGGAAAAGCGCCTATTCTTGGTTAGTGGGGGGGCGCCTCAGGGGCAGAGATCTCCCCTAGTACGTCCTCATAGGTGTCAAGAACTTTTAAAACCACAAAGGCCAGCTCCCTGTCGCCGTACAGCCCTATTCTTAAGGCCAGTGTAAGACTGAGGGACGCGACTGCACAACCCCGGGCAGACCGCACTGTTTGGTGCTCAGCGGTGAGCACACGGAGATGCTGTCCAGAGCGCAGCTGTTCCAGAAGCAGCGCACGCTTCGGTGCGCCCTGCCTCCCTTGCGCTTAGCCCCGCGCAGCCAGCCTGGACAACTTTGGCCATTTAGGTTCTGAGTCTGGGCACTGGTTTAGGGACCCGAGAAGTGGTAAACTAGTGGGCTCGGATTTGCACTCGCAAATTCCTTAATCCGGAAAAAGGAGTTTGAGCGCAGCTACGTGAGTCAGGGAGAGCTCCCGAGAGCATGACTAGCAGTCTTCCCAGCTCGAGCAGTGCCAACAGAGGATCGAAGAGAGGGAAGGCGGACATCGATCCGGCTGCTGGGATGAACCCCACTCCGCCGAGCTTGGTCCACGCCGCTCCGGGCCCTCTTGACGTCCAGATCCTCTCTGTCATCCCCCCAACTCCCTCCCCTTTCGTGTCAGAGCCTGCATAGCTCCGGTCCTTGGGGAAGTTCCTAGGAATCACCGCGGAGAGCCCACGAGGTTGGGCGCCCCACGTGAGTCCCAGCAAATGTCACAGGTCACGTCGTGCCTGGGAAGGAGACCAGGGAATGGCTAGGATTGCGGGAAAAACAGTGTCAGGGCAAATTCCAGCAGGAGGTAAACTTTATTTATTTTTTCTTTTTCATAGAAGGCATTCAACAGCTGTGCCAGTACAGCTGGACCCAGTTCGCTGATGTTAGGTCTGAGGATAAAAATTGTGGTGATAACAGGAGTGTCAGAAAGCCTCTGATTCACTACTGACTTCAAAGATGGGCTTTTTTGGAACCCTCCAAGTCTGAGACTTAAGTCATTTCATCATTCTTTGAAAAAAAAAAGTCCCCCCCTCCCCTTTCCCTATCACCAACTTCTCAGGGTGTTGTGAGATGGTGCCAAAGCCTGATTCAGCCGTTGTGACATCAGAGATGATTCTGGTTAGCAGCTGGACATTGGATTGGCAGACAGGAGCTAGAGATCCAGATTTCTTCACTGGGTTAGGCTATCTCCAAGGGACAAAGGCAAGAGCATGGGGCTGCATCTGTCTCCCTCCCCTCACATGTCTTCCCTTGTCCTGGCTTGCTATAGGGCCAGGAAGTGTGAGTCTCCACTAGTAACTTCAGGTACATGTCTTAATTACTGATGGGCACAAGGATGGGAGAAGGCAGCCACTGCCATTTCACTTGCATTCTTCTGGAGATGTAACCAAGGCTGCCTCCATTTCTTTGTATCTTCCTTGAAAACATTGTGTCTATAATCAGTGTCTGTCATGGTAGAGATGGGATGGGCAGGGTGCCTGCTCCTCAAGCATCCTGGAAGGCATCTATCTCTTTGTCTGTTAAACACACTGCTAAACACTTGTCCTATGGCCCCCAGTGTCTTTATCTATAAATGTGTGACCTCTTAGATCACCTTGATTATATTACTTTTCTGCTCACAAACTTTTGCTAGACTTGAAGTTGTTTTGAGATTTACAATTATCCCTCCCTCATTGGCTCCAAGCTGTCTTTCCAGCCTTATTTTCTTCATTCTCTTAGGCTTCTGCCAAACAGTATCTGAAGGTAACATGCTCTAATCATGCTCTGAGCTTTCTTTTTCCCAACCTCACACCCTCAGGTGTTGGATTCTCATGTCATTCAATGTTCATCTAATTTGACATCTCCGAAAGTGGTCTCCTACCTGGATGTGACCTCACTATTCTTTAAGCCATATTTATTTTGGGCTTCCCTCTTATGGCTTCCATAGATTATGTAATATTTCAATAGTGTTTTTCAACCTTATCTTTTTATTAGATTGTGAATTCTTTAAAAGCAGGTAATGTTTTATAATAATATGTTTAATATCTATTTATTTTTTCCAAAGGCATTTTTTCCAAAAGCATTTAGCACCAAAACATTTATTATAGTAAGGTAAAAACCATTTAAGATAAGACAAAAGAATGGAATCAAAGAATAAAGGAGGTCAGGATCAGATGTAGGGCAGCCCATGGAAAAGCATTATTAAGAACTGGAGAATTAAGACAATTGAATTCGAAAGAGAGTTCTGAGCTTCCAAAGAGCCAGAACACAGCATAGACTATAACAAGTTCTACTGCATACAAATTCATTAGGGAAGCCACTTTTTCTTAGGTGTGTGGTCATCATCATAACCACAATAAGGCTCAGTTTTATGGACTACATGTAATAGATACTCAATGAATCCTCAATAGGTTGAAGCATATTAACCTTCTATGAAGGTCATTGTTAGGAAGAAAATTATTTTATACTGAAAGGACCTCTCTATAAAGCTTTTTTTTCCTAGCCGTTTGCTGCCATCTTTCTGGAATCCACTTATGGGCAAACATTCAGGCCAGGGCATTTTTGTGAAAATTCCTGGTGGGCTGAAAAGATTCTTGTTTTTCTCTGTTTTCATTTGTTCAAATGCTAAAGGTATGAACAGTATCTAGGTGTGTTGTTTGGGAAATCCTAGGTTAGGTTGAGAATGGTGTGTCTTCCATATGGTAGGAAGTAGAAGTGAGATCATTTATAGCACTCTGATTACTCAGGGATCTTAGGCAATACTCTCACCCATGAGATGGGCCAGAAAATGATCCAGGACATAGCTCTCTTTTCTCCTACCCTCGCTAAAAACATATGTCATTCATTCCTTTAATATCTTTATTTCTTGTTTTGATAATAGTTTCCATTCTTTCTTTTATTTTCTTATTCTTTCCTTCCCTCTTTTTAAATTTACTTCTTTCCTCCTTTTCTTTGAACTGTCCTGAATATTTAAAGTAGCCTAGACCTCGTGCAAAACTCAGTTTGGGTTTGAAAAGTATTAATAGAACCAAGTTGCCAAGAAAAATGGCTCGTAGTTTTTAAAATTTATTAAATCATAGAATTATTTGGACTTAAAAAAATGGAAAGGATATAAGAGAGGTTATTGATGAGATGGGGAAGATCTCCTTAAAGGGAGTAAGAAAAGCCAATGATGCCAACTTTAGCTTGGTCATATTTTAGAAAGAGTAATAATGGACTTTCCCCAGCAGAAGGATGTCCTTTTGGGCCTGAAAGTAAAGTGTATTACTCTGGATCCTTTAGGATGCTAGTCATAGAATCACTCCACTTCTTGGTTTTCATATCCTTATGCAGAAAGGAAGGGTCACATTTTGCAGAGGTGAACACTGTTTCTTTTTTGATATTCTATCTCATTGTTCATAGTTAGGTGTAGTATTCACTTCCCGTGAAGTGGCCACTGTTTAGTTTGTGCTGACTGCAGCATTATGTCCATTTTGCCCATTTCTTTTGCGTTATACATTTGTGCTCCAGCAGATTCACTGTTAGTCTAAGCCATCGATTTGGTTCACCAAACTCTATACTTCCTTTCAGTTCCTCTGGTCAATGGACCGGAAAGTAGAGCAAAGGAGTTTCCTATGACAAATGTGAAAAATATCTCTTTCATTTTATTTTATTTCCAGGCTGATGCTATCAGCATAATTAGCCTATAGCTGAGGAATGTTGCCATATCTTCTTGAATTAGGGAGTAAAGGAGACTAAATATATTCATGTAAATCTAGTGCTTTCATTCATTCCACAGTGAGGAAACAGTCTTATTCTCAGCCAGTTGGGAGTGGAAGATCTGTTTTCCTACAACATAATGGGATGTGAATGTGGAGAAGGTTGTTCAAGAAGAATGTATGAGGTGAGGTTTCTTAGAATGCTTCAAAAAAGTTGTAGAAGAGATCAGAGCTAAAAGATAGTTCCACCTTGGGATACTTTGCAAAAATATTTACTATGCTGGATATCTTCTCTTTTCCACTCTAGGTATACTCTCTGGCCTTCCTTATCCTGCTCTGTACCTTGGGAAGCTGACCCATAAAGAACTGCTTCCACAAGCTCCCCTTGACATCTAGCTACTGATTGGTTTCAGCCAATGGGAGATACTGGCAAGAGATCAGAGCACAAGAGGACAGTGAAGTTTGGATTTTAATTTACCCACTTTCCTGCTGTTGGCTCATGGAAGATTGGATGCTTTCCTCTACTGTAAAGGCCACAGATTCTGTTAGTTGACGTTTTCACCTTCCTACCAAGATGCCAGGTTTTGGTAACCATTCCAACCCTTTGTCCTTTTAGGTCTAGGGGTGATAACAGCTCCTTATTCTTGCTAGCCTGGAGGTACTGCACTATTCCAAAGTTACAGTTTGGCTGGGCCAGACCCAGTTTATACCCACCGACCTGGAATCATTTATTAATAGGGCTTCCTCTTACCTTCAAAAGTGGGAGTTTCAACAATAAATTGTGTGATTATTGTTTATTTCCTTACATATACTCTCTGTAAATAGTCTCTATTAAATTCCTGCAATTACCCAGTTTGAATGTGCTACTTGTTTCCTGGGGCCCCTGACTGATAGTTACTTATAGTAGTCACCAGTATGTCATCACATGAAGCATCAGCTAACATTCCTTTCCTAATCTTTTATATCCACGTGGTGGCATCATACTAGTTATGTAACTCTAGCACTGTAAACAGCGGCACTTAAAGTTTCATCAAAGTCTTTTAATTTTTTAGAAAAAGTTTCCTTGCTCTTTACTGTGAAAGATGAGTTATAAGAAATTCTGCAATTTACCTCCGCCCTGCCAAATGACATCTCTTCCTAGTAATAGCGCCTGGCAGGATTTGCAAGAAAGTATGCACCTATTGGACTCTATTGTGTAATTTGTTTCATAGTTTAGCCCTCATTGTTTATGGTTAAAAGGGTCTTTTAAAAAGTGACCATTGTGAGTCAGGTGCTAGCCATTAGTTTATTTCCCTCATCTGGTGTGTTTGAGGCCCCTTAAATTGTCTGCTCTGTGGTGAAGCCCACTATTCTCAGGAATGACCTCTGAGTTAAACAATCACCCAAAGTATTTCCTCTTTCAAACATAATAAACCCCTAATAACCATTTTGTGTGTCTCATTAAGGTCTACTTTCTTCCCATAGGGCCACTCAGGGCTTCTGAGAAAGTGCCACCTGAGAATTCCGGACTCATGGTGGGGATGGAGGGAGAAAGAAGCAGAAAAGAAGCAAACTCTGGAAAGTTGGGAAGAGGATAAATAGACAGCAAAGAATATAGAGCCTCAGAGTTTGGCCTGAGGCCCACTGTGAGGTGGTACTATCACCTAGAAAAGATGTTGGCAACTGAATGATCTTGAGGTGTCAAAAAATAAATACATTTTTTTTTTAAAGAAAAGATGTTGGGAATTTAGAGCAAGAGGTTAGCAAATGACAGCTTATAAGCTAAATTCTGCCTGCCTGTCTGGTTCTGTAAATAATGTTTTATTGGAACACATCCATGCTCATGTTTTTTTACAGTATTGTCTCTGGCTATTTTCATGCTCCAAAGACAGAGTGGAGCAGTTATGACAGAAACCATCTGGCCGGCAAAGCCTAAAATATTTACTATATTGTCTTTTAAAGAAAAAATTTACAAATCTCTGGTCTAGAGAATCATATCACTCAGCCTTATACTAGGTTTGGTTATTGACTCTCTACAGTGTTTGTAATCTTTTTGTCAAAAAAGATGAACAGTATATAAGGGTCCGGTGGCCCCAAACCTGTAATATCTCCATTACTACAGTTTTTCAGTCAAGTGAATTTCCCTCCTTGTGTTCTGATTTCTAGCTCTTGTTCCTCAGCATTTGTAGTATGAACCCCTAATTCACGTCAAGTACCTCCTAAGAATACTAATTATATTCCCAAGTACCCAAGTCTCTCCTCGTGATCCTAACAGTTTTAAAGGTTCAAATACCCTTTAAAGAGCAGTCATTCTAAAAATGTATTTGAAAAAAGGATATGGCATTTATATATTTCATACATTTTATTTTATATGGTTTTATAAAACCAGGAAAACACCTCACTAACTCCTTATCTCAGAGAGTATAGATTATTCTTACCTGTTTGAAGGAAGAGACTTACAGAATTGTAGTGTGGGTGTTATTAAATATTTCTATTAGAAGGATGTGCCAATTTATAACTCCATTGCAATTTAATTCAATGAAAAATACTTGCTTTCCCTCTAAACCCCCAAACTTCTCTGATACAATGAATTTCATTATTTTTCCCATGTATACATGCATTTTTACAAAGTCAGAGCTTTTTTGTTGGTTGGTTTGCTTTAAAGGACTTCTTATAGAGAATAATAGTTTTTAAATAATCTCGATAATTTCATACCTATGCACTTGAATTCATGTTATGATATTTATACCTGTATTCTATCTAGGGTCTAGCACATTGTCTACACTCATTATATCTTTTTTTTTTTACACTCATTATATCTTAACGTAACTCAATTCTATTTAAAATTTATTGAGCAACTCTTAGTTGCAGTGAAATAAGTCCAAAGATTCAGATAAAGTACAATGAGATTTTGTTTTTATAAATAAATGATTTTTAAAAAGAATCATAAGAGTTTGTAATTAAAACAATGTAATGGGTTGTGAGTAGTCAGTACAAAAATCAGGAAATGAGGGCATTCCTTTCTAACTTTGACCCAGGGCGAAGTGCTTACATAGTCTGTTTTCTCTTCATGCCTCACTGGGATGATTTACAAAGGAGTTAGTATATACAAAAGCCCTTGAGTATTTGGGGAGAGGACCAACTGCGCATTTGATGAGTTGAAATTGCAAAACACTGAGCATACAAGTCTCCTGTCATCTTCAGATAGAGAAAATTCCCTACCACTAGATGTCTCAGTAGGAGTATACAGCATTACAGGCACCTGAGAAACAAAGAATGTTCCTGAGCAATTATGTAATGAGTAGCCTTGGGCTTTTTGATCTTCTTTTGCTAGGGCTGGGAGTGACAGTCTTCATGAGTCATTATTTTTCAGTTGCAGAGTGAGACCAGCTTTCTCTGTTATTCTGCCCAGGGCCCTATAGCAAATTCTGTAAACTGGATGTCGTAAACAACAGACATTTATTTTCGTAGTTCTGAAGGCTAAGGAGTCCAAAATCAAGGTGTTGGCCAACTCTACTCAGTTCCTGGTAAAGGCTCTCTTCTTGGCCTGCAGATGGCCTTATTTTTGGTTTATCCTCATGTACTGGAGAGAGAGAGAGAGAGAGAGAGAGAGATCTATCTGCTGTCTTTTCCTATGGGGGGTGTTAATTCTATCACAAAGGCTACACCTTCAGGACTTAATTACCTCCCAATGGACCTACCTCCAAATACCATCACATAGATTAGAGCTTCAATATATGAATTTTGGGGGGACAAAAACATTCAGTCTATAGCATTTGTATCTACCTGACACATTGTGAATATGGAGCATTTTCTTAAGTATAAACTAGGGTCTGGAACCAGAAGACCAGGAAATTTTTCTCCTACATTTTGTTGGTCTCTATGATAGATAGATAATACATATTTATTGATGGCTGGTGAAAAACGTGGGCTAGATGAAATCATTATGCACAGTTAAATTATCTTTATGTTCTATCTTTTGTGAAATGGGAACTGTTTTAATGATACAGAAAATTGTAGAAAGTTATAAAACATTCACATCTCCTTTAACCAACTCTAGCAATTTTAACATTTTGCCATATTGGCTTCAGTTTTTTTAAAAAAGAAGTACAACATTATAGATGCAATGGACTATAGATTAGCTAATCATATTATATGAATGTTAAATTTTCTGATTTTGGTTATCATATGGTTCATATTTAGGGATAAGTTATGTTTATGTGTGTGTGTGTGTGTGTGTGTGTGTGTGTGTGTAGAGAGAGAGAGAGAGAGAAAGGGAGAGAGAAAGAGAGGAGGGTAAGGGGAGAGAGAAAGAGATGAAAAATACATAAAAACATAGGTAAGGGATACACGAGAGTCCTTTGTTCTAGTCTTGTAACTATTTTTTAAGTTTGAAATTATATGAAAATAAAAACTTACAAAAGATTTACATAAATGGTTGAAATCTCTTTGTATCATTCCATAATCCTGTTATTACCATTCCCTCTCAAAGTTAATTAGTCAGAATTTGATGTTTATCACTCCTATGCATGTCTCTGTAATTTTTATTTTATAAACATGTTCAAAAATAGTTTTAAAAAATCCTTTATATAAATGCTATCCTTTATGTATTTTTCCAGATATATTATATACTTATGTATATATGTATGCATATACATATGTGTTAACACATCCCAGGAAATTTTATACATACATATTTATATACTATTTTCAGATAAATGATAACATTTTAATACACATTCTGAGTCCTATTTCCTTCAAATAACATGTTTTAGACACTGCTCAGTATTTCATAAAGAGCTTCTTTAGAATTTATTTTTTAAGAGATGGGGTCTCACTCTGTCATCTAGGCTGGAGTGCAGTGGCACAATCATAGCTCACTGTAACCTTAAACTCCTGGGTTCAAGCGATCCTCCTGCTTCAGCCCCCCAAGTAGCTGGGACTATAGGTGCACACCACCACCATGCTTGGCTAATTTTTAAAAAAATTTTGTAGAGATAGAAGTCTAGCTATGTTGCCCAGGCTGGTCTCGAACTCCTCGTCTCAAGTGATCCTCCTGCCTCAGCCTCCCAAAGTTCTGGGATTTCAAGTGTGAACCACCATGACTGGCCATTTAGAATTTTTATTGATTTAGAGAATTCCACTTGTATGAAAACGTCAACATTTATTTAAAATTTCCTGTTTTTATAAAATTATTTGCTATTTGGAATGATGCTTCAGTGAATAACTTTTTGCATTCATCATTTAGCAGATTTTATCTGTATGTGAATTATCTGTATGATAAAGTCCTACAAGTAAAATTTCTAGATTAAAAGTTACATTCATTTGTAATTTGGATAGATATTATTTAACTATCATCTATCTACAGAGGTACCAGTAATATACTCTTACACCAGTGATATTAATATATGAGAGCAGGAGTTCCCTGTTGACATAGGCTGTTATCAAACTTACTGATTTCGCCAAATTGATGAGTAAAAATTATATTTGAGTCTTGATTTAATTTGACTTTATTTTATTATGAGTCAAGTTGACTAGTTTTTTTGCAATCACTTCAGAGTTTATAGCAAACATCTTTATGTATGCATAAGGGTCATTTGCATTTCTTTTTACGTGAGCTGTCTATTTAAGTGCTTTGCTGGATGTTCTAAATAGTTGTTGGTAATTTTCTTATTAATTTGGAGATCTTTAGAAATTAGGGAAATTGTCCATTTGTTAGTCATATGAATTGAAAATATCACTTTTAGGTTTATTACTTGTCTTTGTGTTTATAGTGGTTTCTGCTATGTAAATTTTTAAAAAATCTAATCAAATTCATCAGTATCTTTTCTCATGGCTTCTTTTGTGTCATAGTTGGAAAGGCCTTACCTATTTTGTGTTTGCATCAAGAAAATAATTTTTGTTTGCACTAGTACTGTCATCATTTTAATTTTTACATTTAAACCTTTGATCTCATTAGAATTTAGGATAAAGTATGAGTCATGTATCTACCTCTTTTTAAAAAGATGGCTGTCTGAATATTATTCTTAAATAATTTATTTTCTCCCATTGATTTGAAAGGTAACTTATCATCTATGTATCTATCTGACCCATTTAGAAGCTAATTATGATACTTTTGTATTAAAATTTATTCCTGATAATATCCTTTACTCTGAAATCTAGTTTGTCTAATAGTAATAAAGTCATCTCAGCTTTTAATTAATGGTAGCATGGTATATCTTTATCTATATTTTTAACCTATTTATGTCTTAAAGTTCTTTTTTTGTAGGGCTTGCCTTTTTATACAATTTGAAATTCTTTGCCTTTTCATTGAAGTATTCAGACCATTTATATTTGATGTGGTTGTTGATAAGATTGTGTTTAAATCTTTTATCCAACTATTTTTTCTATTTTCCCATCTTTGTTTTCTTTTCCTTTTCTTTGCCTTCTTTTGAATTAATTCAGTGTTTTTTTAAGATTCCATTTTATCCCTTTATTTGCTTATTAGCTATAGGTCTGTTTTTGTGTGGCTGCTTTAGAGTTAACAGTAAGTACTTACCTTTAGATTATCACAGTCTACCATTAAGTAACATTATACCACTTCATGTGTAGCATAAATATGTCACAAAAGTGTACATCTATTAATATTTCCCCTCTCTCAGTCTCTGTGAAATTCTGTACTATATTTTATTTCTATCTATTTTATAAACCCCACATATTTTGCTTGGACAGCCAATTGTCTTCTAAAGAGGTTTTTAAAATTATAAAAATGTACCTAATATTTTATCCCTATAGTCACTATTTTTTTATGCCCTGCATGCCTTCATGTAAATCTATATTTCCATCTGGTAATCATTTGCCTTCTTTTTGAGGGACTTTCTTTAATATTTTTTAACGTGCAAGTATGTTGATAATGAATTCTTTTAGCCATTGTATGTCTGAAAAAAAGCACTTTTTGTTTGCCTTCAATTTTCAAAGATACTTTACTGGGTCTAGAAAATTGTTCCTTTTAGTAAGTTAAGATCTTGCTTTACAGTCTAATGGTTTATGTTATTTCCAAAAAGAAATCTGTTGCCATCCTATGACATATGATGAACATATGGTATCTTTTTTCCCTCTGGCTGCTATTAAGATTTTCTCTTCATCACTGCATACATTTCTTTAAAGTTTCCTAACCAATTTGAATACAGTGTGCCTAAGTGTAGTTTTCATCATGTTTCTTGTGCTTGGGATTTGTTGAACTTGAATCTGTGGGTTTATAGCTTTCCTCAGATTTGGACAATGCTTGGCCATTATTTCTTCAAATATTTTTTTCTGTCCCCCCTTCATTGGGAACACTAATTTATTTGTTAATATATTTGGCCACTTGAAGTTGTCCCACAGCTCACTGATTCCCTGTGCATTTTTTCCATTATTTCTCTCTGTGTGTTTCAATTTATATTGTTTCTATTGCTATACCTTTCTTTCTCCAATTTTTCTCCTACAGAGTCTAATATGCTATTCATGCCATCAAGTGTATTTTTAATTTCAGATGTTGTATTTTGCATTTCTAGAAGTCTGATTTGGAATTGTTTTTATGTCTTCCATGTTTCTATTTCACAAGCTCAATATTCTCTATCTTATTGAACACATGGAATATAGTTATATTAATTATTTAATGTCCTTCATGCTATTTCTATCATCTCTATCACTTCTGGATTTGTTTGTATTGATTCATTTTCTACTCATTATGGTGGTGTTTTTCTTCTTTATTTCATTCCTGATAATTTTTTACTGGATGTGAGATATTGTGGATTTCACCTTTTTAGGACTTAGATATTTTTGTATAAACATTCTTGTGATTGATACAAAATCAAAAATATTTTGCATCAATATTTGTCCTGGTACATAGTTAATAGAAATGTTTTCTTTTTTTGAGGCTTGAATTTAAGTTTTGTTAGGCAGAATCAGAGCAGTTCAGGGCTAATTTTTTCCTAGTATAAGGGCAGCAACTTTATGGTTATACTTTACCAGATGACCCACGAATTATGCTGTTTCTGGCCCTGTGTGAGCACTGCTGATTGTTCCCACTGCTCTTTTGGGGGGTTCTTTTCCTGGCATCTGGTAGCATCCTGATATGCAGGCACTGATGGTTACGCAGTAGGCTCCTGTGGACTAGCATAGTATCCTATAAAGAGGACAGGCTCTGTTTAATGGTAAGTACCTGTGGTGCTTGTTTTTCCATTCTTGTGATACTTTACTTAGAAGAATGGGCTCCAGCTCCATCCAGGATAATATAAGAGGTATTACTTCACCATTTTTTTTTGTGGCTACGTAGTACTCCATGGTATACATATACCACAATTATTAATCCACTCATGTACTCGTGGGCACTTGGGTTGTTTCCACATCTTTGCAATCATGATTTGTGCTGCTATAAATATTCGGGCAAATTCACACCTAATGGGTGTGGGTGGGCACTGTCTGGGGGATGGGCATGCTTATAGCTCTGACTTGGGTGGTGCAAAGGCAATATATGTAACCAAAGTGTTTGTACCCCTGTAATATTCTGAAATTAAAAAAATAAGAAAAAAAAAGAAAAAAAAAAAAAAAGAAAAGAAAGGACAGGCTCTAGAGTTAAGCCATCTTGCATTCTAATTCAAACTCTGCCAGTTACTAGCTGTGTGATTTTGGTCAATTTACAGTAGTCTCTAATCCTGATTTCACTGTCTGTGGTTTTAGTTACCTACAGTTCAAAAAGATTAAATGAAAAATTTCAGAAATAATTCTTAAGTTTTAAATTGTGCTACATTCAGAGTACATGCTATCCTTCTTGATCTTGCCTGGGAAGTGAATCCTCCCTGCCTTTGTCCAGCCTATCCACTCTGTATATGCTACCTGTCCCTTTGTCACTTAGTAGCCATCTCGGTTATCAGATCAACTGTAGTGGTATCCCAGTGCTCGTATTAAAGTAAACCTTATTTTACTTAATAATGTCTCAAAGCACAAGAGTACTGTGTCTGATTTATAAATTAAACTTTATCATAGGTAGGTATGTATAGGAAAAACATAGTATGTAGTATATGTATGGTTTGGTACTATATAAGGTTTTAGGCATCTACTGGGGGCCATGGAACATATCCCCTGAGGATAAGGGGGGACTACTGTACTTTCTAAGATTTGCATTGTGCTGAGTGCTACTGACATTAGAGTGTCTTTAAGATGTTTACCCGTCTGTTAGAAGTGTGCACAGAACAACAACATATAATAAAGTGCTGCAGATACTTGTATAAATAAACATTATAGGATGTAAGAAAAAATGAAGAAAGATGTGAGTTGGAGTTATTCATTAAAAACCCACTTTTGATAGTGATGGAATGGTTGGATTGGAGAAATTAGTTTTACTGGATGCCAGGTCATTACACTGAAATCTAACATAAACCCACTTACAAACTCAGAAGATATCAATTTTAAAATATATTTATCTTTAAGATAATTAAACAATTTTCACTATATTTCATTGAGGTATTATTCTATTAAATCCTATTTGTGGCTAAAGTGGAGCTTGCTAGCTGTCCTCCAAAACCTGTTCTTTTCTTCTTGACATTAATAGAATTGTGACCGGAAAGTGATTCTACAGCCAGAGACTGCATTCTCTAGCTCTCCTTGCAGCTAGGCATGCTATGTTCTGTTAGATGAGAAAGAAATAAATTCTTTGCTCTTTAAGCTACTTTTTCTGTTAATAGTGATACTTTTAAGTGATATTTTTTCTGTTAAGAGTAATACTCCTTAAGCTACTTTTTCCTATTAATATAGTGATATTCTACCAAAAGAGAGTGTAAGTGTAGGACAAATCCTCCAGCTCTAAAATAAGTAGGACTGTGATATATTTTGATATAATTTTGTGAGATGTATTTTATTTGGAGAATTGTTAATTCCAGTGTTACCTGCTTTGTTCAGATCTCATGGACTTGAATCATTGATACTAGCCATTTAGAACTCAGTCAACTCAAGATATCCAAACAAGCCAAGTTTAAGTTTCCTCCTCAGTTTTAACTCTGGATTTCTATCAATTGCACTTTCTGTTACTTTTCCCTGAGCCACACTGTATGTTATAAAATATTTAAGAAGAGATAATAGCTCTGACCCACGTCTTAAACTGTGCTTGTACTAAACAACTGAGACTGTCTCTTGCAATTTCAACACTGGCTCAGTCCAGAAGGTCTTTGGTGCAGGTGCAGGCTACAGCAAATAAGTTCCTTAAACCTGCCTGCGTCAGTCCTCAGGTCCTGAGGGGGTCCCACAGGCTCTCAGAACCACCTTTGGGTCCATGAGTATAAATGGTACAGACGACTGAACTACTGCTATAGAAGATGTATTTTAAAGGCTGTCACTGGTTCATCTTTTGTTTTTATGGACAGTGACTAGAAGTAGAGAAAAAAATAAAATTGAGACCAGTAAATTCTGTCACTTGACAGCACCTTGTTTGGGATTTCTTGGAAACGGAAGCTAAGCCTGAAGCTAGAGTGTTGAGAGGCCTGGGGTGGTTTCTTGGACTCCCCCTACTGCTAAGTCAGTATATATTTGAAGAAACTTCATTTTCCTATGTATCAAATTTCTTAACTGTAAAATGAGGGGATTTAACTAGACTATCTCTAGTGTCTTTCCCAGATTTCAAATTCTTTGTTTCTATAGATTTTTTTTTGTCTGCCAGTTTTAAAATGGACCAGAAAAAAAAAAAAAGGAAAAACATTAAACTTTTACTGACCTGTTTTATTGATTATTAATCAGTTGTTCTATTAGTTAAGAACAATTGTTTTGTTGAAGTTAACCAATTCTCAACAAGTTATTTTGGGAAGAATAGTCAAATAGTCAGAGGTAAGTATATACCCATCTGTCTTTCTATCTATCTATACATCTAACCACCCATCTATCCATTTATATAACATTTATTACGTTTCAAACTCTGCTGTAATCAGTTTATAAATACTAGCTCATTTAATACTACAGTGATCCTATGAGGTATATACTATTATGTCTCCATTTTACAGATGAGAAAACTGAGGTACGGAGAGATTAAGTGACTTTCCAAAAGTTAAACAGCCAGTATTTGATAGATTGAAATTCAAGCAGTCTCTCTCCAGAGCCAGTGATTTTAGCTACAATGGTAGATTGGTGGGGGAGGGAAGAAGAAGGAAAAAATCCAAAAAGTCTTCAGATGAAAAAGAACAAAAATATCCACTTGCTTTCCATCCTCATTCTTTAAAGTGCATTTGTGAATGCCCACATGATTCAGAATAAAGTAATGCACACTAAAATTTATTGTGTCCTTACTCTGTGCCTGTCACTCTGTTATGATCTCACATGTGATACCTGTTTTTAACATTCACAGCTGCTCCAGGAAATGGTACTATTAGGTAAACCCTATGAAATTGCTGTAGTTGACCATTTCCTACTTACAAAAATGCCAGTATCATAGGTTCAATCTATTACTGTTACCCTTAACTGCTGAAAGAATAGAAGCTTAGTGTTACTGTTACTTTTCTAAGGTTATGTGGTTTGCAAGTGATAGCACTGGTAGCTTGAAATAAAGTTTATCAGATTCCAGACCTCATGCTTTTAACCAAAACGCTATTCTGCTGCTGTTTATGCATTTCCATAGAACTTTTCATTATGTGACTATGTATCCTACCCTTCTATTGCGTATGTTTATACATATGTTTGCATATAATCTTAATCCTACTGCTTCCTGTGAATTCTTCTTAACATTAAGATGGATCTAGGGCCTTCCTAATTAAAGTGTGGTCTGTGAATCAGCAGCAGTGACTATTTGTTAGAGATGCAAAATCTGGCCCCAGGAAGGATTACTGAATCAGAACCTGAATTTTAACAAAATGCCCACAAAAGTACATAAAAACTTGATAAGCACTGCCAGGGCATTAAAAAAGGCTGTCTAAAAGCATAAAGCACTAGGAACTCTCACTTGTTGAGGAGAGTAAGTATAGCATTTCTTAAACGGAAAAACGGGCAAGAAATGCACCCTACTAAACGTAGCTGATTCTTATGCATTGAGATAGGCAGGGGTGACAAGAAGAATTTTGGAACATTTTAAGAAAGTTCAGACGTTGGGATTCTGGCTGAATGGGAGAAGTGAGGCAATGAGGTCTTTTCCAGTTGGCCAATCCTATGAGACTTCTTAATAACTCTTTCCTTCATGCTCACCTTCTGTTTACTCTTTCCCCAACCAAACTGAGCTTCGTGTTGGCAAGCTTTTTAAACCTCTTTATGAGGTTTAAAAAATAATATGCTCAATTTTTTGTAAATACGTATGTGTAAATAAAAAGTTTACTCTAATCCAGGGGGATTTACCCAGTTCTGATTCATACCCTATTAACTCTAGGGAAAAGCCTTCACCCAATAGTGATAGAGAACTTATAGGAAGAAGTTTTTTTTGTTTTTTTTTTTTTCTTTTTAGTTAGGTAGAACATGAAACAGGCTCAGGGAAATCCCAGCAGCCAGAATGAAGAATTCTGAGAGGACCTACCTAGGACTTCAATCTGAGCTAGCGAGTACAAAGGACAAGAAAAATGGCCAGAGCAGTGAGCAATATGCTGAAGCAATAGATGAGATTGTGGTAATGTGCTGATGTAATCAATTCCCCATGCACCCCGCAGTTCAACAGAGCATGACTTTCCACTTTATAGGTTGTTCTTTTTCTGTGGAACAAGCACTCTGCATGATGCACACCAGCCCAGCGACAGAAAGTACTGAAGAACTCTGAAGATACAGCCACTAACGCCAGGAAGATGGCACAAATTCAACTTGATAATCCTGGCAAGCGTCCATCAGGCAGTGAGGCTTAGGTGTTGACTATTAGGGAAAAGCAGAAATTCCAGTTATTCTGTCTGGATTGTTGTCCCTGGTGAGCTCAATGGATGTTCGATTTTTTAATTATGTGTGATTTCCAAAAATTAAATCAGGCTTATAGTTGCTGATGCCTCAGCAACGTGTAATATACAATTACATTCCTTCTTGGCTGTTCAGAAAAAAAAAATGTTTATGGAATAAGACAGTGAAAACAAAAGCCAAGGAATACACATACTGTTTCCCACTTTCTCTTCTAATGTTTATAATGTAGAGATCAGTTTTTGCTCACTCTATGACATGGAATTGCTGGCAATAACATGAGCTAAATGGAGCCCCACAACTCAGTTCTGTGTGGCTTGAAAAAGACTCATTTGCGAGGGGCCCGCAACTCTCCTGAGTACCTCTCACATGGACCACAGTGAAGTATCCTATGGCCTGGGTCAATGCACAGTGAATTCATTAGAGTCCTATTGAAAGCTAAATCTCCTTAACTCAGATCTGCTGAGTTTTGGTTAAGGCCAAATGTTCCAGGGATCTCATGCTTGGAGTTGGACACACATCAGCACCCTCAGCTGATCCTCACCATTTGGTGTGCCTCAGAATTAAGTCAAGCCATCTATCAGACGTGGAGAATGATATGCCAAGTCACACGTCTTCAAATCATGACCTACTTCCCTCTACTCTTAGGACTGAATTTTTGTCTTCATCCACTTCCCCTACCGATGTTGGCTCATGAGAAGGATGAAGTTTCTCCAATGCAGAATCATAGAGAGGTAGAACTGACTGCCTTAGAAGCTGTAATTTCTTTAGCAGGGGAGGTGATTTAAGCATCATGTGGAGGGCTGGGCTTTAAGGTGTTTTTATTTTTAAACTCTAGAAGTTGCTAATTTTCATGTTTCCTTCTAGTCTATGAACCAAAGTGTAGCTCTTTTCTGTAAAAGATTAAGTTTTACTTTAAATTAGCTTTTTTTTTAAGTATAAAAATCATCATTCATCTCATGGTAACAAACTGAAATAGGAAATAAAGGTACAAATAAAAAGCACAAGTTTCCTGTCACATCCTCTAATGTGCATCTCTTGTTCCATTCCCCACAGGTTAATGTCCTCTGATACCTTTTTTGTGTGTGCTTTTCAGAAAATATCTATGTAGGTGTGTGCCCATAGAGATAAGCTCCAGATTGAAAACAAACAGAACTCTGCTAAACCTACTCTTCAGTAACTTGATTTTTCCCCTTAGCAATGTATGTTGAATGTACTTCTTGGTTACATAATAGAGATCTATTTAAATATTTTAATGGCTGCACAGCAATGAGTCATTGTGTAGATGTACCAGGTTTACCAGTGCTTTGATTTTAGAGTGATTTTAGAAAGTAGCATCACCCTTCCCTCACTTTTATTGGGCATCTGAGGCACTAAATTCAGTGGAGGTCACAATGGGAAATACCAGCTTTAGAAAAACAAAAACAAGTAACTAAGTTTTACTCTAAAACTTGCCAAGCACCAGCATGTATGTATATGTAGCACGTAATAGTTGATTCACTTCTAAAAAAAATTTCTTGGGCTCCTACCATGTGTCAGAGATAGATTAGATATTTCCATATATTAGTAGTATTATCTAATATATTGCTTATGATGCAAATAAGCCCAATAACATGTGTTTCAAGTTATAGAAGGTTAAAATTAAGACAGAATAGAGTAAAACCATTGTCCTACCCTCTGTGCAGATCCGCTTTTCTGGAAGCCACTAAAGATCTTAAATAGTCCTGTAGGTTAAGGAACTGAATATTGCCTCAGTCCCCAAAGATGGGGATCTTAGAGGAAAGGCAAAATTTTCCCCAGAATGATGGGGATTAAATCATGCGAGAACATACTTATAAGGAGTCAATGGTGAGGAGGGGAACAGGAAAGGTGTTTTTGATGTTTATGTACCATTTTGTTTATGTAGTTTTGAACAGATTTATGCAGGCATACCTTGTTTTATTGAGCTTCACTTTATTTCGC
Organism: Eulemur rufifrons; assembly: GCF_041146395.1. Lineage (NCBI taxonomy): Eukaryota > Metazoa > Chordata > Mammalia > Primates > Lemuridae > Eulemur > Eulemur rufifrons. Next base: position 77,960,699 of record NC_090999.1, on the reverse strand, counting down.
TTCCCAGATATTACGTTTTTACAAGCTGAAAGTCTGTGCAAGCCTGCATTGAGCAAGTCTATTGGCACCATTTTCCCAACAGCATTTGCTCAATTCATGTCTCTGTGTCACAGTTTGGTAATGCTTGCAATATTTCACAGCTCACAGGAGCTCCTCTTTCGTTTTGACTCTGGCCAGTCTGATGACTATGTTTCTTGGTGATTGCCTCTCTGCAATTAATCTCCCAGGTGTTTGTTGAGCTTCTTATACCTGGATGTCTAAATATCTAGGAAGACTAGAGAAGTTTTCCTTAATTATTTCCTCAACTAGGTTTTTCAGCCCTTGTGCATTTTCTTCTTCACACTCAGGGATGCCTATGATTCTTATATTTGGCCATTTTACATAATCCCATATTTTTTGTAGGCTCTTTTCATTTCGATTTATTCTTTGTTCTTTATTTTTGACTGAAATCATTTGAAAGATTTGTCTTAAAGCTCTGAGATTCTTTCTCCTGTCTGGTCTAGTCAATTCTTAAAACTTTCCACTGAGTTTTGTATTTCCTTAAATGAATTTTTCATTTCCAGAAGTTTTATTTATTTATTTATAAATATGTTGATTTATTTTTATTTATTTATTTATTTATTTTTGCCGCTGTCTCACTCTGTTGCCTGGGCTAGAGTGCCATGGCATCAGCCTCGCTCACAGCAACCTCAAACTCCTGGGCTCAAGTGATCCTCCTGCCTCAGCCTCCCGAGTAGCTGGGACTACAGGCATGTGCCACCATTCCCGGCTAATTTTTTCTGTATATATTTTTAGTTGTCCATATAATTTCTTTCTATTTTTAGTAGAGACGGGGTCTCACTCTTGCTCAGGCTGGTCTTGAACTCCTGACTTCGAGTGATCCACCTGCCTCGGCCTCCCAGAGTGCTAGGATTACAGGCGTGAGCCACCGCGCCCGGCCAAATATGTTGATCTTATTAGTGAATTTTTCATTCATTTCCTGACTTGTTTTTCTGATTTCTTAGAGTTGGTTTTCCATTTTCTCTTGCATTTCATTGAGCTACCTTATGATCCATATTTGGTATTCCTTATCTGTCATCTCAATATTTTCATTTTCGTTGGTATCCATTGCTACAGAGTTGGTGTTCCCTTCTTGGGGTGTCCTTTTGCTCTGATTTTTCATGCTTCCAGAGTTCTTTCACTGATTCCTTGGTCATCTGGAGCAGCTGTCACTTCTTATTTTTGGAATTTATTTTGTTTAGATGCGGCTTTTTTCCACCTTCACTTGTAAGAATGTGTCTGCAGCATATATTGGGTAAGAACATTTGGCTTTGCTTGTGGCTCCCTGGCCTCCTGATATCAGGGCACAAATCTCCTCTCTGTGCCCCCAAGCAAGATGATTGAGTCCTGGGGGTATGGCGTCTGGCCTGTGGGCCTGTCCCTGGGTCTAACCATGCCAGGGAGAGGCATGCTGGTGCCAAGTTGCCTATGGGGTTCTCAGGCAGATTTGATGTCCTTCTGCTTCGTAGTGTGCCCTGCTCTGATGGAGCAGCCAGATAAGCAGCACCAGGGAGGGCTGATGAGCAGGGAGCTCACGGTCCAAGAACCCATTAGTCTGCTGTAGATCTTTAAGAGGAAAGTTTTGAGCCCCATTCTCTGCAGAAGCCCCAGTGTGGTGGGTACACCAACAGAGGGAAATCCGCAGCTCCTGAGAGCATGGCTCAATCTTCTCTCCTGTCAGCCACAGGTTGGGGACAGGAAGGGGAGGAAAGCTAGCACTCTGATAATCTCTATCCCTCTCTCTGGAAGGCAGCCCACCTGGTATGTCTAGTCTTTGGGGTCACACAGATACCTGGGGACTCACTGGCCCCTGTGGCTCCCTCAGTCTGGGCCAGAGTTAGGAAATGTTTTCGTGGGAATGAGCAAGATGAAAACTGAGGGGCTGAAGCCCGCTGGGAAGGACAAAGGTGCATGGTGGATAGAGAAGCAATATGGCACTTCCCATCTTGGCTCATGTCTATGGGGACAGGAAACACTCTAGGGCACTGGCCACTTGGAGATTTGTCCTCAAGAAGCTCCCGGTTCACTGGTGGCTGCGGCTTTTGGGCTCATGAGGGTGGGGAGGCTCTTCAGCAGCTCTGGAACCTGCTGACTACCAGAGATGTGAGGGAGGGAGAAACAAACCACTCCACCTACCCTTTTCACTGGACTCCAAGCCTCTCGTGGGTTGACCTCTGCCAATATCTTGCTCCTTCTTGTTCTGCCCTGCAACTTCTTCCCATGGAATCTCTTGTAGGTTCTGGCACTTTTCCCTTGGACTGACAACCGTTCTATGTTTGTTTGTTTTTTCTTTTTCCTCAAAACTTTTCCATCTTTCTGAAGTGATCTGGCAGCTGGTGTCTCTGGTCAGCCATCTTGTCCCTTAAATCCTTCAAAATTTGTTAAGAGGGCATATCTCATGTTAAGTGTTCTAACCACAGATAAAACAAAACAAATAGACAAACAGAAATAATGGGAACTTTGGAAAGTGTTGGATATGTCTATTATCCTGACTGTGGTAATGGTATCATGTGTGTTTGTGTATATCCCAACTCATCAAATTGTACATATTAGATATGTGTGGTTCTTTGTATATTAGTTATACCTTAATGAAGTTGTTAAAAAGTTTTACATGGTCAAATTTAATAACCGTTTACTCTGCTACTTGGAAAAGCTGGAAGCCTGCCTGGCTAAGCTGGCTAAGATGGTATATATGTACATATATAAACAAATAGAAACCATATTTTTTCTAGCACTTTTGTACTTTCGGTTTAAATTTTCAGTGGTTGACATCAGCTTATTTTTCCCCAGTTTGCTACCCAGCTGACTTCAAACTATTAATTAAATAATCCAGTGTACTCTGACTAATTTGAAATGCCACCTCTATTATATTAAGTAATCATGTTATGTTCTAGATTTTGTTAGAACACTTTTTTAAAAATCATAAATTTTTTTAGATTCTGGATCTGTTTCTAAACTTTTTAATTCTGTTTGATTGATCTGGCCCATGCCAATTCCAAGTTGTAATGTATTACAATATCTTATAGGGCAAGTCTTTATTACTTTTGTTCCCCAAGTTTTCTTTACTATTTTCTAGGCACTCAGTTTTTCTGTAATATTAATATTTAATATCTACAAAATATTATATTTATAGATTAAAATTATTGGAACATAAAAGCACCATGAAATACAAGAAAACTTTTTTTTTTTTTTTTTTTTGAGACAGAGTCTTGCTGTATTACTGGGGCTAGAGTGCAGTGGCATCATCATAGCTCAGTGCAACCTCAAACTCCCGGACTCAAGCAATTCTCCTACTTTGGCCTCCTAAAGTGCTAAGATTACAGGTGTGCCCAGCCTATAGTAACTTTTTATATTAGAGTGGGATAGACCTATCTTAATTTTTTTTTTTGTTAGAGTCTAGCTCTTTTGCCTGGGCTAGAGTGCTGTGGTGTGTCAGCCTACCTCACAGCCACCTCAAACTCCTGGGCTCATGCAATCCTCCTGCCTCAGCCTCTGGAGTAGCTGGGACTACAAGCATGCACCACCATGCCCAGCTCATTTTTACTATTTTTAGTAGAGATGGGGGTCTCACTCTTGCTCAGGTTGGTCTCGAACTCCTGAGCTCAAGCTATCCTCCTGCCTCAGCCTCCCAGAGTGCTAGGATTACATGTGTAAGCCACTGTGATCTGTCTTGACCTTTCTTAATATGACACAAACTCTAGAAGCCATGGAAGAAAATAATGCTAATACATAGAAATAAAAATATTTTTTTCAAAAACATACCATAAGTAGGATCAAAAGTTAAGGAATAAACTGAAGCAAATGTTTTTGACTTGTCATAGAATAAACATTTCTTTCAAAAATAAGCTCTCACGGCCGGGCGCGGTGGCTCACGCCTGTAATCCTAGCTCTCTGGGAGGCCGAGGTGGGCGGATCGTTTGAGCTCAGGAGTTCGAGACCAGCCTGAGCAAGAGCGAGACCCCACCTCTAAAAATAGAAAGAAATTATATGGACAGCTAAAAATATATATAGAAAAAATTAGCCGGGCATGGTGGTGCATGCCTGTAGTCCCAGCTACTCGGGAGGCTGAGACAGGAGGATCGCTTGAGCCCAGGAGTTTGAGGTTGCTGTGAGCTAGGCTGACGCCACGGCACTCACTCTAGCCTGGGCAACAGAGTGAGACTCTGTCTCAAAAAAAAAAAAAAAAAAAAAAAATAAGCTCTCACAAATCAGTAAGAAAATTTGTCAAAAGATGTAAATAGTTAACAGGAAAAAATATTGAAAATGTCTCAATTGTTGGAGCTGTGTTGGTGAAGGTAAAGGTGAAAGTAACTCTCACATATGGCTGATTAGCTGTGTAATTTTTTTACAACCTCTATGGATGGCAATTTTGCAATATCTATCAAAATAAATAAGGCATATACTTTTTGGCCCAGACACTTTATTCCTAGGTGCTTATTTACATATATACTTGTATTTGTGTAAAATAATCCAGGCACAAATAAATACGTTTTAGCATTGTAAGAATCAAAGATTAGAAACAACTCAAATATCCATCAAAAGAAAATTGGTTAAAAAATAATGGTACACTCATGCCATGGGTAAAATTATTTTATACAGCTATAGAAAATAAAAGAAGCAGTCCATATGTTCTTTCTGGGGGCACATTGTCAAAACACATAGTTAAATGAAAAAGTGAGGTTCTGAACAATTTGTATAGTAGCTACTATTTGTGTGAATAAATCATATGTGTATTTATAAGTAAATATGTCCAAACAGGGTATTTTTTTAGAATCAAAGAGAGTACCTTTAATAATTACCGTGTGACAGCAGCTATCACTTGGAACTGTCCTGAGTAAATCAGAATAATCTGTCCATCTATTTATCTATCTATCTAACCTTGTGTTCACTTGCTAAAACACAGTGTCTCTGAGGGCCTACCCAGCAAACTGTTAATACTTGGTAACTCTTATAAGGGCAACAGGAGATAGGGTAACTGGAAAAAAAGATGGGGGAGAAAGAGACTTACTTTTCACTATGTACTCCTTTGTATATTTTGAATCTGGTACTATTTGTAAGCACAAACCTATTCAAAAATAAATAAATAAATTGAAATGGTACATAAACATTGACTATACCTCTCTTCTCCCTTTGTCATCCCTGTTTCCTCACAAGTGTGTTCTTTTCCTCTTTAATTCCTATTATCCTCAGGATCTTCTGCCTTGCCTGGTTTTGGGGGCCTGAGGCAATATTCAGTACCCTCAGATGAATACTGCAGGATCACTTAAGATCTCCACCACCTTCCTGCCTCTTGATGTTAGGAAAATGCCAAGTTTGCCCTAGAAGGCTGCTATGATTTGAATGCGTCCCCCAGATTTTATATGTTGAAAACATAACCCTCAATGTGTCAGTATTGAAAGGTGGGACCATTAGCCTTTTAATGGGTTAATGGATGAAGGGGTTATGGTGGAAGTGGAACTGGTAGCTCGATAGGAAGAGAAACCTGATCATGTAATGAGTCCCCACCAGCAAGAAAGCCCTCACCAGATGGAGCCCCTTGACTCTGGACTTCTCTGTCTCCATAACTGTAAGAAATAAATCCCTTTTCTTTATAAATTACCCAGTTTCAGGTATTCTGTTATAGGCAACAAAAAATAAACTAAACCAGAGGCAAATGGGACTACAAAGAAGTTAGGACAATTAAAGCAGTTTGCACATGCTCTCAGGAATCTCTGGTGGGAGATTCTGAGAGAACTTTTGGGACTCATAAGGATTCTTATGTTTGTCATCACCAATGATAAAACTGTAGGCAGCATTTCATAAGAGTATTCTGTGGGATATCATTCTCTCAAGGTACTCTTTAATTTTTTTCCCCTTGTGGTCAATGAAGTTTGCAAAACTAGCAAAATATACCCTTTTTGGAGAGTGATGGCACACACTGATGTTTTAAAGGTCTGATAAATTTTTTCAATAAAAAACCTCCTTAATTTGTGTTTGAATTAGAATTTCCAAACTTCTTTGACCACAGAATCATTTTTCCTCACCCATCTCTCCAAGACTGGTCCTGACCTACCATGGCAGTGCAAAGTGAAAGCAGTATAAATTGTAATAATTAAAAGAAAGAGACAGGTGTTGAAGCAGTGGATAAGAAGTACCAATCTGGATTGATAATCTTAGATTTTTGAGAATACTATTCTAGATATTTTGATATAATAAAAAAGGTCAAATGATAAATAATTCAGCAAATAAAAATTTTGCTAATAAATGGATGCTTTTGAAATTTGAAAAGAGTTCTCTTCTACCGGCTGGATGCCACCAATTATCATGTTTTTACTCTTAGCATGTTTTGCAAATCCTATCATTACCAAAGTGTTCATTGGGTCAAGCCCTTTCTGAATAAGCACAGATACAAATTAGACAAGTCTAACTTAGTGCCAACTGCTTGAGTATGCAAGTTCTAGAATGCGAATTACAAACGCTGTTTTCTGATTTTTTTTTTCCCTAGAATGAATTATGTAGTGATTGACAATGGTAGAGTTAAAGGGTATGCTAGAAGGGTGCAAAAAATAAGAAAAGGAAGAGATGGAAATGTGGTCAGAAAATACAAAATAAAAGAGGGAAAATAGGTGCCCGTGTCAGGCATCTTAGTCTGTTCAATCTGCTATAACAAAATACCTTAGACTGGGTAGCTTAAAAACAACAGAAATTTATTTCTGATGGTTCTGGAGACTGGGAAGTTCAAGATCAAAGTTCAAGCAGATTAGGTATCTGGCAAGGGCCCACTGCCTCATAAATGGCACCTTCTCACTGTGTCCTCACATGGTGGAAGCGATGAGGGAGCTCCATTTTATGAGGGCACTATTTTATAAGGGCACTAATTGCATTTGTGAGGTTTCTGTCATCATGACCTATCACCTCCCCAAAGGTCTCAACATCTAATACCATCCTCTGAGGCGTTCAGATTTCACCATAAAAACTGAGGAGTAGAGAAGACACAAATGTTTAGACCGTGACAGCAGGGATTGCCACTGACTATGCTTCAGGTGTCACTTAATGGCCTTAAGGGTAAGGGTCACCTGTTCCAAATGTAAGGCTTCATGTTCTCAGTTCTCAAGCCAGGCACTTTTGAGTCTAGATAGAGGTAGTGTTTATTCAATCTTGAGGAAAATTTTTGTGCCTTCTCTGACATTGAGTGCTGGAAAGAATGCACACAATTCATTTCTTGTGTCAAAATAAAGGAATGCTCTAAGATATGGTTCTCAATTTAGGCACTGAATTAGAATCACTCAGGGAACTTTAAAAATGTACCAACCTAGATCAATTAAATTGGAATGTCTGACATGGGGATCTAGATATGGGTATTTTTTTTAAAGCACTCCTGATAATTTTCATGTACTATCAAGGTTGAGCCACTGGTGCAAGGGTCCAAATGGTGCCTATTGAGAATTCACCTGCTTACCACCAAGGGCACAAAGGACAATAGGCAAATTTGGTCAGTGACATTGAGGCTGCTTCTGGCCATTTGCGATTAAATCTGTAGTTCTAAAAGATCTCTAATTTCTGGATCAAAGAATTTTAATACAAAACTATTTGTTGAGTGGTCAGTAGTGATTCCAAATTTGGCTGTAGAGTTGGACTGGCTCTAATGGAATGATTTAAGAATCAGAGGGGGCAGCATGGTATAATAGGCAATGATACTGGGTTAAGAATGTGGGCACTGAGCAGGGTGCAGTGGCTCATGCCTGTAATCCTAGCATTCTGGGAGGCCGAGGCAGGAGGATCACTTGAGGTCAGGAGTTTGAGACCGGTTGAGAAAAAGCAAGACCCCATCTCTACTAAAAATAGGAAAATTAGCCAGGCATGGTGGCGCATGCCTGTAGTCCCAGCTCCTCAGGAGGCTGAGGCAGGAGGATCGCTTGAACCCAAGAGTTTGAGGTTGCTGTGAGCTAGGCTGATGCCACAACACTCTAGCCTGGGTGACAGAGATAGACTCTGTCTCAAAAAAAGAAAAAAAAAAAGAATGTGGGCACTGGAATCAAATATAAGTTTGAATATTGGTTCTGCTGCTTATTAGCTGTGTAATGCTGGGAATCTTGGTTTATTTCTATGAACTTGTTTCCTTGTATATAAATGGGAATAATAATACCTACATCATATATTGTTGTAAGAGATAAATTAAAAAACCAGGCACAATGTTTGGCACATGGTGAGCACTCAGTAATAGTTATGTTCATTGTTATCGCTTGTGATACAGTTCTCTACTTATTGTATGATGGTTAACATCTCTTTGACTTGGTCTACTGAAATAATAATACTTTTTGAGAGCAACTTATCTCATATAAATGTTATTAAGAGCAATATGAATCACAAACTCTCTAGAATGCTAAATTTATTTTTAATCTTGGATATTATTAAGACAAAAAGTCTTTTTTTGTTGTTTTTGGGAGGAGCTTCTATTAGTCAGACCTCCTAGGTATGATGTGGTTTTGCTCAATTTAACAAACAATTAATTGAAGCAAAAATAAGTACTTCCTCAGTATAAAAGTGATGCTAAAATTCCAATGAAATGAATTTGACTTTTCGATCTTTAAACATTTGGCGTTTTATTTTTATGGTGTTCAAAATTATGTGGAAAAATGAAGTCATTGCTGTTTTGTTTTTAAACCTCTTTGGAGAAGATTTAGGTAATCATATTATTGAATGAGCAATTTGGAACTGGGGAGAAAGGAGGGAGGAGGAAGATGGAGCACAAGGAAAAGAAAGGGGACATTTTGGTTGATGGAGTTGAAAATCTATGTGGCATGGGAAACATTTCCTCAAAGTGTGTCACAAAATGTCTTAATTTGAATCTGATCCTAGAACAAAGAACAAGATTGCTATTATGGAAACTATGAGCAAAAGAGAAAACAACTATCTTAAGGGAAAAACAACAATCTTAAACAACAATCTTAAGGGAAAATTAATCACATAAACCAAGAACTCTCTGGAACTCTCCTTCTTGCTGTATTCTAGATCTTGTCCTTTCTTGAATGAGTGCATCTCTCAGGCTGACAAAATCACTTGTTTAAACATCGTCCCATCTTATAAGAAGAGTGTAGAGTGTAGGCACAATAAATACACATTGAACTCTACTAAAACAGTTGGTTTCTGGTCCTTGAGACAAAATTTCCCAAATGATACTTTATTAGTAATAAAATAGCCAAATCACCCTTGAATAGACTTGAACTACTTAAATCGACTTTCATTAAATGTTAAATATTTAGTTCTTTCAGATAACCAATCTCAGGGAATTCCATCAACCATCTAACAAGACAGGTATCATTATGTCCACTTTACTGACAAGAAACTCAGGGCCAGAATAGTTTGCATGGCTTAAGTCCCATAGAATGAAGATGAGGACCTCCTGCCTCAGGCGCACAGCAGACATGTACAAACTAAGTGGACTCTAAAACAGTTGGATAATTAGTAACTACCTTCATTTTTCCCTAGACAGTGATTCACACCCAGCTGCTTGAGCACAAGACAGGGCATCTCACAGGAAGTCTTGCTTCCTCTAATTCTGCGGTGCTTTCATGTTCTCCACACAGCAGCCAGAAAGGTTTCATAAAAACAAAAATCATATTCTGTGGCTACTCTAATTTCCATTATTTTAGTGTCTTCCCTTCTTCCCAAGGATAAAGTCCAGATTCCCAAGAATATTCCCAAGCATAAAGTGAAGATCCAGATCGGAAGGCCCACTACTTATTGCTTGGTGGCTTCTTCGACTTACATTTATGCCATTCTCCCTATTTCTCTCTTTGTTAGATGTCCTGAACTTCTTTCATTTCTAGAAAGCACCACTGAGCACTTTTGGCTCTGGACGTACCCACACGTTGTGTCCTCCCTCCACTTTTCACAGGCTATGTCTTACTCTTCCCTGACATCTCTGTGGAAACAGTATTCCGCAGGGAGGACTTTCCTAAGCAGGTCAAGTTCTTTGCTATGTGTTTCCATAGCTCTTTTTATTTTTTTGCCAACACGTTTATCACACTCATCTGTCTGCTCCAAGTAGGCAGGAGACATTTATATCTTGTTTATCTCTTTATTGCCAAATCTCAGTGATTTTGCATATTATAAATCATTTCTTGAATGAATTATTGAATGGGTAAATGTAACCCACATTATTTCAGTGTAGCCCACATTATGTTGGGTATGAAGAGATTGAGACTGTGTTTGCTGGTGATGCTCTGAATATGTTAAGTCCCATGGCACTAAATAGGTGAGGATGAGTTCTCATCTTGAATATCAAGCAGCAAGTATCCATTCTGGCTATTTGACATTTAAAATTTAAAATTCTCTGTCCCCCAAAGACAGGAAACATCAATCTTACAAGAAATATGTAGCTATATTGAGAATATACACACAAAGTTCTGAGATTAGTGGGAGACAAGATCTGTAGCAAAATACAACCATTTGTGTTAACTGGTAGAGTAGGCAGTCCACGTTCTGTGGACTCAAAGTAGAGTCCCTGGACCAGTGCTATTAGTATCACCTAAGAACTTGTAAACAATGTAAATTCTTAGGGCCCACCCCAGATCTGCAGAATAAAAGCTCTTAAGAGTGGGGCTCAGCCATCTGTGTTTTAATGAACCTTTCAGGTGATTCTGTTGCCTGCTCAACTTTGAGAACTGCTGCTAATGTAAGAAGGATGAAAAGCTTCCATAAAACTTACTGATGAAGACCCAGTAAAAACTTAGTTTTGAACAAAAAGAGGATCTCAAAGCAAGAAAAAGTCTCTCAGTCAAGGATGATATGATGTCATGTAATTCAAAATAGGAGCAGTAGAACAGAGTATTTCCTTAATCACACTGTAAAGTGTTCCAAGTATTTTTTTATAAGGGTAAACTGGAAATTGATTATCAGAACTCTGATCAGACTCTGCATAGTTTATTATATTTAAGCATGTACAATAAAATGTTCTTAGCTTTCATTTTGTAGTATGAATTGACCTTAGTTAACTAATTCTATTACTGTGTTCAAAAGATTGAAGATCACCTTCATGCATTATGATATATCAGTAATGAGGTTGGAGAACCATACATAATGATTATGGTCAGACTCAGGCATGCAAAACGAGCAGCTCTGACTGAATTGGAGGTTCATCAAGAGGGAAAATTGGAGGTACTCTCATAGTAGTTCTGATAGTCATTTTGTCAGGGTTTGGCGTTGGTAAACTTGTCTTTTCTCAGTTCTTGGTGTGTTCTTGGCCGAAGAATGATCAGACATGTTGAAAGCAAGGCAAACATGAAACTAGGTTTATTGAGGAAAGAAAGATAGGGTTACAGAGCGAGAGCAAGACACATTCTCCACAGACAACAATAGACCCCTTGTCATGACAAAAAGGTCTTGGTTATGGTCTGGGTCTGGTTTTATAGGTCTGGATTGGGCCCTCCTTGTGGTTTAGATGTCACCATGGAATCACTTTGATGGACATTTGGGAATTATAATCTGAGTCTTACTACGTATGTAAGACTCTCCCATGAGCCTCTTTGAAAGCCAGTTGTTCTAGGTTACTTTTCAGTCTCTACTGTACCTATGCTGCTTGGCCTGTGGGCTAGCGTCCTCTGCATTATTTTGTAATTTGTATGCTAAGTTCTGATTGGAAGATTCATAGGGCATTACCTCCTCCCCCAGGTGTGGAAGTCATCCACCTTGTCCCCAGGAGGGGCTGGAGATCCCCAGCTGTCTAACTACCATTTCCCCACTCTCTATTCTAGAGGTCCAAATCATGGGTAGGGGCATTGACTCATTTGACTGCTTCCTGTTGAGTGTGGGAGGTGATTCCTATTAGAGTGGCCTCTTGCAGGTTCTCCAGAGGGTCTCTCTGGGGGACTTTGGTATACATCCTCAGTAAATTGTTGTAGCTATAGATGTAAGGAGGAGGTAAGCACTGGGGCTGGCAGAGAATGTAAGACCATTTGTAGCTTGATGGCCTCTAGATGGGATGAAACAAATTTAGTTAGAAAATTTATAAGGGTTAGTCCCAATATAAGAATTCTCAGGTTGCAAAGTAATGGGGTGACCAAGGGAATTACCAAGGACATCCACCAGGGCCTAGAGGTCTCAGCTGGTGTCTGGAGATTGGAAGTAGACTCTAGGATGGCATTAATGTGGTCCTGAAGCTGTCCTGACTTGTTAACAAAGAAGCAGTGCTGTTCTTTTAAGAACAAGCAGGTGTCCCCTTCTGCAGCAGTTAGAAGATCAAGGGCCTGCCTTACCTTATAAGGCGACCCCCACGAGCTAATCCAACTATTCTTATAAGAGGGCAAGTGTATGGCTAGTTTTTACCAGGCTTTGTGCTGCCTCCACAGCCAAAAACTGTCATAGGCTCAGGGATGTGCCTCCTGTGACTACTGCAGTAGCAGCTGCTATTCCCATAAAGCACAAAGTGGAATTAAGGAAAGCGTGTGTAGGCAGCCCCAGCCAGGCAACAGGAAAGGCAAGGTGGCTGAATCCTGGGCAATTTGCATATCTGGATATACTGGGCACAGGGAGCAGTGGCCTCTCCAGTAAGGTGGTAGCACCGAGTATGCTCAGGTGCCACACACCTAGTAAATCCCCCACTCTGGAGGAAGTTGGGTGCTGAACTGGATTTTGGCTAGCAGGATGGAAGCTGATTTGCCGGTGGCATGGTATCCTCTACCCTGGAATTTGGTGCCATGCTATTTAGCTCCCTGGGATGCTAAAGTGGCTCTAAATAAGGGATCAATTAAGGGGTGAGCAAATGAGGAATTGATCTTTTCCAGCATTAGAGAGCCCCGCCCCTGGCTGAAATGCAATGCTGCTTTGGTTGTGTGCCAAAGGGTGGGACAGGATGTGTAGTTGGGCCTCCCAGGGCATTAATCTCCTGTTGTGGATGTCTGCAACAAAACTGGCTCATAAAGGAAGGAAGGGCAGTCTGAAATGTTGAAGGCTGGGAAAATTTGGTCAAGATGTAATTTTTTTGGACCAAGAAAAGCAAAGTCAGGGTCCTGGCAAGTAACCTAAAGTTTACGAAAGTTGAGGCTCTAGCTAGTGTTTGTCGTGGGTGGTTGAGGGATGACAAAAATTGCATTTTATTGAGAAGTAGGCAGGGTCCCCACATCTGGGCTCTATCTATAAGTATGAGTAATACAAATGGGAAAGGTGCCCTGGGCCATATTACTAAGGTAAGTGTATATGGCCCAGAAGGTACAGGTTGTGAGGGATTGAAGAAGGGCCGGATCTGTTCAATTTTTATAACAATCTGAGTGTGAGCATGGGTGCCTCAAGTATGTGAGACAGTGGAATGTTGTTCAATAGTAAGGGAGAGACTTCCCCACATTTCCCACATCATTGGTTGGATATAACCCCATGACTTAGTGGACAGTTATATCCAGCAGCAGGTTTGGTTAAGCTTCAGGGTGTGTGTGGTTTGGTTTGCCAGGGCAAAAGGTATCTTGCCCATGGATAAGCAGTTTGTGCTACTTATGAAGGAGCCACAGAAGGAGGAGTCTGCTTAAACAGGTACTGGAAATCCTCCAAAGGAGCACACCAGTATTTGTCTCTGGTGTTGGAGTCCTCATCTGCGGGGGCTGGATGAGTTTCATTTTGGTCCTTCCACAGCTTTATCTGAGAATGATGGATCCAAGTAGGTATCCCTGGGAACTTAATGGCAGTTGGAATAGAAAGGAAGACTGGATAGGGACCTTTTTACACTACGGTTAGCTGGAATGTGGGGGACCCATTTTTCCACTGTTTGATGAGCACTAAATCCCCTGGCTGATAGAGAGGACTAGGAGGAAGGGTCTCTAGGTGATAGATCGTGTTCTTGAAATGTCTGAGCTGCAAGAACTGAGCTACGTGAAGGATATATTGCTGTCCAGCTATTTCCTGTGAAGCAAAAGCAGGACTAATGTCACTCTGTAAGGACCAGGGAAGGCCAAAACGAGGTATGATGTCCACCAGAAGTCTTCAGAAAACTTCAGTGGCCTTTTGAGTCCCACAAGGAAAAGCTTCAACCAAAAGAGTAAAAGTCAATAGTGTCAATAATGGTCAATTAGTATCAATAAACACTAATAAGTACATGAATCCTCTATAGGAAAGCATTTGGGTGAAATCTGCCAGTCCTTGTCAGGGTATGTCTCCTTTTGTTGGTCTGGAGAGGCAAGTTTTTCCCCCAAAGCCCCTTGAGGATTGTTGGTGTGGCAGGTAGTGCAGAGTGAGGTGACCTGTTTAATAGTGGAGGCCAGTAAAGGAGAAACAAAATGTTGTTCCAGGAGATGGCTAAGTGCCTTTGGGCTGAAGGGGGAGTATTATGGGTGGCTTTTACCAAGCTTTTGACTTCTTTAGCTGGTAACAGATGGAGGTTTCCTTTAACCAACCATCCAGAGGGGCTCAAGTAGTACCCTTGAGTCAACTCATCAGATATTTCTGAGGTAGAATAAGCTGGAATAGGGAGAGTGGACTTAGAGGGGACAAAGGAAACATTTCACACAGGGCTTCCTATTTGGCAGCCGTATCTGCAGCCCTATTTCCTTGAGCTATTAGAGCAGCTCCCTTTTGATGTCCTTTACAGTGGATGACCACCACCACAGCTAGGTTTTAAATGGCTTTTAGAAGTGCATGAATCTGTTGCTCATACTTAATTGTTGTTCCTTGAGTGGTAAGAAATCCTTTCTCTCTCCAAATAGATGCATAGGCATGTAAGACCAAGTAAGCATATTTAGAGTCTGTATAGTTGGTCACTTTCCTGTCTTTGATTAACTGGGGAGCTCAGGTTAGGGATATGAGTTTAGCCAACTGGGCAAATGTATTTGCTGGTAAAGCCTGGGCCTCCACCACTTTTTGACTCTTAGTCACTATTGAATAGCCTGCATGCTGTTCCCCGTCCTTAACAAAACTGCTGCCATCAGACAATCACTGATGGGCTTGAGGGATGGGAACTGAGACTAGAGCTGCCTGGGGAGGGCAGTGGTGGAGCATAATTTCTTCACAATTCTACACTAGCTTGCTTGGTTTTCCTATTGTCTCTTCTGGAATAGGTGTGGTGGGATTAAGTCCTGGGGAGGTTTCAATCTTAAAGTCAGGAGTTTCTATAAATATAGCCTGGAATTTTTAACAGGTGACTATCTGAAATCCATTTTGTTGCCCCTCCTTGGAGGAGCTCTGAGGCCTGGTGGAGGTTCTAACAGTAAGGGAAGCTCCCACAGTGAATTTAGTGGCTTCTGGCAAGAACAAATATATGACTGCTACCACCCTCAAACAGGAAGGCCACTATGAATTACCAGAAATGAATGGTTAATGATCACATCCTCTCACAAACAAAGCAAAGGGAGAGTAAAGAATTGTTTGGTAGCGATCCCAGAGATTCTGGTGACCATACAGGATTGAGTGCTCAGTTTTCCAGAGTAGGTGAGGAGGACAGAGAAGGCAGCCCCAGTTGCAAGAAGAAAGTTTACTGGCCTAACTGACACCAGGAGGGCTACTCTTGGCTCCAATCCAGTGATGGCCACTGCCAGGGGCCTCCCTCATTGTTGAACCATGATCTGGTCTGGGGACCAACTCCCCTCCTGGGACAATCCTATAGGACAGAATGTGGCCCAATGACCTATTTGATGACGCTGATGACAAGGGGCCTTGGGCAGCCTGTCTTGATTGGGGCAGTCTTTAGTCCAGTGGCCTTCCACTCAGCAGGTGTGGCACTGGAGTTCCCTTCCTTTGGTGGGGGCTTTGGATATTGGTCCGAATGGGGGTGCCAGTGCTGCCATTACTGGGCCTGCCTAGCCTCCTTCCTCTGCTCCTTCTCTCGAGCCTGAGACTCGAACTTAGTTCTGTTATAAAATACCAGAATTATCTGCAGCCACCATGTAGTCCAAAAGGGTGTTAGGAGGGATTTTTGATCCTTGTGCATCCATCTAGAAAGTAAAAAGGGAAATAAAAAGGGGGTAAAAGGACAGACTTTGGTAGCTGGAGTCTGCCAGAGCTGGGTGTCCGCAGGTAACAACCTCAACCTGGGCCATGTGGCCGAGGAACAAGGAGGGAAAGGGGAGAGGCTATACCTGCTGGGGTCTGTTAGAGCTGGACATCCCCAGGTAATGACCCAGGTTATGTGGCCAAAGTACCTGTCCAGATTTCTCCTTTCCAATTTGTAGGAAGAGGGGATGTGCACGACCCCTCAAACCTAAGAGCCTCTAATTTTTTAAGTGCCAGAACAAGGGTATCTGTTGGTGTAACAGCCTGGTTTATTCATGAAAGCACTAGTGATTGGCTGGCCAGCCACGATAAGGAAGGCATTTCCTGGTACAGACTAAAAGAAGCAGCTTGAGGGTGAAGGAGAAGGACCCAATAAAACTAGGGGTGCAAGTATTTAACTGTGCCCCACGTGGGAGAGACATGGCAGAGACAGATACAGAAATGCTGCCTTAAGATAACCCAGATCTGTTCATGTATAGGCATGTTCACGGGCTGTATAAACTCTTGGGTCCTAAAAGGACCCTAACGAAGTAGGCACTGACCAAATCCCACTTTGCTTATTACCAGGCATACAAGTTCTCTCTGAGTGAGTGAGTCAGGGACTAGATGGCTTAGTGCAGACGAAACCAGGGGAGGAAACATTATTTAGCCTTAATATGGGAAAAGGCCATAAGCACCCCCCTAGATTGGAAAGAAAAGTACATTATCAAAACGAATGTGAAGCCTGGAAGCATAAGAGTTAAAATGCAGAGCCCTCTTTCCTAAAGGGAAATAAAATGAAAGACCCCTACCAAGAGGGGCATGTCCCCAAAGTCCTTATCACCCACCAGGTTTAGCTGAGAACTCAACCATGCAGTCTGAGAAATGGGGAGGGTGGAGAAGAGAAAGCAAGCACCAGCACCTCCTCAAGCGCTGGCGTGAGAAGATGTGAAGCAAGAGTGTTCTCATGGGGGAAAAAAAAAAGCTTACCTAGACAGAGTGATGCGAGTCAGAGCATTCTCATGGAAAAAGGTGAGCCGGCTTACCTACACAGAATGATGCAAATCAGAGTGTTCTCATGGAAAAAAGTGATCTTGCTTACCTAGACAGAGTGATATGAGTCACAGCACCAAAAATATTGGGATTTGGGGTTGGTAATCTTGTCTGTTCTCTGTTCTTGGTATGCTATTGCCCAAAGAACGATCAGATACACCAAAAGCAAGGTAAGCATGAAACAAGGTTTACTGAGGAGAGAAAAACAGGATTACTGAGCAAGAGGAAGATATAGGTTTACAGAGCAAGGCAAAGATACATTTGCCACAGACGACGAAAGGACCCCTTGTTGTGACAAAAAGGCCTTGGTTATGGCCTGGGTCTGGTTTTATCGTGTCTGGACTGGGCTTTCCTTGTGGTTTCCATGTTACCATGGAACCACTTTGATGGACAGTTGGGAGTTATATATAACCTGAGTCTTACTATGCATGTGGTTCTCCCGTGAGCCGCTCTGAAAGCCAGATGTTCTAGGTCACTTTTCAGACTCTGTTGTACCTATGCTGCTTGGCCTGTGGGCTACAGAGTCCTCTGCATTCTTTTGCAGTTGGCATGAAAGTTCTGATTGGTGGATTCATAGGGCGTTCTCTCCTCCCCCAGGTGTGGCAGTCGTCCACCTTGTCCCCAGCTGGAGGTCCCTAGCTGTCTACCTACCAATTTTAGTTTTAATTACCAAATATGCTGGCCATCAAGGTAATGATAAAGATGTGACAAACTCTTTGTATTTTTACATAGTCCCCTGAATTGCCTCTATCAAAAGAATAAGAAGAAAAAGCTTTACTTTTTGCCTTACTGCTATATTCCCTTGAAATATTTTCTCAAATATATAAGCGGGATTGGAAGAAGTTAGGATATCTGTGTCAGTAGAAAGTCTCCACAGTCTCATCAGTTTTTGTAATTGATTTCATTTTATTATATGTTCTTGTGCTTTCTGCAACATACAAATCTGACTTTAATTGGCAAGAAAAACATTTACATTCCAGGTCATGAATAGTGGTTACAGCCTCGTACTGTCTACTGTTCAGCTCATATAATGTATGTATGTATAATGATGTATGAATTAAGATTACTAAATTATTCTATTTCCCTGTAATTTTTAAATTATATGCTTGAATTAAATCCATCAGGAAGTATACATTTTTGAGGGGCAGCATGAGCCTAGTGTTTTGCTTTACTAATCTCTTTAGAATATATTTTTTGCTCTTTTCTTTTTCTTTTCTTTTCTTTCTTTTTTTCTTCCTCCTTTCCCTTTATTTCCTTTTGTCCCCTCCTTCCCTCCCATCATACCTTCCTTCTTCTCTCTCTTTTTTTGAAGATGAATACAGAAAATAATATTGAAAACTCTCTATTGTATTTTCTGTAAACATTTCATTGTTAATGTTATACTCATCCTTAATTTTATCCATAATGAGTAGCATGTAATAAACTTTCTTTAGAATTCAGTACCAGGTAAACTTTGGTCTGGTGAGGCAATAGTATTGTTCTTCCTTTTCGACAGTGAGAATTACATGTATATGACTGATTCTTCTTTTTTTCACCTTGGGAAAAAACAGCTCAAAGCTGAATATTAAAAGCCTTCAGAGTGTTCTTACGTTTCTTTCACAGTTCTGAATATATAATACACAAACTTTCTTGCATGTATCATTTTTACTAAATAAAAAAGCTTTATAAGTTTAAGGAATACAAAATAAAATATAGGTAATCTAACAATTAATATAGATAATCATCATTCAGTAAGTTATAAATCGTCATACTTTATTTAAATTTTTAAAATAATCTTTCAAGGTTTCCCTGATGGTTTAAAGGGACTACTTATATAAATTACATAAACTCAAATGTACATTTTCAAGTATAATAAAGTAAAACCAGAGGCAATGTAAGAAAACTAAAGGCTAAATAATTTTATTAAGAAGGATAATATAATTACAAAATTTAATATTAGATATGAAAAAAACGTTTTATATGAAAATACATATTCACTGTTTGGGTTAATGCATTAAGTGCTAAAAAACAGCAAATCAACCATTGTTGGCAGAAAGCAACCTATAGAAAAATACATGTTTAATGATAAGACAGCCAGTTTCCATGAGTTTAAAAGTTGAAAATATTTTTAATATACAATGCACTTAAAAGCACTAAAATTAGAGACAGAATTTTCATACGTAAGTAGAAATTAAATTGAGAAAGTCTACTTGATGGCAGTTACTGGCAATAGATGCTTCCTTTTAGACTGATGTATGTAATCATTTAAGTCCTCCTTCTAGTACAGGTCTAGATATAGCTAATTATTGTTCCATTTTTTTTTATGTTTCTTTCTCTTTTCTTCTATAAATGAAGATCCAAAATGTCACCAAGATACAGCCTGTTTCTGTGTTCTTTCTACAACTTCTGCAAATTTTATTCTTTCTTCTTCCAGGAGAGATGAAACAGGGTGACATTCCTTCTGGGGGGATCTGGAAGCATGTCCATACATTGACAGTGTCTGGGGATACATATATAGGTCTCCCTACTGCATATGTATTTTTATTCATTGAAAAGCTAAAATTATGAGCTTTAATAAAAATTCATTAATAAAGTTTAATTAGTTAAAATCTGATAGAGAAATACCTAACCCTATTTGTGAATAAATTTGTGGGGAAGGAATATATTAGCAAGAAATTTCCCTGCTTCGAGGGGAGAAACATTTGTTTCTGATAGCAAGGATATCATCTTGAGGTTTTACATAATCCCAGAATTAAACTACAACAATCATCCACATTGTTTTTTCTCCATTTACTTTTGCTAAGAGGGAGGAGTAGAACATCCCTCTTTGTTAAGAGGGATGATCAGAGTGTGGGTTCAGAGAGTTGATTGGATGTTCTAAGAAGGTAATTTGGTTACTTTTTTAGATAGCTTTATTGAATATAAGTCACATACTATACAGTTTACTTGTTTAGAGTGCATAATCAGTAATTTTAGTATATATGCACAATAATGTGCTGTCATCACAGTCAATTTTAGAACATTTTTATCACCTCAAAAAAACACCTGTACCTTTTAGCTAGACCCCTTGCCCATCTCCCCCAGACTTAAGTAACTTCAAATGTATCAATACTTTTTGTCCTTGTAGATGTGCCTATTAAGGATATTTCACATTAATGGAATTATATAATGTATGACTTTTTGTGACTGGCTTCTTTCACTTAGCATGTTTTCAAGATTCATCCATGTTGTAGTATACAGCAATACTTCATTTCTTTTTATGGCTGTATAATATTCCAATGAGCAGATATACTACATTTTGTTTATCAGTTTATCAGTTGATATACATTTGGGTTGTTTCCATCTTTTAGTTATTATGAATCATGCTGCTATAAACATTGGTGCACAAGTTTTTGTGTGTACATATCAAAGGATTGGGATTGTTGGGTCATACCGTAATTCTATGTTTAATTGTTGGAGAAACTGCCAGACTGCTTTCCAAAGTAGCTGCACCATTTTATATTCCCACTAGTAGTGTATGAGAGTTCCAATTTCTTTACATCCTTGTTAATACTTGTAATCTGACGTTTTTATTCCAGCCTTCCTAGTGGGTGTGAATTTAGTTACTTTTGAAAAATAATTTATACTGAAAGGGACAGTGTACAGTAATGCAATTACTCCTATGCCTCAAAATTGATATAGAGAAGCAGGATGCATGTGAATTAAGGGAAGTTAGACTTGAAGAACAGATTTAAGGATAGGTTGAAGTGATTTTTAGCTTGAATCTAAGGTAAACTAGAAATTAAGAATATCTGAAAACAAATGAGAAAGACAATAACTTATACTTGAGTTTGTGTGCATGCGTGTGTGTCTAGGTGTGTGTATTTTAAATAAAATTATATGTATATACTATGCTTGTTAGTTTACTGAAGAAGAGTATTTTTATAGATAAGCACAAATGTCTTAATTTTGCGCCAATCTCAAGCATTTGGAATCACACTTTTCAGAAACATTGTCATCTGAACCACTTAGTCATTTACCTGGAGGCAGCTGATTAAAATTGTCCCAGTTCATTCAAGTCAGTTTTGCTGCTTAGTCCTGCTCTGATTTCTTACAGTAGTTCTAGTCTCTGAAAGTGCTGAGACTAACCGCCTTCCTCAGAGGCCAGTCTCAGTATCTAAGTTCCTGCCTTGTTGGTCCCTGGTGTTGATGTCTTTTGTAGATACTTAAGGATGGAGTTTTCTGTCCTTCTCATCAGTTTTTACTTTCAGTCCTTAGTCTGGTGAAGATAGTGCTTGTCACATAACAATTCACTGAAGTTATGCTATGAAAAGTGAGTGGTATTAGCAAGAAAGAACTGTTTGCTGTACAGGTGCTTCACTGAGGAATGTGAGGCTACACAGCGAAAGGCTTGCCTACCTTGACCACAAGGAGCAGAACTGATTTTTTTTTGGCGTTAGAAAGGAAGGGAGGAGGCAGGTTGAAAGGTAGGACTGTGAGGAGTGGAGAGTCAGAAAAGGCAAGAAGAGAGCCCAGGGGTGAGAGATGTTTAGTCACCTCGGACCCACTGTATACGGATTGAAAGGCAACCTAAGAGGAACAGTAAAGGCACATTTTGCTGCATCCCCTGGGTGTCCGGTATGTCTGTGATGAGTTGCTGGTGAGAACGGGTTCTTTGGTGCAAGGCACGATATTTCCAGATGCCTAACAGTGGGGTTACACTGAAAATTTAGAGGGTACTGACTGCTACCCCACCTTGTTATTACCCATTTTACTAAAGACGGTATTCCTGCTTTAGAACTTCCCTTTCCTTTTATAGCACCCCCGACCCCACCTCCCACATTCACTACCCTCTGCTCTTTCTCTCGAATAGCAGGACCTCCCTGTGACATCTACTGTAGTCCCCTGGCATCAAACCTGACCAATTCACTAGACTTTATTCCTTATAGCTACCTCTGACCCCAAGCACTAGCCTAACCTCAGAGCTGTGCCTCATTTTCAGGGCACAGAATTTCCAGATCTTTCTGCCCACAAAGATGCAAGCTGCAGCTTTGAAAAATGTTGCTTTTCTTCCAAACACTTTTCTACCTTACCTCTGGGTTTATTCACAGTTCACAGCACTTATTTTCAGTAACTACAATCATAGTAATTTAAGCTTTTGAGGTGGGGCTTTGATTTTTGCATACAGACACTGGTTATTTCAAATCAATAATGATGAACCACGTGGCTGATAAAGCTGAGCAATATCTTTTGTTTTTCTTTTGGTAAAAGGCAAGGTGCATGCTATCATTAATTAGGCCATTTACATTTTGCAGTTTATACACCAGCTGAGAAATCAGTTCCAAACGAGGAGATGAGATTGAACCATACTTAAAACAAAGACTATGTAACTGGAACTGAGTGAAGGCTGACTTACTGATAGCATTTCAGGGTGAATATTTTTGAAGACAACATTGTTAAGGATATAACCTTTCTGAGGTTTGAAGAACCCATCTTTAACTTAAGAACAGTCATTCTAAGATTTCAAGAAGAAAACCATGAATATGTACAGCGTTATTTATTTATTTCTTTATTGAAACAGAGTCTCACTCTGTTGCCTGGGGTAGAGTGCAGTGGCATCATCATATCTCACTGGACCTCGCACTCCTGGGCTCAAGCTACTCTCCTGCCTCAGTCTCCCGAGTAGCTGGCACTACAGGCACGTGCCACCACACCCAGCTAAGTTTTCCATTTTTAGTAGAGACAAGGTCTCGTTCTTGCTCAGGCTGGTCTTGAACTCCTGAGCTCAAGCAATCCTCCCACCTTGACCTCCCAGAGTGCTAGGATTACAGGTGTGAGCCACCTCGCCCGGCCTGTATAGATTAGTTTATTCATCTTCACTGCTACATAGTTTTCAATATCATATTTGTAAATGTAACAAAATTTCTTAATTTATTTTTCTGTCACTAGACACCTTAGTTCATTAGAATGTTTACCTCTACAAACAACGCTATCATAACCATTCTAGTAATGGGCCCTCATTAATAATTCTTTCAGCAAAGTTCTGTGGGTTACAAAGCCTCTTAGATGGGATGCCTAAAAGTGTATTTATTTTTCATTGACTGAAAATAATTGTTTAGCCAGATAAAGAACTTTAGGTTGACAGTTATTTCAACTCACTGCTTTGAATATATGACGAATTTCTTCCTATATTTTGTTGCTGGTGACATGTCTGCTCTAAGTCTAAGCCATTACTTTTGTGAGGAAGCTCTCTTTTCACTTTGGTAGTCTTTATGGTTGTTCACTATGCATTCTCAATGTGAATATTCACATCCTTAGGAAATAATCTCAGCACTCTATTTTGAATATTGTCACTTTGTCATTCCCTGTGTGCTCTACTTTTGGAATATTCATTAAAAGTATGTTTAAAATGCTTTTCATTAAAATATTTTAAGTGCTTTTTCACTTAACTTTTAATCACTTTGTCTCTCCATGATGTTTTCTTGGTGAATTCATTATTACTGTGTTCCATTTTCATGATTTTTTTCTTTCAAATTCTATTTAAAGTTTATCCCAGTATATTCTATTTTTAATTAATAACCATATCAATTTTACATTTTATATTAGTTCATTTCTTATATTCTCCTTACTTTTCTTTTTGTTTTTATTTCTCCCCAAGGACCATAAAACACTTGTTTTAAAGTCATTGTTGGATTGCTCTGTTTTCTTTTTATCAGGATACATTAATCTAATTTATTTTTGGGTTGTATTTATGAATTGTCTTCATGTATAGTGGAAGTGTGCATGCAGACTTATCTTGATTAGGAAAATTTTATTTTCCCCTCATATTTGAATATTTACCTCTCTCAAAATAATATTTTTAAGATTCACTCCTTCCAATTCTGTGAAGCTTTCACTCCTAAACCGGATCACCAGATCATATCCAAGGTTTGAAGCTCCTGTCCCCTTTTAGACTAGGCCTACGTTTATTTAATTCCTGGCTGGAAGATGTTCCTTTGTTTTATCCTATTTTTTTCATTCAAAAACTTGATGTAACTAATAGCCTATATAATGGTAACAGCTTTTTTTTTCCTTTTAAAGTCTCTCTTTGTAAATAGGACAGCCCTAACCTTGTAGTTCCCAAACAATGAACTTAATGCTGGCCCCTGGGCCTGTGTGGGTCACTTTGAGTTTTCATTTTCCCACAGGAATGTCATTTCAGCTGTCCCCTCTCTTCCTGTGTCCAGGCCCAGAGTCCAGCAGAATTTAGCCCTGCTTGCTGCTCTGGTACTCAGCCCTGTTTTTGCATTATAATGACATTTTACCTTTCTTTTTAAAAAATTATTAAGGCTATATCTTTTTCATTATATTTAAAATTATTTAAAAATTATTTTTAATATTTAATTATTAATTAAGTTAATTATTTTTATTAATTTATTTAAAATTATTGCTATATCTTTGGAGCAGAAAGCTTGCACATGTATGCGTGTGTGCGTGTGTGTGTGTGTGTGTGTATGTGAAAACTATCCCACAGCTTTCTCTTACCTAAGAGTTGTTTCTTAATAATTTTATAGATTTTCTCATATATAAGGACAGCAAACATTTTAATGTTAGTTTGCTACAAACATTTTACTCAATTTTTTTTTTTTCAGATTTATTAGGTTTATTTACCATTCGGTATAAACACAAACTCTTTTGCTCTCTGTTTCAGACTTTTTAAAATCTTGGAGCTGTCCTAAGTTTTATACATCACAACTGACCCACCCTTGCTTATGCCCTAAATTTTCCCAAATCCAACCCTTTTTTATATTGTCTATTGTACTTTTGGTTACAGATGTTTTAGACCTTAGGATTTCTGTCTTTAGTACTATACTTAAGAAATATCTGTTGTATTTTGTTCTAGGCTTTTATGCATCTTAATATTTTAAATGTTTATATGTTCCATTTTCCTAAAATATATTTTGATTTGAGAAAGCAATATACTATTTTTCATAAATTGGTAGATTATTAAATACATGTATTAATATGTGTCTTAAATATGTTAAATAATCCATCATATCTTCACTGACTTGAAATACCTCATAATATAATATATTCTAGTTTATAGTAGATGATTTGGACGATCCTTTTTCTTTTAGAGACAAGGCCTCACTATGTCACCCAAGCTGGAGTGCAGTGGCTATTCACAGGCATGATCATAGCTCATAGCATACTACAGCCTAGAACTCCTGAGTTCAAGCAGTTCTCCTGCCTCAGCCTTCCTAGTAGCTGGGACTACAGGTACACACCACTGCACCCAGCTTTACTAGATGATTATTTATATTATGTTCTGTTTAATTCTTCTGAATCCAGTACCATTCATTACTTTGAAGTGAAGTTTAATATGTAGGAGCTGGTTTACTAAGTTGCAGACTTATGGATAGGAGAGCCCAAACTGTGGACCCTGGTGGAGCTTTCTAAGATGTTGCCTTCTGAGACCCAACTTGAATAGCCAACTCTGCCCACCTTTCACTACACACACTATCCAGCAAGTTCCATTCATGCTACTGAAATGAATTGTGAGAATAGTTTGCAAATTAGTGAGTTACAGCAAAAGACCAATAGGCAGACTTTATTCCACCACTTACTAGTTGTGTGTCTTCCTTGGTCTTATCTTTTCTCATCTGTGCAATAAGGATTATGTACTCACTGTACAAGGATTTTCTGAAAATTCAACCTAATAGATGGAGGCATCTAGTACATTTCTCACTCTATGAAATAATTAGTAGAGAATAATTATTTTGTGCAGCTGTTTTTCTACTGAAATTGGTGATAAAATGTACCATACAGAAATGCTGGTGAATATTTCTCTGAGTTGAGTGTCTATACTAAAAACATCAACAACAATAATGAGAACAAATTAGTAAGATTATAAGAGATTTACAGAGGATATGGCCCACTGAAGATTATTTCCATACATGATTAAATGTCATTGCTATAAAAATTAGTTTTCTGAATTCTATATATGGGCATATGATTACTAACACATCTGTCATTTGGGTGGCTATCTTGGAAAAGAGGAATGACCAAATAGGGGAATTTCAATCAAAATCTGAGATTTTTCTGAGTCTTAATTTCTGAAACACAAAACTGAAAGTAAAAGAAAAAAGTTTTGTTTTTTTTTTAACCAACAGGTTGATGAGATTGTTCACACCAAACTAGTAAGTTGTAAGAGACATTTTATAAATTTAATCTTCCATAGCTTGAGCTGTAACTTTAAAGAAGATACAGGGTTTTACTCTTCTTCTATGGATTGGAAATTGGAGATTATCTGGGAAAATATAAAAGATAAAAAGTATTATGCACTAAGATACCACAAGGGACTTTTCATATTTATTTACAATGACATTGCTAAAGCGTTAAAAAATCTAATTTTGAAGGCGATATATGTTAATTGTAAGAAACTTAAACACAGATAAAAGCATAATGAAAAATAACCACTCATCAACTCACAATACATATTAATTAATATAACACTCTTAGCCATTTTTCAAAGGTTAAGAATGAGTAAATATGGAGCCATACTAGCCAAAGTGTTTGGTAGTAATGCAGCAGTAACATTTTAAATGTTTCTCTATATTACGATTTTAGTGGTTACATAAGAATTCATATACAGCCTATAGATTTTTACTTTTTAGATACTCCCCTATGTAGAAAATTTAGGTTGCTTCCAACATTTCACTACGATATGTGATACTGCATTAGAATCACTTATTATGTGGCAGGTAGCTTCTAATGTCAGTGTGCAAGGCAGAATCTCATAGTCCAAATTGTATCTGGAATGTTCTTTAAGCAGTTGCCATCTGTGACATTGATATTCAGCTTTTTGATAGGTACAACATGGTCAGTTTTTTCTCCAGGGTCTGAGTAAGTATTTTTTTTTTTTTTGTTAAAGGTTACAAAACAGACCACTGGTATTTTTTAAGCAAAAGGGTTATTTATTAGAAGATAATAAGGGGATTATCCTTCATTGGGAATCAAAAGGTAACTAGATTTGAAAAGTGGGCAAGAAACAAGAGATACTCAGAGGCCAGGCTGCATGAATAGTCTGGCCCATCCTTCAGTGCTCCTGCTGCAGGGGATTAGGACTTTGAATAGCCATTCCATCTCTGCATCCTTTTCTTATGATGTAAAGTTCTGATGAGTCGAGCTCAGGTGATGATGTTGCTCACTGCTTAGTTGTACCAGAAGGTGACAAAGAAAGAGTTTTGTTTTCTTGGCTTTTTGGTGGGACAAACTATGAGAGGCAGGAGTTAGGAATTGCCCTTCTATGAGAAACTTAATCATAGGGAAATTCCACCCAAAGGAAGATCAGGGTATTAACAAGGGTGGAAGATCAGTTGGATACCAGGAAGCCAAGAAACCACAAATATTGGAGCCTATCAGGAAAAAAAATTCATATTTTTTTTTGTAGTTAAGTGCCAGATAGAGAAGTTGCCTAGAGTCTAGGAGCCACGTTGTGTGAACTAGAGTTTACACCTAGCAAAACGACAGCTCCATGTTGTGAGAAACACTCTGAGACCAACTGAGGGAAACAAGTTCACAGCTCTCATCTTGTGCTCGCTCTCTAGCTTAAACTCATAGAATGAACTGATTGGCAGAATCAATGCCTGCATTATTTAAATCATCATCATCATTATACTTACCATTTTCACAAAGGATATGATGACCAAATTTATGTAAATTAACTTTGTATATGCTAGAACTCCACTCTATGAAGAAATAAAATCCTGTCTAAGATAAGCAATTTTAGAATACATATTTCTGGGGGATATCTGGTTCTACAAGGTCCTAATTGGATAGAAATGGTTTCTTGACTGAATCTGAGGATAGTGTTTAGGGAGCATTTGAACCCAATGAAATTAAGTTCACATTTTGTGTGTAGTTTTTAGGGGGAGACATTGTAATGCTCTCATTAAACGCTCACTGGGGACCATGTCCCAAACAAGATTAAGAACCAGCTTTGCACATATCTCCTAACATCCCAAACAAGAATTGAATCATTCAAATAGAAGTGAAGCCATAGGATATAAGAAGCCTACAATATTTCTGTTAAGCTGGGGAATCCTAGAGAAAGAATAGTTTGTAAGAGAAATTTGGGTGGTCCCTAGGTAGACAGCTTTCCCATAGCCAATACCAGCAAGCCTCATTATATCATTTCAACGGGTCAGCTGAAAGTAAGGTAATATGAATACCTAGGCACATACAAGCATTGCTGAGACTAAAGAGAGTTATTCTGAAAATGGTGACTCCCTTTTCTAGGATTCACACATCATGCAGAAGCTGCTGACTCCCTGGAGTTAAGTATTCCTGATATAAAATATTATTCATTATTCTTGACTTAAATTTTTAGCATCAAAGAAATAGAACAGGCATTGGAGGATCTCTTTTCTTTCTTTCCACTCTGAGTAGAAATCTATTCCTGACATGTCTTATCCAATCTGAGCACATTTAGTGACAAATTCTCTCTTCATAAATTAGTGTTTTATTTTTAAACAGCTCCGCCTAACAGGACATTTTTAAATACATTTTATCTTTTTAAATTTATGGGGATAGTTTTTCTGTATTTTATCTATTAAAGTTTCTTGAGATAGTAGAACATCTCAATAAGGTGTCCAAAGATTTGTCATTTTCTAGCATTTTGCTGCTTTCGGTAGCCTCTTTATCTTTACTTCATTTTGCCTCTCCCATTTTCCTGATAAGCTCATGCCCACTGGTCCTGAATTTCATCATGGAGTTTATTCTCCACTTCAATGCATCTTTTTCTCTATTAAAATACTTTTATCTTTTCCTCCAAATTGAAAGGAAGGCTTCACTTCCCTACCATAAACAGCTTTGTGTCCTGGATCTTTCTTTGACTCCCATGAAAATGTTAGGCTGAAACCGACCCTTGTGTCTTCATCTTCACTGATCCTTTTCTTATGCCTTTAATGTTGTGCTCTTTATAAAACATTTTCTCTTTCATTTCATTGTCAAACTTTTGAATAAAAAGCCTACGCCTTCCATTTTTTTTTTACCACCCCCTCTCTTTTTAAACTATTGTAATCATATTTCTGTCTTAAAACTGCTTTCTTGATAGTCAACAGTAAGCTAGTAACTAAATTCAGGGACTCGTCTTGGCTTAAACTTCTTGGAGGTAGGGGCACTGGAAATCACACTCTCCTTGAAACTGCAGATTTGTATCACTCATTAATCTAGTCCAAATATTTTTCAAGTACTTTACATATAATAACTCATCTTGTCTTCAGAACACTCTATGAGGTGGAACCATGAGTACCCCCATTCTACAGATGAGGAAACTGAGGACTGGAGAAGTTAAACCCTTGTCTAAAGCTCACCTCAAATGTCCTTGGTTCTTTGCTCTCTCACTTATTAGACATCTTTGCCGGCTTCCCCCTCCCACCACTCTCTGTGAGCATTAAATTTCTCAAGACAGCTGCCGATCTTTGTTTTCTCCCTTTACTCATTTGCTTTCAATACAATTGTCCTGTCTTGTTCATAAGTTTATTATCTCTTTGGAGATCAGTTCTTACTACTCTTACAACATACTTTGTTCATTTTTAATTCAAAGTTCTGGTTTATTTGACAACTCACATCTAAAAGGTCATTTTGCTTCCGTTCTGATATTGCATTTAATACCTGTCTTTTAAGGCCTTGGCTTTACTGATCCCCCCCTTCTTCTCCAGATTCTGACTACTCTTCCAGTGTGGAACAATTTATTTAGTAATTAAGGTACTATTGCATTATGTATTTGTTTCTTATGTATGTCTTGTCCTTTAAAGTTGTACAAAAAATTCTTGGAGTGACAGGGCTCAATGTTTTAAGTATTTTATATTTTCCCTCTATCTTGAGTATTTAACATCTAACATAGTGAATACATGTCTCTCTCCATACAAGAGAAAACAACGCTGGCTAACATAGGCAAAAGCTAAATAGTGGTAAGGATTTAGGGAGCTCATGGAGCTTATTGGGAGACAGGAGATCAATGGTACTGCAGCCACTGGTAGAATGCTGTGGCTGGTCAGGATGGAACTGCATCCACACATCTTTTAGACTGTTTGCTGAAGATTCAAATGACAGGAAAAAATATCTGAGTGGCCTAGGTGAGATATCATGTCTGCCTCATCAGTAAGGGAGAAAGGTCACTACTTAAAGTTTAGCCAGGTTGTATTAGATAGAAAAGAGGTAATTTCTCCAAAAGAAATCCCACTGCTGTTAGAAAAGAAAAAAGGATACTGAGAAACTGAAAAAAAAAAAAAAAAAAGAAATAGATGCTGAATAAGTATTTGTTTAATGAGTTAGTCAATAACCTTATGATATTAGTCACTACATTTAGGCTTAGTTTTGCAAGACTAGCATGGCCTATTTGCATGTATTCTCCCTGATTAGAACTGAGCCAACACGCATATGATAATTGGGAACTGGGGAAATTCAGGGGCAGAGAGCTATGAAAGTCAAAGGCATTGTACGGACAAATTTAGAGCCTTCAAAGACAGCAGGCCCTCATTTAGATTCTGGGATTCTAGAATATTTGCTAAGAGGTAAGTCAGAGCACTTGGTCTTATGTCATCCAAACTACATTTCTGCCTGCAACCCAAATTTGGGAAGAAAAAGCTGAACAATAGATAAGTTGGTTTCTAGGTAGCATGGTAAATTGAAGAGTTCTAACTATTAGCTCTTTTACTGATTTTCTTTATTGTTAGGTAGACCTTTGCTTGTCTGATTCCTCACAGGTAAAAGAGGGGATTGAAGCAAATGAAATTTAAGGTCCCACCAGTTAAAAATTCTGCCTTTCCAAAGAGAAACATTTATTCATATTTGATATAGTTTTAAGGTGGCCCATGATTAATTATCACTTGCTGGATATAATTATAGAATCTCCACAAACACCTGAAGCTTTTTATTCTATTATTACTACAATATTACACTTTACACACTCTATTGCACTTATCTGTATATGTACCTGCTTTTTTACTTGATTTTGAGGTTCTTGAATTTGTGTTCCTTGGTAGGACCATGATTTACATGTCTTTGCAAGCTTAACAATTATCAGGGTGTCTGTCACACAATAAGCAGATCATAAAAGTTCCTGAATAAATAGTTCAACAAATGTAGTATGAATGCCATTTGAGATTTATGTTTTTATCATAGACACTCCAGTTCAGATACCAAGTTAGAGAGGGCAGTGGAGCAACTGATGCAGTTTAGCTGTTTGCTTACATTTCATCCTGTGTAGTGATTTGTTTTGTTTTGTTTTATACTATCCTTTTCCCCTAAAAGAATAAAAGTAGCTTGTATATACTCATAAATTATAGTAGAATAAACTAAATACACAGGTGAATAAATATGATCAAGTTAAAATTGGGATAGGAAATTAAGGTGTACTAGGGGTACAGTTGATATAAAAGGTTTATACCACAAAGATGCTTCATATTTGATAGGAAGTGAGATATAATAGTGGTTCTTATCTTGCCTTCAGCAAAACAGAGAGAGAAACAATCTCAGTAGCAAAACTTATGGTGTTGATAGGCTAAACACAAACCAGTTACTGAGAAGAATGCCAATTTTTATTTGATCCTTTAGATTTTTGGACAATGTTATACTTGGGAGATGTTTCTACCATGGATCTTCCTCAATAAGATGGCAAGTGATATGGTGGACAAATTATCAACTAATCTTATGATAAACAGAATGATTTTGTTGTTTTTCATAATTCTCAAAATATCTACGTAGATATCATGATATCAATTTGTAGTACAAAGAATTATTTTTAAACAGCCAGAGCAATGTGTTACATCTCTCTGATACTACAGCCCATGCAAGACAAAATCTAGTGTATCTGGAAAACTGCATATACATTACACATTATCTTAGACAACTATCCAACAACATTATCTCTCATAAGCAAGCAAAGTTTTCATCTCTAGATCAATCCTAGTTTGCAGATAGTAAACACTGTCCATTAAGGGTTGATTTGCAGAAATATTATCAATGGAAAACAATGTAAGATTGCTATGCTTTTGTAAAAAATCAGAGATATTATTTATTTAATTTTTTAAAAGACGTATATCTGAATAGATTGACCAAGGTTTAATCTACTTTAGGCTTGCTCTAGCCCACTACTCTAGCACATTGGAGAATAGCTGCCAGTGGTCACCTGATTTTGACCACAAAAATAGTTACAATAATTGTAGCTGTTAAATTCTTGAAAGAGGGCTTATAAAACACTCTACATGGTCATAAGCAATTTATAAAAAGTAGCTAATTTTAATTATAACAATTTTTTGTGACCCATACAAGTTGATTTATATTTAAAATTCACATTTTCATTTTGAAATAAGTTGGCCTTCTATATTATAACAGATAATTGGATATATGCCAATTGTTTGTTAGAAGATATCCACCAAAAATGCTAGTATTGACTTCTCTGTAGCTGATTTTAAGAACTTTTGGGTTTTGTTTTGTTTTTTTATTTATATATAATAGTTGTACATATTTTGGGGGTACATGTGATATTTTGATACCTATATACAATGTGTAATGATCAAATCAGGGCAAACATCTTTTCTTTGTGTTGGGAACATTACAATTCTTCTGCTGGCTATTTTGAAATATACAATACATTATTGTTAACTATAATTTCCTTACTGTGCTATCAAACACTGGAACATATTACTTCTATCTAATTATATTTTTGTACCCATTAATCAACTTCTCTGCATCCCTCTCTTTCCCCTTTTATCCCTAGTCTCTCTCTGGTAACCACCATTCTAACTCTCTACTTCCATGAGATACACATTTTTAGCTCCCACATATGAGTGAGAACATGTGATATTTGACTTATTGTGCCTGATTTATTTCACTTAACATAATGACTTCCAGTTCCATCCACATTGCTGCAAATAGGATTTCATTCTTTTTTTACAGCTGAATAATATTTCATTGTGTATATAGACCACATTTTCTTTATTCATTAGTCTGTTAATGGACACAAAGTTTGATTCCATATTTTGGCCATTTTGAGTAGAGCTGCAATAAACATGGGAGTTCATGTTTAATATATTAACATTTTTAATATATTAATTTGCTTTCTTTTGTATGTACATTCATCAGTGGAATTTCTGGATCATATGGTAGTTCGAATCTTAGTTATCTGAGATACCTTCACACTGTTTTCTATAATGGCTGTACTGCTTTCCCACCAACAGCGTAGGAGTGTTCCCCTTTCTCCGCATTCTTGCCAGCATTTGTTATTTTTTGACCTTTTGATAGTAGTCACTTTAACTAAAGTGAGAGGATATCTCATTGTAGTTTTGATTTGCATTTCTCTCATGGTTAATGATGTTGAGCATTTTTTCATAAACCTGTTGGACATTTTTTATGTCTTCTTTTGAAAAATGTCTATTCAGGTATATTTAACTAAAGAGGTAAAGGACCTCTATAGGGAGAACTATGAAACACTGAGGAAGGAAATTGCAGAACATGTAAACAGGTGGAAAACCATACCATGCTCGTGGATTGGAAGAATCAACATTGTTAAAATGTCTATACTACCCAAAGTGATCTACAGATTCAATGCAATCCCTATTAAATTACCAACATCATTTTTCACAGATATAGAAAAAGTAATTATACACTTTGTATGGAATCAGAGAAGACTTCGTATAGCAAAAGCAATTTTAAGCAATAAAAACAAAATGGGAGGTATTAATTTTCCAGACTTCAAACTATACTACAAGGCTGTGGTTCTTAAAACTGCCTGGTATTGGCACAAGTGCAGGGACACAGACCAGTGGAACAGAACAGAAAATCCAAATGTAAGACCATCCTCATATAGACATCTAATCTTTGACAAAGCAGACAAAAACATACTCTGGGGACAAGAATCCCTATTCAATAAATGGTGCTGGGAAAATTGGATAGCCACATGTAGAAGACTGAAATAGCACCCACAGCTTTCACCTCTCACAAAAATCAAATCACGGTGCATAACAGTTTTTTGCCCACTTTTTAATCAAATTATTTGGTTTTTTTATATTAATTGTTTGAGTTCCTTATATATTCTGGTTATCAATTCCTTGTTGGATGGACAGTTTGCAAATATTTTCTCCCATTCTTTAGGTTGTGCTTTCACTTTTTTGATTGTTTCCTGTGCTGTAAAGAAGCTTTTTAGCCTGATGCAATCCCATTTGCCTATTTTTTCTTTTGTTCTTTGTACTTTTGAGATGTTACTCAAAAGATTTTTTCTAAAACTAATATTCCATAGCATTTCCTTAATGTTTTATTTCAATAGTTTCATAGTTTTAGGTCTTACATTTAAGTCTTTAGTCTATTTTGATTTTATATTTGTAGATGGTGAAAGATAAAGATCTAGTTTCATTTTTCTGCGTATAGATATCCAGTTTTACAGATACCATTTATTAAAGAGACTGCTTTTTCCCTATGTATGTTCTTGGTACCTTTGTGAAAAATGAGTTGGCTGCAAGTGTGTGGATTTATTTCTGGTTTCTCTATTATGTTCCATTGGTCTCTGTGTCTATTTCTATGATAGTACCATGCTCTCTTGGTTATTATAGCTTTGTAGCATAATTTGAAATCGGGTAGTGTGATACCTCCAGCTTTGTTCTTTTTACTCAGGATTGCTTTTGCTATTCAGAGTCTTTCGCAGTTCTATATGAATTTTAGGATTGTTTTTTCTACTTCTGTGAAAAATGTAATTGGTATTTTGATAGGTATTGCATTGATTCTATAGATCTTTTTGGGTAATATAGACATTTTAATGATACTAAATCTTCTAATTCATGAGTATGGGATATATGTCCATTTTGTGTGTGTGTCTTCTTCAATTCTTTCATCAGTGTTTTATAGTTTTTCTTGAAGGTATCTTTGATTTCTTTGGATATATTTATTACTAGGTATTTTTTTGTAGCAATTGTAAATGAGATTGAGTTCTTGATTCTTTTTTCAGATTGATAGCTGTTACTATATGGAAACACTACTGATTTTTGTATGTTGATTTTATATCCTGCAACTTTACTCAATTCATTTATCAGATCTAAGAGTATTCTGGTGGAGCCTTTAGGTTTTTCTAAATGTAATATCAGTTGCCTGCAAACAAGGATAATTTGACTACTTCCTTTCCAATTTGTATGCCCTTTATTTCTTTCTCTTGCCTAATTTCTCTGGCTAGAACTTCCAGTGCTGTATTGAGTAGAAGTGGTGAAAGTGTGCATCTTTGTCTTATTCTAAATGTTAGTGGAAAGGTTTTCAATTTTCCCCCATTCAGTATGATATTAGCTGTGGGGTTGTCATATAAGGCCTTTGTTGTGTTGGGGTATGTTCCTTTTATACCTAATTTGTTGAGAGATTTTACCGTATAGGATGCTGAATTTTATCAAATGCTTCTTCAGCATCTATTAAAATGATCATATATTTTTGTCTTTGATTTTGTTGATATGATATATTACATATATTGATTTGCATTTGTTGAACTATTTTTGTAGTTCAACAAATGCATGGGACCCATTTGTTCATCAATGGGATGAATTCCATTTGGTCATGGTGAATGATCTTTTTAAGGTGTATTGGATTTGGTTTGCTGGTATTTTGTTGAGGATTTTTGTATCTATGTTCTTTAGGGATATTGGCTTAAAGTTTCCTTTTTTTGTTGTGTCCTTGTGTGGTTTTGGTATCAGGGTAACAATGGCCTTGTAGAATGCATTTGAAAGTATTCTTTCCCCTTCAATTTTTTGAAATAGTTTGAGTAGAATTGGTATTGGTTCTTCTTTAAATGTTTGATAGAAGTAAACAGTGAATCCATCAAGTTGTGGTTTTTTTTTTTTTATAGGAAACGTCTTATTACTGCTTTGATATTCTTATTGGTTATTAGTCTGTTCAGATTTTTTATTTGTTCCTGGTTCAATCTTGGTAGGTTATATGTGTCCAAGAATTTAGATAATTCTTCTAGATTTTCAATTTGTTTATGTATAGTTCATAGTAGTCTCTAATTCTTTATATCTTTGTGTTATCAAGTGTAATGTTTTCTTTTGCATCAGTGATTTTTATTTATATTAGGAGTTTTGCCTTTTGTTTTTAGTCCAGCTATAGGTTTGTCAAATTTGTTTATCTTTTCCCAAAAAACAACTTTTCATTTCATTGATCTTTTGTGAGGTTTTTTTGGTCTCAAGTTCATTTATTTCTGTTCTGATCTTTAGTGTTTGTTTTTTATTTCTTTTGTTAAATTTTTAATTATGATGGGTATATAATAATTGTATATATTTACAGGGTACACCTGATTTTTTAATACAGGCATAGAATGTGAATTAATCAAATCAAGGTAATTGGAGTATTTAACACCTAATGCATTTATCATTTCTTTGTATTAGGAACATTCCAATTCTACTCTTTTAGTTATTGTAAAATATACCCTCACTTATTATTGATTATAGTAATTTTGTTGTGTTTTCAAATATTGTTCATGCTAACTATATTTTTGCACCCATTAACCATCCCACTTTATCCCTCACTCTGCATTACCCTTCCCGGCCTCTGGTAACCGTCATTCTACTCTGTCTCCATGAAATCAATTGTTTTTAATATTTAGCTCCCACACATGAGTGAGAACATGTGAGATTTTTCTTTCTACACTTAGCTTATTTCACTTAACTTAATGTTCTCCAGTTCTATCCATACTGCAAATGGCAGGATTTCATTCTTTTTGTGGCTTTGTAATATTCCACTGTGTATAGGTACCACAATTTCTTTATCCATTCACCCATTGATGGACACTTAGATTGATTCTAAATATTGGCTATTGTGAATAGTGCTACAATAAATATGGGAGTGCAGATATCATTTTGATATCCTGAATTCCCCTTCTTTGGATATAAACTCAGCAATGGGATTGCTGGGTCACATGGTAATTCTATTTTTAGTTTTTTGAGGAACCTACATACTGTTCTGCACAGTGGTTGCACTAATTTACATTCCCACCAACAGCATACAAGGGTTCCCCTTTCTCTACATCCTTGCCATTATTCATAATTGCCCGTGTTTTTAATAAAAGCCATTTTAACTGGGGTGAGATAATATCTCTTTGTAGTTTTGATTTGCATTCTGACAACTAACGATGCTGAGCATTTTTTCATATACCTGTTCGCCATTTGTATGTCTTCTTTTGAGAAATGTCTGTTATGATCCTTGCCCATTTTTAAATTGGGTTATTTGATTTTTTTTCCTATTGAGTTGTTGAAGCTCCTTATATATTCTAGTTATTAATCCCTTGTCAGATGGGTAGTTTGTAAATTATTGTTTCTCTCCTTTTCCTAATTTTGGGTTTGAGTTTTTTGCTTGCTATTCCAATTTCTTGCAGTACATCTTTATTTCACACCCTTCCATTTTTGTTCTTTGATGTATGCTTTTATTACTATGAACTTCCCTCTTGTCATGCTTTTGCTATATCCCATAGGTTCTGGTGTATTGTGTGTTCATTTCATTTGTTTCAAGAAATTTTAAAATTTCTATCTTTTCATTTACCTATTGGTCATTGAGGGGTATGTTTTTTAATTTCCATACATTTGTGCAGCTTCCAGACTTTTTCTTGTTATTGATTTCTAGTTTTACTTCATTGTGGTCAGAAAAGATACTTGATATGATTTTGACTTTTTTGAATCTGTTGAGACTTATTTTGTGTCAACATATGGTCTATCATGGAGAATGTTCCATGCGCTGATAAGAACAATGTATATACTACAGCAGGTGGTGGAAATGTTCTGTCATTGTCTGTTAGGTCCATTTGGTCTAGAGTATAGGTTAACTCTAATATTTCTTTGTTGATTTTATAACAGGATGTCCATTGCCAAAAGTGTGGTACTGAAGCCCCCTCCTATTATAGTATTGAAACCCATCTCTGTCTTTAAATCTATTAATATTTGCTTTATATATTTGATTTCTCCAGTGTTGGGTGTGCATGTGTTTACTACTGTTATATCCTTTTGCTGAATTGACCCCTTTTCATTACATTAGGACCTCTGTATCTCTTTTTACAGCTCTAGATTTAATATCTGCTTTATCTAAGGTAAGTATAGCTACTCCTGCTCTGTTTGGTTTCCATTTTCAGGGAATATCTCTTCCTATCCCTTCATTTTCAGTCTATGTGTGCCTTTATTATAAGTGAAATAAATTTCTTGTAGGTAGCATATATTTGAGTCTTATTTTTTTAATCTGTTCAGCCTCTCTGTGCCTTTAATTGGATAATTTAGTTCATTTACATTCATTGATATTATTGATAGGTAAGGACTTACTACTGCCATATTGTTACTTATTTTCTAGTTGTTTTGTAGTTACTCTCTTCCTTTCCTCCTTCCTTACAGTCTTTCTTTGTGGTTAAGTGATTTTCTCTGGATGTATGTTTTAATTTGTTGCTTTTTATGTTTAGTGCACCTATTACAGGTTTTTTCTTTGTGGTTAGCACTAGCCTACAAAACATCCTGTAGTTATAAGAATTATTTAAAACAGATACCAGCTTAACTTTGATCACAAAAAGAAAATAAATAAACACAAAAAACCTGTACACATTAACTCCTTTCTCCTCACACATTTTGAATTTTTGATGTCACCATTTGCATTTTTATATTGCCTATTTCTTAACAAATTGTTGTAATTATTATTAATAGTTTTGTTTTTTAGTCTTCTTAGTAAAGATATAATTGGTTTACATACCACAATTGTAATATTAGTGTGAAAATTATGTTAGCATTCTTTTATTTTAGTTTGAAGAACTTCCTTTATCATTTCTTGTAGGATGAGTCTGGTAGTGATAGCAATAAATTCCCTCAGATTTTGCTTGTCTGGAAAAGTCTTTATCTCTCCTTAATTTCTCAAGGATAGCTTTTCTGAGTTTAGTATTCTTCATTGATAGTTTTTTTCTTTTTTTCCAGAACTCTGAATATATTATTCCACTATCTCCTGGCCTGTAAGATTTTTGCTGAGAAGTCTGCTGCCAGATGTATTGATTACATGCTAACTCCCTTACATGCTAACTACTTCTTTTCTTTCTCAGCTTTCAGGATTTTTTTTGTCTTTGATCTTTGAGAATTTGATTATAATATGTATTGGGGTATTCTTATCGGGGTTAAAAATGATTGGTGTCCTTTGACCTTCCTGTACCTGGATATTTTTATGTTTCTGCAAGTATAGAATATTTTCTGTTATTTCTTTGAATAAGCTTTCTACCCCTTTGTCCCACTTTAACTTCAATAGCCCAAATATTTATTCTTTTGATGTTGTCCCATAGATCCTATAAGTTTTCTGCATTCCTTTTCATTCTTTTCCTCTTTTTCTTTTCTATGTTTGTCTTTGAATTTACTGATTCACTCTTCTCTTTGATCAATTTCTCTGTTGATGCTCTCTATTTCATTTTTAATTTTATTCATTGTATCTTTCAGTTCCAAGATTTCTGCTTGACTTTTTAAAATTATTTCAACATCTTGGTTAAATTTCTCTGATAAATTTCTGAACTGATTCTTTGTGTTTTATTGAAGTTAGTTGAGTTTCCTTAAAACTGTTATTTTGCATTCTTTATCTGAGAGATCACACCTCTTCATCACATTAAGGTCAGTGTCTGGCACTTTATTTTATCCATTTGGTGAGGTCATCTTTCTCTGAATGTTCTTAATGCTTGTGGATGTATGATAATGTCTGTGCATTGAGGGATTAGGTATTTTAGTCTTCGTACTCTGTCTTTGTTTGTGCCTATCCTTCTTCAAAGGGCCTAATAGGAATTCTAAGCAGACTGAATGTTGTGTTCCCTGAACCTGCGACCACTGCAGCCATCTCAGCACTAGAGGATGCTCTCAGCCCAGGATTGCTGCTAGTCTTGTGAGGACTCAAAGGTTGACACAGCTTTCTTGCCCAGATGAAGCTGGGAAGACCCAAAAAGGTACTTGGGTTGTGTGGGAATGCTTTCCAGGGACCTGAGTCCAGAAGATTGTCCCAGTGACCCAACAGGTGTGTCTTCCAGCAGGTCTTAGCACAGGCAGGATGGATCTCCAACTGCAGTGAGAGGGGCTGCAGTTGAGACTGGGCTTCCTTGGCATCTTTTGTGGGAAGAAAGCTAGTGGGCCCATCTTGTTGGCTCAGATGGACATGCATCACCCAGCAGCTCCCTGAATAAAAGAGGTAGTTCTTTAACTGCAGCAGGAGGGGCCAAAGCTGAGACTGGGCTCCCACAGGATCTGCTATGAAATAGAGGCTGGTGTGCCTATCAGATTGGCTCAGATGGGCATGCATATCCATCTAGGTTGCTGCACAGACAGGATAGTTCCCTGACTGTAGCAGGAGGGCCTGGAGCTGACATTGAGCCTTTTTGGGATCTGCTGTGGGACAGAGGCTAGAATCCTTGTCTTGGTTCAGAGGGGTACATGTCATCCAGAAAGTTCCTGCACAGATAGGATAGTTCCAGCAAGAGGGGTCCAATAAAGCTATTTTTTCTTGCAGCAATTAGATTCTACAACTTGAAATGAGATCATCCTGACTTAGTTCATATAATAAATCTATGTCATCAGCATGTAGGATACTATTTCTAGTCTCTACAGTAGTAGTAGGAAGAGAATATAGCCACATCATCAAGAAGTAGTTTCAAGTCAATAAGGTACCAATTACAAATAAAAGAGATTTGAGTTTAAAATTGCTGAGTGAACCCAGACATTTGTCTCCCATATCTGTCAGACCATTTAATAATTATGAGAAGAAATACAAATTGTAAAAAACAAAAGCATAAAAATTGTTCCAGGAAAATTCGGAATTCTGACCAATCTTCCTCTGTTTGTTGATTTCCCCAAACAAAAATTTCAAGAATGAATACTGATCTTTATAAAATGCATGGGAGCTGGTGGCAGACTGTTAGGGAAAAGTTACTTTTAATTTCTAACTCAGAACTTTCCTAAAAGCCTAGTTGGCTGATATATATAGAAGCCATTTTAAAAAGGAAATATTTCTTCTTGTTAACAAAAAGCCACTTGTAAAAGTTCAGCTTTAAACTAGTCAGGTAGATAAGTTTCCTTTACTGTTCAATGAAATACAGTGGTCAATATTATAGAATACTGCATGGGATATGTACATTTATAGGATGTGACACCTGCACTTTTTTTTGTCGATCTAAAGCATTGCAC
The DNA here is from genome assembly GCF_041146395.1 of Eulemur rufifrons. NCBI lineage: Eukaryota > Metazoa > Chordata > Mammalia > Primates > Lemuridae > Eulemur > Eulemur rufifrons. The sequence goes on along the minus strand of NC_090999.1, from coordinate 77,919,531 downwards.
ATTCCCAAAGAGAAGGCTTGGTGTAGAGTTTAATCTTGTGACTGATGCTCTCCAATAGTATGCAGCAATAAAGTCATTCCTTATGAGCACTGACTATCTTCTTTTCCAATATATAGTGATAAATATGTGAGTAGAGGACATCAATAGGCAAGAAATTTCAAAAAACCTGAGAGTATTTAGAGATGAGTTGAATGAAACAGAACAAAGAGTATGGTCTGTAAGTTGTATGAGAAGGTAGGAGCTTATTATACTAGTGGAAGTCACAGAAGATCCATGCTGAGACTTAGCAAGTACTAATGGTGGCAGTGGGAGGTAGAGCTAAAATCAGGAGAATTAATTTCAAGTCTTTCTATGAAACAGAAGACAGCTATATCAGCCACACAGAATATTTCTTCATTTTTAGAAAATATTTTAATTTTGGTAAAATATACATAGCATACAATTTGTCATTTAAACCATGTTAGGTATACAATTATCTCCAGAACTCTTTTTATTCTGCAAAACTGAAACTATGTATTCATTAAACAGTATCCAATTTTCCCCTCCCTTCAGTTCTTGACAATCACCATTCTACTTTCTGTATTTATGAATTTGACTACTCTAGGTACTTCATATAAGTAGAATTATGCAATGTCTACCTTTTTGTGACAGGCTTACTTCACTTAACGTAATGTCCTCAAGGTTCATCCATGTTGTGCCATGTGTCAGAATACCCTTCCTTATTACTGAATTATATTCCATTTGTATGGTATACACATTTTGTTTACCCATTAATCCATTGGTGGACACTTGGGTTGCTTCCACCTTTTGGTTATTGTGAATAATGCTACTGTGAAGAGGATGTGCAAATATGTTTGAGACCCTGCTTTCAATTATTTTGAATATATATACTCAGAAGTGGAATTGCTGAAAATTATGGTAATTCTATTTTTAAGTTTTGGAGGAACTTCTATACTCTTTTCTACAGCGGCTTCACCATCTTACATTTCCACCAACAATGTACCCAGGCTTCCAATTTTTCCACATCTTGCCAACACTCTTTTCTGTTGTTTTGATAGTAGCCAATCTAATGAGTGTAAGGTAGTATTTTGTGATTTTGATTTGCATTTCCCTAATGATTAGTGATATTGAGAATCTTTTGATGTGCTTATTGGTCATTTGCATATCTTCCATAGAGAAATGTCTATTTAGGTCTTTTGCCCACTTTTACATTCTTTGTAGTTGTAGTTGTTGTTGAGTTGTAGGAGTTTTTTTTTTTTTTTTTTTTTTTTAACATAGTCTGGATTATAACCCCTTTTTAGATATACAATTTACAAATATTTTCTCTTATTCTATAAGTTGTCTTTTGACTGTATTAATTATGTCCTTTGATGGAAAGTTGTTTTTAATTTTGGTGTAGTTTAGTTTATCTATTTTTTGTTGTTTGTGATTTTGGTTTCATATCCAATAATTCATTTTCAAATTATAGTCTTCATTTTAATATGAGTAAACAAATAACAGATGATCCCAATTTTATGCAAACTCTTCCAGACAATAGCAAAAAGGAACTATTTCCAAGCTGCTTCTATGTGGCCTGAGCAACCCAGATATCAAAACAAAAACGTTATGAAAAAGAAAAATTACAGGGTTGTTTCACTTATTAATAAAAACACAAAAACAATATTTGCAAGTAAAGCCCAATAATGCTTAAAATAGATAATAAACTATAGCCAATTTGGGCTTACCCCAGAACATAAGGAAAGTTTAATATTAGAAAAACCCATAAATATAGTTAACCTCTTAATAGATGAAAAGAAATCAGAGGAAACATTTAATAAAACATAATATCCATTCAATATTTCAAAATTCTTTATACATTAGAAATAGATGAATAGAGTTCCTTAATCTGATAAACAGTAAATGCAACGGCATATCATAGAGCACTCAAGAAAAATGAACCATAGTGGCATTTTAAAAGATAAATATTAGCATTATAATGTTAAATTACATTCTTTTTATAAGGTCAAAACAACTAAAGTGAAACAATATAGTTTTAAAGATACATAGATGCAGTGAAACTGTATTAGGAGGAGAGCCACTGAATGACTGAAATAGGATTCAGGAGAATGGCACCTTGAAAGGCAACAGGCAAAGGCTCTGATGGGGAGGCTGGATGATTATCTGAAGGACCTGGCTTTTGTTTGGAATGGTGCTTTCATAGCAGATTATTAAAGAATTAAAAGTAAGAAGTCAACCAAATAAAGTGAACCAGGCTTGGAGTGATGACTACATATCCATCATATCATCATGAGCCACAAATTATGATCAACCCAGTTTCATGTACAGAAATAAAAACATTTAACCATAATGTGGTGGGAAAACGAGGATAGAACTTGGAGGGGACATGCTGGAAAAATTGTTTGTTTTTTTCAGCATTGTAAGACTTCAGAGAGATTATATGCTGACAAGGAAGAGGCAGTATTGTCAACAAGGCTGAAACACAGGAGAGAAAAAAGAATAATCCAAGGGGCAAGTCGTGCTGACCAGGGGAACTGGAACCAGAGCATTTGGGGAGATGAGCCTTTGAGAGAGGGCCTCTCTTTCAACCCATAAAAAGAGATAGGAACTTAGGGGTATGGATGTGGAAACCTGTGCAGGTATGGTGGTAGGAATTTACAGGAGTTTCCCTCTTATGACTTGTATTTTCTCTTTAAAGTGGAAATCAAAGTCATCTTCTGAGTCAATGGGTAGTGGCAGATAGGAAGCATAGGGAAGGCTATGAATGTTTATACGATAGTGGTTAACAACTCTGACTCAGCACCAGAGATATTTAGGTTTGGGGCCACAGGGTGCTGTGGATATTAATGTGTTTATACCTTTCTATTGTGATTGTGGTTCTCTTCATCCTTTTTCCTCTTCCCTTTGCCTTTTTGCTTTCTTTCTTACCTTTCTCCTTCCCCAGTTCCAGTTAAAAGATATCTGCAGAAGGACTGTATTTAATCTGACTTTGATCACATTTCCATTTCTATAACAATCAAGTATTGCTGGGTGAGTAGGAAGTTAGGTGCCTACCCTGGACCACCCACAGTGGATAGTGGGATGCATCTGTAAGAAGATGCCATCTCCCAGCCAGAAAAGGAATTTCTTAGGAGAAGGGAGGATACTACTTTGGGCAGGCAAATTAATAGAAATCCACTTCATTATTACAATTATTGATGCTGTGAGGATTAGGAAGCAAAACTAAATGGGGAAACAATTTCTGGCCAGTATAGAAGTTTTAGTTGAAGTCAAAGAGCATGAATTTCTAGTTGCAACAACCTATAATATTGTATGATTTTTAGCAGCAATACTCTGCATCTCTGCTACAGATGAACTTTTTCACTGGTCCAGATTTGGGTTTTTCAGAGAGATGTGGCAAAAGAAAAATGCGACAAGAAAGGTGACTATATTGGCAGGATGAAGTGATGGGTGAATAATACAGTCTAGGAGGTAAAAAGAGGAGGGAGCACTGGGAGAAAACAGAGGATCAAAAAGAAGGTTTATTGGGAAAATAAATGTGATGGTACTGAAATGATCTGAGCTCACGGTCAGAGAATTGAAAGATTTAATTTAATGCTTCTAGAGTGGGTAATTATAAGATAATAAGTTTTAGTATCTGGCCATGGAAGTAGTTTACTAATGTGGAATGACTATGATGGACATGAGATTAAAAAAACTGATGCTAAGGTTTTTCTGGGTCGTTCGTGTACACTCTGAAATCAGCCAAGTTGCTGGCAAGTGATGGGGTGAAAGGAGGACATTGAACCAGATGCTAAAAGCTTTAATGAATAATAAGGCACATGTTTACACTTGCTAAATTTATTACAGTGATAATCAGGAACTATTTTATACCTAGGGTCTTTAGACTGAGAATGTGATTTCTGGCCACGTATTTATCTTAACATCATATCAAGATGTTAGAATATGAGCTTTATTAAAGAGAAATTTTACCAGAGGTAAGAATGGGTAAATGAGTCATGTATATATTTAATACAATGCTCATTATATAGTGAGCATTAGATACAGTGAGAATTACAGAAATTACATTAAATTATACCTTAAATAATTTGTAATTTGTGGAAGCTTACATGTTCAAAACAATTAGAGAATTACAGACCAGTGTAGGGTACAGAGTGGAAAGAAGAGTTAATGTGTACAACAAATGTTTGGAGAAAGGATAGGCCAATTTATCAGGCTCTTATATGAACTTTGGGGAAAATAAATGACATACAATGCTTTAGAAACTCCTATTTGTATGGCTTGAAATTACATTTTTGTTTAGTTTTTTAATCTAAATTTAAAATAAAATAAATTTCTCTAAAACAGGACACCCTTTTATGCCTTATTCTCTATTGAGGTGCTCTTTGTCTATAATATTTTAAGTTTTCTGACTCAGGGGAAATTCCTATCATCTTCATCCTTTTCTTTCTCCAAAGTATATGCCCTTTGACTTGGAAATTTTCAAAATGGCATTACTCATTTTAAAAATAACACACACACAAAAGTTCACTTTAATGGAATGATTTTTCCTTTGGTTTCTTCCCAAAGTTTCCATCATTTCCATTGATCTCTGCATGATTGAAGGAAAAATAATTTTTTTCCCCCAAGATCTAAGTAGAAGGCTATAGTCTCTATTTAGCCTGAAGAAAATAAAATGTTTTTCCACAAAGGTTAATAAAAAAACTATGTAATTTATCAAAATTTTGCTTTTTGGCTATTTGGGAATGCCCGTAGTTGCCTCAGCCAAAATGCCTTTTCAGCCAGTCACTGTACTGTGATTCAGGTTCCATTGCCAGGATACATGGCCTCTTTCCATGGCATACTCAACAGTGCCACAGCCAGTAGTACCCTGTGCCAATTAGGAAACTCTTCTCAATTCAGCAAAAAGGGAAGGGATCTTAATTATTGCAATGAGGTCACAGTAGGAAAAAGGATATTTGTCATCACAATGACCTTGTACTCAGCAAGTCTCTTAGAGGATAAGATTAAGAAAATTTGGAAATTAATGCTCCCTTTAAATCTTCCAACTAAGAAAGCCAAATAAAAAACATGATGGTTTTACTATTCCTGCCATAGTTCTATTTTAGTAGCACGGTCCAAAAACCTTGGCCTTAAATTGGGGTATAAGAAAGACTACAGAAGAAATTTAAAAAAAACACCATGATACATGGAATAGTAATTTAAGAATTAAATTCCCCGAGAACAGGTAATAATGACTCTACCGACAGTTTTACTTTTGAATATAAACTTGTTTCTATATATGCTCTTGGGAAAACCCTTGTTATTTAGGATTAGGTTCCAACTTCCTTTTCCTAATTTCACTTTATCATTGACTGGAAAACATTAAAAAGTGTACCTGATGAAGAACAACTATGAATTAAAGCACTTCCACCGAAAAGTAAACTAGATAATCAAGTACTGCTTTCAAGAGAAGCATGATTGACAGAGGGAACATGGGAGAGGAGACAAAAACGGGTGCCCTCTTAGGCTGGAGGAGTGGTGGAGTGAACAGGCATATGCTTACTGGGTCCTCTCTCCTATGTTAACAAGAGAAGAGAGCAGGAGTAAGACTCTGAGACACTTTGAGGCTCTGAGTTCTTCTTTTCTTCCCACAGCCAGAAATACCCAAACAGGCAGCCATAGGTACCCGTCGTGACTGTTCCTTGGGTGCACACGGATTGAACACTCAGGTGAGTGGGGATGAGTGCACTGCTGCCAATTATGGATTTTTTCTGCTTTCAGGCAGCAGCTGTTCTCATCAGGTTTATAGAGAACCGAAGATGGCAGGCCGGGCGCGGTGGCTCACGCCTGTAATCCTAGCACTCTGGGAGGCCGAGGCGGGTGGATCGCTCGAGGTCAGGAGTTCGAGACCAGCCTGAGCAAGAGTGAGACCCCGTCTCTACTAAAAATAGAAAGAAATTATATGGACAACTAAAATATATATATACAAAAAATTAGCCGGGCATGGTGGCACATGCCTGTAGTCCCAGCTACTCGGGAGGCTGAGGCAGGAGGATCGCTTGAGCCCAGGAGTTTGAGGTTGCTGTGAGCTAGGCTGAAGCCACGGCACTCACTCTAGCCCGGGCAACAGAGTGAGACTCTGTCTCAAAAAAAAAAAAAAAAAAAAAGAGAACCGAAGATGGGGGCCAGCTTCTTCTCCCAGGAGTAGGGGATGGGGGAGGGCGAGAAGGCTAGTACAGACCTATCCAAAACACGTTCCTTTTCTCATTTCTCTGATTCAGGTGCTGTGTGTCTGCCTTAGGCAGACGGTGCCTGTTCCTTCCGAGAAGCCCAGCTGTAGAGCTCTGACATATGCCCAGACCATCAGTGCAGTAGGTGCATTTTCAAGAAGTCATTCCATCAACCAAGTGCTCAGGTTCTTCAGTTTCCATGCTGAACAAGTGCCCAGTGATGAAATGTGGTCACTGATAGAGGATGGGATTATATCTACGGGCTTTCCAGGTAGGCTAATTATTTGACACCTTATCAATTTGATAATGTTACACCATTCCTCTGATATTTGCCTAAAGGGAAGCTTGAGGGCTGCCTAGGGAAAAGAGGAAAAAGGAAGATTATGTATGGTAGCCCTTAGCTTCTCCTAGAATTCAGCTGTGTCCTGGAATGTAGCCTAAACTTTCAAACCCCACTCAGTAAAACAAGGTTACCTGAAGTTAATAGAATCACCCTTTTTTTTTTTTAAACAATGAAACACATTTTATTTTTTAAGACTGTAAGCTTTGTGTTATTTTTAATAAAACATTAATACTAATTTTATTTATTTTTTCAGAATATTACAGGGGTACAAATGCTCTGGTTACATATTTTGCCTTTGCACCACCTGAGTCAGAGCTACAAGCGTGTCCATCACTTTTTGGAAAGCAAATTAGTAATTAGATATTGTTTATCGATTAAAGTCTTTAGTGAGGTTTGTGATAAAGGATTTCCCTCCGTACATTCAGAGACATCACAAATGAGTGACCATTGAACAATTTCAGTTTAGTCCCATCAAAATTGTAGTTCCTGGAAATTCCTCTTTGGATCTGAAATATCTTTATTGTTGGTTCCAGTTTTCAATATGTCAAGTTGAAAGGCAGACTGCTATATCATGGGCTGAGGTCCAAACTACCTGGATTGGAATACTGGCTCTGCCATATATATCATCTTGTGAACTCGGACAAGTTACTTAACCTCTCTGTTCCTCAGTTTCCTGATTCATAGAATAGGAGTAATAATGATAGTACTATAGAGTTATTGTCAATATTCAGTGAGTTAATATGTAGCACTCTGAGTCTTGACTACCACATAGTATATACTCAAAAGACATTAGCTGTCATTCTTTTCCTTTGATATACTGGTGAGATATTGGAATGGGCTGCATCAGAGGAGGCTGCTAAAATGACTCTTCAAGCTAGATCTCAGTACAATATCAAAGATCCTGACCTCGAGTAATCCTCCCACTAGGGTGGTAGATGTCCCTTTCTAGATATGCTCCTTAAGGGCCTTATGGAGACATGAACTTTACAACTACAAACCACTGTCCTTCAAATTTTTCCACCTTTTTGTCTCTCCTAAACCCACTTTCTTGCTCATCTCCCAAGGTAGAATAAGAACTGCTTGGTCCCAAATTATACTCCAAATATATTTTTATCTTGTCACTATATTTATGTTTACTTCTCCTACTGGACTGTAAATCTCTAGAGGGACCGCTCTTTCTCCAGTGTTTAGTACAAGTGTAGCATGCTGCAAATGAATAATAAATATGTTTGCAATGAAATTAATTGAACTCTTGAGTTCTTAGAATCTCCAAGCCTCCCAACCCATTCTCCCTTTATGACAATGTCATTTTCAACTCAAGCTAATACCTGCTGTCTTAGTCTTTTTGGGCCGCTATAACAAAAATATCATAAACTAAGTGGCTTATAAAAGACCATTTATTTCTCACAATTCTGGAGACTGAGAAGTCCAAGATCAAGGCAGCAGCAGATCTGGTGTCTGGTGAGGGCCTGCTTTCTGATAGATAGTACATTCTTGCTGTGTTCTTGCTGTGCCTGCGAAAGGGACTTGCTAGCTCTCTGTGGCCTCTTTTATAAGGGCACTAATCCCAACTATCAGGGCTCTGCCATCATGATCTAATCACCCCCAAATACTACTACTTTTTTTTTTTTTTTTTTGAGACAGAGTCTTGCTTTGTTGCCTGGGCTAGAGTGAGTGCCGTGGCGTCAGCCTAGCTTACAGCAACCTCAAACTCCTGGGCTTAAGCGATCCTACTGCCTCAGCCTCCCTAGTAGCTGGGACTACAGGCATGTGCCACCATGCCTGGCTAATTTTTTTCTATATATATTTTAGTTGGCCAGATAATTTCTTTCTATTTTTAGTAGAGACAGGGTCTGGCTCTTGCTCAGGCTGGTCTCGAACTCCTGACCTTGAGCGATCCACCCGCCTCGGCCACCCAGAGTGCTAGGATTACAGGCGTGAGCCACCGCGCCCGGCCTACTTCTTAATACTATCACCTTGGGGGTTGGAATTTAAACATGAATTTGGAGATGGAACAAACATTCAATAGCACCAAAAATCTTAACTTGGTCAACTCCAAAGCCTAAAACATAGACTGTCGTCTAAATATCATTTAAATCAGATGTGGGTAAGACTTAAGGTGTGATTCATCATGAGACAAATTTCTTTCCACCTGTGAATCTATGAAATCAAGCATGTTATGTGCTTCCAAAATACAATGGTGAGACAAGCTTAGTATGGACATTCCCATTTCAATAGGGAAAAATAGGTAAAGAGGGGATAAGAGATCCCAAGTAATTTTGAAACCCAATAGGGCAAACAACATTCAATCTTAAGTCTCAAGAATGACCTTTGACTGGACGTCCCACATTCTGGACACACTGTGGTGGAGGTTGTGCCCCTAAGGCTTTAGGTGGCCTTACCTCCATAGCTTTCCATGTGCAGCCCATGCTCCAGCTCTCATGGGTTGGAGTCATGTGCTTACAGCTCTCCCAGGCTTACAGGCACAGGTAGTTCTACCAGTCTGACGTCATGGGGGTGGCCCTGCCCCCACAGCTCCACTGGGCATTCCCCTAGTGGGTGCTTTCTGTGGTGGCCCCACCCTGTCACAGTTTTGTATCCCTGTAAAATTTATATATTTAAATCCTAACCTCCAACGTGATGGTATTAAGAGGTGAGGCCTTTGGGAAGTGATTGGATCATGAATGGGATTAGTGCCTTGTAGAAGAGACCACAGACAGCTAGCTAGTCCCTTCCCCATGTAAGGACATAGCAAGAATGTACTATGTATGAGAAAGCAGGCCCTCATCAGATACCAAATCTGCTGGTGCCTTGATCTTGGACTTCTCAGTCTCTTGAATTGTGAGAAATAAATGTTTAGTGTTTGTAAGCCACCAGGTTTAGGATATTTTTGCTATAGTAGCCTGAACAGACTAAGACTCCTGTTTCATGATGAATAACTTTAGCAAAACTCATCAACACTCTCAACTTTTTCCCTCTCCAGTATTCTAGCACACTCCATGTTTGTTCTTAGGAGCTATTTACTTTTCTGTTCTTGCCCCCAAACTTTAGGACTCTTCAAGGAAAACAAAAATCCCACAATCTGTGTATGAACAACACATCATGTTTAGGAATTTCAACTCCATTGCCTTTTGGAAATCCTATTCTTGCTCCTAGTATCTTCCCTTTTTATTTCCTTTAATGGATATTAGAAGTCTCTTAATGGATATTAGAATGAACCTGAGAAGTCTCATTATTTTATACATCTCATTCTCAGCAGCTAACATGTTTCTTTACTTCACTGAAAAAATAGAGACCGTAGGAACTGAATAACCTTGTCCTTCTTGCTTTTCACTTCCTAATTTATTATTTCCTTGCCTCTGCTCCTCACTTCTTCCCTTTTCCTCCAATTCTTGAACCTGTTGTCTTCTGGTTCCTCCAAGATCTCCATCTGTCAATTATATCTCCTTTCTTTGATTTCAATCCCCCCTTTTCCATTGTCTGTTTATTTCCAGACCAGAAAACAGGTTTTAACAGAGGTCCCCAAGCTTCTTGGCACTAGGGACCGTTTTCATGGAAGACAATTTTTCCACAGTCTGGGGAGGGGGGATGGTTTTGGGATGATTCAAGAACATTACATTTATTATGCACTTTATTTATATTATTATTACATTGTAATATATAATGAAGAAATTCTACAACTCACCATAGGTTGGGGACCCCTGTCTTAACATTGTAAAAATGTTCCTCTTGATTCTACCTCTACTAAGTTGATTACTTGAACTGCTAATCTACATTTTCCTTTTCAATTTCTTCGGCTCTTATTCACCTCCCAACCATCATTCTCTGGCTTTTATTAATACCTTTTAAAAAACAGTTCTCATTGCAATTTTTAATTTCAGACTGCCAAATCTAAAGTCTTTGCTTCTTAGCATTCTTGCTCTGTACATGGCCATTATATCCTATGGCCAATTTCCTTTTTCTTGACATTCTCTTCTTCCTGATAATCCATGACACACTCTCCTAGCTCACTCCCTTCTGTCTCGTCTATCCTTAGAATGCTTCCTAATTTACCCTTGTTTTCCCACTCTTGTTACATATTGGTATTCCCCATAATTCTTCCTTGGACTTCTCAATTTGTTTCCTTTGTTGGTATCACCCAGTTTTATGGTTCCAGCTACTGCCTCGTTATCAACTCCCAAAAGGGGTATCTCCATTTTCACTTTTCTCCTGAAACCAGCATTTCCAGCTGTATGCTAGATACCTCAACATGAATGTCTCTTAAGCATCACAAATTCAGCATGTCCAAACCAAATTCTTCGTCTCATTCCTTCTGAATCTGTTCTTTTTTATGGATTCTTTGCCTGGTAAATGATTATTTTACTCAATTGCTCAAGATAGGGAGACTAACGATATTTTATGCCCATCTTATCCTGAATTGGTCACCACTTTTTTGAATTCAAGTTCTAAATATCTCGAATCTCTTTCTCTAGGCCGGCTGCACTGCCTTGCGTCAGGCTTTCATCAATAGTTAAGTCATCCTTTGCTGTCACTCCTTAGCTAATAAATTTTTGTGGTGTCTCACTGTGTATCATTGGCTCCAGCCTACCTTACCATACACCTTTCCGTTTATGCCTCAGGCCACACAGAAGTGCTTGTGGTTAGGCTGATTGTGCCACACTCTTTTAAGCTTCTGTACTAGCTCCTCTTTCTTAAGTGTCCTTTCCTTGCTTACTCATTTTAATTTTCCCTCATACCAAAACTCTTGAAAGTAGAATAGATATAATAAATTCAAAAAGTCATGCTTTCATTCTCAGTTCAAGTATCACCTGCATGAAACCTTTAAAGTCCCTCTAAATAGGTATAGCCATTCCCTATTTTTGAAATAATTCTTTGAAAAATCTCTTAATAATACTTTAATTGTGTTATAATCATATTTACCTGATAGGCTCTTTCAAACTCTATATCTTCATTCCTAAACATGGAAAATAGTTGGGATTTGAACAGTGGTTGACTATATGAAGACATAAGTTGAGGAGTTTAAGAAATCCCCTCTCTCATCACCAGATGTGAGTTCATTTTTACCTCTGGATGTCACTGAGCAAGAAAAAGACCCTGAGGGAACTGACTCATGTGACAACTAATGCTTCTTGGAGGAAATGGGAAGGAAGAATTGGGCTGGGAAGATACAAACTTGGGGAATCTTTGTGGGCAGACAGTTTAAGAAAATGCAGCTCAGACAAAAATGCTGGTCTCTAAGAATACAGCATGTGGTCACTGGGCTGTGGGGCCAGAGAATAAAAGACCATGACGATAGAGTATGATAAAAACAAACTTTCCCAACTACTCAGTTCCTCTTGGGAGAAGCCTGAGGCTTGCAATTTGGTTCTGAATAGGGTCATCTTCTGGAAAAAAAAACCCTAAGGAAATGGCATACTTCTTTGACACCGGGAAATTCATTATGTGTAATATTTGCTAGAAGTTTGCCTGACCATTTATAATACTTTGTCCTTTATCTTCAATGTTGATGGTCTTCAGAAAGGTGATGTTGAAAGAAATCAGAGCAGATAATCTAGTTCTAAGAATATGTCTGGTTACTTTTGCTTAATTTTCTGCTATTTACTTATTCTTAGCTCCTGTCTCTTTTGTCCTTGTTAATTCTTTTCTCTATTTCTCTTGAAGTATATTGAGGATATGTCACCATTTAAAATTTTCTTAAACCTTAGGACATATTTCTATTTCTTGTGGGGACTGAATACATATTTCTTGTTCAAATCATCAATTGAATAAGAGCTGGCATATTTTTAAGGGGATAAATATTGAGTAGATGTTGGAAGAAACAGAACTCTGAACATACCTCTCAGAGACTTGCTAAACAATTTTGTGTTTAGTGAAAACTGGGAGACATTAAGTGACATAAGCAAGGCACATAAAGACAATGAGACAATGAATGTTCTCGCTCATAAGTAAGAGCTAAAAAAATTGATCTCTTGGGGTGGAGAGTGGAATGACGGTTGCTGGAGGCTCAAAAGGATAGTGAGGAGGGGGGATGAACAGTGGTTGATTAATGTGTACAAAAATGTGGCTCGATAGTAGGAATGAGATCTAGGGTTTGGCAGCACAATTGGTCTATAGTTAACAATAATTTATTTTATATTTCAAAATAATTAGAGGAGTTAGAATGTTCCCAAACACAAAGAAATGATAAATGTTTGAGGTAATGGATATTTAATTATCCTGATTTGGTCATTACACATTGTGTGCTTATATCAAAATATCACATGTACCCCATAAACACAGACAACTATTAAGTACCCATAACAGTTAAACATTTAAAAAAAGAGCATTAGACAGGCTGCATGTGTTGAGACTTGAGGAATGCTGCTGCAGCAGGCCCATCCTATCTGGAGGGTATCCCTGAGACTCTCTTGTTCTCTTGATTAGTCAGTAAGTAGAATTTTCCCAGGCTCTTTTCCTTCCGTTACAGAACACTGTACTGGGATCTTACAGTTGCTGGAGTTATTAATGATTTGAGGTGTATTGATATGACAGTGGTTGTATTAGTTTCCTAAGGCTGCCATAAGAAACTACCACAATCTTGGTGGCTTAAAACATCTGAAATTTATTCTCACAATTCTGGAGGCCATAAATCCAAAATCAAAGTATTATCAGTGTTGGAGGTTCTGGGGAAGAATCTGGGCCTTGCCTTTCTCCTAGCTTCTTGTAGCAGATGGCAATCCTTGGTGTTCCTTGGTTTATAGATTTATTACTTCAATCTCTGCCTTCTTCATGTGGTCTTGCCTTCTGTCTCTCAAATCTCCCTCTCTTTTATAAGGACACCAGTGATTCTATTAGGACCTAACTGGAATCCAAGATGATCTTATCTTGAGATCCTTAACTTAATTAAACCTGTAAAGATTCTATATCTAAATAAGGTCACGTTCACAAATATGAGGGGATAGGACTAGACACCTCTTTTGGAGGAACATAGTTCAACTCCACTACAGTGGTCAAGGTTGCTTTGGCAGGCCTGAAAATAAGACTTCTGGGAGTTTGATATGGACCTGTTATGCATACGGAAAAATGGGTTGAAGATTTAAACCTATAAAATTGCTTGGGTTCTTGTCATGTTTTGCCTCTGTTGTTATAGAATTTCTTCTTTGCAGGCTTTGGCCAATTGAAGAGAAAGTGATGTTCAGAATTTAAAAAAAGAAGTTAAAAAAGTTATTTGAGACACTCTCCATATTTTTTGCTTAATTCTGTTATTATTTGTTTATTGTTACTAGGTTATTAAGTGGTATATATTCATTAGAATTACAGAGAAACCAAAATAAATGGATTTTCCCGTTAAGCTCCCCACCCACATATAAAGATTGCTATTTTTTTTGTACATGGCCTTGATATTATATTTAGCTTACTTGATATTCACACATTCATGTGTATCTATAGCAAGCAATTAATATGTATATATGTTTGTTACATTTTTACTCATAAAATAACTTTTTAAAAAGTAAAGTATACATCTTGCTGATGTTTTAAAGCATTTTTATATAATAAATTCTTTGACACTCCCATCCCATTCCAAGTTGGAGTTTAATTCTCCTCCTGCTTGAATATGGTTGTCCTTAGTGACTTGATTCTTAGGGATATTATGTGGCAGAGTGCTACTGTGTTTAGTCTGAGGCTAAGTTATAAAAGATGACAGCTTCTGCTTAGCTCTTTCTCGACTGGGAAATATTAATACATCAACCTTGACAGCACTGAGTCAACAATAATAAAACGTCTGGCTATCTTGAAGTAGCCATGCTGAAGAGACTACATGGAGAAACCACAGTAGAGAAAAAGAGAAAGAGTTGCTCAAGGAATCGTAGCTATTCCAGCCCCCAAATTGTTGAGTTATCTCAGCAAATCACCAGACATGTGCTGAGCCACCTTCCAGCTGCCCGAGCTGACTCTGAGTGGAGTAGAGACAAGCTGACTTTGACAAGTCCTGCCCAAACTGCATATTTGTGAGGAAGTAAATATTGTTGCTGTTTTAAGCCATTACGTTTGGGATGTTTTGTTACATGGCAACAGATGACTGAAGCACAGCTACTTAATCTCTCTTAATGACTACACAGTGTTTTAATATTATAGGTGTATATTTAACCACTTTCTTATTGTTGGACATGGAGTTTTGTCCAGGGTTTTATTTTAAAAATTTGAACAATCTTGAACATACATGTCTGTGTTCTTGTTCAATTGTTATTTTAAGTTGAATTCTTAGGAATTCCAGGTGGTACACAAAAGTGTGGTATGGTGGGTGTTTTGGCACAAGGATTCCAAATTGCACATGGTTATTTTTTTTAATCTTGCCAATCTAAGGCAGAAAATAGCTTCCTTTATTAACATGTAGGTGTTATAATAGATTTTCTAATAGTGCCATCACTGAGAATACATCTTATCATGATGTATTATTATGATTCACTAATGATTTTGTAAAAGTGCTATTACTGGGAAAACATCTTAATCATGATGTATTATTATTATTCATTCAATATACTACTAAAGTTTTTCACATCCTGTCCTATGCCATGGCATATGTAGAAAATAGTAGAACTTGCATGATACCTTGAGGTAAACTGGAGGGTGTTAGGGGTTGTATATATGAAATATGAAGAAAACATAACTATATTTTATAAGAAAAAATACAATATAATGCATTAGGGAAAATATTACTTGTTGAATTTGAATAAAACTTCCAACTTGCAAATTTATTTCTCAAGGTGTTGTCAGGTTCAGTGTCTGGTGAGAACAGGGCCTCTGCTTTCAAGATGGAGGCTTGCTGTTACATCCTCCACTGGGGACAAATGCTGTGCCCTCACATGGCAGAGGGGACAGAAGAGAAAAAGGGCCTAGGTAGTTCCCTCCAGCCGTTTTGTACGGTTGCTAATCTGATTCATGAAAGCTCTGCCCTCCTAACTTAATTCTAAAGGCCCCACATTTTAAGACTGTTGCAGGGATTAAGTTTTAACAGGCATTTTGGAGGGAACACAAACATTCAAACCATAGCAATCATCATCAACAAGAGACTTTATTCATACAGGTAGATAATAAATTCTAAAACACACTTCATCTCCGTTAGAAATTTTTACTTTGTAAGAGCTGAGATTATATTTCCAGCTACAACTTTTCCTTTTATTACTATTTCATTCATGAATGTAATGTTGATATTTCTTACTCTAATGTCAGTGGATGTTGAATCTAGCCAAACTTTTTAACATTAAGTATTTCAAAATAATGGTGAAGCTTTTGTTTGGAGAACATACATCTATTAGAAGGACATCCCGTCAACATTAGTTTGAAGCCCCCTAAAGAGAATATGAGCCACAAACGTGCTGGGTCCACTGTCTGGAGATGTGCCCTCCAGGATCCTCTGTCTTACCTTGGTGAATGGGGCGGCCATCCCTGACCTGGCATCTGACTGCTGAAGTAGATACTGAAGTGCACCTCCTTGGCAATGCTCAGCAAGTTGTGACAGAGCAGCAAGTGCAGATGTAGCTCATCCATCTTGCTTTCTGGCTGTGCCAACACTTGGGCATGCCACACTTACCTCATTCATCCATCCACCCAGCTCATATCTTTTAATCCACTACCAAGATTGTTGCTTTCTAAGGCAAAAGGTGTTGGGGCTCAAGCTGTCCAGTCCTTGTCCTGCAATCTTGTGGGCTGAGAGAACTCTTTACTCTCCTGTACACCTGTAAACAGCTTTCTGGACATACCTTAGTCGGAAAGCTTTGCACTGAGGGATTCAATTTGCTAATATTTTATTTATAAATTCTGTGTAGACATTCATAATTAGGTTTGCCTTTATTCTCCTTTTTTATGTTTGGTCTATGACATCAGCTAATTATATTGGCTTCATACAAGTTGAATAGTTTTTCATCTTTTCTTTCTGGAAAAGAATAAATAGGATAGGGATTATCTACTGGTAGAAGCCATTCTAGAACTTATTCCTAAACATTCCTGGATTCAGAGCTTAGGTTTTTAAATTAATTTTTAGTTCAGATTATCTCTTTATTGAAGTTTTTGTAAATTTTGATAATTTACATTTTTAAAAATATATATCCTTTTCATTGAAGTCTTTAATTTTTCAGTGGAGTTGCACATAGTATCGTTTCATAATTTAAATAATTTTCTCTATGTTGGTGTTTATCTCCATAGTGGTGGAGATTGCAGATTAGAGTCTTCTAGGATTCCACCAGTGGCATTATAATTTGCTTTCTTTGTGACTTGCACAAGTTTTTAATGCTCTGAGGCTCAGTTTACTTACCTGAAAATTGGAATACAAATCATATCTGCCTAATAAGGTTGTAGAGAGTATTAAATATGCTAATGTATGTAAATCTCTCTACAAAGTTTTTGGCACACATCCAGCTGCAAGTAAATGGTAGTTTTATCCTTATTTTATTTCTTATTCTAATTGTTATATATTAGTACTCTTTGGTTTTTGTTTGTTTGTTTGTTTGTTTTGGGATTAGCCTTGCCAGTTCTTATTGTGTACTTTTTTCTAAAGGAACTAGTTTTTGAATTTATATACATATTCTACTGTTTCTGTTGTTTAATTTACTATTAATTTTAACACTAAATTCTTATTTATTTTTCTGGTTTTTGTAGGTTCATTTGTTATTATTTAAACATAATTATTTTGCATCAATGTTTTATTTTATAGAGTGCAAAGTTTGTATGAATTGTTAGCCATCCTAACAGCTATCTCATTATAGTTTCAATTTGCATTTTCTTGATATTTATTGATATTGAGAATCTTTTCATATGCCTCCTGGCCATTTGTGTGTTTTCCTTGGAAAGATGTATGCACAATACTTGTGCTATTTTTTAATCTGAAATTTTTTATTTTTTTTTTTTTTGCTGTTTGAGTTGAAGGAGTTTCTTATATATTTTGGATATTAACTCTTATCAGATATATGGTTTGCAAATATTTTCTTACATTCCATAGACTGCCTGTTCATTCTGTTAATTGCTTCCTTCGCTGTGTAGAAACCTTTTTGTTTGATGCAGTTCCACTTGTGTAGTTTTACTTATGTTGGCTGTGCTTTTTGGTGTCACAGCCAAGAAATCATTATCAAGACCAATGTCATAAAGATTTTCCCTATCCTTTCTCCTAGGAGTTTATGGTTTCAGGTCTTACATTTAATCCATTTTGAGTTGATTTTTGTGTGTTGTGTAGCGCAAGAGTCCAATTTCATTATTTTGCATGTGTATATCCAGTTTTCCCAACACTATTTATTAAAGAGACTATCCTTCCCCCACAATGTATTCTTGGTGCTTTTGCCAAAGATAAGTTGGCTGTATATGAGGTCTTTGTTCTTTCTGATTTGGATGCCTTTTACTATTTTTTCATCCCTAATTGTTCTGGCTAGGACTTCCAGTACTATGTTGAATAGAAGTGGCAAGAATATGCATCCTTGCCTTGTTCCTGATCTTAGAGGGAAAGCTTTCAACTTTTCACTATTAAGTAAAATGCTAGCTGTGGGCTTTTCATATATGGCCTGTATTGTGTTGAGGCTATTTTCTTCTCTTCTTATTTTTTTGAGAGCTTTTATCATGAAAGGGCATTGAATTTTGGCAAATGCTTTTTGTGCAAATGTTTTTTTCCCCCTTTGGTTAATGTGTTGTATCACATTAATTGATTTGCATATGTTGAGCCATCCTTGCATCCAAGGGATAAATCCCACTTGGCCATGGTATATGATCCTTTTAATGTATTGTTGAATTTTTTTCTCCAGTATTCTGTGGAGGTTTTTACATCTTTGTTCATGAGGGATGTTGATCCGTAATTTTCGTTTCTTATAGCATCTTTATCTGGGTTTAGTATCAAGGTAATTCCGGTCTCATAAAATGAGTTTGAAAGTGTTCTGTCCTTTTCAATTTGTTAGAAGAGATTGAGAAGTATTAATGTTAATTTTTTAAATGCTTGGTAGAATTTGCCAGTGAAGCCATCTAGTCCTGGGCTTTCTTTTTATTGGAGATTTTTGATTATGGATTCAATATCCTAGCTATTTATACACCTGTTCATATTTTCTATTTTTTCATTATTCAGTCCTAGTAGGTTGTGTTTCTCAAAATTTATCTGTTTCTTCTGGATCATCCGATTTGTTGGTATATAATCATTTTTTATTTTTGTGGCATTAGTTGTAATATTTCCTCTTTCATTTCTGATTTTATTTATGAACTCTTCTTTATTTCTTAGCCTAGCTAATGGTTTGTCAATTTTGTATATTTTTTTCAAAAAGCCAACCCTTATTTTGTTGATCTTTTCTATTCGTTTTCTATTCTCTACTTCATGTATTTGATTTCTATTCTTTATTATTTCTCTCTTTCCTCTAACTTTGGGCTGAGTTTGTTCTTTTTTTCTACTTTTTAAAGGTGTAAAGTTAGGATGTTTCTTTGAAACTTTTCTTTTTAAAAAATATTGGTGTTTATTGCTATACATTTTGCTCTTAGTATTGCTTTTGCTTTATCCTACAAGTTTTGTTGTGTTTTTGTTTTGTTTCAAGATATTTTTAAATTTCTCTTTTGATTTATTCTTTGACCCATTGGTTCTTCAACAGTTTTACATTTCAACATATCTGTGAATTTTCCAGTTTTCTATCTGGTATTGATTTACTCCATTACGGTCAGTAAAAACATGGTGTAATTTGAATATTCTTAAATTTGTTAAGACTTGTTCTGTAATATAACATGTGATCTGTCCTGGAGAAAGTTCCATGTATACTTGCGAAGAACGTGTATTTGTTTGCTGTTGGGTGGAATGTTCTGTATATGTCTGTTAGATCCATTTAGTCTATAGAGTGTTGTTCAAATCCACTCTTTGCTCATTGATTTTTCTGTCTAGATGTTTTATTTGTCATCGAAAATGGAATATTGATGGCTTCTACTATTATTATACTGCCATCTATTTTACTCTTCATTTTTTGTCAATGTTCGCTTTATGTGCTGTGATGTTTAGTGCATATATATTTATATTTGTTGAATCTTCCTGGTGAATTGATACTTTTCTTATTCTATACTTTTTTTCATTGTATCTTGAGGCAGTTTTTGACTTAAAGTCTATTTTTTCTGACATAAGTATGGCCACCATGCTTTTTCTTGTTACCATTTGCATGGGATATTTCTTCCATCTCTTCATTTTAAGCCTATGTGTGCCCTTAAATCTAAAGTGCATCAGTTGTAAACAATATATAGTTGGATTTTTTTTAATCCATTCAGTTAATGTATGTTTTTTGATTGGAGAGTTTGATCCATTTGCACTTGAAGCGAAGCTTCCCTGAAGCTTGTCAGAGAAGAACTTACTATTGCCATTTTGTTTATTTCTTTCTGACTGTGTTGTAGTTATTTTTCCCTCTTTTCCTCTCTTACTATCTTCTTTTGTGTTACATTGACTTTTGGGTATCGATATGCTTCAATTTTTCCCCTCCTTTTTGTATCTCCTGTAGGTGTTTCCCTTGTGGTTACCCTGATGCTTACATAAGAGAATTTATGTCTATTTTAAGCTGAAGACAACTTAATGTCAATCATATACAGAGGTTCTATATTTTAACTTCTCCCCCATCCCACATACATGCTTAATGTTATTTTTGTCACAATTTACATCTGTTCATATTGTGTAACTCTTAACGTATTTTTATTTATAGTTATTTTTGATACTTTTGCCTTTTAATTTTTATACTAGAAGTGACTTATCCACCACCATTATAGTATTTTGTATTTTCCTATATATTTACCCTTATTAGTGAGTTTTATACTTTTATATGCTTTCATATTACTATTTAGTATACTTTCATTTGAACTTAAAGAATTCCTTTTAGTATTTATTGCAAGGTAGGTCTAGTGATGATAAACGCCCTCAGATTTTGTTTCTCTGGGAAAAATCATTATTTCTCCTTCATTTTTGAAGGACAGTTTCCAAGGTATAGTATTCTTAGTTGGCAGGGATTTTTCTTTCAGCACTTAAATATATCATCCTAATTTATTTATTTTTTTTTTTTATTTTTTTTTTGGCCCACAATGTTTCTGCTGAGAAATCCACTGGAAGTTTTATAGTGGTTCCCTAGTATATGACAAGTTGTGTTTCTCTTGCTGCTTTCAAAATTCTTTCTTTGACTTTTGTCAGTTTTATTATAATGTGTCTGGGTGTGGATTTCTTTGGGTTTAATATATTTGGGATACAGTAGATTTCTTAGATGTGGATGTCAATTTTCTTCCCCAGCTTTGGGAAATTTTGGTCCATTATTTCTTTAAATGTGCTTTTTTTGTCCATTTCTTCTCCTTCTGACATTCCCAGAATGTATATATTGGTCCACTCAATGGTACTTCATAAATCCTTTAAGGTTTCATCACTCTTTTCCATTCCTTTTTCTTTTTGCTCCTTTGGATATTTCCAATGATCAGTTTGCTGATCTTTTCTTTTGCTTGATTTTGTCTGCTGTTGAATTCTTTTACTAAATTTTTCAATTCAATTATTGTATTTTCAGCTCTAAGATTTTTCTTTAGTACTTTTTAATATTTTATATCTCTTTGTTAAAACTCTCACTTTGTTTATGCATTTAATTTTTCTCCTGACCTTGTTGAGTAATTTTATCGTGGTTATTTTGAATTCACTGTCAGGTAGTTCATATGGTTTCATTTCATTTTGGTTAGTTTCTGGTAATTTACTTTGTTTCTTTGTTTAGGACATATTTCCCTATTTCATTATTTTCCTTGACTCTGTGTTGGTGTCTGCACATTTGACAAAACAGCCGCCTCTCTCAGTCTTCATGAACTGGCCTGTGCAGGAGAAGACCCTCGCTAATATTCTTAGCCAGAGATTCTTGGGACCTCTCAAACCTTCATCCTGGGTCAAATAGCTGTCTTTGTTTTCAGTGACCCTCAGGCATATAGAGTATGCTGAGTCTTGTCAGTACTACAAGACAGGCAAGACAAAAGTCAGTGCCTTGGGTAGCTCTCAGAAACAAAACAAAACAAAGCATTGCATGCATGGTCCAATTCTTTCCTTCCTTCTCCTAAGAGTAACGGGGGATCCGAGGTGTTATTTTGTTTTGTCTTGTTTTGTTTGCTCTCTGCATTTAGCCAGGTGGTGGGGCTGTGGCATATACTATTTTGTTAGTTCAAACTGCAGTCTTTGTTCAAAGTGGCTCCAGACTACTATAGCGTATTGTACTCCATCAGTGCTCTCAGACAGGCAACATAAAAGCCAGTGCCTTGGGAAACCCCCAGATAAATCAGAACTTTAAACATATGGTCCAGTCCTCTGTTCCATCCCAAGGGAGAATCTAGGAGGAGCTGGGAGTTTCCTCCTGATTATATGGTAGTGTGCCAAAGGTAGAACTTACAGTGAGAAAGTGTTTTGAATATTCCACTCACTTTGATATGGCTGGTTTTGTACCTTTCAACTAGTTCCTGGATTTCTCACAAAGGTAATTTTTATGTATATTGTTTTTAAATTCAAATGTCCACAGGGAAAAGGAAAGTCCAGGGCTTTATATTTTCACCATGATGTCCTCTGTAATTTTAAGTATCCAGAATATTGTATACTGGTCTCCATTTTTATTCTTTCTTTGGGCTCCACAAGTGTTAGGAGTGTCTGCTTTCAGGTAGTAGGACACTGATGCAGAAAAATATAGTAAAAAGGAGGTGGAACTGGATTCTACCCCATAGAATGAGAGAATCCAGAAAGGTGGGAGAGAGTTGATGCTCCAATTTTTTTCATGTCATAAGTCTCCTAACTCTTTGATCCTGGACACTAATGATGGATTAGCATTCCCAATTATCTCATGGGGTTGTAGGAGTAAATGAAATGTAATATTGTATATTTATTATAATATTTATATTTAAAAAATATTTACCATAATGTTAGTGTAGTCAGGCTAATTTTAGGAGCCAATCCCATATATCTTTTAATGGAAAGTACTGTTTCTTTAAAAGTACGTTAAAGCAGAAAGTGAAATTTTTTTATCTGACAATCTGGTGCCTTTGAGAAAATTAACAGTAAAATAAATAAAATCAACAGTATAGTTTGGCATGCTAAGAGATATTTTTGACTGATGTCATATGACTTCAATATTCTTTTGTTGGTTTTTAATATTATAAAATAATTTGATTTGCATCAGTTTGTACATGGTTGCATTCAATCTGAAGGTATAACTAAGCATTTTCTGTAAATGTGTTAGAATATTCATTTATTCAGTCAACACATATATAGTACATACCTACTATGTGCCAGACACTGCTTTAAATGCTAGAATATAATAGGAGTAGTAATAGTAAGGGTGGGTTGGGTTTCTTCTTTATGGAGTAAACTTACAAAATTTGAGTTCTTAATGAGTGTAAGATGAGTTTTATTGCAAAAGACTTTTAACCACAACCTCTTTCAGTGCTTTTTGCTAAATAACAATTTGCAGAAGATGTACTACTTAATTATAAATTGTAAACACTAGCTCTGGTCATACTGTTTTTCTTCTCCAGAAATTTTTAATTGTTTCACATTGTTTATTCAATGTTTTACAATTGTCTCACTCTAGCATTCAAGACTTTTCATAACATGCTACCATTTTTTTTTTCTAGCCCTATTACTCATGCCCTTCCTATGATTTGTACTACTTGCTGTTTTCTAACATTTACACTTTCCTGTTTTTGAGCCTTTGTTTATGCAGCTCCCTTTCACTAAAAGCATGATCATCTCTATGAAGCCTTCCCTTATCCACTCTACTAATTGTTCTCTCTGCTGAAACCTCATGAGGCACTGCCTGCACTTCTCTTAGGGAACCAGAATATTGTCTTTACTTTAGTCAGTACTTTTACTTTTCTCTTCTTTGATCTCTTTTTGAAGGTGGAATATATCTTACTCTCTTTTATATTGGTTTAGTACCAGTACATACTGAATTCAATCTGTGAGAAGATGAGTATGAGATAAACAAAGAGGAAACACTGATTGGAGGTTCTATTTGGAAGACCTGAACATGCCTGTTATAAACTGAATATTTGTGTGCTCCCAAATTCATATGTTGAACCCCTAACCCCCAATGTGACTGTAACGAGTAAGGAAGTAATTAAGGTTACTTGAAGTTATAAGGGTGGGGCTCTAATCTGATAGGATTAGTTTCCTCATAATAAGAAAAATCAAAGTGTGTGTGTGTGTGTGTGTGTGTGTCTCTCTCTCTTTCACTTTCTGTCTGTCTTTCTCTGCCATACAAGGACACAGTGAGAAAGTACCCATTGAGAAGCCAGGAAGAAAGCCCTCACTAGGAACTAAATTGGCCAGCACCTTGATATGGGTCTTTTAACCTCCAGAACTATAAGAAAATTAATTTCTGTTGTTTAAGCCACCTAGTTTGTGGTATTTTGTTAATCAGTCAGAGCTGATTAAGACAGTGCCCTGCAGCACACTGTAAGACTGTTTATTTCCCAAGTCATTCACAGAACCTCATCAAGAGGAGGTATATGTTTCCAAGTGAATATGAAATTAGTTATTGAAAGGAATATGGTTAAAGATCATCAATGTGGGCCAGGTGTGGTGGCTCACGCCTGTAATCCTAGCACTCTGGGAGGCCGAGGCAGGCGGATTGTTTGAGCTCAGGAGTTCGAGACCAGCCTGAGTAAGAGCGAGACCCCGTCTCTACTAAAAATAGAAAGAAAAATTATATGGACAGCTAAAAATATATATAGAAAAATTAACCGAACATGGTGGCACATGCCTGTAGTCCCAACTACTCAGGAGGCCGAGGCAGGAGGATTGCTTGAGCCCAGGAGTTTGAGGTTGCTGTGAGCTAGGCTGACGCCATGGCACTCTAGCCCAGGCAACAGAGTGAGATTCTGTCTCAAAAAAAAAAAAAAAAAAAAAAAATCATCATTGTGTTTGCTCAATATTCTGGACTATTCAGAACATTTGGCTTTTTGGCTTCTCTCATAAATTTCGCAGTACAATAACAGGCATCTCTGTACATACACCTAGTACTTAGTAAATATTTTGGTATTTGATGCAAGGCAAACACAAATAGATTTTTCCAAGCATATGAGAATTTGTATTGTTATATAATTTGAAAATATACACGCAATGGCACTTCAGAGGATGGTCTTTCAGGTTCTCAACCTCAAAATATTTATATAATGATAAACTCAACAGATTATTCCTATCTCCTCATTTAAAAGTTAAGGAATCAAAGTTCAGAGTAGTGAAATATATTGCCCATTAAATTTTGAGCACATTGAGGCACCATGTCTTCTTTATCTTTGTGTCCTTACCTTTACAATATAGTTCTTGGTGCATAAAAATTATTGGGAAGTAAATTTCACTAATAAATATAATAGGTAAATGTTTGCTGTGTGGTAGCTTTTCATTAATTAAAGTAGGCAAAGCATAAACATTGGTTATCTTCCTTTTGAAGCACATTTAAATTACTATAAAGAAAAAGTGGTGAGAATTATAGTAGGGAACATCAGTGGATCAAAGACTCTGGCACATTTCAGGACAAGAAAAAATAGATGTTTGGTAGTTGTAAATAAGTTATAGCACAGGGAGCTGTAGCCCAGAGCTCACAGAAGAAATTACTAACGCAGAAATACGAACCAGCTTTTATATTACTTCTAGAATAAAGCTACCAAACCCCAGCAAATACTGAGAGCAGGGATGGTAGATGTGGGAGAAGAAACATGAAATGTGGGAGTTGCCTAAAGAACTCTCTGTGTTCTAATTCCCAATCTCCAATATCTGTGGAAATTGCTCCCAGATTTAAATCAGGTAAATAATCTCTGATGGTATTGAGTAATCACCCTGGAAGGTCTAGGCCTTCTGAGTGGGGCTGAATTCTAGAACAGAACCCATAATTTGGCTTTTAACCATTCCCTACTGTGTACCTTTAATGACATTTGCATGTCAAAAGGCCAACCTGAGTTCACAGAGCTTGTATTTTCTTTACCTATTTAAGGGAAAAGTCAGTGATGTCAGAAAAACCTACATATGCTAATTAAATCAAGGAGCTTTATCTTTTATAAATAATTTTAAACAGATAATCAAGATTTAAAAGGCATTTGGGAAAAATAGCTACACAAAGAAGCTGTATGAGAGAGGATGAATAGAACATGTAATCTAGAAGGAATAGGTAACCGCCAAAATATAAAATTACATTAAAGTGGATGCTAATATATCCACCAGTTTGCATAACAATCTTGATTTCTGTTTTCCTAGATTATGATTGATAACACACATCTTTTACTGTCAAAAGTGTCCTGGTTTAGACAACATACAATATGATCTTCTCAAATTTGTAAGAATCATACTAATTATTTTAAAAAACATTTAGAGGTATTATATATTTTATATAACAAAAACAATAAAATAGCTTCAGTGAAAGCAAACTTTCAAAGACCAACGAGGAGTTCCTTAAAATTAAAAATAAATTACTTAAATAAAAACTAAATACAAGGGCTGAAAGTAAAGCTTGAGAAAATCTCAACAACTTAGAGCAAAAAGACAGTAAAACAGAAACAAGAAAAATGTTGAGTTCCAGAAGATTGATTCAGAAGACACAAGTCAAAACAAAATACTTAGAATGAAAGGTTGATAGCATGAAATAATATTATTAAAGAACTAACAAAAATTTCCACTGCTAAACAAAGGTAAGTTTATAGAATTTAATGAAAGAGACTGCAGAGTGTAGAACAGGAAGAAATGAAAAATGACGGCAGCAATAAAAAAGCACCTTGAACACATCTTAATGCAATTTTGTAATATAAGGATAAAAAGCAAATCCTAAAATTTTCTTAAGAAACAAACAGCAACAACAAAAATAACTACACTACAAAGGAAGAGTCGTCAGGCTGCTATTAGACATCTCTTCAGCCTGTGGAGCAACCCTGTGACTACTTGAAGATAAAGTTAAGACAGGAAATTATCTTGAACCTAAAAGTCTACAATCAGTGCAATTATCAATCAAGTGTGAAAGCAGAATAGTACTTTCAGGCATGCATGCATTCAAAATTTATTCCTATACTTTTTTATTTCATCTTTGTGAAAATACTTGAACAAAACAAACAAGGAATCAATCAGAAAACAAATATGGCATACAAAAATTAGTAAGATTGCAATGAAAACAATTCTCAGATTGGCAGTTCTTGTAGTCAAGATGGTGTGTATCAAAGCCTTCCACAGATAACATGTGTAACATTCTAGAATACCTTAGTGATTTGGCAAAAAGGGTTACTTTTTTCCTTTTCTTTTCTTTCTTTCTTTTTTCCCTTCCCCCACCCCGCCCCCAGTTTTTTTGTCAATGAGAAAATTAAAAGGCAAATAAACCCCATATGAAAAAGCCACGGTCCAAATATGAGGAAAACTAAAATACGGCATGATTAGCGGGATAGAGCTAATCTATTTGAGCTTGTTACCTGGAACATTGCCTTTCAAGTAGAACAGGTTTCATGACATAGGATAAATGCATCCTTCTCTTAGAGCCAATTATGTTGTCTAGTGTTGCAGTGAATAACAGTTGTTATTATCATAACATTCTTAATGTTATTTATTTGCTTTTTATTTCCCAAATCAACCAGTGGTCAAGGAATAAAAAAGTGTTATAGTTATAGCACAGAATGCAGATATTACAAAACCTGAAAATCTAAAAAAAAAAATTATAGTTGACAAAATTTGGAAGATGTTAGGAGGAGGAGAATATACATAAAAAGAGTTATAAAGATACTGTTTTCTTACTTAACATAATACACAGCAGTTACTCTCAGAAGTTGGAACAATAAAATTGAAGTTTTAATGTATTTTGTAAAGTCATGAAGATGATAATAGAAAAATATAATGCTAAATAAGTAAAAACAAATGACAGGAATAAGAAAGGAGATATTGTAATTGATTTCTCATGCTTTGTAGCAGAGCAAATAGATATTAACTAAAGTTTAAAAAATCAGCAAATAGAGGAGGGGCTTCAAGGTGGCTGACTAGAAGTATCTGACACCCACCTCCCCCACAAATAAGAACCCAAATAGCAAGTAGATAATCACACTTGGAATAGATCATCTAAGAGAGACACTGGAATTCCACAGAGAAGTGATAGGAAACACCTAAAGCAAGGAAAGAGAGGGAAGCAAGACAGCCTGCTCAGCTGAGATTGGCTGGGAGCCTGGAAAGGCTCCCCAGGGTGGGGAAAGGTGAGAGACCCCAGTAGTCCACATTCCTGTTGCAGAACCACCCTCCTAACCCTTGCCCCATAATCATAGTAATGGGAAAGCCCCTAGAACCTTGTGGGCCCTGAGACTAACATAGCCAGCCACCTGCAGACCATGTGATGGCATTGCTCCAGAGAGAGAGCTCACACTGGGTCCCGCACACTCCCTGGGTACTAAGTAGCTACAGCACAGCACCATTTTGAGAGCACCTCTAGTAGAGTATTAATAAATGAGGGAAGAATATAGGGTTCAGATGAAGAGGGGTCTTGTAAACCATGGCAGAGTTTGAATTTTATAATAAGTTTGTATTTTATAATAACTGTAATGATGCCTGATTGAAATGAGGGTCAGAACTTGAACTTTGGTTTTCTGATTGAGAGTACTGTGAGATTTTTTGAAGTATGACAATGGACGCATCATCTTCCATGGCGGAATCTCATTTGCAAAATTTCATATCCAGCTTGGTTTTGGAAATTTTCTTAATTTCAAATATTTATTTTCTAACACTTACTTGTAATTGAATAAATCATAGTTGATATTTCACTATATGGTAAAACTTACTGGAATATATTCTATTTTACTATTTGTCACAAAGAGTATGGAGATGATTTCATTCACCTTCTATTACTATAGTTCTTTTTAAGGTGCCAGACCTAGATTTCACAGAATGGTAAAATTTAAATTTAATCAAGAAAGGTTGGGCATGAACAATACAGGATTGACAACCTAGCTGCCCTTTGACATGGAAACTTATTAAACTAAGAAAAACAGACAAACAAAAGTGAAAAACTAATACTCTATTGTCACCATCAAATCCCCAAAGAATAGACATCTTAACACTAAAAATGTAGGAAGAACTTTTAAAATCTACTCTCTTTGTGAGTTATAAAATACAATACATTGTTATTAAATATTTACTATAGTCACCATGCTGTACAATCGATTTCTTGAATTTATTCCTCCTGTCTAACTGAAATTTTGTATCCTTTGACTAACATCCCTTTAAACACCATATATCCAGCCCTTGATAACCAACATTCTAGTTTCCTACTTCTTTTTTTACCCAGTGGTTCAAATGGTAAATTTTATGTTATGTATATTTGACCACAATTAAAAGTAAATATACTTTTTAAAGTGAAGCAGGCTTTCTAAATGACACAGTTTGCCACTAGCTAATTTTACCAATACTTTGTGTCACACATTAGAGATCACTTTCTTTTTTCTTTTTTTTTTTTTTATTTTAAGGTATTACCAAGGTACAAATGTTTTTGGTTACATGTATCGATTTTGTTGTACTTGAGTCAGAGTTGTAAGTGTGACCATCACACAAATATTGTTCATTTAACCAATTAGGTAGGCTTGAGCATTTTTTCATATGTTTATTGGGCATTTGTCTATCTTCTTTTGAAAAGCTTTTGTTCATGTCTTTTGTGCACTTTTTAAAGGGGTTATTTGTTTTTTTCTTGTTGATTTGTTTGAGTTCTTTGTAGATTCTGCTTATTAGCCCTTTATCAGATGTGTAGCATGCAAATATTTTCTCCCATTCTGTAGGTTGTCTATTTGCTCTCTTCATTATTTCCTTACCTGTGCAGAAGCTGAAGAAGACCCCAATAGCAATCACAGTAACAACAAAAATAAATGACACTTGATTAAATTTAAAAGTTTCTGCATAATCTACTTCTTTTTTTTTTTTGCATTTTATTCTCTTTTTTTTTTTTTAATTTCAGCATATTATGGGAGTACAAAAGTTTAGGCTATGTATATTGCCCTTGCCCCCTCAACCTCCCAAATCAGAGCTTCAAACGTGTCCATCCCCTGGACGGTGCACATCGCATTCACTATGTAGGTATGCACCCACCTCCTCCCTCCCCAACATCTGCCTGACACCCGATTAATGTTATTCCTAAATGTGCTCTTAGGTGATGATCAGTAAAATAAATTTGATGGTGAGTACATGTGGTGCTTATTTTTCCATTCTTGGGATACTTCACTTAGTAGAATGGGTTCCAGCTCTATCCAGGAAAATACAAGAGGTACTATATCACCCTTGTTTCTTATAACTGAGTAGTACTTCATGGTACACATATACCACATTTTATTAATCCACTCATGTATTGATAGGCACTTGGGTTGTTTCCACATCTTTGCAATTGTGAATTGTGCTGCTATAAACATTCGAGTGCAGATGTCTTTTTTATAGAATGCCTTTTGTTCCTACTTCTATGAGTTCAATGTTTTAGATTTTACATATAAGTGAGATCATGCAGTATTTGTCTTTCTGTGCTTGGGTTATTTTACTCAACATAATGTCCTCTGGGCTCATCCATGTTGTCACAAATGACAAGATTTCCTTCTTTTAAAAGGATGAATAGTATTTCTCTTTGTGTGTGTGTGTGTGTGTGTGTGTATCGCATTTTCTTTATTCATTCATCTGTTGATGAACACTTAGGTCAATTCTATATCCTGGCTATTGTAAATAATGCTTCAGTGAACATGGGAGTGAAAATATCTCCTCATTACACTGATTTCATTTCCTTTGGATATATTACCAGTAGTGAGATTGCTGGATCATATGGTAGCTCTATTTTTAATTATTTAGCTTCATTGAGTCATTCCATGATGTATGCTTACTATAATACATTATGTTGTATACAATCAATATATGAAATTTTATTTTATGTATCAATTAAAAAGAGTACAAAGGGTATATTCTGAAAACTATGGACTGTAATTTAATTGGTATATGTTTAATTTAATGAAAATGTTACTACATGTTTTTGTTTTTCTCCTTTTACTGCAGTCCAGTGGCTTTCATTGGATTGCAGACCAAGATTTGGGAATTGTATATCAAATAATGTAATCAAAACTATACCTTTCTCCATTTTGGAATTCATGGCTACCATGGACAGCAATTCCTTTTCATGGTCCTTAGGGCAGAATAGTTTCCTAGAAATGTACTGTGGCTTATTTTGTCTCTTTGAGCTGGTGACTAAGACCATAAACTGAAATATACATGTTGGGGTATATTTTCCAAGAATAACCTGTGGCAAACAAAATTTGACTCACATTTCCCACTGTCCTTGGTCCCACAGAGACACAAATAGAACTCTACATTTCACACTTTCCAAGATTTTGCAATGGTGACTACTGAAGTGCCTCTACTTCTCTACCTCCCTTCCTATTCTCCTTTCCTTCCTTTTCTCAGTCTCCATTCACTAATCTTCCAGTCTTCCACTCTCTTTCCTTTTCCCTCTGCATTTCTTCTCTCCATTTTCCCTCCTGGCTCCCTTCATCCTTATCTTCTCCCTTTCTCTTTGTCTTCTTCCACTCCCACCTCTTTGTCTTGCGTGCCCCACCATTTTTTCCTTGAGTCTTAAAGATATTTCCTCTGTTTTTAGGGAATACAACCCATCTTTCACTGGCTCTTCTTCCTGTTTTCTCTTTTCTATTGATCCTGTTTCCCTTCTTTCCTTCTGAGTGAAGGTAGGTGGTGATAGAGAAAGGTGGTAGACAGTAAAACTATAGTGATTGCCAACAGAAAGATCAACATAGGCATTTCAAACCCAAATCATCCGAGTATCCTTTTAAACTCTGATCTGAAAAGTCAAAGGCCTTTGGTAATTGAATCTTCCTACATCTTAGAAGACTTTAGTGGTATGATTTGTTAGAGTTTGTTTTATCATTTGTGAATAAAAGTTACTAGAATATAAACTGTTTGTTTTTTTATTCGCTTTTCAATTCTCAAAGTTGTTTGTAATAGTATCAAAAACTGTTTTAAGCACATGGTTGGTATCAAAATATTTACTATTGTGAAGAGCATGAAATATTTTTGGAGCTATTTTAGTTTCAAGGAGAATAAGAGAATTGGACTTGTATAGGATCTAATGTAGACAAGTACTTTGCTTTATGTCAGGGACACTCAACTGTAATTAGATGATGGAGAACTTAAGTAAAAGAGAAATCATTATTTATTAGGCCACATTAGTCAAGTGGTAGAGGTGGTAGTGATTTCAGCTGTGTCACTTTCCCATTTTTACTATCCACCTTAGAAATTACTGACACGCTGGCCTCCCTTTTGAAATTCTTCCAAATATTTTAGGAAGTTCCCTGGGGATATCTCAAGTATTCTCAGGAAAAAGGCCCTCAACTGTCATGACTATCCAGCATTTTTCTCTGCTCTGGCTCTGGATATCTTTCATGATGTTGACTGCTGCCTCAAAATTCTGATGCCAGAGCTCAGATCACTGCCTTCCATTGTTCTCTAAAATCAGTGTTCCCTAGAAACATAACTTAAAAGTTTGTCTCTTTTTTGCGCAGTATATGCCCACAGAACCAACTGCATTCAGTTAGAATTAATGGCAAAGGCAACAGATGGAAGAGGGAGGTATGATGGGAGTGGCACTGTTTAATCCATCTAACCAATGCTTCTTGATGGATATTGTCCAGTAGACATTGAAAAAGACAAACTAGAACACTTTTTTCATATATTGATGAAAGAAGAACCCCTAGATTTGGTACTAAAGCAGTTCAAAACTTATACATCAGGTAGATGAGATGTACCAGTAAAGCAGATTGCTTGGGGTTGCCACTGATGGTTAGAAAACACCGATGGTGTGCTGTCACAGAATCTGAAGGAGGGATTGGTTAACTAAGTGAATTGCTATGAGAAGTTAAATAAATAAGAATAAAATACCATCTCTTGGATTGGTAACATAAAGTTTATTGACAATTTTGGTGAGCAGTTTCAAACAGCCTTGGAGATGGAAGCCCAATTTCATTGTTTT
Source organism: Eulemur rufifrons (assembly GCF_041146395.1). NCBI lineage: Eukaryota > Metazoa > Chordata > Mammalia > Primates > Lemuridae > Eulemur > Eulemur rufifrons. The sequence goes on along the minus strand of NC_090999.1, from coordinate 77,886,991 downwards.
AAGAGTGAAAGTTATTGGAAAAAGTCAACAGGGAGCGTAGAAAATTTTATAAGGTTTTTCCATGAAGGGAATCGAGAAATGAGCAAGTAACTAGAAGGATATGAGGTCAAGTTAATGAGACTGAGTATATGTTCTTCTTAAGACAAAAGGGAATGTTTGCATACGATGGTAATGATCCAGTAGAAAGAATGCAATTGAACATTCATTAAGGAGTGGACAACTTTTCAGAAAGAAGGTCAGATTGGGCAGGGACCCAGAGGAGAAGCAGAAGGTCTGGATTTTGATGACAGTGGGGACTCATCTTCCTTTGAAACTAGAGGCAAGTCAAAGAGGATAGGTACAGATTCAGGTTGCTTGGTAGATCTAGTGGTGGTAACATGAAAAAGTTGTCTGATAGCTTCCTTTTTCTTTCACTGAATCATAAGATTATCCAAGCTTCAAATTCCACTTTTCAAAGTCTGAAGGAGAATTCTCACCATGGGGTTTCTGTAAATCTGATAAACATATATTCAATTTCATTCATTCAAAAACTGGTTTTAAGGGTCTATAACGTGTCAAGAACTGCATCAAGTTCTTCAGATTAAAATGAATAGGACATATACCTCTCTTTCTAATTGTAAAGTTCAGTGGCATAAACAATACAATTATAATTTAGGGAGTTTTATTTCCTGCTGGGTGCTAGACCTGAAAATAAAGTGCACTGATCAGAAAAATGATGGTGTCCAAGTCAAGTTCCTTTTGATCACAAATAATTAAGAATAACTCAAATCAGTTTAAGCCTAAGAAATGGAAATTATTAGATAGATATCTAGGGGATAGACAGAGTACAGAACTCCAGCATGGGATGCTCCCTTGCAACTAAGAAGTGGAAAATTGTCATCCACCTATGCTGTGTGTTTCCCTCTATCTCTTGTTTCTGCTTCTCTCTTTTTTCCCTCTATTGCACGGCTTTTGGAGCTTCTCCATGGAAATGACCACCTCACAGCTTGTACATTTATGTTCCTCTCTTCAAGAGTTAAACTGAAAATGATTAGCATTTTTAAATCCCAATTTTACATTCCTGGGATAGAGATTCTGATTGACCCATCTTTGAACAGATGTCCACTCCTGGTCCAATCAACAGTGCCCAGAGTGTCTGGGTTACATGATACAAACACCATGCAAAGCAAGCAGGAGGCAGTTATTAAGGCAAGGGTATCATTGTTAGAGGGGCAGGTTTCCCCGTAAGTGTCTACTGCAGGGAATCTTCAGTTATGTATGCATGGTTTGAAAAATGTATTTCTCATTGGTTATGGTTAATCTCATATTTGTACTATATTTCATGGTTTCATGACAGTTTATTCTTCACAATAACTTTGTAGTTATTATTGCATCTTGGTTCTTGGTGCTGAAATCCTGCATAGTGATAGTTGTATGCTGCTGTATGAGTTCTTCCCATTGAGTTTTAGCTTGTTTTGCATGAGCCTCTAACTTTTTTCTTCAAGGAGCTTGTAATAATCATTAAGTGGTCACAGCTATATCACTTAGCTCTATGATTATCTCATCTTTTCTCCCCCAAAGGGAAAAACTTTCCATCTCTTAAGCAAAAATCATATTTATAAAAATAATTTTGATGGAATGTTCCTAACACAAACGATAAATGCTTGAGGTGATAGACACCCCAGTTACCCTGATTTGATCATTACACATTATATGCCTGTATCAAAACATCACATGTACCCCATAAATGTACAAAACTATTATGTACCCATAAAAATTAAAAATTAAAACAATTTTTTGAAAGAAAAACTTTGCTTATTGAGTAATTTGTGTCTTTTTTACTATTTATTTTATTTTATTTTTTGTCTTAGAATGACAGACTTATGTTTATACATGAACATTAGTCTATTGACTCAACTGTAGAGATATAAGTAGGCTGAAATGTTTACAGTTCTTATTTTAAAGCCACTCCTCATAATACACACACCTGATACAATTTGACTAGCAAGTAGCCCTCAATAACAAGCTGGAAATCAGCTTAGGAAGTAATGAGAAAGGAGCAGTATCAAGAAACTTCTTATTTAACTACTCCAGCACTTATATTATTTAAAATGTGAAATATACATACAGAAAGCCAATTGGAACATATATTAGTACAGTATAATGCATGATTATGAAGCAAACACCCCATAACCATCCACACAAGTTGAGAAGTAGACCCTTGCTAACACTCAGTACAGTCGTCCCTAGGTATCTGCAGGCATTGCTTCCAGGACCCCCATGGATGCCTAAATCCTATGATGCTCAAGTCCCTGATATGAAATAGATAACCTATGGACATCCTCCCATATACTCTAAATCACCTGTAGATTACTTATAATACCTAACACAATGTAAAGCTGTGGGTTTGTCATATATGGCCTTTATTATTTTGAGGTATATTCTTTTTATACCCAGTTTGTTGAGGACTTTTATCATAAAGGAAAGTTGAATTTTATTTAATGCTTTTTCAGCACCTATTGAAATGATCTCCTGGCTGCTGTTCTTGGTATGTTTATTAATTTGCATGTGATGAATCATTCTTGTACCCCTCGGATGAATGCTACCTGATCATGGTGAATGATCTTTTTAATGCGTTGTTAATTCAGTTTTCTAGTATTTTGGTGAGGATTTGGCATCTGTGTTCCTCAATGATATTGACCTGTAGTTTTCTTTTTTTTGTCATGTCCTTGTCTGGTTTTGGTATCAAGGTAATGCTGGCCTCACAGAATGAGTTTGGAGGTTCTAATCTATGACAAAGCAGACAAAAACATATACTGGAGAAAAGAATCCTTATTCAATAAATAGTGCTGGGAAAATTGGATAGCCACATGTGGAAGACTGAAACAGGATCCACACCTCTCACCTCACAAAAATCCAACTCACAGTGGGTAACAGACTTAAACCTAAGGCATGAAACTATAAGAATTCTAGAAGAAAATGTTGGAAAAACTCTTATAGACATTGGCCTAGGCAAAGACTTTATGAAGAAGACCCCAAAGACAATCACAGAAACAACAAAAATAAATAAATGGGACCTAATCGAATTAAAAAGCTTCTGCATAGCCAAGGAAACCATTGTGAGAGCAAACAGACAACCTACAGAATGGCAGAAAATATTCACATGCTACACATTTGATAAAGGGCTGATAACTAGAATCTATATAGAACTCAGGAAATTCAACAAGAAAAAAATCAAACAATTCCATTAAAATGTGGGCAAAGGACATGAACAGAAACTTTTCAAAAGAAGAAGACTCATGGCCAACAAACATGAAAAAATGCTCAATATCTCTAATCATCAGGGAAATGCAAATCAAAACCACAATGCGATATCACTTATCTCCAGTGAGAATAGCTTTTATCAAAAAGTCCCAAAACAATAAATGTTGGCGTGGGTGCGGAGAGATAGGAACACTCATACACTGCTGGTGGGACTTTCTGTGGAAAGTAATATGGAGATACCTAAAAGAACTAAAAGTAGAACTAACATTTGATTAATTTATATATAATTTAATTTTTCCCCTTTCATCATTCTGCAAATTTTTTGATCGACTTAGAATCTTAGCCTACTTCCTATAAAGTTACTGTGTTTCCTTTCTCTAAATAGAACATTCTGAAAATTTTAAAGATTATCTAAAGTGGTTTCTGCCTAAATTATTTCTGGTGTGTGGATCATCCTAAAATGTAAAGATTATAATCTTTCAAAATATAAACTGAGTCTTTGTAGTCATTAACAAACATGTCGATAAACATTAGATCCAGGAGCAAAACGTAAGGAAAAAATTCATAAAATTCCTCCAGTTTGATATTCAGCCCTTTATAATTAACCTCTTCCTAATATAATTATGTACCTAAATCTTACCTCATACTTCATAGCTAACTTGTCTCTCCATTCTGAACTCAAGATGATACCATTTGCATCCACATTATCTTTTTCCCCAAATTATTTTTGGCAGGAGACAGGACTGCTAGGATTAGCGTAGCAAGGAATAGAAACTGAAGTAAACACATCAATGTCTTTGAGCAGGGATGTGAACTAAAACTGAAACCAAAAAGTGTCATAAACTGACTTAAACCTTAGGTGTGAAACGATTAGAATTCTAGAAGAAAATGTAGGAAAGACTCTTACAGACATTGGCCTAGGCAAAGAATTTATGAAGAAGACCCCTAAGGCAACCACAGCAACAACAAAAATAAATGAATGAGACCTGATTAAATTAAAAAGCTTCTGCACAGCCAAAGAAACAGTCACGAGAATAAACAGACCACCAACAGAATTGGAAAAAATTTTCGCATACTACACATCAGATAAAGGACTGATAACAAGGATCTATTTAGAACTCAGGAAAATCAGCAAGAAAAAAATCAAACAACCCTATCAAGAAGTGGGCAAACGACATGAATAGAAATTTTTCAAAAGAAGATATAAGAATGGCTAACAAACATATGAAAAAATGCTCAACATTCCTAATCATCAGAGAAATGCAAATCAAAACCACAATGAGATATTACTTAACCCCAGTGAGAATGGCCTTTATCCAAAAGTCCCAAAACAATAAACTGTATATATTTTAAAACTCTAAACTAAAACCATTCACTGATTTCCTTGCCAGAGTGAAGTGGTGTTTGTGTGTGTGCATTCTTATGTGTCTGAAGAGACACTGAAGTGGAAAATATTATCCTCACAATGAGGAACAGACTTCTTTTTGGTGGAAAAATAGTTTTTATTTGAAAAATGTTCTAGTAAGTGTTTGAGATAGAAGCTGAGTTCCTCCAAAAGTCATTCTATAAAAAAGACACCTGCACCCGAATGTTTATAGCAGCACAATTCACAATCGCAAAGATGTGGAAACAACCCAAATGCCCATCAATTCATGAATGGATTAGCAAAATGTGGTATATGTATACCATGGAATATTACTCAGCTATTAGAAATAATGGCGATATGGCATCTCTTTGGTTCTCCTGGAGAGAACTGGAACCCATTCTATTAAGTGAAGTATCCCAAGAATGGAAAAACAAGCACCACATGTACTCACCAGCAAACTGGTTTCCCTGAGTGCACATTTGGGAATAACACCAATTGGGTATCAGACAGAGGTCGGGGCTGAGGGGAAGGGATGGGTGTATGTCTACTTGATGAGTGCGATGCGCACTGCCTGGGGAATGGACACGCTTGAAGTTCTGACTGGGGAGATGGGGTGGGGGGAGGGGAAGGGTGCACACCTACATGATGAGTGTGATGTGCACTGTCTAGGGAATGGACACAATTGAAGCTCAGACTCGGGGGGATGGGGAGGCATGGGCAATGTATATAGCCTGATCTTTTGTACCCCCATAATGAGCTGAAAAACAAACAAACAAACAAACAAACAGCTAAGTTCCTCAAGAAACTTAAATGTCACCAGACTTTAAGGGTAGGAAAAAGGTTTTCTGTATCAGGAGGGAGAAGAATTTAGGGCTTTCTAGAAAAACTGGGAGAGATAGACTTTGAAGCAGAGGGATGGGAGGAGAATTCTGGAGCAGGCAACAAAAGTTGAGTTCTGTACAGGAGATTTTGCAGGGCAGAACCTCCAGAAAAGAGGTCAGAGTTATACCAAAGGAACATTTAGAAGAAAGGTTTTATCTGTCTTCTACACAGAATAATCCCTTCCTGCTATCCCCATCTCTTCACTGAAATCTGCTCATCCAAAAATGATTAGAGTGAGTGATTTGGGGTTCATGTGCTTGTGAAAACTGAAAAAGGGGGTTCATTTTCATATTTGGGTCAATATTATGGTTTCCACTACAACATGTAAAGACATGGAAGCCAAGGAACCCCAAAGATATAAAATCCCTAGAAAATAAACAAACAAACAAACAAAAAAACCACAATATAGTGCTATTCAAGACCACTTGACCCAGATTTTTAGGATTTGGTGCTCCCAGACCTAGAGTTATATTATGGGATTATAAAACCAAAAGAGAAATTTCATTCCAACCATCCTTTTAGTTATATTTAAACTAGAACTGTAGACTTCCTAAAAGTATCAACAAAACCAAACCAGAATGATTCACTTGATTTAGCAATATGTCAGGTTATTTAGGTCTGCCCTCGTTACAAGAAGAGAAGGTCTCTGACTATGCCCAAATGCACACCTGCTAATACTTCTTGGAAAATTCCACCTACTTGCTATACCAAAATCTTAAGACACATGTCTTGCCAAAGTCTTACTTTCTTTTCTTTTTAAAATAACAAATAATGGCATGAACTCTGGAAACTTTCCTGCCCCCGAGCATTGATTCCATTATTTCTCCTGAACCAGATATTCAGTATGTTTCAAACTTCCCAATTATCTATATAATAGACAGGAGAGCATGAATGAAGCAATTTATTTTGCCTGAAACAAAATTTATATATTCATAGATAATTATATTACGCAAGAAATCGTGGAAATTTACTACAGGCAATGCAACATGAACTCTCTCACAAACTTTTTTTTTTTGGTGTCATATACTGGAGGTTTTCCTCTATGGACTCACTGAGAACTGGCAAAAGGAGAAACGATACCATAAAAGGAAAATTAAAAGAGTGTTATTCAAATGCTTCAACATCACCTGAATTAAACTATTTTAAATCTCCTTTAAAATGAAATTTTTAGACTCGAATGGGTCCTTGAATCTGGCACTTGTATATCAATTGTAGATAAGTCAGAAATATATTTTTATTAAAGGTATACAACTAACAGACACAAATGACATATTTGTACAGGCTTAAGTGGAGACTTCTAAGAGGGACTTTCATTAAGAAAAGTCACCGGTTCCATCACAGACATCTTTGCACTATGAAAACCTACCTTCCTCAAACAATGAGTCAGGGGCAAGCCAGTGCAGGTCCTTGACCCAAATGAGCTAAACATTCTCTTTTGGAGGAATTTGGTATTGGAATTTAGAGGCAATAGTCTCTGATAAGACTTGAACTGAGAAAGGACATATATGAGAAAACACAGAAAAGTCAGTTTGTAGAAAGAGATATGGATCAAAAGGGGGGCACAAAGAAGAGAGGTGAAGACCAAGAAGAGAGGAAGAGTGTCAGCTGCTGGTGTTTTCTGCTGTGAGGATCAATCAGAAACTCATGTATACTTATGATAAACGCTCTCTTTGTTTTTATTCAAACAATTTTGTTTGGCATTCTATATTTCCATTCCGTGACTATGGTATTGTCTCTCCGCTGACCGTCCCTGCTCCTAGCTCTCAAAGCCCACCAGATGAGCTTTACAAATAACCACTCTTTTAAAGTGCATAATTTTTATTTTTGAAGAAATTTTTAATGCCCCACTTTAAGAGAATTTTAAAAGTGTCATTTTATTCTTTTTGTTACCAATAGAGTAACCAGAACCAAAATTATAAAAATGACTTAATGTGATGCTTGGAATGATCATGGTTTTGATACTGTCTCTCAACCACTTCACTTATCATTTTTGCATATCAATAAGCAGGCTGAACAAAACTTTCATTTTAAATTCTGGTTGACACCGGCAAATGTCTGCAGTTGAAAGAAGGAAACCGGAGGGGATGGGTGCATTCACACCTAACGGATGCGGTGCGCACCGTCTGGGGGACGGACACGCTTGTAGCTCCGACTTGGGCAGGGGAAAGGCAATATGTGTGACCTAAACATTTGTACCCCTGCAATATTCTGAAGTAAAAAAATAAAATATAAAAAAAGAAATAAGGAAACCTATTAAAATTATTTACTGTTATATCACTGACCACATAATAACCATACATTGAGTGTTTGCTGAAAGAAAGCTTAGAGTAGCACATGCTGTGTGAGTAATGGCATTAGATGGCAAAGGAAGGTGATATTTAAATCCCAGATAGCTGACTTTTCTTTTTCAAAACGAGGAAGAAAACAACAATCATTATTAATTGTATTCATTATGATATGGCATTGATAATGGGCAGTAGGGTGCTGCATATCAATTGTCTTGGAGGAAAAGTAAGGTTATACCTTTGTTAAATAAAAACAATATTCATTCACTACATAAAGGGGAACCATACATTGAGTTATAAATAATTTATGAGGAAAAAAGATAAACCCTAATATATTGAGTAAAAGAACTCTTCAATCAATAGGGAAAAGAAATTTTGTTGCATAAATAAATAAAAGTTTCTGTCATAGCAGGGTGCCCTACTAAAGCCAAAGAAGGGGTTACCAACCCTAGATGCCTATTGAAGTTCGAGAAGTACATATATTGGTGTATTGGACCCGGCATATATCTATCTGGCATATATCTAGTATGTGACTGAGGCAGTGGAGAAACATGCTTTGTTTAAAGGTATTTAAATTCAAACAACCACCACCACACACAAGATAAACTAAACTGTGTCTGGAAAAAGAAGAAACAAACAAAAAATCACCAGTAAAACTTTTTTCTGCCCAGATTTGGCAACCAGTCACCTATTTATAACTTTTTTTGAAGCCAGTAGGCATGCTACTAACATCCAATAGAATTGGCCTCTGGTGTCCTTGTGTTACTCACAACTTACACCTCAGTCTCCTCAATACTCCATTTTCTTCACTCCTTGACTTCCAACACTTCGCTTTGTTCTTCTTCTATTAGGAAAAGTGGCTTAGTCCTGTGCATCCCACATTTTCATAGAGGGGAAATTTCCACTCCACTGTCCAGGGGACAGTGTTGGTGAAAGGCTCCCAATCGCTCTCTCCACTCTTGTCATTACCCTCTCTCCATCAAGAGGCACACACAGTTTTGACAAGAGCCTGATTCTCACCAAGTGAGGTTAGCATCTTGAAAATTATAGTCCAGCTTGGTGGATTTCTCTCTTTATTCCTAAGTTCAGACAGGATAGGATCCTTGTCTCCCTTGGGTCTTTGAAGCCTGTATATGCTCAAACTGCCCTGTGGTTTCACTTCTTCCTACTTGTGAATCCCAAGGTCTAGACTTGAGAAAAAGTGGTAGGAGGACCCCATGTTGGCTACAGATCCAAGCTATACCCTCCAATTCAACTTTGCAAAGCAATAACCGCAGTAATAAATGTTAACTGACATTTGGCTTCTGTTCTATTTATCACTTGGTTCAGATTTTGTAGTGGAGAAAAGCTAAGAAATTAGGCCTCCAGCAACCTAGGAGACCTTACAACCCTGCCTCAGCAAACTAGGGGATTTTCTTGGCCATCATGGCATGTTATAATTCTTACTTAAACTCTGAGCATATGGACTTAGTAAAATATTAAGAAATAAGAAAGTATAGATTAGGCCATTCTATTACCACAAGATAAGGGTGGTTTATGTAAGATATAAATAGGGTATAAAACAAGTATATATAATGCTTTTTTGTCTTATTATAACAGCTTTATCATGACACTTTTTTACAGGCTTGTTATATTATTGTATCTGTTAGAGAATAATGGAAATATATATCTTGGTGCCTCAGTGAGAAGGAAAATATTATCATCAGACACAATCACTGTTAATGAACTTGGGTATAAATGAGATAAGCAAATCACCTTGGGAGAGAGGGAACAGCCACCAGGCTATATCCATGGAAATTTGTCTGCCTCTCCTAACCCAGGGATTCTGTGAACCATTAACTATCAGGGACTAGTTTTAATGGATAAGAAAACACATGGAGAGTCCGTTACTAGGATATTAGGAAATCTTGGTAAGAAAAACCCTGGAATATGGCTCTGTAAGAGTTGCAAGAACCTAGTACTTCATATGCATTGCATATGCATTGCAAGAACCTAATACTTCATATATATGGAAAATAAGTATTAACAAATAAGATTATGATGGCCAAAATTTGGGAATGTGGGAAAACTCCAGCCAAGGAAAACTATAAAAGGAGGAGTCAGGGAAGTCGGTTAAGAGGATCCCTGTATGTGTGTCTGCTATTCAGATCAGCCAGAACAGGTTTCCTCAATCACCCATATAATTTGATTCTCACAGAAATACAAAAATAGTGGTTTCCTTATTTTTACCAAAGATTTCAATTATCTTCTCCATGTTGCTTTTGATTGATTCAGGGAGGGTGTAAAGAGTAATAACGAGAAAGGCTTCAAGTAGTCCATTTCTTGCTGTTTACATAGCAGTTGTCTAGTTGGAATGGGGATTATGTGGCTGGGTGTGGCTAATCAGCTAGGCAATACTTGTGCTTCAAATCCACAGTGAGCCTAGTTTGAATTCATAAGATCACAAAGGAGATTGAGGAAGCACTGGAATAATGATTCTCTCAGGAACCACAGCAACTACTGAAGTGCTGAAAGCAGAAGCAAAGGCACAGTAGACTGTGTACTGGAACAGCACAAAATTCTGAGACTGAAAAAAGAGAGAACACCAGGATAAGGAGGTCAAAAATCTTAAGGGAGGTGTCCCTTCTGTATTGACACATAAAGCACTGATACTTAAAATTTTGTTTTATCACTGCTTAAGGTTTAAATCTCATTTCAAATTTTTTATCTAAAAATTTAGAATAAATTTGCATCTCTTTGAACTTAAAGAGTTGGCCTCCTAATTCCAATATCCTTTCCCTTCAGATGTGTTAAAGGATTGCAACACTTTGGGGAGGTCTTAGGTCCCAAATATTTAAGAAAATAGGTATCTAAGACAAAAAATATTGAGAATTTCAGGAATTGCAGGACTAATTTTAATTCCAGGGAACTTGAATCTGATGACAGCTAATTTGATCACAGAAAGATATGGAGGAAAAATACTTGAATTACAGACTTACATGCTACAATTGCAAGTTGGACATGGAGAATCAAAGAAATTCCTAAGGATGGGTTCACCTCCTCTTGAGGATGTTATTGAAATTACTTTTGATCTTTTTGGAGAAAAAGAAGGCCCTCTGGAATGGATAGAACTCACACAGTGCAGAGTACTGGCAAATAGCTATACCAAATGGGAAGATCTGGTACAACCCATCAAAATGAAAATATGGAGCAGTTCCAAATTCCAGGGCAAGTGGGGGCCCTCAATAGGGAAACTGAAGAAACAGAGGTGGATCAGGGGGTTTAGTGGGTGCTGATCTTTCCCAACGGCCCTCATTTTATTTTCCCATTTGGTCATCAATATTCTGATGTAAGACATTGACTAAGGAATACAGAAAACTGAAGGACATTGTGCCAAACATGTTAAGTACTGTGCTTCATGTGGCTTTTACTCAGCAAGATCTCTAAATCACCCTTAGTTGATAAGGGAAGACATTCTGTCCAAGAACAGTATGTTTTAATTCCTCAGAGCAGTTTACCTTCACTTGGGGCAGCACCATAAGGTTATTTTCTGTTGTGTTGCTGCAGGGATATTAAAATTCCTTATGATAAGTCATAATCTGATAAATATGATTTAAATAGTGTATTAGCCTAATTCAAATTAAAATTAACAACATCACCAATGACATTTGGATCAAGGGTGATTCAGAATGAATGGTGTAGACTCTGACTTCCCATATTTATTTTATGACTAAGAAATAGGCCATTAAATAGAAAACAAATTCAGGTGCTCACCCATAAATAACTTTTCTGGGAAAACTAGAATCTGTGGACAACGAGAAAAAGCTGGCTGCAGACGTTTAGCTGATATCCCTATTTCCAGTTTGTTTCTCCTAATCTTGTTTCTCCTAGTGATAGTTGCTCCTTCTCCAGGCTGACACTACAATTCCAAGAATCTGCATGAATGGGACCGGAAATCTGAAACTACATACTCTGGTGGGAAGCAGCACAATTTACAGCAGGTCTGACAACTCGTTTCTTGCTATTGACTACTCATGCCAACATAGGCTCTTGATGGAAAATAGCTATTGACTCTGATCATTGTTGACACTCAGTCATGCCCTTGCAAATGTTTGTGTGTGTTAGACTTATCTAAGGCAGGGATTAAATTATTATACTTTATAAATTGAAGAAAAATCAATAGAATGAAATATAAGATAGCGATTGGTATGAACTAATTTAAAGTATGACTCCAGTGAACTGGTTGATCCAAGAACAATTCTGGGTAAATGCATTGGCTAGTATGATCCAACTCTAACTGCAAAACTTTACCCCAGGGCAGAGCATCAGATGCACTGTGGCTTCTCATATAGAACCAAGCATACTGAATGAATGAAAACCTTATGCTTCTGAAAAGTAAAGGTGCCCCACATTCAGTGATGGTGATGACAAAAAATTCTGTATTAGTTAGGGTTTGATTTATTAATAGTTGCATATAGACGAAACTACTCAGTAATCCATAGTTTATTTCTCTGGAAGTCTGAACAGAGGGAGTACAGGACTGGTAGAGCAGTGCCTTGATCATCAGAAACCCTGGCTCCTTCTACCTTTCTACTCTGGCCTTCCTTTGTATATCATATCAGGGATAAACACGGCAACCAGAGCGCCAGCCATCATATCCATATTCTTTTAAGGAGACTTTCTAGAAGTGTCACACAACATTTCCACTTTTATTCTGTTGGACAGATTTAGTCACATAGCTAAATCTAGCCTCAAGGGAAGATGAAAAATATATTTTTCTACCAAGTGTTCAACTGAGATCCATACTTCTTTAATTACTAAAGAATAAAGGGAGAATGAATATTTAGTGTCAATTAGAAATATCTATCACAGGTGATATGGAAAAAGTCTATAACATCCAAGACTTTGAGCATTTTATTTTTATTTATTATAGTACAAACTAAATTTTTCCAGACTTTGCTGCACAGATTTTAAAAAGGTCCACATTAAAAGTAATGACTCACATTTTATGGGCTCTTGCTCTTATTTGCTCTGGTATGTTCCCAGTTTCTTCTATACTGCTCATCAGAACCTATTGCCCATATGCTATCTTTACATAGGACTGAATATATGCACCTTCCAAAGATGAAATTTTTCAGATTTGATAAACAGGGATTTTCAAATGTCATGAAGAGGAGTCATCTACAGGAAATACTGTTGCACTTGGCAGGGACTTAGATGAGAATTTCTGGGCACAGAAGGTGCATGGGGACCGGGGTGTGGTATCTTGGCAGGTCACTTTGGGGAGTCATGGGGAAAGAAGACATGCCCTGGGGTACACCTCAGTTGAGACAGCTCTCTCGGTGACTGTGCTTTGTCTGGAAGTAGTTCTGAGGCTTCACAACTGCCTCTGTTCCCAGTCCTGATTTGGCACCAGGCTAGCAACCCCCAACTCTGTGCTTCATTTAATTGTTGGATTTGCAGAGTTTCTCCTAAAGCGCTATCTCCATGGCTAAGGGAATATCACTGGCGGTGGTACAGGCACATAGATCTGAAGTGATGACTGTTCAGCCTTTAAAAAATGACTACATGTCAGCAGAAGAGATTTTCACACGTTATTACAGGTCAGAAAACTCTCGATCTTGATTTGGGAAATACTGTCTGACAAAAATAAGATGATCAAGATTGTCATAGGTGTGAAAAATTCACTTTGATTTTCATTTTTTGGCATGATATTCATGTCTGATATCTTCTTTTGGAATACTCACCTGAGCCTTCTACCATATCAAAACAGACTTGTTCAAAATCCCGCTCTGCATCTGTTTCACTTCTAGGTCCCTGCAAATCAGTAAGTTAGTTGATCATGTCTTCACTAAATGCCATTTGATGAATTGTTTTTAACATTATTAATGTGTGATTAAAAATGTGGTTTAAAAAGCATATTTATGTAAAAGGACCTTAAAGAAGGAGCAGGTAGGAGGGATGTCACGGAAACAGCAGGCCAATAGTGGAGATTTCTAGTGCCATTGGATTCATATCCTGTTTTCAACTGCTGATTCTGCTTACATACCCAGAAACATTCTTTCTGACTAGAAACTTCTTTTTCCCTGCAAACCCCTTCCCACCCTGTTCTCTAATTTTCTTTAAAAGAGCAACTGCCTTTTACAGAAGGGAGAGTGATAAAAGTCAACAAAAAATGGTGTCCTTCACCACCAGCCATAGGCTCTCCCTGGCCTATACTTATTATTTTTAAATATACATTTTTATGAAGAGCTTTATCTGGGGATAGTAGAAAAAAGTTAGGATTCCCCATCCTTGGAAGACAAAGTCTGATATCCTATTATTTCATAGAAATATCTTTTGTTCTCCTTCTTATACATTTAGGTAATAAAATAAGAACTTCTCTCCCCTCAAAACACAAAGTGTGTATCATTCTGTATCTGCCCCCACCTCTCCGGTGTGGCCTTCCCTGGATTCAGTGCATGTCTTTCTCTGTTCTGTGCCTTGAAGGCCCAACCTCTACAGATTGCATCACTCGCTGGTTGCTCTGAGGTTTGAACAATGGGAGATGCAGGTAAGAGGCTGATCTCATGTGTATCTTCCTGCATTCTCCCTGCCTTGCTTCAGTGCAAGCTGCATTTCTCCACCAGGGCAGGTTCTGCTGTGTACGTCCCTTCCTGGCTTCACCTCTCATTAGGCTCTGGTGAAATCATTTCCCCACTTGCTCTCAAGCCTAGGAGAGTAACCAGCTTCCTACCTTTGCAAGTCCCTGGGTATCTATGTGTCTGTAATGAGTTCCCCTCAATCAGTTAAACTCCCGGAGTGAGCCATCTGTTTCTTGTTGGGATTCTGACTGAGGCACAGGCTCAAGAAAGGGTTACATAAATCTTGAATTCTGTCATTAATTCCTCACCTATTTATTAAGCACCTTCTGAGTTGTACTTTCTGAGGCACTGGAAGGATGGGCAGCTAGGAGAGAGAGCTGTCAAGGAGGGCAGCTACTGTGGTAACTGTAGAGTAGTCCTTCATGTTCTGTTGAAGCTAGACTTCCGGCCTTGAAAAACCATTCATGTGAGGTCCCCAGTCATTTATTGTGCTCCGATGAAGAGAGCTGTGACTACTGCTAAATGAGCCGTTCCAGCTGTAAGTGTCGTCCTTGCCAAAAATGTGGCCTACCATTTGAATTGCAAAGGATGTATCCACGTGTTTATATATGTTTGTGGATGTATATGGTGAGATGAGGAGGTAAACAGCAAAGATTAAACCAGTATGTAAGATTCTTTTCCTTTAACACATTAGCTTTCAGTTTTGATGAAGAATATAGATAAAGTAGTACATACCTATGTTCATTTAAAAAACAGTTGGGACTCCAAAGGAGGGTGATGAGTAGAAAGTACCTAGGCTGTGAATCAGATCAATCTCAAGTGGAAAGCTGGAACTATAGGGCAGGGGGCAGAGGGTGCTGGCAGTCTGCTGCAAGGACAGGGAATAAGAGCAATTAAACAATTGATTAAAAGTTCAGCACACATCTGGATTAAATCCTAGCTCTACCTCTTACTAATTACCTGGCACTCTGGCAAATCGCTTAACTTTATCAACTCACAGTTCTCTCCTCTGTTCAGTAGGGGCAATTCTACACACATTGCAAAGTTTTTGAGACATATAGCATTTGCCATGAAATAAGTGTTCAAGAAATGATAGCCACTGTTATTGTGCAGCATATTCTCTTACCTATCAACACAATCTCCCACTTCTTCTTTTCCATCACTGCATTTTTGTACTTTTATATTCTGACAGCTTACATAGTCCTGTATTTTCTCCTGTTTGTTCTTAAGTATTCTGAGGTTGGGACTCTGTTAGAGTAGTTCTGGAAGCTCTCAGCAAATTTAGAAACTAGTAATGTCTAAGTCATGTGTTTGCTAGGCTATTAATATTTATCTTTTGGAAAAATCAGCATGTCTTTGGAGATGAGGCAAGAAGTCAAGTGCTGGATACAGTCCTTCAATGAGTCAAGAATAAAGGTCAGATCCTGAGGATGTTGATCTGGAGTTGATCCTGTTCATAAAATGGCCTCTGTAAACATGTTTTGGCTGTGGTCACTGACCTCTTCAGGATTTGATCTTGTAAGACTATTTCCCGGTCATTAGTTCTTCAGACTGTGTATTCCTCATTAGAGAAATAAAATAATAGCCATATTTATTTACCAGGTATTCCAAGTCTTTAAATAAAACTTAAATATCTGTACTCAAATTAATATAAACATTCTGACATCAATCAGTTTTAGCCAGAGAGAAAAAAAAGTTTATGCCAATTTAATAACCTAAAATGAGCTTTTTGTTAAAAGGAGGTTTTTATTTACAGAACTCTGATTTGAGACTGCAGATTGTATTTGGTGAAGTCTGGAATTATGCAACCAGGACCAGGAGTGTGTTTAAAAATTTGCTTGTGCAGAATGAATTGAGGGACATGCTATCTTCCTCTTGATCAAAAATATTTTCTCTCATTCCAAGTATGCATCAATCTGCCTTGTGGCCTCAAATGGTTAGAGTTATTCTCTTCAATGAACACCAGAAAACATTTTTTTTTTAATTTCAGCTTATTGTGGGGGATACAAAAGTTCAGGTTACATACATTGCCCATGTACCGCCTGTCCCCCCAAGTCAAAGCTCCAGGCGTGTCCGTTCCCCAGACAGTAGGTATACTCATCATGTAGGCATACACCCATCCCCTCCCCCCACCTTCCACCTCTGTCTGATATCCGATTCGTATCATTCCCAGATGTGAATTTAGGTGATGATCAGGGAAACCAATTTTCTGGTGAGTGCATGTGATGCTTGTTTTTCCATTCTTGGGATACTTCACTTAATATAATGAGTTCCAACTCTCTCCAGGAGAACCATAGAGATGTCGTATCTCTGTTATTTCTTATAGCTGAGTAATACTCCATGGTATACATATACCACAGTTTACTAATCCATTCATGAATTGATGGGCATTTGGGTTGTTTCCACATCTTTGCAATTGTGAATTGTGCTGCTATAAACATTCGGGTACATGTGTCTTTGTTATAGAATGACCTTTGTTCCTTTGGGTAGATGCCCAATAATGGGATTGCTGGATCAAATGGCAGGTCTACTTGAATCTATTTAAGATACCTCCATAATGCTTTCCATAGGGGTTGCACTAGTTTGCAGTCCCACCAGCAGTGTATGAGTGTTCCTGTCTCTCCACATCCACACCAACATGTGTTGTTTTGGGACTTTTTGATAAAGGCCATTCTCACTGGAGTTAAGTGATATCTCATTGTGGTTTTGATTTGCATTTCTCTGATGATTAGGAATGTTGAGCATTTTTTCATATGTTTGTTAGCCATTCTTATATCCTCTTTTGAAAAACTTCTATTCATGTCGTTTGCCCACTTTTTGATAGGGTTGTTTGATTTTTTTCTTGCTGATTTTCCTGAGTTCTATATAGATCCTTGTTATCAGTCCTTTATCTGATGTGTAGTATGTGAAAATTTTTTCCCATTCTGTTGGTGGTCTGTTTATTCTCGTGACTGTTTCTTTGGCTGTGCAGAAGCTTTTTAATTTAATCAGGTCCCATTCATTTATTTTTGTTGCTGCTGTGATTGCCTTGGGGGTCTTCTTCATAAATTCTTTGCCTAGGCCAATGTCTGTAAGAGTCTTTCCTACATTTTCTTCTAGAATTCTAATCGTTTCACACCTAAGGTTTAAGTCTGTTATCCACCGTGATTTGATTTTTGTGAGAGGCGAAAGCTGTGGGTCCTGTTTCAGTCTTCTACATGTGGCTATCCAGTTTTCCCAGCACCATTTATTGAATAGGGATTCTTGTCCCCAGAGTATGTTTTTGCCTGCTTTGTCAAAGATTAGGTGTCTACAGAAAACATTTTTTAAAGCAATTATTATGTGCTTGGTGCTGCATTGGATGGAAAAATAACAGTATACAAAATATTTAGCTCATGCCTTCAAAGAAGTTGCAATTTTGATTTAAGATATTTTCTTGTTAGTAGTTTGAATTATTTTGTTTGCAAGGGAACAAACCTAACATGAACTAGTTTACACAATAAAGGCAATTTGCTGCCTCTGTTTTTCTCCCTGAGTTGAAATCACTTTTGGAAAGCTTCTTTCTTGTGTCTGGAATCATGACCATCAACTCCATACAGATTTGTTGCCAAAAAGAATAAGGATTTGTCTTTAGTTCAAATTTTTAAACATCACAGGAGTCTAAAGGACCTAGCTTAGCTTACATAGTTGATGGTGTGAGAGAGCAAAGCTTCTCACTACAGTCGCTGGGTTGGAGTGGAAGAGAAACAGTTTCCCAAAACAAGTTGAGTGATGTTATCATCTGGGGATGGGTAGCACCAATATATGCTTACCCCCTCTTCCAATCCCCAGAAATTGTTGCTCTTTGTGAGGTGTTTGGAGAATGGGAAAATGAGGCCAATGCAGAAAACTTGCAGAACAATATGAATTAAGCCCTTAGTTAATTTACTAGCTTGCAATGCCATGGAAAGCCAAGCTGTCTGAGGAGAAAATTGTCTCCTCCACTAGTTTCCTTTAATAATTAAATTCTATGTTGAGGAGGAAGAGATTTTAAGATCTTTTTGAATTTTGGACTCAAAATGCCATACCTGGTAACAGTAATGCACACAGCATCCTATCATGCTTGTCCACTTACAGCCTTTTTTAGTTAAAAAAAAAAGTCATGAACCTGTACCATGATTCATTTCTAATAAACTACAGTTGTGGAATGCCCTCTTAGCACAATTAACGTTTTGAATTTGACTAGTAAGTGACTTCTGTGCCCTTGCTCCATCTGTGCAGAGACTCTGAGAGGGCACAGGAAGAACACTGAATAGGAATCACAGTAGCTGAGCTCAGCATCACCTGGTTCAGCTCCTCCTTACTGGTGATATTTCTTTTTTTTTTTTTTTAATTTTGGAATTTTACGGGAGCACATACGTTTTGGTTACATAATTTGCTTTTGTGCAGTTTGAGTAGAAGTTATAAGTGTGCCCCTCACTCAGTGTGCATTGTACCCGTGTGAATTTACCCATCCCCTCTCCTGCTCCCACCTACTTGATTTCCCCTGAATTTTACTTCCATAAGTACATGTAAGTGTTGCTTGATTAGTTCCAATTTGGTATTGAGTACATGTGGTGCTTGTTTTTCCATTCTTATGATACTTCACTAAGAAGAATGGCCTCCAGTTCCATCCAGGTTCTTATAAAAGCTACTAAATCACCATTTTTTTATAGCTCAGTAGTACTCCATGGTATACATATACAACATTTTATTAATCCACTCATGTATTGATGGGCACTTGGGTTGATCCCACATCTTTGTTATTGTGAACTGTGCTGTGATAAACATTCAAGTGCAGGTGTCTTTTTTATAGAATGTCTTTTTTCCCTTTGGGTAGATATCCAGTGGTGGGATTTCTGGATCAAATGGTAGTTCTACTTTTAGTGGAACTGTTTGAGCTATCTCCATACTACTTTCCACAGAGGCTGTACTAGTTTGCAGTCCCACCACCAGTGTACAAGTGTACCTCTCTCTCTGCATCCTCGCCAGCATCTCTTGTTTTGGGAATTTTTAATAAAAGCCATTCTCACTGGAATTAGGCAATATCTTGTTGTGGTTTTGCTTTGCATTTCTTTGATGATTAGAGACATTGAGCATTTTGTCATGGGTTTGTTGGGCATTAGTCTATCTTCTTTTGAAAAGTTTCTGTTCATGTCCTTTGCCTACATTTTAATGGGGGTTCTTTGATTTTTTTCTTGCTGATTTGTATGAGTTCTTTGTAGATTCTGGTTATCAGGCCTTTATCAGATGTATATCATGCAAATATTTTCTCCCATTCTGTAGGTTGTCTGTTTGCTCTATTGATTGTGTTCTTGGCTGTGCAGAAGCTTTTTAATTTGATCAGGTCCCATTTATTTATTTTTGTTGTTGCTGTGATTGCTATCAGGGTCTTCTTCACAAATTCTTTGCCTGGGCCAATATCTATATGAGTTTTTCCAACATTTTCTTCTAGAATTCTTATAGTTTCATGCCTTAGGTTTAAGTCTGTTATCTATTGTGAATTAATTTTTGTGAGAGGTGCAGATCCTGTTTCACACACTCCCTACTTCTCCTAGCTTTAAGTTTCCTCAATTGTAAGCCAACCTTCTTTATAGTCTTTTTTTTTTCCTTAGCAAGATAATGCTAAGAGTCTAAGATGAGAAAAATTCACCTTTCTGGTTCCTTGGGAAGTTGCATATTCTTAGTTTTGTTTTTTACTAAATATTGTGGCACTTGTTTTACCCACCTTCCAAAAGATCTAAGATAAAAAATAGGAATGAGATATGTTTCTTATTTCTACCAGCAAACATAAGGCAGTAGGTAGAGGTCATGACCTGCCAGTTCTTGCATGTCAAAAAGCCAGCTTTGGCTCATACAAGACATGTTGATATCATTTGAGTTTATCAGAACAATAATATTAATTCAGTGCCTGAATTATCTTCCTTTAGGGTGCCTTGAAATGGCCCCTGCTCAGCAGAGAGTGGGTAGGATGTAATTGTGGAAAAGTTATACAGAGCAGGGACCAAGAGTATCCTCCTTTTCAATATACTCGTTCTATAATACTTGTGGTTAGAAGTGCCGGTGTAGTTGCACAGATGCACAAGACATAAGATTTTGACTTTCATCTTGCTGTTCACTTGCAAAGACAAGAATCTGTGAAAACAAATAAGGTAAGACTAAATTAAAAATGCATATAATTGAGTGGGACTTGAGTAGATCAGATATTTAGTGAATATGAGGAAGAAGTCACCATGAATTGGTCAAATAATCACTTATATTTAGCAGATACTTTTGACAATGAAAAAATAGTTGGTCAGCATGACTTCCAAGTTGGATATGACATTGATGATGATAATAAATTATATGATATTAATAACAAAAGTTGCTAATTATTGAATGCCCAGTAGACGCTAGATACTTCTCATATATTAACTCCAATTACATGGATAATTCCATCTCTCATGGGCAGGGTGGGGAAGCAATAGCTAACATGTCAAGGGAGCAACCATTCCTTGTTGCTCTAGGTAAAACCATCATCAACACAACCATCTCTAAGTACAAAACTCTAAATACAATCATCATCATCATTATGAATTCATGTAATTATACTCCTCATCCTCAGGCTGGGATGCTATCACAGAGATATAGGCAAGTGAGGGAGTTATTTAAAAAGATAAATATGCCAAGTGTCAACTGTGTGATAAAATATGAAAAGTCACTGTAGACTGCAAGAGTCATGGAAGATCTTACAAAGAAAGGAGGATACGATCTGGGCCTTGTAGGCTTTAGATAAACAGAATGAAGTAGAAAAATGTTTCCAGGCAAAGAAAACCTGCTTAGGAAATCTGTGGAAGCAGGAATGGCTATGTACATGTGGGAATGTAGGTGATGGCCAGTTTGGTTAGAGTAGAGGGTTCTTTACAATGGCCTACAAGCCCCTACATGGTCTGGCCCCATTACCTCTCTGACTTCATCTCTTCCCAGTCTCTATCTCTTTCATTCCCACGCCAGCCACACTTGTCTTTTTGCCAGTCCTAAAACCTGCCAGACATATGTCAGCCTCAGGGACTTGGCACTTCCTATACTCTGTCACAAATGCTTTTCTTCTAGATATTCACATCTTACTCCAATATGCCTTCCAAGTCTTTGCTTAGATATCATCTACTTGGTGAGGCCTGCCCTGATCACTCTTATAATTACAGGTTTCCTTGACACTCCCCATTCCCTTACATAGCATTTATTACCTTCTAATATTTTGTATAATTTACTTATTAATATATTTTTGTGTGTTTGGTTATTCTCTCTCTTCCAACTAGATGAAATGTCTATGAAATTAGGATATTTTAAGATTTTGTGTTATTTCTGAGTACTAAAACCTAGAAAAGTACCTGGGACATAGTCGGCAATTAATTAGTGAGTGTTGTTCATGAAGGTTATTAGTGAGATTTAAGACTAGAAAAGTATTTAATACACTGAGATGAGATTGAATTCCAGGAATACCTAGGCAGAGAAAACAAGCAAAATGTTTGACACAAAGAATAACATGAATAAGGTGTGTTTTAAAGAAACCAGTTTGGTAGTGGTATGTAAGTTGCATTTTTTCAGGAGAGAAATGATATCAGTGGTTTAGAATTGAAGTGATCTGGGCTTATAAAAGAGTGTGTTAGTAGAATTTCAAAGAAAGGAATTTATTTATTTTTAAGGAGAATGTTTAAAGAGGAATATCAATCACATTTGATTACTGATGGGGCATTAATAATGAGGTGTTGGGTGTAGAGGGATGAGTCAGGGACATGGAAGGTTCCGATTTTTCTTCTCCATTATTCTCCCTTCTCTGCCCTACTCTATACCATGAAAGGCTGACCTTTGTGAACTACCTCACCTGGGCTCCCATGCCACCTTGTTTCTGGTTGTAGTCATTCAGTAGGAGAAACAACAACAGTTTGGAGGAAGGTAGGAGGTAGAGATGAGAGTGTTTCTTCCTCTTTTCTCCCTACTCGGTATCTGTGCTTTGGCAATGACTACATCCCTCTACAAGGATAGTTGCTATTGTGCAGCCCTTCCTACATAGCCCAAGGTCTCATCGAGCTTCTGTTCCCTAGTGGATACTTTATCCCCGTGGTTACTATTGATAAAAGCTTTCCACTATCGCTTGTCTCTGGATCCATCTGGATCATATGGATCCTTTGTTTTTTTTCCTCAGTTTTTCTAGACCTCTAGAAGTAGTCCTTTCATTAAAGGCTATTAAGTTGAACCATTTAGGGGTAAACTGTATTTCTTCCTAGGGCTATGATTTATGAGGAGAGGGAGAAGATAAGATTTACTGAAAAGTTTCAATACCTTGGAAACTGAAAAAAAGATAATGTCATCCTTTAAGAGAAATAGGAAAATTCAGGAAGAAAAAAGTCAATTTTAAGGAATGATGAAAATTTAACTTTGAAACAGCTGGAGTTGGCCAAAATGACAAAAAGTTTAAGTGAAATGCCTGTTAGTTAGATATGAAGACTAGAGAGATCAAAATAAAAGTTGAAAGTTATTTCATAATCCATTGATTGAGTTCCCAAAGTGAGTCAGATTCAGGTCTGGTCTTCATTGAAGTTGGAATGTGACTGAGATCTTAGAGTTAGGAATGAAAGTTGTGTAAGAGGGAGTATAGATTGAGAAATACAGAGAGTCCAGACTGAAACCCTATCCTCTCATTTAGGACTTGAAAGGATAAAGTGAGAATAGGCAAGAGGTCAGAGAGGAGCAGAGAGAACTTCACAAGTAGGATGAAGTAGAAATTCAAATATTATTAGGAAATAGCAGGGGCTATATGTGACCATGAATGATGATGCACAGGTAGTGTTAGGCATGCCAGAAAAGACCTTTCAGGAGGTAACATTTGAGTTGAGTTCTAAATAATAAGCCAAGTTATAATATAATCTTGGGGAAGAATATTTCAGGCAGATGAAAAATAGGTATAACTGACCTGAAGCAGGAATGAGTTTGAAATGTTGGCTGAATAGAAAGAAGGCTAGAAAGGCTTGAGTAGTGTGGATCAGGAGAAGAGTGGTAGAAAATGATATAGATAAGAATGATCATATGGATTTGTAGACCAAGTAAAGCAGTTCGAATTTTACTCTAAGTGCATGGAGAAACCACGGGGCATGTAAATGTGGATGATCACTGTTTGTGCTATATGGGGAATGGACTATAGGATGCCAAGTGTGGAATTAAAGAGACAAGTTAGGAGATCATTGCAATCCAGGCAAAGGATGGCTGTGGCTTGGACCAGAATGGTAATAACATTCTGGTTGGAGAATAGCACATAGATTCAGGATATATTTGGGAACTGGGGCCATGAGGACTTGGTGATGGATTAGATGTGTGGTAAAAGAAAAAGGGAGAGTTCAAAGAAGATGACTGGATTTGTGGCTTGAGCAAGTGGATGAATGTGATGGTAATTACTAATATGGGAAAAAGTAGAGGAAATACAAGTTTCAGTGATATGTTGGGGGGTTCCTAATACCAATCTCAGGTTCCATGATTTTCTAGAAGGACTCACAAAAATCAGAAAAGCTATTATACTCATGGTGATGATTTATTCCAGTAAAAAGGTATAGATTAAAGTTAGCAAAAGAAAAGGAGCATAAGGTGAGGTTGATGAGAAACCAGGCACAAGCTTCCACTTGTCCTCTCCCAGTGGAGTCACATGGACAGTGTTTAATTTTCCCAGCCATGATGTCTGATAGAATGTATAAAGTATGGCCAACCAGGGAGACTCATATAAGCCTTACTTATATACAGGGTTCTTATTGTGGGGTCATTCATTTAGGCATGTAGCATCCCCATGGCTGACATTGGCTATTCAGAATCCAGCCTCCACACCCACTATCCCCCAAGTTCAAAACGATATAGCATGGCTTAGAGTTCCAGCTATACAAAGACACTCTTATCAGGCAGAATATTCCAAGGACTCAGAGGCTATCTTCCAGGAGCCAGTAAAAGCCAGTCCTGAAGACCAGTTATGTGCCTCTCAGGGTGATGACAGCATTTGGGGATGAGAAAAGGCCAAAGACTTCAATAAATTCAGGGAAGTGAGAATGATTGAGAAAGGGTAGAAGGTGAGGTTTAACAAGAGAGGAAAAGAGTAATTGTCTAGAAGCAGCCATGAAAAATAGGAGGATGCTATCTTAGGGTCTTAATGTACTTGAAACATAGGAAAACTATTAAATTCAAGGAAGCCATTTCCCTGGGTGGGGGGAGAACTAAATTTCACTAAATGACAAACATTGAGGAAAATATGAAGTGCAGAATTTGAAGATAAATCAGTTGATTAATCTTGGAATGAGAATTCCCAAAGGATTGAGTAGTGGGAGTTTGGATCATGAAAGAAAATTCACATAAATAGGAAAGTAGGAAGGATATAGAAGTCGGAGGACTTACTTAGCAATGACCAAGGAAAACAGACTAAGTATCCATGGACAGTTCTGACTCTTGAGTGTCCAGGAAAAGAACTAATGTTCCACCAGTGAACACAAAACCCAGGCATTCAGAGTTTAATTGCATTCATCATGGCTCTCAAGAGAAATGCCCGTCTATCTAATGCTCCACTTGTAGTCACTGTTGAGATTATTATATTCAGAATAGTTTTACTAAACTGTCAATATGATTATAGGATCTTTTTTACCTAAACCCTTTTAATACCTCCCCATTTAGAATGAAGCCCAAGCTGCTCAATCTTGAATGAATAAAAAAGAAGGAAGAATAATTTTTAGAGAGTGTGAAGGAATAATATAGAAATGCAGGTAAGTTTTAGGAACATGGGGAATAGAAGTAAAAAAGAAGAAATAATGAATAAATATATAAACATATTTGAAAGAAGAAAGATATCCTATTCCTAGGATATGAACAAAGAATCAAAGAAGCAAAACCAGTCTTGCCTTTGTTTCTACCAGTTATCATCCTCCTGCCTTTAAGCACAGGACAGCAGAAGAGAGTTACGGTGAAAAACCACAGGCTTTATTAATTTCAAAATATTAAATGAATACAAATGTTTTTTTGTTACATGAATCACTTTTGTAATCCTTGAATCAGGGCTATAAGTGTTCCCATCACTCAGATAGTGTTCATTGTACCTGTTAGGTAGGTTTTTGTCCATCCTCTCCTCTCCCATCTTCCCTGCTTGATTTCCACTGAGTTTTTCTTTTCTCTGTGTACATGTGTGCTCATCAGTTAGTTCCAATTTAATAGCAAATACATGTGGTGTTTGTTTTTTCATCCTTTAGATACTTCTCTTAGGATAATGGTCTCTAGTTCTATCCAAATTGTTTCAAAAAGCATTAATTCATCTTTTCGTATGGCTGAGTAGTATTCCTTGGTATACATATACCATATTTTGTTAATCCACTCATGAATTGATAGACATTTGGGTTGATTCACATCTTGGCAATTGTGAATTTTGCTGCAATAAACATTCAAGTGCATGTGTCTTTTTGATAAATAAATGGGACTTGATTAAATTAAAAAGCTTCCGCACAGTTAAGGAAATAACCAACAGAGAAAATAGACAGCCTACAGAACAGGGAACACATTTGTGAGCTATACATCCAATAAAAGGCTAATATCCAGAATCTACAAAGAACTCAAGCAAATCAGCAAGAAAAAAAACAAACAACAATTAAAAAGTAGGCAAAAGACATGAACAGAAGCTTTTCAAAATATAATAGACAAATGGTCAATAAACATATGAAAAATTGTTCAACGTCACTAATCATCAGAGAAATGCAAATTAAAACCACAATGAGATATCAGCTTTTTATTAAAAAGTTCAAAAACAATAGATGCTGGTGTGGATGCGGAGAGAAAGAAATGCTTATACACCATTTGTGGGACTGTAAATTAGTACAATCTCTATAGAAAACAAAGAACTAAAAGTAGACCTACCATTCGATCCAGCAATCCTACTACTGGGTATTTACTCAAAGGGGAAAAAGCCCCACAGGTTTTTGAGTCAGAAAGACTAACCTGAATTTGAATAATGGCTCTATCATATATTGTCCTTGGCCTTAGACAAATCACTTTACCTCTCTGAACTATACACTTCTCATTTGTAAAATGAGTTAACAATATGTACCTCTAGGTTGCTTTGAATATTATATAAGAAAACATGAGAAAGTACAGAGCATAATACTTGACACGTGGTAAAGGCTCAACAAATGTAGATTCTATCTCTCTCCTTGATTTTATGAACTTCAGGCCTAGTTTTTCTGCCTATCAAAATCCAGTATCACCTTAGACTCTGTGGTTCTTGATTTCCTGTTCTCTTTCATGGTTCATTTCCCCATTTTATTACAACTATTGAATCAGTGATGTGTACATTGGTGATTCAGTTTTTCTCATGTGTACTCAAAACCTTCTTACTATCTTCAGGGCATTTTACTTGAATATTAATATTCTACCTAAATTTAAACATATCAGAGAATTAAATTCCCTAAGTCTGTTACCACAAGCAGCAATATATTCATCCTAGTTTTATATCTAGGGGAACTGGCCTTTATACATAATTTAAATTCAGGCAGTGGCCTATTTCCAGAAAAACAATTTTTTTTTTTCAAGTGAATCATACTCTTTTTCACCTTCAAGTCTTTAAATGTTTTGCAACAAATTCATTCTCCCTTTGCCTAGTGGCGAGACTTGAAGAAAATCACTTTAGACCTCTGGGTGTCAATTACAAAAGTTGATGGTTAGTCTAGCTCAAAAGTATTATATATGATTCTGTGAAACCTAGCAATATTTTACACTTTTCTAGAGACCACACAACTGCTTAGCAGCGGGTTCAGGAAGGGAACCTATGTCTTCTAGCTCAGAGAGCAGTGTGTTTTCCCATATGCTTCTATTAATCACAAGGGGATAATATCACATATTGCCATATATAGAAGGAGCTCAACTAAGCTATTCTTTATACTCCTCTGGCCATTACCCAAAATATCTGGGAACAGAGAGTAAACATGGTCTTTAGGCTGCTCATCTGGGATACTGGGCTCCAGGGATCTAAGAGGAAAGGTGGTAGAGAAGAATCACTGGCAAGAAAGAGAGGTAAACAAAGGGGTTCAGATGTCTTCTTTGGAAAAGCAGGAGGGGTTATTCAGCATAAAACCTAGAGCTCCAAGGAACTCACCACTAATTAATGAAGATGCTGAAACACAGACCTTTCAGTAGTATGGGTAAGGTTGACCTTTGCTGTCATACCTCCTGTTTACTGTATATACTTAACACATAAGTCATAGATAACTGCAAATTTATGTTTATCAAACAGAGAGATTCCATGTGGTTTCATTGCCCTTGGGGTGTGAATGTGAAGCCAGGCTTGGAGTGTTCTCATAAAACCCTATGTTTCTGTTAACCATTTCAACATGACAAATCAACAAGAGCAATTGGGAAACCCCAAGAAAGGCAGGATGAGGGAAGGAAGTAGCAGAAAACTGTTAGTCCCTGGAAAACTGATATTATAGTTATCTCATGTAGAATGGTGGGTGGTGAATACAAACAGGAAAACAGAGGCATGCAAAACAGAAACCAACTATCACTTAACAGCTTTCTGTTTTGAAAACAGCTCCTATTTGTTTCCATCTCTTCTCCTGAGGAAGTATAGCTTTTCAGGGGTGAACTCTAAGGTCTTTCTTCTGTCAGATTTTAATGTCACACAGAAGTAGTTGAAATCTTGGGTTCTTCCTTTTTGGACTGGACACTGCTTGTCCTCTATAATAGGAGCTATATGTCTGTTGATGTCCCACTCATACAGATATATCCAATTGGTCCTGTTCGGTTCCCCATTGCTCAGGGGTGAGGTGCTCTCCTTTGTACCTCTAAATCCATACAAGGTGTCCAAATGCCCCTTCTGTTTAAGGGTAGGAAGTTTCCAGGACTGTTGAACCATGGGTTGTCCTTAGGTAGATGACACTGGGTGCTGCCAACTCTTGGGTCCATTTGGTCACTGCTGTCCCTTGTATTCTGTTTACTGGTATTTGAGACAAATGGTGCTCCTTTTTTCTTCCTTGCTCAAAACTACTGTTTTTTTTCTCTCTCATCTCTCTTTTCTCTATCTTGGAGATACTCTCTGTGTTTTGGCCTACCCTCCCCAATTCCTCTAGTTTATGAGATGGGAAAGCTAGCTGTGCACGCCTAGATCTCAGAATCTTCCTCTTGGAATTAACTATGCATCTGCTTTCTTGTGGGAGGAGGAGGAAACCCAGCTCTTGGATAATAGTAAGTGTAAAGGAGGAGAAAAATGCACAGGAAACCATACTAATATTTTGAGCTAGCATGCTGCAACATCTTAATAATAAGGTTGGATTAAATGTCTGCCTTTTCTCAAACAAGACCAACTGGTATGAGGCAAGAAGGCATTTATTCGGTTAGCTTTGTCTACCAGTGAGATTTCTTTTGTTTGTAAGTTACATACAGCAAATTTGATTAGTAAGGAAATTGATTGGTGAGATACTATGATACTGGTAAAATAAAAGGAACAGAACAATCCAATCATAAGAAGGACAAGAATTCAGCAGGTTCTGAGAACTGCCAGCCCCAGGCTCTACAATGTCCTCAGGACTCTTTTCCTTATGTCCATGATAGAAAACATGGTCACTCAATAACACCTAAATGTAACTTTGTAATTGGAAGAAAGAAACTATTAATATATTCTCCTTATCTCAAAGAAAAGGAAGAGACAATCTGAGTATACTGTCTCTTAGCCAACAATTTATATTAAACCTTACAAAAATAAATTTCAGAACTTCTACTGGGGCTTTGTACAGCAAAAGGAACAGCCAGTGAGCGATACATGCTTGACAATGAGTTTATTTATCAGTCCCAGCATGTACAATAGGGTAAAATTGAAAGTGTAAATTGGGCGTGTATGAAAGGAATTAGCACTGATCTACATAATGATAATATAAAATATTTTATTGTAAAATTAGTGGCCTTGCACAGCTTATAGCTGGTAAGAAAAATATTTTTCTTTCTTCTTATGGGTTGAGATTATGCTGTTTTATAAAAATTGATATTTATACTTTGGAGATATATGTGCAAGTGTGTGTGTGTGTGTTTTTCTACCACTACCTGCTGGAAATTGGAAGAATGAGATAATGAGACAAGTTCTATGATGACCACTGGTGCAGAGACTTTAGAATGCCTGTGTTGTTATTTCAGGCTGAATAGCTCAGATCTGTGAAAATACACTGCAGAGAGAAGTCAAAAATGCATCCTAAAGCAAAGCAATTTCCTATTAGTAAGAGCACAGTATCCAAAAAAGTGTATGGACTATCACAAAGAGGAATAGACCTAAAGAGAGGAATGTAAAGAACAAGGGACTACCATGAGAGTCTATCCTATAAATTTCAAGCATTGTGGTTGCTTTTTTTTAGATGACATACACAACAAATGACAGTCAACAAAAATATCATCATAGACAAGCTACTTAGCTTCAAAAATACCTACGTAGAGAGAAAACAAGACAATGTGGCATGTGGCACCAGGATGGGTACAGGATACAGAGCAGATACCCACATATTCCTCGGTCCCACACCAGTTCACAGGCCAACAAACATATATTTCATCAACTGTGTGGAGTGACTTGCCCATAGTGTTTTCTGCAATTCTGAGGAGTCACTTGCCATTGTCTGTTCCCCTCTTGTGTGTGAGTTAGAGGTACCTTATTATTTACAATGCTCAATTACATAAGACATATTTGAGAACATTTAATTTAACAGAATACACGTTTGACTCCTCCCCAAAACGGTATGTAATGTAATTAGATTATTCATACTTTTAGATGATCACCTTTGTACATTTTGTAATCTGGACATCTTCTCCATATGAAGTTACAAAACACAATGGTAGATGACACATTATTTATTTAATTTCCTCCCTTTTTATGTTGTAATGTCCATTAGTTACCCCAATCTCTCTGTAAAGAACAATGCATCTGTTCAATCTGTATGTAACAATACAGTTAGAGTTTAAAGAATGGGCAGTGCAGGAAATGTATCCTGGAGCCGAGTAACTCTTTTGTTGGTACCAGTGCAGAGAGACCCGTGAACTACTGAGGTAACTATACACAAGGTGACCAGCAGTGAAGTATTCTCATTGGGAACTAAGAATACAAGGGTGGACCACTGTGAGTACTGTGATGTAATAACTGTGTGGACAATACAGAAAGAGACATGAGAAAATCTGCCTTCTTGCACCTATAGACTCAAGACAGATAACAATAAGTTGGGGAAGAAATCAACACTTGGAATACATGTTATGATCAAATTCTAAGTTGCAGTTAAAAAATCCCAGAGTAGGGACTTACTGTTTCATCTTAGGTGAGATGCTAAGATCTAGACTATCACCCAATATCCAGTTAATGCAAGGGTTAAGCATTAACTTGGCTATTCCTTTGGCAGGATAGAGAAGAGGGGGAACAGTTTCCAAAATGGGAAGCGGGTTAAATGGCCAATCCCACAGTAAAGCACTGTAGGCTACTTCTTCCACTACTAAGCATTACGACTGTGAGGATATTACTACTTTTGTCAAAGTTGACCTTTCTACACACTTCTGTTTATCATAAATATGCATTATAGAGGTCATAGAGAAAGGGTGGCGTATTTGTTAAATGGTATAGTCTCTGTGTTTCATGCATTTTAGTGTTAAATGTGAAGTCAGACTTGGAACACTTATCTCCTTTACATGACAAATTAATAAAAGCCCTCTGGAAATACCAAGAAAAACCGTAGAGACCACAGAAATGGAAAGATGGAAAAGATGGCTTTTTTAATTCCAAAAAAATTGAAATTTTCAGAAGTTTTCTCATTTAAGCTGAAAAAAGGAAATGAATTGGAAAAACAGAAAAATTGCAACCAGGCCGGGCGCGGTGGCTCATGCCTGTAATCCTAGCACTCTGGGAGGCCGAGGTGGGCGGATCGTTTGAGCTCAGGAGTTCGAGACCAGCCTGAGCAAGAGCGAAACCCCATCTCTACTAAAAATAGAAAGAAATTATATGGACAGCTAAAAATATATATAGAAAAAAAATTAGCCGGGCATGGTGGTGCATGCCTGTAGTCCCAGCTACTTGGGAGGCTGAGACAGGAGGATCGCTTGAGCTCAGGAGTTTGAGGTTGCTGTGAGCTAGGTTGATGCCACGGCACTCACTCTAGCCTGGGAAACAGAGTGAGACTCTGTCTCAAAAAAAAAAAAAAAAAGAAAAAAGAAAAATTGCAACCAGGAATTACCAGCTAGAAACTTTTCCCACTGAAAATTAATCAATAACAACAACCTAAATAATTACTTGTAATTTTTATTCTGAAATTGATTCTTGGTTGTGATTTCTATTTTTCTTCTGAAAAATCATGTACACCAGTTCCCTGAGGCTTTGGCATTGGGGTAGGGAGTTTTAAAAAGAAGAGTGGTTGAACCTCGAAACAGTTCTGGTTAGACTGTGAATCTGTGCCTCTTCCCAAGCAAGACAGTACCCTACTGACAAGAATATATTGCTTTGGTAAGATTTGTCTCTTTATTATGTTTGAGCAAGGAAAAATATTTGTCCTCCAGGGATCCTTCCCTGAGACAAGTTACCTAATTCTCTTTGAAAGAACTTTTGTACTCAGGCTCTTTATTCTTATCATCCATTTTTGTTCATCTTTTCTGCCAGTATTGTAGTTCAAGACTCCTCCATCTGTTTCCTGGACAACCATCTACTAACTGGTTTCCTCCCAACCACTTTTACCCCCTTCCATTCTCTCTTCTCTGCTGTAGAAAGATGGAACTTTTAAAAATGAAAAAAACCAAAAAAACAAAAAACCCAATTCTGCTTGAAACCACTTGCTGCTTTTTGCTCTTTGGATGAAGTGCTACATCTTCCCCATGACCCACAAGTCCTGGCATACTCTGCTTGTTTCTCCCACCTCAACTCTCCCACCTTGTGTCGTATGATCAAGCCAAATGACTACTAGAGGACTCTTGTATTTGTGGTTCTGTCTGTCTGCACTGCTTTTCTCCATAAATTCTTCTTTGCCTAACTAGCGCTTATTTGTTGCTATGACAGAGACTTAACATGATATATGAAAGCATTAGAACCCAAATGGATCCACATAAGCTGGAACACTTGAATAAAATAAAGTCTAATTTAAACCTTTAAATCAATGTAAACTCATTTAATTTGTAAATAGAGAAATATATATGGTCTTGGGGTGGGGTAGGGATGGAGATGGCTGGAAGATCTAAAGTAGATGTATTCATATAATTGAGAGACAAGATAA
Source organism: Eulemur rufifrons (assembly GCF_041146395.1). Taxonomy (NCBI): domain Eukaryota; kingdom Metazoa; phylum Chordata; class Mammalia; order Primates; family Lemuridae; genus Eulemur; species Eulemur rufifrons. The sequence continues at coordinate 77,854,389 of NC_090999.1, read as the reverse complement.
GAATATATGATTCTCTGTTTAAACTAGCATGACTCAAAATGAAATATACAAGGTGAGCCATTGCTGAAATCTTCTTGAAAGTAACCCATTGTAAGAGATGATTTTAGTATGTGGCTGATGAAACTAAGCTGACTTCTACCTTCACTTTCAGATAAAAAGTACATAATTCCAAAAGCCTTAAAAATAATAATTATAAGCTAATTCAATGGTAAATAACATACCACAAGCCCCAGAATTATGCAACAGGGAGCATCTCAGTGATTAATGCAAGTTTTTTGGACTTCTTGTCAGACATATTTTTGTGATGGAGCTGACTTTTATGCCTTGATATTCTCTTTCATGATCAGCCAGTCCTCACTTCTCTGATTCAGCAAGCAATTAGAGGGAAGAAAATGAACGAACATGCCCATGAGACTCTTATGGCCGGTTCTGCCATTTTATTTCTGGCATGATTGTCTAAATTCACATTCCAGCCTAACAATCATTACTCACACTACAAATATGTACCACGTGCCAGCTCATAAATTGGATATTTTCTAGGTCTTAGGGGTGGTACCAAAGGTGAAAGGCAATGTTCTTTCTTTAAGGAGCTCAAAGTTTGCGAGAGACAAACATAAACCAATATAACACAACATGATACGGTATGAAAGGACCTTGTGAGCACAGAAAGAAGAAAAAATAAATAAGTTAGTATTTCAGTTAGTATAAAGTCCTCCAGTTCCATCCATGTTGCCATGAATGACAAGTATTCTATTATATATTTTTCCACATTTTATTTATGCATTCATATGTTATTAGACACTTGGATTGATTCCATATCTTGGTTATTGTGATAGTGCTACAAAAAACAAGGGAGAGAGGATGTTTATTTAGTATACTGATCCTCTTTTCTTTGGATAAATGCTCAGTAGTGGGACTGCTGGATCATCTGATAGTTCTATTTGTAGCTTTTTGAGGAAATTTCATACTCTTCTCCATAGTGGCTAAACTAGTTTACATTCCCATCAACAGTGTCTTAGAGTTACCTTTTCTCTACATCTGTGACAGCATTTTATTTTTAATAATAGCCATCCTAACTGGGGTGAAATGATACCTTATTGTGGTTTTCATTTGAATTTCCTCGATGATTAGTGATGTTGAGCACTTTATTCATATATTTTTGGCCACTTGGATGGTATTAATTTTCTTGTTTAAAATTCCCTAGAGAACTCACCATTGCTCTCTGTATAGAAACATTCTCCTGGGCATTTAATACCTTCTAAAATCTGACCCAGAAATTCTTCTGACTACATTTCTGTCATGCTCTGCATTAACCAATCAATGCTCTAACTCAGTGATTTTCAGACTTTAAAATATTTTTAGTGAACAGAAGTTTGTTTTCCCCAAATAAAATCTTGTAGAAACCCAAGTTACTAATTAGATAGATATAATGCCATAGGAAGACTTGGGCCAAGAGATAATCTTCCTATTAATTCCCCCTCCTGAAAAGATCTGCTGAACATCATCTGAAACCCTGGTTCTGCATAAGTGGAAATCTTACTGTTCCTGGGGCACTGAGGAACCCTACTTTCTAGTTGACTGCTTTTGAGCCCATATTCTATTTGACTGCTTTTATGTCCTTGTCTCTGCCAGAGACACAGCCTAAAATGCCCTTTCTCTGCTTCCATCACCATTTGGTCCTGTTAAAGTTATTCTCTTTTTTTCAAATACCACCTCTCCCATGAGGGCTTCCCTGATTGCCTATCCTGAAGTGATCTAATCCCATGGGATTCTTTGCCTGTGACTTGAACTTGGCCACTTCTATGGTGTTAATTTTCTTGTTTAAAAATTCCCTAGAGATCTCACCATTGCTTTCTGTATAAAAGACATTCTCCTGGCCATTTGATGCCTTCTAAGATTTGGCCCAGAATTCTTCTGAGCACATTTCTATCATGCTTTACATTAACTAATCAATGTTCTAGGTCAGTGGTTTTCAAACTTTAAAATATTTTTAGTGAACAGAACTTTGTTTTCCCCAAACTGTTACGATATTTAACGCATGCTGATCTGTGTTAGAATTATTTGCTTATACTTAATCTTATTCTTCTCATTAGTCTTTAAATCCCTCAAGGACAGGACCTATGGTTTTCATATATGTGAATTCCCTACAGCAGCTAGCATGATGCTTGCACTTAGCAGACTTTCAGTTAGTGCTACCTGAAGAGATGGGTGCATAGAAGAATGACTGCCTTGGATTTACTTTGGCTTGGGATAATATTTCTGCTTTTGGCCCTTGACCTGCCTCTGACTCTTGATATCTGTTTAATCCTTTCACACTCTCTTACTTCTTTATCCACACATGGCTTGCTATCTCACAACTCTCCGTGACCTAGGGAGACCCGTGAAGAGATGAATCTCAAGAGTCATTACACTGCAGCCCCCTCTGCTTGTCCCATGCTCTTCACCCAAAGCCTAGTCTAATGCCTGGGACATTATAGGTATTCAATATATGTTTGCCGAATTATTGAATAGATGAGAGTGATTTGGAATGAGAGCAATTTTTTAAGGCCAAAGCTTACTGTGTTCATAGTCTATGTTTCTGTAGAGAATCAGCTGTAGTAGTTGCATAACTATCCACAGAAAGATACGTTAATGATTCTCTGAATGCCCTATGGCATTCCAATTCAGATCTGGGGCTGCTGCCTGCTCATCCCTACAACTCAGTACCCTCTGTACATTTCTGTACGGATGTTTTATTTACAGTTTCATTAGCTTGGTTTTCCCCTTGAATGCTGTTCTTGATAATGATTTACAAATATTTATTCTTAATGAAAATGTTGGAGAAGAGTACGGAGGGTGACTTTTCCCAGATCCCGCAATCTTCTACCGATGGCCCCAACATAGCCCACAGTGATCAGAGAATTGCAGACCATAGCAGGTGACTCAGTGAAAGAGTGTGCTTGCTAAGTGGGTTTGTTAATGATGATAGGTTGAGAATAAAGAAGATGGAGGGACTATTTTGGCATAAGTAGCTAAATTTATAATTATATAAAGGTTAAAGACTAAATTTCTAAACTTGTTCATCTGTTTTTGCTAACACAACTTGAAAGACAAATGCTCTGTCACACACACACAAAAGAAAGGCACTGAAAATGTCATTTGGGGGTTTAAAGTGACATATTCACTGTAAAACATTCAAGTACAAAAGTATATTGAACAAAATGAGAGCATTTGCCCTCTCATGCCTACTTTCCTTCCCAGGGGTTAACCATACTTCTGAGTTTGCTGGTCATCCATTCAGTCCATTTTACACAGATATCTATGTTTTCCTATATTATTTTCTTCTAATATGCATTATATGTTGATGAAACAATATGTGTATCAGTTAGAATTTAATTTTACCTGTATCAGAAATAAATTACTTATCCAAATGAGCATTTTTTAAATCAAATAGTAAGAAGTCCAAGATTGGTTGGAAGATCCACAATGTCATGAGGGATGCAGGCTATTTATATCTTTCTAATTCTATCATGAGTTCTTGCTTTTACCCATACACTTGTGACCTCAAGAACCCAAAATAGCTGCTATATCACCAGCATTTTTCCACATTCCAGGAAAGAACAGGGGAAAGACCTAAGAGCAGTGACTCTTATAACCCATCTGTCAGAACTCTTCCTCTTGGCCATACCAAGGTGCAAAGGTATCTGATTTTTTTTAATTAAAAAAAAAAAATTTTAAAGGTGGGCACGTTTTCTCCCTGAATAAGATCAGGGGTCTCTTGGTAAGAAAACTTGAAGCAATGGTTATTGGATAGGCAACCAGCATGCCTATCACAGTGAATTTGGGTTTTCTCACTTAACAATATACCTGCAGTGTTTCCCATGTTAGTATACTCCTCATTATTTTTAATGATTTAACTATTCACTTCGTTGAGGCATGTATCTATTTTCTTTTTTTCTATTCCAGCAGTGCTAATATGAGCATCCTGCATTCTTAATTTCATATTAACTAAATTTTATATTAACTAAATGAAACTGCTTTTAAAAAGCGTCTTGGTTCTTTTTATTAAAAATAGTGATTTATTCACAGTGCCTAGTGATCAGTAGCATAATTGATTGGACTTCTGTGCTTTTGCTATTACTGTTTTTGTTTTGTAAGAATTTAATGTGTAAACAAATACAGAAAAATAAGCATTACAGCAACCAGTTTTTTTTATATTTGTAATTGTGTACTATTTTCTTTTGAAGACTTTCCCAAATTGTATAAGCATCAGGCCTATTCCTAAATATTTAACAATATCCTATTTTTATTGCTTATAGAGTCTCTATGAGATAGATACTATTATTAAATAGTATCTATATTTTACAAACTAAGAAACTGAAATGCAGAAAGACTAAAGCATAATGCCACAAAATTACTGTCAGAGCCATTTTCCTCAATTTTTATTTTTCTACAATCCCAAGCATATTTTCATATCCAATGTAATGGTACATAAAAAAATTTGTTGAATGTTGGAAAATAGGTGAACTCATCTCCTGTATCACAACGTAAAACCTGTAAGAAATAATATAGTATGAGAAAAATATAATTATATTTTCTTAAGTTTGTTCAATTTCAATGTTAGACTTAATAATGTAGAAACAAATTATTCATTTGAAATAATTAAGAAATAAAACATTCATGTAAATAAATTTTTCAGATAAGGAATGCTTTCCGCATTAAGAATGAAAACCCAAGGCTTCATTTTCTTATTTTCTTTAGACAACATTGAAGAGAGATATTACTTGTACTGCTGTTCTCTGAAAACATCAATTTTGGGCCATTTTAATTGGTGTCATTATATCAGCTATGAATTCTGATATCAGGATGCTTATGTCTCTATTCTTTTGTGGCTCCAAAAAAAAAAAAAAAAAGGAGGAAATGAAAAATATTTAGAATTCTGGGCTACTATAGGCATCAACACAAGCTTTGAATGGTGGTCTGAAAGCTTCATTTACCAGGTAAGTCCATGAGTGTTTCAGTGGGTTTTAGAGCATAGAAATTTGGAGACAACTATTTACAAACCTCAGAGGTTATCTTTGTCAGCTTGAGCTGCCATAACAAAACATACTAAGTGGCTTAAACAACAGAATTTTATGTCCTCACAGTGCTGGAGGCTGGAAGTCTGAGATCAGGGTGCCAGCATTGTTAGTTTCTGGTGTGAATGCTCTTCCTGGCTTGTAGGTGGCTGCCTTTTCAATGTGTTCTCAGATGGTGGGAAGAGAGAGCAAGAGCAAGCTCTCTGGTATCTCTTATAAATGCTAACCCCATCAGGACAGCCCAACCTTCATGACCTCACCTAAACTAATTACCTCCCAAAGGCCCCATCTCAAGCTACAGTTGACTGTTGAATAACATAGCTCTGAACTGCACAGGTCCACTTACATGTGGATTTTTTTCAATAAATACATTGGAAGATTTTTTCAGAGATTTACAACAATTCGAAAAAACTTGTAGATGAACTGTATAGCCTAGAAATATTGAAAAAAGTTAAGAAAAATTTAGATATATGCTGAAATAAAAAAGAAAAAGTTAGCTATGTCATGAATGCATAAAATATACAGAGATGCCAGTTTATTTTATTATTTACTACAATAAAATATATACAAATATATTATAAAAAGTTAAAATTTATCAAAACTTAATGCAAACATATACTTACAGAATGTACATGGTGCCTTTTGCAGTGAGAGAAATGTCAACAAATGAAAGATGCAATGTTAAATGGCAAATGCATAAAATTAACTATAGTATATACTGTACTACTGTACTACTATAACAATTTCATAACCACCTGTTATTGCTATTGTGGTAAGCTCAAGTGTTGTGAGTATTCTATTAAAACAACGTGTAACACTAATCATCTTGGCATGAGCAGTTCCTCTCTCCAATAAATGGCACATTGCAGTAAAAAGTGATCACTTGCAGTTCTTGCATATTTTTCATTGTTTAGTGCAATACCCTAAGCCTTGAGTTACACCAGGGGACCCATTCAAAGTGCCATTCATGATGCTGAAAGTGCTCCCAATAAGCAAGTTATGATGTTACAAAAAAAGTTGAATTGCTTGAAATATACCATAGCTTAAAGGCTGCAGCTGTAGTTGACCGCCATTTCAAGATAAACGAATATGGTATAAGGACTGTTGCAAAAAAAAGAAGAGGAAATTCATGAAGCCTTTGCTGCAGCTATGCCAGCAGGTGTGAAAACCTTGCACTTTTTGCAAAATACATTTTTATTCCATATTAAAAATGAAGCTTTTATGTGGGTGCAGGATTGCTATACGAAAGCCATATCTATAGACTCTAATATGATTTGGGAAAAAGCAAAGTCATTATATGACAACTTAAAGCAAAAGGAAGGTAAGGAATCTAAAATTGGAGAATTTAATGCCTGCAAAGGATGGTTTGATAGTTTTAGAAAGAGGTTTGGCTTAAAAATGTCAAGATCACCGAAGAAATAGTTTCTGCCAACCAAGAGGGATCAGACGAGTTCCCAGATGCCATTAAGAAAATCAGTGAGGAGAAAGAATTTCTGCTTGAACAGGTTTTTAATGCAGAGGGAAGTGCCCTATTCTGGGGAAAAAAATGCCACAAAGGACACTTATTAGTAAAGAAATGAGCACCAGGATTTAAGGCAGGAAGGAATAGGCTAACTCTACTGTTTTGTGCAAATACAGTAGGGCTTATGATCAGGTCTGCACTTATCTATAAAGCTGTTAACTCCCCAAGCCTTGATGGGAAAAGATAAACACCAGATGCCAGTCTTTTGGTTGTACAACAAGAAGGCCTGGACAAAGAATACTTTTTCTCTATTGGTTTCCTTGACGCTTTAACCCTGAAGTCAGGAAGTTTCTTGCCAATAATAAACTGCTTTTTAAAGTTCTTTTGATATTGGACAAGCCTCTGGCTACCTAGAACTCCATGAGTTCAAAACCAAAGGCACTGAAGTGGTCTACATGCTCCCAAATACAATGTCTCTAATTTAGTCTCTAGATCAGGGGGTCATGGGACTTTAAGGTTCATTATACATGGTATACTATGGAAAGGATTGTCAACACTACAGAAGAGAACCTCGGTAGAGTAGGAATATCATGAAAGTCTGGAAGGATTACACCATTGAAGATGCCATCATCATAGAAAAAAATCTATGAAAACCGTTAAGACCAAAACAGTAAATTCCTACTGAAGAAAACTGTGTCCAGATGTTGTACGTGATTTTACAGGATTTATGACAGAGCCAATCAAGGAAGTCATGAAAGAGATTGTGGATGCAGCAAAAAAGGTGGCGGCATGACAAATTTTGAGATGTGAATCTTGGAGAAATTCAAGAGCTAACAGACACCACACTGGAAGAATTAACAGAAGACTATTTGATGAAGTTGAGTGCTTCCAAACCAGTGCCAGATAATGAGGAAGAAGACATAGGAGCAGCAGTGCCAGAAAACAAATTGACATTAGACAATCTGGTAGAAGAGTTCTGATTATTCAAGACTGCTTTTCACTTATTTTATGACATGGATCCTTCTATGATACGGTCACTGAAACTAAAGCAAATGGTGGAATAAGAATTGGTACTGTATGGAAACATTTTTAAAGAAATGGAAAAGCAATAAAGTCAGGCAGAAATTATGATGTAATTTTGTAAAGTTGCCCCAAATGTGCCTGCCTCTCCTGCCTCCCCCTTTACCTCCTTCATCTCTTCTGCCTTTGCCACGCCTGAGACAGCAAGACCAACTCCTCTTCCTCCTCAACCTACTCAATGAGAAGGTGAGAAGAATGAAGATCTTTATGATGATCTACTTCCACTTAGTAAATAGTACATATATTTTCTCTTCCTTATGATTTTCTTAATAACATTTTCTTTTCTCTAGCTTACTTTTTCCATTATTGTGATACTTCACTTAGGAGAATGGTCTCCAGTTCCATCCAAATTGTTGCAAAAGGTATTAATTCATTTCTTTTTATGGAAGAGTAGTACTCCATGGTATATATAAACCACATTATGTTAATCCACTCATGAACTGATGGGCCCTTAAGTTGATTCCACATCTTTGCAATTATGAATTGTACTGTGATAAATATGTGAGTGCATGTGTCTTTTTGATAAAATGACTTCTTTTCCTTTGGGTAGATAACCAATAATGAGATTTCTGGATCAAATTGTAGGTCCACTTTTAGTTCTTTGAGGAATCTCCATATTGTTTTCCATAGAGGCTGCACTAATTTGCAGTCCCACCAACAGTGTATAAGTGTTTCTTTCTCTCTGCTTCTATGCCAGCATATATTGTTTTTGAACTTTTTAATTATAGCCACGTTGATGGGGTAAGATGATATCTCATTTTGGTTTTAATTTGCATTTTCCTCATGATTAGTGACACTGAGCATTTTTTCATGTTTGTTGGCCATTTGTCTGTCTTCTTTTTTTTTTTTGTTTGTTTTTCAGCTCATTAAGGGGGTACAAAAGATCAAGCTATATACATTGCCCATGCCTCCCCATCCCCCCGAGTCTGAGCTTTAGTTATGTCCATTTCCTAGACAGTGCACATCACTCTCATCATATAGGTGTGCACTCCTCCCCTCCCCCCACCCCATCCCCCCCAGAGAGAACTTCAAACGTGTCCATTCCCCAGGCAGTGCGCAACGCACTCATCAAGTAGGTATACACCCATCCCTTCCACCCAGCCCCGACCTCTGTCCAATACCCAATTGGTGTGAATCCCAAATGTGCACTCAGGGAAACCAGTTTGCTGGTGAGTACATGTGGTGCTTGTTTTTCCATTCTTGGGATATTTCACTTAATAGAATGGGTTCCAGCTCACTCCAGGAGAGCCAAAGAGATGCCATATCGCCATCATTTCTAATAGCTGAGTAATATTCCATGGTATACATATACCACATTTTGCTAATCCATTCATGAATCGATGGGCATTTGGGTTGTTTCCACATCTTTGCGATTGTGAATTGTGCTGCTATAAACATTCGGGTGCAGGTGTCTTTTTTATAGAATGACTTTTGTTCTTCTGGGTAGATGCCCAGTAATGGGATTGCTGGATCGAATGTCTGTCTTCTTTTGAAAAGCTTCTGTTCATGTCTTTTCCCCACTTTTTAATGGGACTGTTTGTTTTCTTCTTACTGATTTGTTTGAGTTTTTTTTTTTTTTTTTTTTTTTTGTAGATTCTGGATATTAGCCCTTTATCAGATGTATAGTTTGCAAATATTTTCTCCCATTCTATAGGTTTGCTATTTGCTCTGCTGATTATTTCCTTTGCTGAGCAGAGCTTTTTAATTTAACAAGGTGTTTTATTTAATAAATATCTTGCCAAAGTTTACATAGAAAAGATTCCTATGTTCAGTACATGTTTATTTTGGAAAGTTTGTGCCTGCAGGAAAATTGGCCTACAATGCACTTGGCATCACTGTGACACTTCTGCTCACTGTCAGCCCAACTTGTGGGATTAATCACAATAAGAAATTGTTAGTCTTAGAAGAAGCATTTAAAGAAAAAGCAATAAAGAATGCAAAAAATTGCTGTCTCTATACACATACATTGAACCATTGACAATTCCTGATTTTGATATTATAATGTAATTCTGAAAGATGGAACCACTGAGAAAAACTGGATGAAGGGTAGATTGCAACTACCTGTGAATCTATAATTCCTTTAGAATAAAAGAGTAAAAATGTGTTTTGCTACCTCAAAAAAGGAATGAGGCTGGAGCAGAAAGAACAAGAATTGGGAAACAAAGTATTGATAGCAACTAATGTAAAAATAAAGATAGGGAGGTTACTGGCTGCCCAACTTTGAGACACTTGATAGAGGTGCTAAGTAGAGTGGGGAGCTGCGGTTTGCAGGTTTGTAAGCTCCATGTGGCTTTCACTCAAGCTGTGGTTTTCAAGGAGGCATTACCAAATAGGCTCTCTAAGAAAGGTTAGGTAAATACCACAGACAGCCTTGGCAAAATCACGCAGTAGATATTTGAATGGGGCAGAGATGTATATACCCTCTCATCTGGAAAGGGCAAAAAGGTTGATTCTCTTGAGCTGTGCCCTTTCTTGTTTCTATTTGACCTTTTCTTCTCCATTTAATTATGAAGCCAATGACAAGAGGGGCCAATAAGCCAGGCAGAGGGAAGGGGATCTCCACAGGCCATTACTATTGATTTAGGAAGGGCAAGGTCACATTAATAAAAGTATCAAGCTTACAGGTTGGAAGTAAGCTCTTCCTCTATACTCCCACTGCAGCAACTCTCTTTTCATTTTATGGTCTGAAGAATATTTTGTCATCTATTTCCATTATTCTCTATTCTCTCCCCAAGTAAACTGGAAGCTTCTTGAAGTCTTTTTTTTTAAAGCAAAATATTTAGAGTGCTTTAATCTTTCCAGTTAACATCATTTGTATCAGTAATTGCAATGTTTTAACTTTCAGCATTTCACATAACTAGTCAGTTAGGATTTTTTTTTTTTTAAGAGTGAGAGTGGGAACAGAAGGACAGGAAATACAAGAATATCAGGTTTCACATGTATTAAAAACTCAAAAACCAAAACTATTTTTTTTTCTGCATCAACACTGTACCACAAACTTCAAAGATTTAGCTTTATTCCCAAAACTCATCATCTACCGGATGGGGAGTTTGTGAAGAAAAAAACCCTGCTATGTTCAAAGTGCTCTGTCCTGGTAATTCTTTCCAGTATCAACTGTTGCAAACGCAGTTCTCTACTACCAGTAAAGCTGGGAAGATAGGTACTAGCAGCAGTTTCTTCCAACCATGAGGAAGAATACTGTTGAGCACCCAACAGTACTTTCACTACAGGCTGTTCAAATGGCATCAAGCAAGGGAATAGCTCTGCTACTGTTCTCACAATGACCAGTAGGTCAAATTCAGTGCACACAGATAACATGTTGAACATTTTCAATATCCAGCCCTCTGGCAACTATTGAAGCAGCAATGTGAACTTTGCACAGCAAAAAACTCCCAAGAATTTCCTATCTCTTTCTGTGCCAGATCACCATGAATATTGTAATTGCTATTCTTTCTTGGCAAAGAAAAGCTGCAATAAAATCGACTTTTTTCTTAGTTTCAACAAAGACTATAGTTCATTCATCAGCTATTTTTTTGCAGAAGTTCGACAAGTTTTTCTCTTTTTGAATGATAGCCAACATGAAGAATGGTCTCCTGAACATCTCTACATGTTCTACTAAGTTGTCCAACAGCAAAAAACAAATAATTCAACGTGAAGAACTCCCCAGTCAAGTTTTGAATTTCCTTGGGAAAAGTTGCACTGGACATAGAAGTCTGATGTTTTTCCTTTGATGGCATTCCTAAGCAGGAAATTAACTTCATTTTTGATCCAAAACCCATATCCAGTATGCAATCAACTTCATATGAAATTAAACATTTAAATTGTCTGAGACCAATATTTTCTTTATCTATGATATTTATCAGTTTTCCCTGAGTAGCACATGATATATTATAACCTTGCAATGTCTGAGTGAGAAAGGAAGGGAACACCATTCTTGGTTCAGATACTCTACTGGGCCACTCACATATTACTTTGGTTTTACTCTTACACATTTTTAGAAGATAGGAAGTATTATTTTTAGTTTGCATATAATGAAACAGAGGCTCAGAGAGGTTAGATAATTCATCTTATAAATGGCGGAGACAAGAATTCAACTAAGGGCTGTTTGAGATAAAAGTTCACATTCTTTTCATTTCACTGCTTCATCTCTCCATTCTCTGGGGTTATTTGAAAGTTCGATAGCTTGCCACAAATATTTGTTGGCTAGATGGAGAGATGAGTGAACATATGACTGAATAAAACCATCTGAGGTTTTATGGACAATTCTAACCTGACAAATGGAAATGATTATAAAATTGGTCTGCATTTCTGAGCAGCCCTCTCTCTTCTGCCATAGAAAGCTTGTTCCAACCTTCCTTTGAAGTGAAAAGAGAAACACTGTGCTCCGTTATACCCATAATTAGAATTAACTTCAGTCAAAATTGAAAGATAGGTGAAGTGAGACTTAGGGACTCTCCCATTTCTACACTTGGTGCCTCCTGCTTAACACTGTCCATGTAGTCACTCCCTGACCTGTATCTGGGCCTGTATCTGGGCCAGATAATTCCAGAATTATCTCCCTAAAGTCTGTAGCTTCTCTTAGTTCTGTAGCTTTAGCTGGTGATAATCTCAGAAGAGAATCTCATGAGGAAGTTTTGCTTGTATTATAGAATTTGGGGTTTTTTTTTTCTCTACAAATACCTTTATTTCATTTTTATTCTTTTTTTGACAGTGTACTAAATATCAGTTTTATTCTTTTTCATTTCTGTATACATGTATAACTATGCATATATATAATTGTATACATCACAACCATATATATACAAGTATAACCAACACTACAATAGTTTTTAATGTTTTGACAAAAATAGACTGAGTTCAAAAAAATGTATGTCCTCCCCTTGTTAATTCTGTCACTTGAAGTAAGCCACTTAACCGTTCAGTCTAAAAATATTTGGAATATGGAAATTTCCTCACATGGTTGGCATAAGGACTAAAAATGATGTAGATAAAGGGCTAGGCTCACAGTAGGTACCCGTTGGGATGTAGCTACCCCTAGTAGAAGTATAGCTGAATTTTTGATATCCATGAGACCTGTACTTTTTCCAACCAAAAATAAAGAATTTTAAGGGGTTTGTGATTTTATTTGCATTATAAACCTCATAAATCCTAAAAAAAATATATAATTAATGTAATCACCTTTGTTAAAGAAAAACTATTAATATGCAAATTTTGAGCTATCCTAGCACTTGGGCTTACCTTACCTTACTTTGGATTTTTACCTTAGTTTATTCTTCCTTGGAGATTTTCTGTTGTGAAATATACAGCAGATGTCAGTTTTGTGGGCACTGGGATCCTCCATATGTATAGGACATTTTCCATGTACAACCTCTTTCACACACCCAACTTGGAAACAAAGACGAAGTTTTCATGAAAGTGTTGGGGAAACAAGATTTTTTATGGATCTCTCATGTTTCTGCACAACTTGCAAGCAGAACTAACCGCCATTTTGTTCTAGTTTATCTTTTAACAATTACTTGTAGAGTCCACAGACATTGAAGATAGAGTTGGACTCTCTCCTTGCAGAGCAAAGTGTAGTTTTATTTACTGTCCAGTATAATAAAAATAATATTTCCATTTGGGGCAAACGTTGACAGGTTTGTTCACAGTCCATTGTAACAGACTCAGATTCCCTAAGCTCAGGATTCCACTGCATACTCTACATCCACCTGGATCCCCTCTGCTGCAGCACCATGGGACTTCAGGAATAAGGAAGAGGAAGCAATGTGGACATAAAACTCCTGCTGCTTGCTGTGAGTAATAAAGTCCAAGGTCTCTAATTCAGGAATCTCTTGTCTTTTGCCAGTATGAAACCATGACGGTTAACTTGTTAGTATGTGAGTAAAAAATTCACACCTTTCACAGTCTTGACAAAGACTATATAAAAACACTGAAATGTGCTATTGACAGTCCGAAGGATTCAGTAACCTCTTCTGATTGGGGAGTGCAGGTAATTTAGAGAAATTGTTGCAGAAGAGATAATATCTGAACTGATTCTTAAAGGATGAGAAGCGGGCTTAATGGAGAAGGCTAAGAGACGGAAGAAATGAAGTGCAGATGTGTATATGTTTGTGAAAAATTGGAATGTTAAAGCCCGATTGCAAGAGAATGGGTATGGCAAGAGATAATATGAAAAGCAGTTTGGAACGATATTGAGAAAAGATAACTGATTTCTGGATTTGTTACTCTGTTAACCAGTCTCATATGAATTATCTCATTTTACTAGCACAGCAGCTTTCTGAGGTATGTATTTCTAGCCTGTTTGAAGAAATTAAGGCTCAAAGAAGTTTAAGTAAGATTAAGAAGTTAATAAATACTAGAACAACAATCTAAAACTAATGCTCTTTCCATATCATCTTCAGCCACTCAGTGAGGAGTTTTCTATTCTTCTTATTCTGTAGGTAACATGAGGAACCACTTGTTTTGATTTTTATTTTTCCTTTTTCTTTTAGGTTAAGACGTCCTGATCAGGTCTATTGCAGATGGACGATTTGGCAGCAGCATGAGGTATTGAAGAGGGAGAACAGCCATGAGACATGGCAATACACGGGAGCATTTTAAGAGGCTTGGAAACTGGTAATGAAAATTGTGATGGAGAAGAGAGGATGATTAATAAGTTTGGAATAATAGTATGTTGCAGAAGAGAAATTATGTTTAAAAAAAGGCACAGAGGTTTCTGGCTTGGATGACTAGGTGATTTTATTAATTGAAATAGATGATTTTGGAGGAGGAGAAACTCTGAGGGACAACATCATTAATTACATTTATAAAATAGGTGAGATGTGATGAATGAATTTCTGATGGTAAAATTTCAGGCAGTTTTTGCTTTGTGGAAGGTAAATTTTGGAATAAGAGATGGTCAGTTTTTCACTGAGTTGACAAATTATTTTGTCATTGGTAATTATAACCTAATGATTAAAATTATAAAATCCTACAGATATAAGATAGCATTTAGCAAAAGGGTTTACCTTCCAGTAAGAAAAAAGAACAACATAAAAAAGAATTTTTGAGGATTGGAATGCTAATTTACCTACTCTACCATTTATAGCACTTCATTAAAAGTTTTATTGGTAATATTATTTTATTTTTTACTGAAATAAAAAAATTGCTAACAATTTTGGCACAAAGCAGATTCCTCTTATTTTATACACTTTCATCATCTTTCTCCAAAACCTCCTCCAAAAATTGAATTCTTAGGAGATTTGAAGTAAGGATTACTCATGAGCAGAATAAAAGACAAAAATTTATATAACTTTGGTGACTGACTTTGCTTATTTACGCTAGTTAATGTAAATGATGATTCATAGCATCTGTGAATTTCAGTGTGTTTCTCCTATCACTTTTTTTTAGCTTTTCTTTGAAAATGACCAAAATCATTCCTTTTACAAAGCTTTTTCTCAAGTAAAACTATGAACGTAAAACGTTTCATATATACACACATTAAATGTTCAAGTTTTGAATCACTGTTTAATCAGAGCTCCAGTTAACTGACTGATTCACTGTCACTACTGTCACCAGAATAATTTCTCTCACTAAGTGGTGTGGAGAGCTGTCTAAGTATAAACCAACGACCATTGATCCAAGTACGTTGCCTAATAACTGATTCATTTTTAAGTTTTTAAAAAAGAAACACATAAATAAGCACAGACGAGAGAGAAAGAATAGCAAAATAGGAGCTGTTACTTGATGGAGATAAACAGTTGATGGAGTGATTTATTTATCACGCTGCAATAGCAATTTACCTTTCAAATTATCATATAGAAATATTCTTTTGTATTTCAAAATATTAAGGGAGTACAAATGTTTTAGGTTAGATGGATCATTTTTGTAAAGCTTGAGTCCTGGCTATTGGGGTTCCCATCACCCAAATAATAGTGTTCACAGTACGCATTAGGTTGGTGTATTCCCATCCCCTCCTACCCATCCGCCCCCCTCCCCTTGTTGCTCTCCATTGAGTTTTACTTCCCTCCGTGTACTTGCGTGCTCATCGGTTAGTTTCAATTTAATAGTAAGTACATATGGTGTTTGTTTTTCCATTCTTTTAATGCTTCACTTAGGACGATATTCTCCAGTTCCATCCAGATTGTTGCAAAAGGTATAAATTCATCTTTTTTATGGCTGAGTAGTACTCCATGGTGAACATATACCACACTTTATTAATCCACTCGTGAATTGATGGGTACTTGGTTTGACATCTCATACAGAAATATTCTTAACAGCAGATAGTTCCAGTGTTTGAATATGAAAGCCAGGGTATTTCCTTTTACATTTCAAGTTTAAAATTAGCAATAGTCATTTCCATATCTTGGCTATTATGAGTAATGCTACAATGAATGTGTGAGTGTGAGCATCTCTTTGAAATACTGATTTTATTTTCCGTGGATATGTACCAAGAATTCAGATTTCTGGATCATATGGTAGTTCTATATTTAATTTTTGAGCAACCTTCATACTGTTTTCCATAGTGGTTGTACTAATTTACATTCCCACCAACAGTGTACAAAGACACTCTTTTCCTCATGTCTTTGATTGTATAGATAATAGCTACCCTTACAGGTATGAAGTGACACCTCATTGTGGTTTTCATTTGCATTTCCAGCATTAGTGATGTTCAGCATCTTTTCATATACGTGTTGGCCATCTGTATACCTTCTTTGAAAAAATGTCTATTCAGGGCCGGGCGCGGTGGCTCACGCCTGTAATCCTAGCACTCTGGGAGGCCGAGGTGGGCGGATCGTTTGAGCTCAGGAGTTCGAGACCAGCCTGAGCAAGAGCGAGACCCCACCTCTACTAAAAATAGAAAGAAATTATATGGACAGCTAAATATATATATAGAAAAAATTAGCCGGGCATGGTGGTGCATGCCTGTAGTCCCAACTACTTGGGAGGCTGAGACAGGAGGATCCCTTGAGCTCAGGAGTTTGAGGTTGCTGTGAGCTAGGCTGACGCCACGGCACTCACTCTAGCCTGGGCAACAAAGTGAGATTCTGTCTCAAAAAAAAAAAAAAAAAAAAAAAGTCTATTCAGGTCTTTTGCTCATTTTTTAAGTGAAATAATCTCTCATATTGTTATATCTATGTATAGTGTTATAGCAATGAAGTCATGGGCTAGTAAATAACTTAGGTAAATAATTTATGAGTCATTAAAACTCACTCCTAGCACTCACTTTCAGTTTGGTTCTGGGAAGTTTGACTAAGTGGTTTGACTATGTACTCATTTAGAGTATAGTCAAGATGAAAGTATGCATCCTCTTGCAGGATGTACTCAAAAAGCTTGATTCCATAGTAGATGCAAGATATTTATTTGCTAAAAATGCTGTCATAATAATAGGGGCTTTCAAAAGTTTGATCTAGGCCGGGCGCGGTGGCTCACGCCTGTAATCCTAGCACTCTGGGAGGCCGAGGCGGGTGGATCGCTCGAGGTCAGGAGTTCGAGACCAGCCTGAGCAAGAGTGAGACCCCGTCTCTACTAAAAATAAAAAAAAGACATTATATGGACAACTAAAAATCTATATAGAAAAAATTAGCCGGGCATAGTGGCGCATGCCTGTAGTCCCAGCTACTCGGGAGGCTGAAGCAGTAGGATCACTTAAGCCGAGGAGTCTGAGGTTGCTGTGAGCTAAGCTGACGCCACGGCACTCACTCTAGCCTGGGCAACAAAGTGAGACTCTGTCTCAACAAAAAAAAAAAAAAAAAAGAAAGTTTGATCTGCAAACAGGAAGATTTTATAAATTGAGGTGAATTATCTTCCTTAGGGCAGGGATCATCAGGCATTGGCAACCTGTTTTTCTATAAAGGACCAATAGTAAATATTTTCAACTTTGTGGAACATATGGTCTCTGTCATAACTACTCAGTTCTACTACTGTAGTGTGAAAGAAACCATAGATAATATTTAAATGAATAGGTGCATTTTTGTACCAATAAAACAATTTACACAATCGGGTGACAGGCTGGATTTGGACAGTGGTTTACATTATTTTCCCTTGTTTACATTATTTTCATATTTGCACTCAAGCCCCAACTCTACAGAGTGAATACAGTGCTTAAAAGGAACACAAGGGGAGACCGCCAAGACAGTCAACCGGAGACGCAGCTTGTCAGACCATCCTGGTAGACGAGTAGAGGGTTGGACTGAGCAGAGTGGAGAGGAATTACTGCTCGGATGTGGACCACGGGGAAAGACAGCAGAGGAGTCCGGGCACCCCACCAAAAGGAGCTGTGAAGGTGAGAGAGAAGAGGATAGAGAAGAGAGATTGGTGGTATGGACCAAATCCAGGGAGGCCTGGAGCCCAGCGAAAGGGTAAGGGGTGACTCCAGCCAGCAGCAGGACACAGGGCTCTCATCCTGTCGGTGAGTGCCACAAGGGACCAGAGAGCCATCATTCTCTTATCTGGATGCTTCCCCCTCTGCACCTCCTCCATTTCTGGCATCCCAGAAAGTAATTTTGGCTTAAGTTGTTTTGTAGCCATCCCCCCCCCTCCGCCCCCCGCCACCTCCACACACACACACCATAGCAACCGGGAAAGTGCTCTGCGCTGAGGGGCCTGTCTCTGGGCGATGGGGATGCATTCCCAGCTGAACCGGCCTGGAGAGTGCGGGGATCACCTGCTGGTGGCTAGGACAGGCATGCAGGACCTGGTGGCCCCGGGACAGGAGAGTGGTGCAGGGAGACTGCATCCCCTCCCCCCACCATAGCAACCACTAGAGTGCTCTGTGCTGAGAGAGGCCTGCTTCTCAGCAATGGGGGCATGTTCCTGGCCGAGCCCAGGGGACAGCCGCAGTTTGCTATCTTCCTGGCCAAGCCATTTGGCGGGATCACCTACCGGCAGCTCAGACAGGCAGACTAAACCTGGTGCCCCCAGTCGTGAGAGTGGGACAGGGAGACATAGGGAATAGGTTACAGTTCCAGGCTCGGATGTCAAGAGAGCCCTTGTGGCCATATCCAGTGGATGGTGTGGAGGGGCACAGAGGAGTGGGGGTCTGTGAACATGCCCCATCCTCCACCCCCACTGGACAACCGCCATATTGGAGAAGGCAGTGGCACTCGGGATGGGACGGGACTGAATTAGCTTAGCGCCTGGCTCCCGAGGCAAGGGAGTGCCTGGGCCAGCAGGCTGACCTAGAGTAGGGGCCCCTCCCACCACTCGCTACAACGGGGCGTGCAGCTTGATCCAAGAGACTTGTGTGCCACTTCTCGCCTGGCAGGAGTGTGCCCCTGTCAGAGACCTCTGCAGGTGGAGAGGCCTTCCTCCCGCACCTTGGGATCTAGTGGTGGAACAGGGGTGCACAACTGAAGATCCCCCTATCTGCCAGCGTCACATGGAGAGACACGCCAGTGGGTCAGACACATGCACTGTGGGGTAGCTCAAGAGCTGGTCTTTGGTGGAGAGGGGACACGTGTGGACTGACCAGAGGGGAGAGTGCTGTGGAGTTCCAGGGAGAAAACAGGGAGGGTGCATTCCCCACCCCACAGAGAGACCTGGCTAATGACAGGGATGGAAAAAGCCTGGCTCAGGGCCTTAGCAATCACATGATTAGGACCCTCCAAGGGGGAGCAGCTCGCAGGGCTTGAAGAGATTGCACTGAGCACCATATCAGCGGCTCCCCCTAGCGGCCACATAAGCAACCTCTGAGACTCACTGAGGCTTAGCAAAGCCCCTCAGGCTCTCCCATTCCAGCCATGATTTGTCTTGCTGCTCCCCCCATCTCAGGGGAAATAGGGACCAAGCAACCTCCTGGGAGCTCCAGGGTCCCTCCTAAAGCTTGGGGGCATTAATGTGCCCCACCTAGGGGACCAGAGTCTAGCATGGCCACCAAAGATTACGTTGGCAGCTGGCTCCTCCATGCAAACTACAATCAGTGAGAGCGGGAAAAACCCCATAGCTAAACACAGTGCCTTCCAACTCAAGCAATTAGGGAGTGGTGGATTTGTACCTGCAAGTATAATCCACCATCTTGGAAATTAAACTGGGGGACCAAACTCATAACACTCCATTGGGAATTGTGGAAGACAACATGTCAGAGGTAACCCGAGAGGTTCATCAAACCTGATAAAACACCCCAAAGGTAACTCAGGGCCAGCACTCTTCTTGCCAGCACAGTCAGGGACTGATCTTTGGGGACTCAAAGACAGGGCCATAAGCCAGCCCTAGCATCCCAGATCTTAAGAGGCTAGATGAGAAGAAATCAGCAAAGGAACTCCAAAAACATGAAAAATCACAGAGAAAGGACACCCTCAAAAGAAATCAGTATCTCCTTACCAATGGATATCAAATGTAAACAAAATAGTTAAAATGATAGATGAAGAATTTTGAATATGGATTGTAAGAAAGCTCAATGAAATACAAGAGAAAATAGAAACCCAACACAAAGAAGCCACAAAAATAATGCAGGAAATGAATGAAAAAGTCTCTAAAGAAATTGCAGTATTAAAGAAAAACCAAAAAAATTCTGGAAATGAAAAATTCATTCAAGGAATTACAAGACACAGTGGAAAGCCTTAAGAATAGGCTAGATTAAGCAGAAGAAAGAATCTCAGGGCTTGAAGACAACACCTATGAGCCAAAAAAATCAGTTGAAGAGAAAAAACAGAGAAACAAGAGGAACAAACAAAGCCTACAAAAATGTGTGATTATGTAAAGAGGACAAACATAAGAATCATAGGCATCCCTGAGGGTGAAGAAAAAAATACACAAGGGTTGGATAATTTATTTGAGGGATTAATTGAGGAAAATTTCCCAGGCCTTGGTAGAAATCTGGATATCTAGGTACAAGAAGCACACAAGACCCCTGGAAAGTTCATCTTAAAGAGGCAATCACCACAACACATAGTCATTAAGCTGGCTAAAGTAAGCATAAAAGAAGCACTACTACAAGCAGCAAGGTGAAAACAGCAGGTAACATACGAAGGAAAACTGCAGACTTCCCAGACTAACTGCAGACTTCTCAATTGAAAACTTACAAGCCAGAAGGTCCTGGGGACCCATCCTCAGTCCTCTAAAATGGAATAATGGCAAGCCTAGAATTTTTGTATCCTGCAAAATTAAGTTTCTTATATGAGGGAGAAATAAAGACTATCTCAGACAAGTAATCGCTGAGGGGATTTGTGAAGACCAGACTTGCCCTGCAGGAAGTAGTCAGACAAGCATTATATACTGATCAGCACAGTAGATACTCACCAGTGTAAAATCATCCAAAATCTGAAGTTCAGAGCCCAGATCTCACAATGGCTCAAGAGGTAAAACAAAGCATTAAGGGCTTACCCAACAGGATGAACAGAAATACACCCTACATATCAATTCTTTCAATAAATGTGAATGGCTTGACCTCTCATGCAAGAGACATAGGCTGGCTGAATGGATAACAAATACAAGCCAAGTATCTGTTGTCTCCAGGAAATGTATCTAAACCACAAGAACCCATTCAGATTCAAGGTGAAAGAATGGAAAACAATATTGTATGTAAATGGAAACCAACAGAAAGCTGGTGTAGCTGCTCTCAAATCAGATAACATGGACTTCAAATCAACATGAGTAAAGAAGGACAAAGATTATAAAATGTTGAAGGAAACAATTAAAAAAGAAGACTTAACAATCCTAAATATTTATGCACCTAACACTGGAGTGCCCAGATTCATAAAGCAAACCCTACTCAATCTAAACAAAATGATAAATAGCAGGGCCATAATAGTCAGGGACTTCAAGACCCCACTGACAGAACTGGACAGATCTTCCAAAAAGAAAATAAGCAAAGAAACAATGGACTTAAACAGAACTCTAGGACAAATGGGGCTAACAGGCATTTACAGAACATTTTAACAAAAATACTACTGAATATACATTCTTCTCCTCGGCTCATGGAACATTCTCTAAGATTGATCACATCCTAGGCCACAAAACATGTCTCAACAAATTAAAAAAAAAATAGAAATTATACCATATAACTTCTCAGACCACAGTGGAATAAAATTAGAATTCAATTCCAACAGAAATACTCATCTCTACACAAAGTCATGAAAACTAAACAACCTATTGCTGAATGATAGTTGGGTCAAGGAGAAGATAAAGATGGAAATCAAAGGATTCTTCAAACTAAATGATAACGGAAACAAGGCGCATCACAGTCAAACTGTTGAAAAGAAATTACAGAGCAAATTTTGAAACCATCAATGGCAAAAGGAAAACAAAAGAAGAAACAAAGAGGAAAACAAAAAATGACATACAGGATTGAAGATTGATATGAACGACAGCTAAGTCTAACCAGAAACAGTGGAGACCAGAAAACAGTGCAATATCTTTAAAATGCTATAAGAAAAAAAAATATGATCCCTGAATTTATATCCAGTGAAATCATTGTTCAAAAATTAAAAGAAAATAAGGACATCTTCAGATAAACAAAAACTGAGATTCTTTGACAACAGCAGATGTGCACTGCAAAGATTTCTCAGGGAACTTTTTAAGATTAAGGGAAAACAAATACAAACTTGGAAGATAAGAAAACATCAGAAATATTAAATATGTGGATAAATATACTATATTTATTTTTTATTTTGATCTGTTTAAAGATAGATGACTGTTTAAAGCAAAAATTATAACATTATATATTAGGTATATATACATAATATATATCATTAATATAACACATTTTGTATTAACAAGCAAAGGAATGGGAGAGGGAAAAAGAATTTGGTTATATATACAATTATATTCATACCAACAGAAGAAATATTCATAACTTCTCAAATCTTCACTATTGTAATCTCATTTGGTTCATTACCTGGTATGGTGACATCAGCATTCATTTCTAAAGGGTTTCATCTTCATTAGCATACATGGTGTTTTAATTTATGGATGTTTTAATTCCTCTTCAATTTTTATCACGAAACTTGGATGTAGTAAGAGGTGTTCCAGATAATTTATGCATTGAAGACATATTTCTTCCTGCCCTTATTGTATAATGGCAACCTAATATCCTTTTTCCAGTCAGGATCAATTACCCCAGCCAGTAAATAATCCCTTCTTTGCCAACTGGTTCACTATCATGGTAGTACAAATTGGTCAGGTGGCAATATCATCTCCTATTTTAATGGAATTCAGTATCATGTGTCTTGGTGGAAACATAACTTCCTTTGGAACTAGGAGCTCCAAACCAGCAGAATCTAAAGCTGTTTCAGTATAGGAAATCACTCTAATGTCTAGCCCTTAACTCCAAGATTCTTAAATCCTTGTCATGGGAGAAATAGGACAAAAATGGTCACCCATTCAGAAAATGCACTTTATTATGGAGGATATTACCCTCAGCCCTTTAAAGAGTTTTCTCCAAGTTTGACACCATAAAAGAGTTTAAAAATGGTACAGTATTTCACTATTATCTCAGGTTATCTGCTTTACAGTGACAAGGAACACGATAAGACAAGTTAATTCCATGAACATGAGCCAATTGCCATATTTTAATTGCTGAAATATGAGTTTCATGGTTAGAAGAAATTCTGTGTAGAATAATACGGCAGTAAATAAGATATTGCGTAAGACTATGGATGGTGGTTTTGGCAGAAAAAAAATATGGTCAGAGAAGGCAAATCATTTCCAGAGTAAATATTTATTCCAATGGGAGCAGATGCTGCCCCTTTAAGGATGGAAGGGGTTCAATGTAATCAATCTGCCTCTGACGGCTGACTGGTCCCCTGGTGAATGACATGGTATGAAGAGTTCACTGTTGGCCCCTGCTGTTGGCAGATTAAGCAGTCAGCAGCAACCATAGCCAAATTGCGCTTCGTGAGTAGAAAATGATGTGATGAGTTCATGCAAGATTTCTAACCTTGCCCACACAGACAATTTATTTGTAAGTTCATTTATTAAGACCAGGGTGGCTGAGGAAAGAGGGTATTTGATATCCACAGAGTAGATCATCTTGTCCACCTGCTTATTAAGAGCAGTCTTTGCTCAGGTTACTATTTGGCGAGCATTTACATGAGACAAATATCTTTACACTATTTGCTCTCTCAGATCTCCTTTTCATCAATCAGTCACACTCCGTGCAGGACTGATCTCCCAGCCAAACCGTCAGCCACTGCTCATGAATCAGTACAAAAGCAGAACTCTGGTCATCTCTCCTTTTGGATAAAATAGACTAATCATTGGGAGGATTTGCCTTTAGCACCCTCTTTCAGGGCCATCCATGAAAGAGGCTATATGCCGGAAGTGTCTGATTTCAGGAGATGCCAGCACATAAACTTTTTCTGAAATTTTAATTTCTCAGATCATAGAGAGCTCCCTATTTACGATGTGGCTCCGGAGATGACCTCATGACTGAGCCCAGCTTCCGTGACAACTGCAACCCTGCCCTGCACATATCGCTGTCCTAGCTACTGAGCTGCTAGAGCCCGGCACCGTGGGTGTCCTCCTCCTCCCTGCAGGCCGTCCAGGTCAGCAACAATGCCCTGGCCCGGGCTGTGGCTTGCACACAAGTCACTGGCTGGCTCTCCAGTGCCTGCCCTCCTAATGCAGAACTCCCTTCTCGCCACCCTATCCGGGCCCCAAATCCATCACCTTCATCCACATGGACCTCCCAGGACCTCTGCTGTGTAGGGGTGGGTGCCTGGAGGTGTGGGCATGCTTCCTGGCACAGGCCAGCCATCCAGCTGTGGTTGCCTCCAGGAACAGGACAAGGGGAGTGGGCTTCACCCTGCCATGAAGGCCTTGAGTCAGCTGCTGAGGATGCCCTTGGCATGCCCTGGGGACAGGGCAGGAGGATTTGAGTCCTAGGCCCAAGGTGTCATTCTCCTAGAGCTGGCACAGACCCAGTGTGTAGTGCCACGCGGCAGCTAGGGCCTCTTTTAGGCTGCCGTTCTGACCTACTCAGGTCATGCTGTCCCTGTACGCTCAGGGCTCTCCCTGGCCCTGTTTTGCTGCATCTCTAGGAAATTGAGGCTGGGGGCAACACCTTGCAACTACATGTGCCATCCTGGGTGCTGGGGTCCTGGCCCTCGGTGGGTCACATAGTTCCAGGAAGGAGGGGCTTCTCTGCTCATAGATGGGGAATCCTAGGCCTGGTGAGAGCGGGCTGGCTCCAGACTTCCAGCAAGTTGGTAACTGAGGATACGGAGCTGCTTCCTCGCAGGGCCAGGACCGAGTAGGAGAGCTGCGCACCTGGCCCAGGCCAGGTCCCGCGCTGGCAGTGACACAGCATCCTTGAGGTGTTGCCCCATCTGGGTGCGGCAGCTCTGAGCGTGGGCTAGGTTGTTTCCTGTCTGCAGATGAGGCCCCAGGGGAGATCTCTGCCCAGGGCATGTGGCCAAAAAGGGGATGGGAGTGCAGCAGTCTGTCTCTGAACAAGGCAGCTCCACCCCACACGCCACCTGGTGCCCATTTGGTTTTTGCGCTATAAGGACAGAGGCCGCCTTTGTGAGTGTGGCAACTGGGGAGTCTGAGACCCAGAGTGGGGCAGCTATTTGGTAAGGCTGGGACAGTAGCAGGGGATGAAGTGTGCCCACCCTTGAGAATGTTTGAGTAGCGAGATCAGAAATACTGTTGGTCAGTGCTGGCCAGACACTAGAGTAGGAGGGCAGTCACTCGTTTTCCTAAGAGGGAGCAGGGATGGGGCCAGACAGGGTCATCACCAGGTTCCCCAGCTCAGGGCACCAGGACAGGGTGGAGCAGGGCAGAAAAGAAAAAGAAATGAATATATAGAAAGGAGACAAATAGCAGGAATAGGATCTAGAGATATGCCAAGTTCTCAAGTTCACTTAGAAGCAATCAACCAACCCCACTATGTCCCTTTATTTCCATTAAAATATCGTATGGTAACAATAATTCAGTTAACCAAAATTGCAATCTATAGCTGAATATAGGTAACAACTCATTATCTTATCACTGTGTACCATGGACTGCTAGTAGTATTCTGCTTATCATTGACAATATGATCATGAATGGCTTTAAATCTAAGTGGGAATAGCATTTCTCATAATTCCTTTCCATATATAGCTTCTAGTTGGGTTGGTCAAAAAAGAATTTGCATAAAATTTGGAAGACAGATGTGAAGCAGCAGTTATCACTTTCTTAAGATCATCAGATCTGGCAGCCAGAAGGGCTTGGCTCCCCAGATTCCCTTGCCAGCTCCAAATGGTTCCATCATGACAGCTCTTTAGGGGGTGGGAAGTTCTTCAGGAGGGTGGACAGCTGTTTAATGAGTTTTCTCTGGCCGACCAACAGACCCTTTTGGATCTTATTTCTCAGTATCTCCTACAATTGTGTTAGGGAATAAATTCCTTATTCTATAGTATTCATTGTGGTTTTGTTTGTGAATAAAGCTTTTCTAACACAGAGGAAAGGTACAAATTAGAAATATCAGGAATAAACAAAGGGCTTTCAGTGAAGATCTTACAAATATTATAAAGAAATGAAACAACGTACTGCCAACATATTTGAAAGCAGATGTAATGGACAAAGTCCTTGAGAAACTCCAGTACCAAAACTGGCACGATAAGAAATATACACTTGGAATAGTCCTATCTCTATTAAAAAAAACTGAATTCAAAACCAATAACCTTACCCAGAAGTAACTGCCTGGATCAGATAGTTTTACTGACAAATTCTGTTACATAATAATAATCTTATTCAAATACAGAGGAAAAACAACAATCATACACAAACTCTCAAAAAATAGAGGAGGTTGCAAGACTTCCACATTTGATTTTATAATGTACACAATAAATGCACAATCACAACTTTACAGAAGAAAAAGAGAAAAAAAGAACTTTTTCCTGAATTGTTTGAGAGTAAGATACAGATCTGATGTCCCATTGACACTTCAAGCTACCGACCAAAAATGCTGACAATTAAAGGAGTCCTCATGCTGACAGGGGTAAGTGACACTGAAATATTGGCTCTGAAGTGGTTGTTTATACACAACGAAAACAGGAAAGAACATGTTTGTGACCACATAATCTACCTGAGTTCCCCTTCATACATATCACCCAGCATTAGTGGTAAATGGAAAGGGCAGTAGCCATAGCCCAAGAAGAATATCAGGACAGGAAGCTTAGACATCTTAAAAGATGGATAAGGTGAACAGAAATTTTTTTCAAATGATTCAGCATTTGAAACCAAAGTGAGAATTACTATAGACAGGAAATATGCATCAATGAAAATCTTTTGCTAAATTTACAAATGGAAGAAACACCCTCTTAAAAGAATCATAAACCTCATTCAAAATCGGAAAGCACATTCATGCCTTTGAGGTTAGTATTAACCACAGATCATTGGTCTGAATTTCCATGGGTCTGAGTTATACTTTAATTTCTATATTCTTAAACATCTGTGTAAGGTCAGATTAAATCTCCTAATGGGACAATTTTTAAGCAGTAGTTTAATAAACTTGTGCTTAAACTTTTCATTCCAGATATATTGGCCCAATTCATCAATTCCTTAATGTCATTAATTTAAAATATTTGCCAAGTTTTTCTTCATATAACATGCCATCCCATGTGTCACTCTGAGATTTGTGCCAGCTTAACTGAACAATTTATGACTTGTCTTAATTGTCTAAATACAAAACTTATTGTATACACATGTAGCAGCAAAGTTTGGATTCTCGATTTTTTTTTTTTTTTGCATGGCAATAATTATATCCTTTGACACTACCATGCTCAGTGCCCATAAGGAGATCAAAGGATGCATGTCTTATAAGATGGTTAGACTACTAGTGATATATGACATCACCATATCAGCAAGATGATAGAATGCTTCTCCTAGAAATTTTTTTCTGAAGGAAACTTTAAATAGAGTTCTAACACCATATCATGCTTCACAATCTGACATCATTTGAACTTGTTCACAGTCCAATTTCTATCCCATCTGAAGTTCATTATGAGACAGAATTATTAAAGATCATGTCCTGATATGTGTTACAGAAAAATAAGATGAGATCCAAACACTATCAATGCATATGAGGAAAATTCTCCAGCAATCCCATGTCTACACAATTAAAACATGTCATAAATTGTTTAGTGAACTGTTTAGTAAATTGCTATAGTTGTTTATGTGAGGTGGCTAAGTACCAGCACCAGTTATTCCTTCATGGTCAGAAATTAAATGCCTAGAAGGAATTTTAGAACATTGAATGTAGGTATAAATTGTGATATCTCTGGAAATTATTTCATTTTAAAAACATGGAAGAAGCTCAATATTATAAAATATGGAATAAAGTATACGATTCCTTAGTGGTATATCATCTTACAAGCTACTCTTTTTATATACAAAATATAATTCTTTTTTGACAAAAATTATGTTATACACATGATAGAATATCACAATTCAAATTAAAATCTTCAGTTTAATTTATTTAATACATTTTATCAAGTACTCTTTATGCTTATAGCACTAAGCAAGGTGCTGAGAAGGATAAGAAAAATACATCCTTTATCTTCAGCATATCCATGTTTCAGTAGGCACATGTCACCTAAAATTTACCATATTCTAAAAGGTATTTGCTATTTAAACAAAAAAATTTGCTGTATCTCCAAACTGCCTCACTTCTGTCAATAGCAACGAGGCTCAAATATCAGTAATTTCTTTTTTCTTCCTGCTCCATGATATCCTATATTTAGTTAACATGTTTGGCTCTTTCCTCCTCCATACTGTCTGTCCTTCTCTTTCTACCCTATCCAAAAACTTTAAAATATCACATGTTTGATAAGACTCATTCTTGGACATCTTGTCTTCAATTTCCCTCTTGCCCAATATACCAGAGGAATTACCTCCATAAAACCCACAAGGATTCATACAAACTCAAGGTGAAGGGATAGAAAAGAATATTCCATGCAAATGGAAGCAAAAAGAAAGCAGGTGTAGTTATTCTCATATCAGATAAAATTGACTTTAAATAAACAATAGTAAAGAAAGACAAAGATGGTCATTATATAACGGTAAACAGAGCAATTCAACAAAAAGACATAACAATCCTAAATATTTATGCACCTAACACAGGAGGGCCCAGATTAATAAAACAAACCCTACTAGATCTAAGCAAAGAGATAAACAGCAACATAGTAATCACTGGTGACTTGAACATCACACTAACCAAACTGGAAAGATCATCAAAGCAGGAAATAAGTAAAGAAACTCTAGACTTAAATAGGACTCCAGAAGAAATGTGCCTAAACAGACATTGACAGAACATTTCACCCCAAAACTACTGAATATACATTCTTCTCATGAGCACATGGAACATGCTACAAGATTTATTATATTTTAGGCCAAAAAACATGGCTCAACAAATTCAAAAAATAGAAGACATAGCATGTATCTTCTCAGATCACAGTGGAATAAAAGTAGAAATCAACTGTAAGAGAAACACTCACTTCTACACAAAGTCATGGAAATTAAAAAACCTGCTGCTGAACAATTATTGGCTCAATAATGAAATTAAGATGGAAATTAAAAGATTCCTTGAACTGAATGACAAAGGGGGCACAAGATATCAAAATATATGAAATACAGCAAAAGCAGTTCTAAGGGGAAAATTCATAGCCTTAAATGCCTACATCAAAATGGCAGAAAGATCACAAATTAACAATCTTATGACACATCTCAAGGAACTATTATAGAAAAGGAAGAGCAAACCAAACCCAAAACCAGAAAAAGAAAATAAATAACTAAGGTCAGAGCAGAACTAAATGTAATTGAAAACAAGAAAATTATATAGAAGATCAATGAAACAAAAACTTGGTTCTCTGGAAAGAGAAACAAAATCAATAGACCTCTTGCTAGATTAACCAGAAATAGAAGAGAAAGGATCCAAATAAGCTCAATCAGAAATTAAAAAGGAGATATTACAACTGATACCACAGAAAAACAAATATCATATGTGAATACTATGAAAATGTCTATGCACATAAACCTAAAAACATAGAGGAAATGGAGAAATTTCTGGAAACACACAACTTTCCAAGACCCAGTGAAGAAGAAGTAGAACTCCCAAAGGACCAATAACAAACAAAAAGATTAAAGCAGTAATAAAAAAATCTTCAAACAAAAACCATACCTGGACCAGATGGATTCACAGCCGAATTTTACCAGACCCACAAAGGAGAGTTGGTACTCATTCTGCAAAAATTATGTCATAACATGAAGAAGGAGGAAATCCTCCCCAAGTCATACTATGTAGCCAGTATCACCCTGATACCAAAGCCAAGAAAGCACACAACAAAAAAAGGAAACTACAGACCAATATCCCTTATGAATATAGATGCAAAAATTCTCAGTAAAATGCTAGCAACCCAAATTCAACAGCATAACAAAAAAATAATCCACCGTGACCAAATGGGCTTCATCTCAGGAATGCAAGGATGGTTCAACATATGTAAATCAATTAATGTGATTGACCACATAAATAGAAGCAAAAATGAAGATCATATGATCATCTCAAAAATTCAGAAAAGGCATTTGACAAAATTTAGCACTCTATCATGATAAAAACCCAAACAAACTAAGCATAGAAGGAATATATCTCAAAATTACAAAAGCCATATGTGACAAAATCACAATCAACAACATATTGAATAGGGAAAAGTGGAAAGCATTCCCACTAAGAACTGGAACAAGACAAGAATGTCCACTGTCACCACTTCTATTCAACATAGTGCTGTAAGTCCTAGCCAGAGCAATCAGGTAAGAGAAAGAAATTAAAGTATCCAAATCAGGAAAAAGGAGGTCAAACTATTGCTTTTTGCAGATGATGTGACTTATATCTAGAAAACCCCAGTGATTGCACCAAGAGACTCCTGGAATTGAGAAATAAATTCAGCAAAGTCTCAGGTTACAAAATCAATGTATACAAATCTGTAGCATTTCTATATGCCAATGAAAATCAAGCTGACAATCAAATCAAAGACTCAGTATCATTCACAATTACTACAAAGAAAATAAAATGCCTAGGAATATACTTAACCAATGAGGTGAAAGATCTCTACAAAGAGAACTATGAAACACTGAGGAAAGAAATCACAGATGATACAAACAAGCGGAAATACATATCATGCGTATGGGTCAGTAGAATCAACATTGTTAAAATGTCCACTACCCAATGTGATTTACAGATTCAATGCAATTCCCATCAAAATACCAACATCATATTTCACAGATTTAGAAAAGATAATTCAATGTTTCATGTGGAAACACAAAAGACCCTAAATAGCCAAATCAATCTTAAGCAAAAGGAACAAATTGGGAAGTATCACATTACCAGACTTCAAACTATACTACAAGGTTATAGTAACCAAAATAGCATGATACCGGCACAAAAATAGAGACATAGACCAATGGAATAGAACAGAAAACCCACATATAAAATCATCCACATATAGCCAACTGATCTTTTACAGAGCAGACAACAATATACACTGGGGAAAAGAATCTCTATTCAATAAATAGTGCTGAGAAAATTGGATAGCCACACGCAGAAGAATGAAACAGGATCCATATCTCTCACCGCTCACAAAAATTAATTCAAGATCAATAAAGGACTTAAATGAAAGGCAGGAAACTATAAGAATTCTAGAAGAAAATTTTGAAAAACCTTTTCTAGATATTGGTCTAGGCAAAGAATTTATGAAGAAGACACCAATGTCAATCACAGCAACAATAAAAATAAATAAATGGGATCTGGTTAAATTAAAAAATCTTCTGCATAGTGAAGGAAATACATAATGGAGCAAATATACAACCTACAAAATGGGAGAAAATATTCGCAAGCTATACTTAAAGGACTAATAACCAGAATCTACAAAGAACTCAGGCAAATCATCAAGAAAAAATCAAACAAGCCCATTAAAAAGTGGGCAATAGACATGAACAGAAGTTTCTCAAAAGAAGATAGACAAATGGACAATAAACATATGAAAAAATGCTCAATGTCACTAATCATCAGGAAAATGCAAATCAAAACCACAATGATGTATCACCTTACCTCAGTCAGAATGACTTTTATTAAAAAGTCCAAAAACAATAGATGCTAGTGTGAATGCAGAGAGAAAGGGATGCTTTTACATTGTTGGTGGGACTGCAAATTAGTACAACCTCTATAGAAAATGGTATGGAAATTCTTCAAAGAACTTAAAGTCAACTTATTGTTTGATCCAGCAATCCCATTACTAGGTATTTACCCAAAGGAAAAGAAGTCATTTTATCAAAAAAAAAACAAAAAAACTGTACTCAAATGTTTATTGCAGCACAATTCACAATTGCAAAGATGTGAAATAAACCCAAATGCCCATTAAGTCATGAGTGGATTAACAAAATGCGGTATATGTATGGCATGGGCTATTACTCTGCCATGAAAAAGGGTGACTTAATGCCTTTTGTAACAGTTTGGATGGAACTGGAGACCATTATCCTAAGTGAATTATTGAAAGAATGGAAAAACAAACACCGCATTACTCACTATTAAATTGGAACTAACTGTTGAGCACACATGTGCATAGAGGGAAGTAAATCTCAATGGAAATTAAGCAAGGTGAAGGGGGAGAACGGGATGGGTGAAAACCTACCTAAAGGGTACAATGAACACTATCTGGATGATGGGCACACTTTTACCTCTGACTTGAGCATTACAAGAGCAATCCATGTAACCAAAAACATTTGTACCCCTGTAATATTTTGAAATAATAAAAAAAAGAAGTAAAACCCAAGTAAAGGTAGACCTAAATGAGAAGTAAAAGCAAAACAGCTCTAAAAACTTAGCAGTAGAGAAGTCTAAGGGAGCCATCCCAGGGGTATAAGGAGGTCACAGAGTTCCAGGAAGAATATTTAAGAAGGTGGATCCCATTACCCACATTTTGTGAATAAGAAGCTGAATGATCTCAGCATTCAAATGAAGTCACAAATTTTTCTCAACAAGAGAAAAAAATGCAAATAAATACAAAGTTTGCTAAAAGCTATACAAGAAAGTCATACTCCCAATATGAAGCAAATTTAAATTTGATCTGGTTGTGAGCATTAGAAACAATAAGAAGCTAAAATCACCTGACCACAAGGCTTGCAGCTTTCTCTTCAAGGTGCACAGAGTTCATAAGAGGACTTTTGTTGTTGCTTTTAAATTTAATCACATTTTTGCTTCTTAAGTTATTGATTTGTAAGTTTTGAAATCACCCCAAACAAGCACAGAAGAGGTAAATATACCTACAGAACATAATGTAAGTTTTATCAATCTTGAAAATGGAAAAGTAAGGCTAGGTCTGGTAACAGTTGTGAGGTGCAAAACAAAGAGAAAAAATGGGAGAAGATTACATGAGTGTCATTCTCTTATATTATACATTGTAAATTTAAGAGCTACTCTAAAGCTGAAGAAGAAATGGGGTCTTACTGTAGCAATGAAAAATATACAAGATATCAATAATAGAGTTACTATGATTTTATTATTGAGGCAGAGACAGTTCATCGAAGTTCATGCTCCTCCTTCCACAGAGTTATCATTAGGATGCAGCTGTCCAGCCAGTACTATATTTCCTTGCTCCCATTTTCTACCCCTAGGTGTGGCTGTACCACTAGTATCTGCCAGTAGAATTGTGATCAAAAGTGATGTGTTAGTTCCAGACAAAGGGTTTTAAGAGGTGGATGTGGCTTTTTCACACTTTTATTTTCTTCTACTGGCCAGAGGCAGAGGGCAGTAAAGAGCTCCAGGATGATAGAGCCACAAGACACAAGGGGGCCTCCCCACCCCCGACAAGTGGAGGGAAACTCCTTCACATTTGTATGTTATAAAAGCAAATAATTAACTACTAACTTACTATGCCAGTGAATAAAATAACTTTAAAAATTAAGAGCTAAAACATTTCATAATTCCTAATGGAAGGTCAATAGATACTATAATAACTACTTGGTAGCTCCTCAAAATATATTCTAAGTACTTGAAAAATAAAATAAAACAAATCATGTTAGAAAAATACATATTTTAAAGGTCTAAGCAGCACAGTAATGCTCCATATAATGAATCACATTTTACAGTCTTATACAGGATTATGAAATATTATACATTATTACTATGTATTATATAATCATGAAATGTCATTTAAATTCATATACCTCCATATACTTTTATAGTCTTACCATATTTACAAAACTACTTTGTGTATAGGCATAGGAGGTATTTTAATTCCTATTTTACAAAAAAGAAATTGAATTTTCAAGAGGAGGCTTGTTACTTGCTTAAAGTCATATTTTAATGAATAATAGTAGAAACAAGGCCGGGCGCGGTGGCTCACGCCTGTAATCCTAGCACTCTGGGAGGCCGAGGTGGGCGGATCGTTTGAGCTCAGGAGTTCGAGACCAGCCTGAGCAAGAGCGAGACCCCACCTCTACTAAAAATAGAAAGAAATTATATAGACAGCTAAAAATATATATAGAAAAAAATTAGCCGGGCATGGTGGCGCATGCCTGTAGTCCCAGCTACTCGGGAGGCTGAGACAGGAGGATCCCTTGAGCTCAGGAGTTTGAGGTTGCTGTGAGCTAGGCTGATGCCATGGCACTCACTCTAGCCTGGGCAACAGAGTGAGACTCTGTCTCAAAAAAAAAAAAAAAAAATAGTAGAAACAAGATTGGAACCCGTGATTTTTGACTACTAATCCAGAATTTTTTTTCATAAAGTTTGTGCTTTAGTAGTAGTTATGAGTTTAGTATGGGTCTTGCCTAAAAGATAAATGTCATTACAGCGTCATAATTGAAGCCGTGATAGCATACGAGACTGCCCAGGGCAAATGCATAAAATGAGAAAAACACATGATCTTCCAAAGACCAACATATAAGGAAAGGCAGAAAAACCTGTGAATTGAAGAGAAATGACTGATGAAGTAGAAAGAAAACCAGAGGAGTGAGTGAAATGTCACAGAACCCAAAGGATGTGAATGCTTCATTAAAAAAATTAAGCAGCCTAATGGGTTCGATTATGTTACAAGAAAAATGATCATTTGATTTAGGAAGAAAGATGTCATTGGTGTTTTCGGCAAGAGAAATCTGGGTGGAGTATCAGAGCAGAGGTAAACGGTGGTGAATTAAAGAGTAATTTGAAGGGGAGGTGGTTTGAAGAGGTAATGATGTTAAGATTCTATCTGTGAAGAAAAAACATGATGGAGAAGTGGCTAGAGGAGAATTTAGGATCATGGAAAGATTTGTTTTGTGTTATACTTTAAAATGGTAAAAACTTAAACATGCCTAAATGTCGATGAGAACAAACAAGCAAAGAAGACGAAGTTGAAGACACAAGAAAGAGAGGTAACAAATAAGAGACTGGCATCTCAGAATGAGGGGTTATCTAGAATATAGTGGTAGGAGTACAGCTTACATAGAAGAGTGATGTCACTTTCACACACAGGAGGGAAGGAAGAAAGGATGGCATGGATGGTGGGGAAGAGAGTTTGCATCAGGTGACTTTTATTAATTTTGAGAATTAACAAGGGAGGTATACAGGCACTGACAATTTGAATCAAATGGAGACCATAGGAAATGAAAACCATAGCTCATTTGGGAAACCTAGAAGGATTCCCGCAGCATTAGCGATCTGGATGCCATTGGAGACCATGAATTTATAGAGTCACTAAGCCACCTCATTTTGTGATTTTTCTCCAGCAGCAATAAGCAAATAAATAGTTGGTATAGGATCAAAATCTTTAAAAGATACAAAAGCACACATGAAGAACTTACTGCCTATTGACATGTGCAAACATGTGAAATTCAAGGTAATCGGAAGGTTTTCAAAATATCTCCATAGCTCCTGGTACTGAAAGCCAGGCCAACTACCAAGAAGCAGGTTTACTCATGTCAGGCATGCTCTGCGCTAATAGAATTTCATTTACATAACCATACTGAGCAACCAAACTAGAAACCAAAATCTATAGTTACCAAGCTGGTTCTAAAATCACATGACACATATGAAAAGAAAATTGGTCTTTCTTCATAATGAGCAATGAACTTTGCAAGTATGGTATTTATATTCTGACAAAGCACTGTGCTTTGCAAATAGGAAAGTCACCAAGGCTATAGGCCACACAGATTAATTGGTTCCACTCCTTAGTGATGTGATTTTTTCAGATTTACCTATGCCAGAGTTTTTTGTAATTTGACTTCAAAAAGTAAAAAGTTGTTTTCAAAACTCAACATAGCATTTAATACCATTTTAGCATTTTCATTATTGAACACAGTTGCTCACTCTTTCCTTGCACCTCATTCTTCACTTCACTTCCACTCGTGGATTTCCCCCTACCTGGCTGCTTTTCTTTCCTTAGTTTGATTCTGCTTATCTTCCTGTCCTCTACATTCTGGAATTTTTCTCTGCATTTACTATCTAGATGAACTTAGCCAATCTCATGGCTATAAATACCATCTACTTGTCGTTTATTCCCCAATTTATGCCTTTAGCCTAGAATTCTGATTTGAGTTCAGACTCATGTACCCAATTGTCTATGTTTATGTCTAATAGGCATCCCAAACTAACTGGTCCAGAAACTAGCTCTTGATTCCTCCTTCCTACCTCCTCTACTCTCAAAAAAACTCTTATGATAGATTTCCCCATTTCAGTGGAAACTCCACCCTATCAAGTTTCTTAGCCCAAAGATGCTTGGGACATCCTATACTCTGCACTTTATCTCCCATTCTTTTTTTTTTTTTTTTTTTTTTTTGAGACAGAGTCTCACTCTGTTGCCCAGGCTAGAGTGAGTGCCGTGGCGTCAGCCTAGCTCACAGCAACCTCAAACTCCTGAGCTCAAGCGATCCTCCTGTCTCAGCCTCCCGAGTAGCTGGGACTACAGGCATGCGCCACCATGCCCGGCTAATTTTTTCTATATATATTTTTAGCTGTCCATATAATTTCTTTCTATTTTTAGTAGAGGTGGGGTCTCGCTCTTGCTCAGGCTGGTCTCGAACTCCTGAGCTCAAACGATCCGCCCACCTCGGCCTTCCAGAGTGCTATGATTACAGGCGTGAGCCACCGCACCCGGCCTCCCATTCTTATTTCATCAATCAGCATACCCTGCTAACTATTCCCCACAAAATGGATTTCTGATTCATCCCCTTCTCACCACCTCTACTGACATCACCTAAGCATAAGGCTTGGTTCTTTCCAGTTTTTATTGTTCCAAACAAAGCTAAAACAAATATTCTTGAATAAGACTCTATCCACATATGTTGGTGTTTCTCTGGGATAGAAAACAAGTAGTATAAATACCTTTGCTTAGTTTTATTTAAATAAATATGGTGTGATTGCCCTTCAGAAGGTTTGTTACCAATTTGCATACCCTCCAGAGGTACATGAGAAGAGGGTAATGTTGAAATGTCTTCCTAATGTGTCTTCTATTGTGTTGGTACAAAAGTAACTGTGGTTTTGGACTGTGAATTTTAACACATTATAACTAGGCTGAAATACATCTTTATTAATCAAAGTAGGAACCATTAAAATCAACACAATTTTGCCAACAAGAAATACGTTTGTTTATTCCTGTAGCATAAAAATCCATGCTTCAGGATTCTACAAACTCTTGGAAAGCATTTTCTGTATCCTGTTGATTGTGGAAGCATTTTCCCTACAGAAAGTTGTTGAGATGCTTGAAGAAATGGTAGTTGGTTGGTGAGAGGTCAGGTGAATATGGAGAAGGAGAAGGAGGAGGAGGCAAAACTTCATAGACCAATTTGTTAAACTTTTGAAGTGTTGGTTGTGTGACAGGGGGTGGGATTGTTGTGGAGAAGAATTGGGCCCTTTCTGTTGACCAATTCCTGCTGCAGCCATTGCAGTTTTTGGTGTATCTCATTGATTTGCTGAGCATACTTCTCAGATGGAATGGTTTTGCTGGGATTCAGAAAGCTGATCAGATTGGCAGCAGACCACCAAACAGTGACCAGGACCTTTTTTGGTGCAAGTTTGGCTTTGGGAAGTGCTTTGGAGCTTCTTCTCTGTCCAACCACTAAGCCGGTTTTTGCCAGTTGTCACATAAAATCCACTTTTTGTCACATGATTGAGAAATGGTTCATTGTTGTTGGATATAACAAGATGACACTTCAAAATGACAATTTTTTTGATTTTTGATCAGCTCATGAGGCACCCACTTAGCAAGCTTTTTCATCTTTCTAATTTGCTTCACATGCTGAATGACCATGGAGTTGTCAACCTTCAGTTCTTTGGCCACTTCTCATGTAGTTGTAAGAGAATCAGTTTCAATGATGACTCTCAGTTGGTCATTGTCAACTTCTGATGGCCAGCCACTGCACTCCTCATCTTCAAGGCTCTTGTCTCCTTCGCAAAACTTCTTGAACCAGCACTGCAGTGTACATTCATTAGCAGTTCCTGGGCCAAATGCATTGTTGATGTTGCGAGTTGTCTCCGCTGCTTTATGACCCATTCTTGAACTCAAGAAAATCACTTGAAGTTACTTTTTGTCTAACATCATTTCCATAGTCTAAAATAAATATAAAATAAACAGCAAATAATAAGTCATTAGCCAAAAAAAGAAAATAAAGTGAGAAATGCACATTAAAATGATGTATAACATAACCACATTTATTTAAGAATGTATTCCAATATCAAACGGCAAATGTCAACAATGCTAAAACCACAATTACTTTTGAACCCACCTAAATAAGATTTGTAAAAGCAGAAAAGGGAGTAGGGAGAAAATCAGACTAGAAAATATGGTAGGAGTGGAATATGAACCTGATGTTATTATCAAGTCAAAGACTATTGTTCTTCAATAAGTGACGGAGTGATGAATATTATTCTTCATAAGTGATGAAGTTCTAGATGTGGAAGGCAAAGTTACTATCAATGGAAATGGAGAAAGGATTTATTCCCAAGATGTTTTGACCAGAGGTATTTCCAGGACCTACTTAAACTTTGGAGATACTCGAATATGTTTTGTCAGTTTTTCCACCGATGTCTGATGTTTAGGTTAAAAAAGAAATCATTTGAATAAGAAACTTGCCTGATGCATCAGACATGCAAGTTTCATTGTCAAACTGAGAATCAAAGTTTAGCCGGTATAGAGATTTAAAAGTATTTACAGGAAACTTCTAGGTCATCATCAGTACGAGAAAAAGAGGGTGTTAGAAGTAATTTAGTGGAGAATAGATGACTTAATCAATAGAGTAAATGAGATAATCATAATCATTATCCTCCTTTCATTTATTTTAATCATTACTTTATGGAATTAATGTTGCCAATTTTTCCTACCCCTAAGGCATATATTTAGTATTTTAATGGGCTTAATTTAGAAGGTAAATATATACAAATACAGTATATTCTGAAAAATTCTGGTTCAGAAGTAAGAATGTACATATGTGGTGAACATACTCATCTTAGTGAGGAGAAATGTAGAGGGTGAATGTAGCAGACCCTAAATAGGCCTCTCATTAATCAGAAAGTGAACCTTATCAGGAGTGGGGGAAAAAGAAGTATCAAAGGCTCCACTCAGCTTGGAAAAAAAAGGGACTCCTGCAGAGACAGTGCACATGCACTATCCTGAGACTTAGCTCTGAATTGGTCATTTGGTCTTCCTCAGGTGAACCAGCATAAGAGAAACTGCTGGCCTTTCATGCCAGAGAGAAGAGTCAGGACAGGCTATCATGCCACTTATACGATATATTCCTCTCTTCCTTCAAATTCAATGAGTAGCAATTTTCTGAACAAAACCCAAAATAAGTGGAGGGGAGAAAATGAGAGATTGGAGGTGGGGGAGGTAACAGAAAGAAACATCTGAGTTCTCATAAGTTTAATATATTCCAAAATACATGACTGCTTTTGCTGAATCCCACAGATTTGCTAACTTGTGTCCCCTTTGACATTGAGTTTGAAGAATCTTTTGATTTCCATCTTAATTTCCTCCTTGACCCAATACCTATTCAGCAGTAGATGCTTTAATTTCCATGAGTTTGTGCAGACTTGAGTGTTTCCGTTGGAATTGATTTCTAATTTTATATCACTGTGGTCTAAAAAGATACATGGTATAATTTCTATTTTTTTTTTAATTTGTTAAGCCATGTTTTGTGGCCTAAGATGTGATCAATCTTAGAGGATGTTCCATGAGCTGATAAGAAGAGCGCATATTCAGTGGTTTTGGGAATGTTCTGTGAAAGTCTGTTAGGCCCATTTGTTCTAGAGTTCCGTTTAGGTCCATTATTTCTTTGCTGATTTTCTGCTTGGTGGATCTATCCGATTCTGTGAGTGGGGTTTTGAAGTCCATGGCTATTATGATGCTACTGTTTATCATTTTTGTTTAGATTAAGCAGGGTTTGATTTATGATTCTGAGTGCTCCTGTGTTAGGTGCATAAATATTTAGGATCATTATGTCTTCGTCTTGTATTGTTACCTTCACCATTATATAATGACCATCTTTGTCTTTCTTTCTTGTTCATTGCAGTCTATATTATCTGATATGAAAATGGCTATGCCATTTTTATTTTGGTTCCCGTTTGTATGGAATGTTTTTGTAGGGATGTTTTCCATCCCTTTTCTTTGAATTTGAACGAGTCCTTATGGGTTAGATGTGTTCTCTGTAGACAGCAGATACGTGACTTATATATTTTTTTATCCATTCACCCAGCCTATGTCTCTTGAGTGAGGAGTTCAAGCCATTCACATTTATTGGAAGAATTGATAAGTGGGGTGGATTTCTGTTCATCCCGTTGAGCAGAACTTTATTGCTTTGTTTTACCTCTTGAGCCATTGTGGTATCCAGGATCTGACTTTCAGTTTCTGGATGATTTTACACTGGTGGGGGTCTATTGTGGGGGAATCTTTTCCACTAAGAACAGCAATAAGGCAAGGATGTCCCCTCTAACCTTTACTGTACATTCAATCTCAAGAACTTTTTCATCTTATAACTGCAAGTTTGTACTTCTTAACCATCATCTTCCCATGTCCCTCACCCCCACCCTTTGACTTCCTTCTTTTATGAGTTCAACTTTTTTTAGATTGCATATATGAGTGAGATCATATAGCATTTGTCTTTCTCTGTCAAGCTTATTTCACTTAGCTTTTGTCCTCAAGTTTTATTTATGTTGTGACAAATGGCAGGATTTCCTTCTTTTTAAAAAAACTGAATAATATTCTAT
Organism: Eulemur rufifrons; assembly: GCF_041146395.1. Taxonomy (NCBI): domain Eukaryota; kingdom Metazoa; phylum Chordata; class Mammalia; order Primates; family Lemuridae; genus Eulemur; species Eulemur rufifrons. Next base: position 77,813,663 of record NC_090999.1, on the reverse strand, counting down.
TGTCGTTTTCTTTATATATTCATTCATTGATGGACACTTAAGTTGTTTCCGTATCTTAGATATTGTGAATAATGCTGCTATGATCATAGGAGTGCATATCCCTTTGAGATAGTAATTTTATTTCCTTTAAAGATGCCATTAAAATTTATAATTTCTGCTCTGTGAAAGACACTGTCAATAGGGTGAGAAAACAAGCCACTGACTAGAAGAATATAATCCCCAAAAATACATTTGATAAAGAATTATTATCTAAAATATGCAAAGAGCTCTTAATACTATAAGAATTCTTATAGTACAATAACAATAAGAACTGAACAATAACTGAAAAACATGATTAAAAATGGGCAAAAGGCCCAAACAGATACCTCACCAATGAAGATATACCAATGGCAAACAAGCATAGAGAAACATGCTCAACATAATATGTCATTGATAATTGCAAATTAAAACAATAAAATACCACTAAGCGTATATTAGAATGGCCAAAATCCAAAACACTAATAACAACAAATGCTGGTGAGGATATAGAAAGCAGAGTCTCATTGATTGCTGGTAGAAGTAAAAAATGGTACAGCCACTTTAGAGGACAGTTTGGCAGTTTCTTACAAATTTAAACTACTCTTACCATACAATCCAGCCATCACACTCCTTGATATTTACCCAAGGATTTGAAAACTTGTATCCACACAAAATCTTTCACACAAATATTTATAGCAGCTTTATTTGTAATTGGCAAAATTTGGAAGCAGCCAAGATGTCCTTCGGTAGGTGAATGGATAATTATTAGATTTTAAGTGGTCTCACTACAAAGAAATGATAAGTATGTGAAGTAATATATATGTTAAGTAGCTTGATTTAGCCCCTTTACAAGCCAGTTCAAAACATGTTGTATACAATAATATATGCTATTTTTATTAGTCAATTTAAAAACTAAAATATTTTAAAAATTAAAAAATAAAATATATGGAAATACATAAGCACTAGAGTAGTTAAATCAATCTTGAGAAAAAATAAGAAATTTTGAGGACTCACAGGACCTATCAAGAGTTACCATGAAGCTTTATTAATCAAAGTAATGTTATTTTGGCATTAAAACAGATAAAGATCAATAAAAAAGAATCCAGAATCCAGATATATAGAGTTAACTAGTTTTTGAAAGAAGTGCCAATAAAATTCAATAGGAAATGGAAATCTTTCAGCACATTGTTCTGGAACAAATGGATAAATCTATGAAAAATTATTTAAAAATTAACCTTGATTTCTACTTCATAGCATATTTATCATTAATTTTATAAATAATATATACTATATATAAATAACATAATATAGGGTATATAATATATAATAATATATACATCAATTAATTTTGGATGCATCATAGACCTAAACATAAAAACTAAAACTGTAGAACTTTAAGAAAAAATAGAATATTTTCATAACTTTGGAGTAGTTAAAAAGCGGTAATAAAAAAGAATAAATAAATAAAGTTAGATTTCTTCAAATTAGAAAAATTCTGCATCAAAGGACACTTAAGCAAATGAAAAATTCTGGAGAAAGTATTCGCAAAATATGTATTTGAGAAAGGTCTTGTATCTAAATTATATAAACATCTCTTATAACTTAAATAAAACACACAACCCGATTTAAAAATGGGCAAAAGTCTTAAGCAGACACTTTACAAAGTTTGACATTGGAAAACCAATATATACTTGAAAAGGAACCCAATTATCAGTCACGAGGTATCATTTCACACCCACTAGCATGGCTAAAATTAAGAAAACAAACAAAAATTGACCAAACTAAATGTTAGTAAGGGTATGGAATCTGAGTAATTCTTCCTAGATATTTACTTAAATAAAAATGTATATGTTTTAAGAATATTTGTACAAAAATGTTTATAGCAAGTTTATTCCAATATCTGAAAATAATCCAAGTTGCCCTCAACTTAAGAATGAGTGAACTTATTGGTATATACTCATGTAATATAATATTCTTCAGCAAAAGAAGAAAATGAACTACGCGTACACACAATGTGGAAGAATGCCAAAATTGTATGTCAAGGGAAACAAGCAGGCACAAAAGAGCTCAAACAGTGATTCAATTTATACGATGCTTATGAAAAAGTAAAACTAACCTATGGTGATAGAATACAACAGGAGTTGACTCTAGAATTAAGGAATTTGACTAGAAGGGAGTGTGAGGGAATTGTCTGAGGTGAAGGAAATATTTTATACCTTGACTAGGGTGTTGTTTATGCAAGTGTTCATATTTGTTAAGATTCATTGAACTGTATAATTATGATCTCTTCATTTTACTGTGTGTAAATGTATACTGTCTAAATTAAAATACAATCATAGGACCTTACGCCCACTTCAAAGTTTTGATAGTTTAAATATAATACATAGCAAAGCCTCTTAAAGTTAGTCGAACGTCATCAGTACCAGAGAAATTTAAACAGCTTTCCCTAAGCATCCCTGGGCACACAGCTGTTTAAATAAGCTGTTTTACTAAGTAACACAGCTATCTTCCCCAGTGATGCTTTTCCAGTCACTTAACCACTTATTTCACTGCTTTTCACACTTTAGTTGCATCATGAGTGATTCCTAATGATTCATTTATTTTTCCTCTTATTTCCACCAGATTTTTCATGAAATATAGCTTACTTGAGATAATCATCATTATATGATCATTGTGATCTCAACTTGCTTTACTGTTTAATGTATGCAAATATTAAGAATATCTTTTCAAGTCAGGATATATGGATTTTTTTTTTTACCACATTTTCTCCTTACTTTTATTTTATTTTATTTATTTTTTTCATTTCAGGATATTATGGGGGTACAAATATTTTGGTTACATGTTATGACTTTGCCACACCCAAACCATGATTTGAGGCGTGCCCTTTCCCCCCTACAAGGCTCATCGCTTCCATTATATAGATTGATCTGATTGTTTTTATTGAATACAGAGTATGCCACAGTTTGAATATTTCAGAATTTATTTAAAACTCTCCTAATTGATGGCCATTTAATTGTTGTCATACTTTTTTTTTTGATAGTACAACTAGCCTGCAATAAACATCACATTTGGCTTTTTGAGTTTATACTTTTGTTTCTATAGCACAGATTTCACATTTGTTGCAATATTTTACATACTTAGCATATTCTCAACAGTACTTAAAACTCCACAAGGCTGCTATTTGTCTGTTAGTATACTGCTGGATTCCTAGAGCCTAGGGATCCAACCTACTTGGTGTATAGTAGGTTCTCATTAAGTGTTTGCTGAATGAACTAATAAATTACGTATTTATGTATTTTCTTATTACAAGGCTTACATAGTAGTTGATTAGTTGATAGTCTAGTCCATTTAATTTCAAACCTCTAGTAGGAAAATTCTTTGGGGAAAAACGTGCCAGGTGTATAAATAATTACTAAGAGGAAAATATCAAATAAAAGTAGCAAATTTATTTACACAACAAAAAGTGGGAAGATGAAATAACCATCATAGATTTAGGGGAGAAACCTTGTAAAAGTTATTAAACTGAAACAAAAGCTAAATTTAGACTGTGTTGTTAGGTGATTTAAGTGAATTCCAATCTCCTTAAGCCCAAGAGGTGTTTATTTCAGCTCAGCAGTTTTAAAAGGAAGTGCTGAATTCTCAAACAACAGGGAAGCTTGTGCAAACAAGGACATGTTTCTTTGTTATGGGTGGCTCAACCAGGAGTAACAAGGAAGAACATAACTCCTGAAATAGGGCAAAAGGGCATATCTAGGAGGTGTCTTTGATTCAAGGTACCTTCAGTAGCATATTCCTGTGAATGTGTTTGACTTTCCCTGAAACTTTAGAATCATGAGGGGTGTGTGCACACGCACATGTCTGCTCCTGTTATATCAATAACACTAGCAAAAGTAGCACAGGCACTCAATTAAAATTTTGTGAATTACATAATCAATAAGCTGGAAATGGAGGAGTAAGGGAAAACCCAAATGTTGGTATTGAAGTTCCTGAGAAGAGGTAAGGAATAGAGACTCTATGCTTCTCTCTACTTTGGAAATCTTAAACAACTAAAATTACTGAACCAGGACAACTAGCTTATTGGTAAAGATTTAAAATTCAGGATCAAAATCTACTGAATGCTAGCCAAAACTTGTATTAATACTTGCAAATTAAAGCCGTATGACTTAGGATTACAAGTTTGAACCATATGTTATATACCAATATATAGCTTTGTATTCAATATATTTTGAAACAATAAAGGGCAACAAGGGCTAATTCAATGAACTAAGAATCAGAGGGATAGATATTGATTTATTTTTCTGCTCTCTATCTTCATTAGGAAAAAAATTACTCTCTTCCCTTTAGCACTTGGTCATCTGCTTAGGTTATAAACCTGGCATCAGGCTCTTTAGACAGCTTTTTCCAATAACCTTGATTTGCTGGAATGTTGCTGCTCTCAGAGTTATTTTGTTCAATGTTTTCCTTCTGAATTTTGGAGGCCACTTTTTATTTAAAATCTTCTCTCCTCGAACATAACATTGGCTCTGTTTATACCAACACCAGTATATTAGTTTACTAGGCCTGCCATAGCACAGTACTCCACGGTTTTGGAAGGTAGAAGTCCAAGATCAAGGTGTCTGCAGGGTTGGTTTCTTCTGAGGTCTCTTGTCTTGGTTTGTAGATGGCCCTCTTCTCCCTGTGTCTTCCCACCATCTTCCCTCTATGTATGTCTGTATCCTAACATCCTCTTCTTATAAGAATATTAGTCATATTGGATTAGGACACACCTTAACGACTCTATTTTAATTTAATTATCTTTTTAAATATCACATCTCCAAATACAGCCACATTCTGAAGTACTGGTGGTTAGGACATCAACATATGAGTTTGGAAGGAGCACAATTCAGCCCATAACCACCAGTTCTTCATACCCTCACCAGCACTGATACAATACAGGTCTTTACTAGGGTCTCGGTGAAGCTTGGCTCACTATGCACCATGTTAATAGTCTTATTAATGCAAAAACATAAAAAATGGCCAAGTCTAACCTTAGAGTTGACATTTTCCTTATTCCTTTTGCTGTGGTTTGTGGTGATGAGGAACAAGGAGGGGAGGTGATGGTAGACTCAGAGCAAATTAGTGAGTATTGCAGCCCATACTTTTGTTCCTAACATTCAACCCCTCTTACCTTGAATATTGTGGTGCTTTTGGTAGTTTTTCAAGAGATGCCTGATACTTGGTTTGGAAAGAAGCCCAGACTTCATTTTTCCTTTAATAACATTTTACCATATAGGCAGATCTCTCACTTATTCCATCTTTGGATATTTTGCCCACCATATCCCTTTCTTAATGAACAGAAAAGCACAGATACTACTTGAGTAATTTTGTAGACCAGAGCAATTCTAAAGTCGGATTTTGATATAGACTTCAAAAGATACAGTATGCCTGCTTATCATCAAGGAGGAAAAGAAGCTTATGATATTTATAAACTTTGTTTAATTTTATCTCCTCTTCTTGTGACCATCAAAGGCACATGCAAAACATTCCTGTCTAAATGGAATTCCTTCTTGGCTACAGCTATTTTCTTTAATTAGTCATCAACCTTTGCCACAGTTATCCCTAAAGACAATGTTGATTCTTAACAGAAATGCAAATGCTATTCTTCTTTGTTACTAAGTAGATTATTCTGAAAGCAAAATTCTAGATCATTTATGTGCTATGGCACAGTGACCATAATGCCATAGAAACATTTTGAAGGGAAGATATTAACAGTGAATATCAATGCAGGGCAAAGTTTTGTAGAGGATGTTTGACTTAAATATACTTTAGAAGATTTGTGTAAGGATTTGAATAAATTGAGAAATGGGGGAAAGTACCAAAAAAAGTCTTTCATGATCATGGATTAGTTGATTTGTATTGTTAAGATGTGATTTCTCCCCAAATAACCTAAAAATGCAACATAATTCCAATAAAAAAATTCCAGAAGGTTTTTTTAAATGGAATTCATAGGATAATTTTTAATTCAGTATGAAAATTCAAAGGATCTAGAATATAAAAATATCTGAAAGAACAAGAACACAATCAAAGACTTACAATAACAGATGTCAAATCTTACTATAAATGGACAGCAATTAAGGCATATTGATGCGGGAATAGACATATAGATCAAAGGAAATAAAGGGCCCCAAAGCAGATCCACACATATACAGTGACCTGGTTTATGACAAAGATGCCACTGATACTCCAATTCAGTGGAGAAAAGACAGCGTTTTCAATAGCGGTGCTGGATCATTTGGGTAGCATACATAAAAAATTCAAACTGACTGCTACTTCACAGCATAAATAAAAATTAGTGATTAATCACAGGGCTTGGGAAGACAAAGATTTCTTAAACAAGACACAAAATACATTAACCATAAGGAGACAAAATTGATAAATCAGATTTCACTAATATTAACAAATTTTATTAATCAAAAGATACCACTAAGGGGTCAAAAAAGCAAACCACAAACTGTTAGAAGATATTCATCAGACATATTTCTGACAAAGGACTGGTATCTAGAATATATAAAGAACATTATAAAATCAATAAGTAAAAGACAAACAACTCTATTAAATATGGGAAAAGAACTAAATGAGTATTTCTAAAAGGTGAAGTCTAGGCCAGGAGCGGTGGCTCACGCCTGTAATCCTAGCACTCTGGGAGGCCGAGGCGGGCAGATCGTTTGAGCTTAGGAGTTCGAGACCAGCCTGAGCAAGAGCGAGACCCCGTCTCTACCAAAAAAAAAAAAAAAAAAAAAAAAGAAAGAAATTATCTGGACAACTAAAAATATATGTAGAAAAAATTAGCTGGGCATGGTAGCACATGCCTGTAGTCCCAGCTACTCGGGAGGCTGAGGCAGAAGGATTGCTTGAGCCCAGGAGTTTGAGGTTGTTGTGAGCTAGGCTGATGCCACAGCACTCTAGCCCGGGCAACAGAGTGAGAGTCTGTCTCTAAATAAATAAATAAATAAATAAATGGTGAAGTCTAAAAGGCTACAATGCATATGAAAAGATTTTTAAAATCATTAATCATCAAGGAAATGCTAATTAGAACTTGACTAAATTGTCACTGCAAACCCACTTGTAGTCATTCTGCTAAAATTTAAAACCCTGAAAATACCAAACCTCAGCAAGCATTGGGAACATCTGGAAGTCATACATTTCTGATGGAAAAAGAAAATGGCACAATTACTTTGGAAAACTGTTTGGTAGTACCTACAAAACATAAACACACACCCTATTACTCAACATAGGATTGGCTACATATTTGTGGAGCTCACTGCAAAATAAAAATGCAGGATCATCAGTTCAAAAGCAGAGGATAAGTGCCATTAAATATACTAAATATAAAACTTTTTTCTTTATTCCATTTTCTTTCTCTCTTGTCCTGTCATAGTATGTAGTTTAGTTTAATTTTGTTTTTTTTTTAACTTAATGTCTCACTTCCACAAGCATGAGGACACTAGTAGGGTAAGTGCAAACCCTAATAGGTGCCCCTGAGGGCCCTACCTCATGACTCAGCACATGTGCACAGTCCACTGAGGTCCCTCTCCTACTTAACTACAGGACAAATGCATGGTGTCCCAGCCAGAGCAAGGAAATTGAGCTGTATATCTGCCTTTCCCACAGCTATCACCCCAACCACAGTGACTTCCAAGGTTATTTCAATGTCTGTGCAGGTACCTGAACCATGGATAGGCAAAAGACTCATTCCCACAGTCACCTTCAGTCCTGTACTAGGAACATGCCACCATGCCATGTTTAGAGATGCCACATGACAAGCACAGCTGGCTCTGGTCCCAACTCTACTGGTTCCTTTGCAAAGGACACCAGAGGGGACAGAAGAACCAGTAGTTTCTGAGTGAGGCAGTGAGGAGGAGGTCAAGCCTGAAGTACTAACATGGAAGGCATAGAGAACAGCTGAGAGCCCATCCCAGGGAGACAGGAAAGTTATGAGAGGCAGGATAGCACATGAGCCAAGGCTCCAAGGCCCAGTCTATTGTCCCATTAGACTTTACTTACATGAATTCAAAGATCTAATTATTAAGAACTTCAAGATGACAATTGCAAAGCATTAAGCCCATTAAGCATTAAGAGCAAGGAGCTCTTCTGAGCTCAGGACTCTGTGATCAACTGGTAGCATGGTGAGGAAGACTGCCCTGTCCTAACAATTCCACTCCTAGGTATGTATCCAGGAGAAAGTGTGCACATGTCAACGAAAATACATAAGAGTGTTCATAGCAGCATGCCTGTGATAGCCAAAATATGAACACAATCCAAATGCAAAAAATGAATGGATAAATAACTTATGATATAATCATATACAGTAATGAAATAGTAGGAAGCAATAAAAATGAATAAACTAGTGATACACAGGTAACATGGGTGAGTCTCAGAGACATAAGGATGAGCCAGATGCAATGATTCTATTTATATGGAATTTAAGAATAGACAAAACTAATTAATCATCTTAAAATAGATTTCCCTCTGAATGAAGATATTGACAGGAAAGAGAACAAGGGGTCTTTCTACGATGTCAGCAAAACTATATTTTATCTGGTGGTTATATGGATGCACACATATGTAAAATTCCATTGTGCTATAAACTTAAGATTTGTACACTTCATTAATGATATGGTTGGAATAGACGGAAGAGGAGGAAGAGGAAGAGAAGGAACGGGACAGGGAAGAAAAAAAATCTTGGAATATGCTTACAATACTTTCAGAATAAAAAATTCTCTGACTAAATTTCAAAAATACTTTAAAAATGGAGGGAGTTTTGAAGACATTACAACAATAAATAAAATATTGTGTGCAGTTTCTTAGGAAGAAGCAGCATAGCATCAGAATTCCAAACACATATGTGATAACCCTAAAATAAAACATACAATTACAGAAAACCCAAGCATGAAAATGTTAAAACCACTGAATAGGAAGAATAATTAGGTAAGGATATTTGGAAACCTTTTCTTCTATGAAGGAGAAAATGTTACATTAAGGCAAAAATATGGAAATTATATTTTGTAACATAGGAAAGGTATTTGTTACTTTCATCCATCTATTCAAGAAACATTAACTAAATGAGGCTGTCTGCTTGATGCTATGCAAGGATTCAAGAGTGGATAAAATATGATTTCTTTCTCAAGAATTTCCAAGTTTTATAGCAGAAATGGAAATTTATAAATGTATATTACCATATATTGTCAAGAATGTAAAAATAAAATTGTGCCTAAGCTGCAGAAGAAGAGTAGGGTGATGATCTCTGTCTCTCAGGAGCAAGCCAGACTGACCTGAGCATAACTCCTTGTAGTGTAATGAGAGTTCAGGAGCATGTGCACTCTGCTAGTTCCCTGCTCATGAACTTTCTCTATGGTATTTATAGTTCACTGAAGTTTATCATGCCACTAAAAACTAAAAATAAGGCTAGGAAATGCTAACAACAAAGTATAGAAAATGTCACAGATTTAAAAACAAAACAAAACAAAACTGAAAAAAACTCTTCCCTAAATGTTCTTTTCACTAAAGCAAAAAGAAAGGATTTTTCAGTGGATGTTTCCTTTCTATGAATTTCCCTATTGATCTCTACTTAATTCATGAATTCATAATGACAGATAATTAGAAGCATTTGAGTCTTCCTTTTGTAGGTTCTAGTTTGGCATGTAAAGAACTTAGAAGTCATCACTCCTGTCCTCACAACAAGAAAAAAACTGAACAAACTGAAAATCAAGAACTTTTTTTTTTTAGGTTTTTTAAAGAATTTAGATCACAGAACAAACTGCTGTATTGAATACAGGAGAGACAGGTAGATACAAAGACTCCCAGCTTACCCTACTGTGAGCAGGAGCACAGGAGCGCAGGAGCAAAAGTTTGCAGTTGGAGACATCAGTAGGAACACTTAAATTTTAATTGGTAAATTTCTAGGGACTTAGTGTAGGCCAGCTTGAGAATTAAAAATTCTGGGGGAGGTATTTTTAGGGAGGACTCTAAACTCTGATAAGTTTTACCTACAGGACCCCCGCCAGGTTCTTGCTGTGAAGACTGGAGAAAAATATCCTTATACTTCTATCAGGGAAAGGGGAAAAGTAACCATTTATTAATAAAATAACTGTGATTAATATGCTAAAGGATCTAATGGAAAAAGTGGACAAGTTGTAAGAAAAGATAGGTAGTGTAAGCAGGGAGATAAAAAAAACTCTAAGAAAGAATCAAAAGAAAATTCTAGAAGTAAAAGCCACTATAACAGAAATGAAGGATATTTTTGATGGTCTCAACAGTACACTACACATGGCTGAGGAAAGAATAAGTGAACTTGAAAATATGTAAGTATAAATGAAAAGCTAAGAGAACAAAGAGTGAAAAATATCCCAGAAGTGTGGCACAGTTACAAAATATGTGACATATACATGATGGGAATATCAGAAAGGAAGGAAGGAAGGAAGGAAGGAAGGAAGGAAGGAAGGAAGGAAGGAAGGGGTAGAAAGGATGCGAGGGAGAGAGAGAAGGAGCAGGGGAAATATTTAAAGTAATATTGACTGAAAATTTTTTTAAATTAATAATATATCAAACCACAAGTACAGAAAGCTCAGAGCACACCATGCATATGTATAAAATAAGAATTATATCACACTTCTCTTCAGAAGCAATGAAAACAATAAAACAGTGAAGTGAAATATTTGAAGTATTGCAAGGAAAAACTACCAGCCTTGAATTCTCTATTCAGTGACATAATTCTTCAAAAGTGAAGGGGAAATAAATACTTTCTCAGACAAACGAAAATTGAGGGAATTTGTTACCAGTAGACTTGTTTTGTAAGAAATGTTAAAAGGAGATCTTTAGAGAGCACAAAAATAATATAGGTCAGGAACATAGATCTCGAAAGAATGGGCATTAAACAAGGAATAAAGGTAAAATAAAATCATTTATTTTTTTATTCTTAATTTATTTAATAGATAATTACTTGTTAAAAGTAATAATAAAGACAATGTATTAGGTGATTATGGCTCACAGATAAGTGAAATGAAAGATATAATGTTATAAGAGATTGGAAGAAAGAATTAGGAATACTATGTTATAACATACCTGCACTATTCATGAAACAGTATAGTGTTATTTGAAAGTGGACTTAGATTAATTGTAAATGTATATCACAAACTATAGGGCAACCACTAAAAATGTTTTGAAAATATAATCAATATGGAGAGAGAGAGAGACAGAGAGAGAGAATTGAATCACATAGAATGTTAAAGCCAGAGAAGGCAGGAAAAGAGTGGAAGGCAGTAAAATAAACAGAAAACAACTGCAATAAATAGAAAACAGTTACAAACAGGGCAGATATTAATCCAACCATAGCAATAATCACTAATTATAAATTGTTAAAAGAAGAACTTTAGACAAATTATATTTAACAGACTTTGAGCAAAGAACAATTCATGAATCAGGTAGCCCCCAAACCAGAATAGGTTTAGAGCAACTCCAGCACTGCCTTGTGATAGGAGAGGATTTATGGACTGAATAAGGAAATTGAGGTATGGAAAACAGAGGTGAGGTAACACTAACAGCTGGATTGGTTATAGCATGGCATTTGCCTTACTTGAACACGGTTTGAACAGTTGGCTGATTGGCTGAAACTTGGTGATTGGTACAAGAGTAACTTATGGTCTCTTTACATATCCAGTTGGGTTACATGTCACTATGTATGGAGAAACTTTTAGGCTGAATTTAAAATATGTAAGGAGGCATCTTTAGGCTAAATTTAATTTGAAAGAATGGCCTAAATAAACCAATTAAAAGACAGATACTGTCAAATTAAATAAAAGCAAGCACAAGAGCCAACTATTATGTTGTCTACAAGAAACCCATTTTAAATATAAAGACACAGATAGATTAAAAGTAAAGTTATAGAGAAAGATACACCATGCTAACAGCAATCAAAAGAAAGTTGGAGTAGCTATATTAATTTCAGACAAAGAAGACTTCAGAACAAGGAAAATTGTCAGAGATCAAGAACATTACATAATGATACAGGAGGCGGTTTTCCAAGAAGACATAACAGTCCTTAATGTGCATGTGCCTAACAGCAGGGCATCACAGCATGTGAGGCAAAAACTGATCTAACAGCAAGGAGAAATGGACGAATCTACTAGTATAGCTGGAGAATTCAACACTTCTTTATCAGTAACTGATAGATCTATTAGGCAGAAAATTAGTAAGGACATAGTTGAACTGAACAGCACCATCAATCAACTGGATGCAATTGACATTTTATAGACTACTTCATGTAATAATGGCAGAATACACATTTTTCTCAAACTCACATGGAACATTCACTGAGATAGGCTATATTTGGGGCCATAAAAGAGACCTTAACAAATTGTAAAAAATAGGGCTAATACAAAAAAAAAAAAAAGAGAGAGAGAGAGAGAGAGAAGCATTTACTAAACATATAAAAAGGCTTTGCTTGGAATTAAAAATAATCTGGGAATGATCTTTGCACTTAAAAATATTAAAAGTTTAGTAGAGGAGGAAGGAAAATTTATTCACTACCCATTCATATGACAAATATTTATTTAATATCTACTATGTGTTAGGCATTCCTTTATGTGCTGCTACTGTAATGGTGAACAAGAAAGAATTGGTATTTTTCTCACGGAACTGTATGCTATTAATGGTAGGAAATAAGGTCAAGGAAACAAGCAATAGTGTGATAAATTCTATGATAGGATGATAGCGACATGAAAGAGAGACATTTAACTCAAATTTAGGATTTGGAGAAGTCTTCCTGAAAGCAACGATATTCAATTTAATATCAGAAGCATAAATAAGAATTTATTCAGGTAAAGGAAAGAAGAGATACCCAAGAAGAATCATGGCAAAGGCAGGCTAAGTGGCATGTGGTACATCCAGTGATTGAAAGATGCTTTATATACAGTTGGAACGTAGAATTGAAAGTTGATCAGAAGTAAAAATGGAAGTAAGCTTGGATTGAATCATGAAAAGCTCTGTAAACTCTGATAAGATTAAACTTTTTCCTAAGGAAAATGGGAAGCCATTGAGTAATCTGAAGTGGGAAAGAGAAATGACCATATTTCTGTTCTAGGAAAGTCATACTGGCTGATGTGAAGGATGTATTGGAAAAAATGTAAGATCAGAAAAAGGGAGGACATCAGTTTTTATACTTTGGCAAAGATCTAATCTAAAGAGAGATGGTGATAGTCTAAATAAGGGGGTTAGCAAAGATAGAAAGAAGTGGACAGATTAGGGATAAAAGTCCCTGAATACGCAGTCATGAGCCCACATAATTACACTTTGGTCAATGACAGACCGCATTTACAACAGTGGTCCCATAAGATTATAATACCATATTTTTACTGTGCCTTTTCTATATTTAGATACACAAATATTTACCATTACATTACAATTGCCTACAGTATTCAGTACACTAACTAACATGCTGTGCACATTTGTAGCTGTGGAGTAATGGCCTAGGTGTGTAGCAGGATATAGCACGTAGGTTTGTGTAAGTGCACTTTATGATGTTTACACAATGGTGAAATTGCCTAATGATATATTTCTCAGAATGTATCCCAATTGTTAAGGGACAAATGACTATGTGACTTAGTGAAGATAATTTCTTGGTCTCTAATTTGAGTAAGTGGCAACTCATATATAACACCTTCGGCTTTTGAGCTCTCTTTATTCCACCGTCACTCCATTATTGCAACTCACAATCTTCACCCAACCACAAGCAAGCTTTGTCTTCTGTAAGGACTTTATTATGTGTCTCATTTACCACTCCTTTCTCTGTCATCACCCCGTGTAACTTCAGCATGCACATCAATGATCTTTCAAATATCCTCTTTTCACAGATGCTCTTGATGTCTTCAAACCATGACTTTTATCTTCAGTTTTCAGCTACTAACAAGCATGACCACAATTTGGACCATCATCACATGAAGCAGGTCTACAAAAATATGCTGAAATTTAATTCTTAAATACATTTACCTATCCTTCCACTATTTTCCATCTACTTATTCCTGTTAAACTTGATCTTGGCCCTACTACATGGACTGCTCTCTAATCTCCTAGTCCATTATCTCTCTCCTAGATTTGTTAGCCTTCTTACCAAGATGGGACCCATGATCAACAATTTCAACTTTCCCTCCAATAGTGCCCTAGAATCCCTTATTAATCTATTACCCATCTATAGTGACCACATTGCTATTGCCAACTAATTAATGCCAGCACTTTATTTTCTTTTCTCCCTGTCCTGGAGTACCAGTGACCCTAGAGATACTGTACAATTTTATTCAATCATCTCCTCTTCAAGACTGAATACATTCATATTTAGCCAGGACCTCAAAATTGTTCAATAGTTTTTTTATTTATGCAAAACTGATTCTATGTGGATTTACCTCCATCATGGCTATTATAATAACCTTGTTTCACCTTTACATATACGTTATTTCAGTTTTATAAAGCCTCAAGTTTCATTTTCTTTTCCCTAGTGACCTCCATTGCATTTTAAACATTTAGTTTCATGGCTATACCCTAGACCTTATTCTCATTGAGAACTGCTGCACTTCTGAAATCATGAATTCATACATTCTCCTTTTTAGCTGAAAACCCCTATTCCTTTAGTTCTTTCACTTTATTATTTTTCTATAGGTCGTATATTGAGTGATTATGTAGCATAGTTGTTAATGGCATAGGCTCTGGAGCCAGATTTCCCAAGTTCAAATCCCATATCTACCACTTGATATACGTAGCGTTGTGCAAGTTACTATTTAATATTTTGGGCCCTCAATTCCCTCATCTGTATATAAGTTGGAAATAATAACATCTAACAGAGAATTGGAGATCTCTGGCAGGTGGAGAAATAGCATTTATTGGATGCATATTATGTGTCAGGTACTATTTTGCATTCTTTACAAGTATGAATTCATTTAATTTTCAAATAATGATGTGAGTTAGATGCTTTGCACTAACTTTTTCACAATCTACAAGCTCCCACATCTATGTTTCCCTCATTTCCTTTTCAATATTGTTTCCATAGTATTTAAATTTCTTTCTAATGATCTTAACTACCTTGTGTAATATTTTTATGTTGCGCCAACCTGGCAATATCACAGTTCTGGATCAAGCCAAGAATCTACTTTGTCCAATCCTACGTATAAGTGACTGTATTTTGGAGGAGAATAGCTACGTGACCATACATATAAATTCATGTGACATATTCAGACTTCACCTAAGCCCTGGGCCAATGACTTCTCCTATTAACTTATAAAATAGAAACATAACAATTCCTGATATGTAGTCTGCTAAAATATTTTCATCCTCACTTAAAAATTTAAAATGGAAGAGAATTCTCTAATCTTGCTTAAATTTAATTCCTTTACATGTCCTTTAAATGTTATCCCTTCCATCTATTCAGGGACCAACTTTTACTCCTATAATTCACCATTTTGCTCTACAGGAACTTTTTAACTAGGATTTAAATTGATCCTGTGTCTCCCGTCATAAAAATATAAAACAGAAAACTTCTCCAGATTTCATGTCTTCCTTTAGCTACCAGCCTCTCTCTCTCCATCTGTTTATTCCTTCAGAAACAATCCTCTTGCAATTCTTGTGTCTGCATATTCTTTCTCCCTCTAGTTCATTTAAAACCTATCACAATCTGGCTTCAACCCCCACAACTCCACCAAAACTGCTTTTTCCATGATGAGAAAGAGCAACTTGATATTAAATCCAAGTGACACTTTTCAATATTGACCTTTCCTCCATTTGATACTATTAACTGTTTTTTCTTTTTTCTTTCTTTCTTTTCTTTTTTTTTTTTTTTTTTGAGTCAGGTCTCACTCTGTCACCCTGGCTAGAGTGCAGTGGCATCATCATAGCTCCCTGCAACCTCAAACTCCCGGCATCAATCTTTCTACCTCAGGTTCTCAAGTAGCTGGGTCTACAGGTGCATGCCACCACACCCAGCTAACTTTTCTATTTTTTTATAGAGATGGGGTCTCGCTCTTGCTCAGGCCGATCTTGAACTCTTGGCCTCAAGTGTTCCTCCCACCTCAGCCTCCCAAAGTGCTAGGATTACAAGTGCAAGGCACCGTGCCGGGCCTACATTCTCTCATAAAAGTCTTTCTTTTCTTGCCTCTCAACATACTTCTGGTTTCCAGCTATGACTCTGGGTTCTGTTATCCAGTCTTTTTTGTGAAGTTTTATTATTCTTCTGACTTTCTGTAGGATGTTGGTGTACTTATGTATTCTGTCCTAGGCCCTCTTCTCTGCTTTCTCTACCCACCTGTATCCTGTAATCTCTTCCACTCCTATGGCTTCAGTTCCATTATATATAGCATTTTCTTGAATAATATCATTTTGTTTAACATTATTTTGTTATAACGTCAAAATCAATTCCTGGCCAAGGCAACTGTCTTTGTGGAGTTTGCATGTTCTTCCCATATCTGCATGACTTTTTCCCAGGTACTCTGGTTTCCTTATATCCCAAAGATGTGTACATTAGGTGAATTGATGTGTCTAAATGGTCACAGTTGGAATGAATGTAGGTGTGTGTGTGTTCTGCGATGGAATGGCCTCTTGTCCAGGGTTGGCTTCTGTCTTGTGCTCTGAGCTGCCAGGGTAGGCTCCAGCCCCCAGGGAACTGTAACTGGAATAACTGGGTAAATAATTCTCTTAAGTTGTTTTTTATCTTCATCTTTCTTAAATGTATGTATAGCTCACATTTACTTCAATGTTCAATATTAGAAGTAGTTTTCACTCTTCAATGACTATAACGACATTGTGTCTTCAACACTATTTTGGTTAAGGGTGGGATTTAGAGCAGTTACCTAAATTCTTCCCCAAGATACCCATATATTCAACCAGGAAGAATATTTTTCATCACTATAAAGAATATCCCCAAATAATCTCAGTTATAATCCTGGCACTGTCTTCAACTACTGCAAGATTTGGGGGAAGCCATGAAATTGGTGACTCTAAATCCAGAGCTAATATTTTCTCCTAATCGTATGACAGCCTTTGATACTTTCCATCATTATCTCTTTGTTGAAGCATTCTATTCTTTTGCATATGTAATATCAAACTTCTGATTTTCCTTCAAACTCCTTGGCACTCCTCTTAAATATCAGTTTTTCAGAATCTTACCCCAGTCCCATTTTTCTTCTTATTCTATGCATGCTCTCTAAATGTGCTTCTCTACTTCCATGGCTTTACAAATGAACATCTTTTGGGTAGTCTCTGATACTCTAATGATTCCCTTTCTTTGGTAAAAGCCCCCACATTTGAAGTGATCCACAGTTTTTCAGTCTTATTTGTATGACACGAATCTGCTTCTTCAGTCATAATGGTCACTCATAAAGGCCAATAACTATCTCCTCTAGGGAAGCAAATTGAGAGCAAAGAGTTTTAAACTTAACCTTTTTTTGGTGGCACCTGTATCACACGCTGAGATAACAAGAGCCACTAATTTCTACTATGCAACTAGGAGAGTAAAAGAAACTATTCTGGGCCGGGCGCGGTGGCTCACGCCTGTAATCCTAGCACTCTGGGAGGCCGAGGCGGGTGGATTGCTCAAGGTCAGGAGTTCGAGACCAGCCTGAGCGAGACCCCGTCTCTACTAAAAAATAGAAAGACATTATATGGACAACTAAAAATCTATATAGAAAAAATTAGCCGGGCATAGTGGCGCATGCCTGTAGTCCCAGCTACTCGGGAGGCTGAGGCAGTAGGATCGCTTAAGCCGAGGAGTCTGAGGTTGCTGTGAGCTAAGCTGACGCCACGGCACTCACTCTAGCCTGGGCAACAAAGTGAGACTCTGTCTCAAAAAAAAAAAAAAAAAAAAAAAAAAAAAAAAAAAAAAAAAAGAAACTATTCTGTGTATGTAAAGAAGAATTAATAAGGTATACAAACAAATTAAAAACCAGAGAGAGAATATTGCTTGGTTCTGATTAATTCTATTTCCTGACCCTAGAACTTTCTAAAAAAGAGGGCTATGATCAGGAAAAAAGTTGTGAAGCAAAATGTACCACTAAATATCAGATAACATAATGCCAAATATATTAATATAATTTTTCATAAAATATAGAGCTTTGCATCTTGGAACAAAGGAAATAGCCAAGACTCAGGGACAGAGCAGAATACTCACTGACCCATTATCTGATCAAAGCGGAAGGAGAGGGCAAGTAGAATGCTCAGGAAGCCCCATCAGGCATATAGATAGGGCTTACAGAGAACTATGGTTCCAAGAAGAAGCCATGGTACTGCGACATTTATTTCTCTTCCATGGTAGTCCTTGAAAATAGTTTTCCAGAAGCAATAAGCTACTTATTTCCAGCATCTTCTGGTCAGAAGAAGAGGCACCACCTGAGAAGACCAGCACCATCCCTGCAGTCCGCAGGTTCTATTTCACCTCCAAATGCCTGTAAATGATATTATATGTCATCTTCAAGGTCAAATTTCTGAGTAAATGAATTATAAAAGCTCATATAACCCCACTGACATGTTTAAAGAGCAGTTCCCAGAGAAGCAGGGCATTATGGAGCAGTGTTTAATGGACAACACTGGAAATGCCATGATGTCCTTATTTCTACTCAGTGGAGGACTCATTTTTTTAATACAATTTCCAATCAAGAAAGAATCTCTTGCTGCTAAAAGGAGGTTTAGATGCTTGTTTTATTGTCCCAGAATGAAGCACAAGTGGTTTTGAGTTGCTTGTGGGGACCCAAACAGAGACCACTCGGATTACAGAGTGGAGCCTTTGCAAATGTCCTTGCAGAGCTAAGTAGGCAACCAGAATTTTCAGAAGATTGATTTAAAGAAGGGTTTGCTTGTAAATCAATTGATAAAGACTATATTTAAA
Source organism: Eulemur rufifrons (assembly GCF_041146395.1). NCBI lineage: Eukaryota > Metazoa > Chordata > Mammalia > Primates > Lemuridae > Eulemur > Eulemur rufifrons. Next base: position 77,794,750 of record NC_090999.1, on the reverse strand, counting down.
GTTATACTTAACAATAACTTTAGCAGAGATTGAGAAAAATCTGTAACTAGTTTTTTTTTTTTTTTTTTTTTTTTTAAAGCAGCTTAGTATTACTACAAGGAATCAAGTAATTGCAGCTATGAGTAAAGTGTGACAGGTGATCCCAAAGGGTATTTGCAGAATCCAATGGGATGGGGGGATTGAACAAGGAAGAGGCTGGTCAGAATCTCATGCATTTTTATGCTTTCATCAGAGTATTACAAAAAGTGGATCAATTATATTTGACAACTATTTATTTTCCATTTCCATAAAGTCTGAGGTAATTTCTCTTAAGTACCTGAAGTGAATTGCTATCCCTGACCATTGTGGTCAAGATTTGAATGTACATAAAGGTCAGAACTAGATGAGCCAAATACTTACAAAATTCCACCTTATCTAAGTGTTCTTCTGACTGGCTAAACTACATGCCTCAACATGACTTCAGAATATTCCTGAAATACACAAAGCACACATATCTTCACTTGCCGGAAAAAATTCTAAATTCCTTAAATAGAAATACAAATTTCTATGTCATGCTCAAATAAAAAAAGACATGTATCCTGCCTGAACGAACACGTTAACTCATGCTTTCACACGAATATATAGTCAAACGACATCATGTGTACATGGCTCATATTACTATCATTTCCTGTTTGAACTTGAGATGAAGGGAATTTTAAGAAAGAGGACTCTGGGTAATTATAAAATGATAGTCGAAGTGTCATGTCATGAGATGCTGGAGACATTAAGGAAAACACATCTAAATTTTATTAGTTCATTTCTATCTTTTAATAACAAGATGGGACATAGGAGGTAGAAAGGCACTATGGTCTTAAAGTGAGAAGAACAATGCCACCAATATGGAGCAAATAGGAGAGGCTGGTTGCAGTGCGAAAGGACTGGCGACAGCTGGGAAATTTAGGACGTTAAATGCGGCAGTCTGAACACACTTGTTTATCTCTGCTCCCTCCTGAAAACCACTGAAAGAAATAAAAAGATATAACCCTGTAAGGACAAAGAAAACAAGACACCGCAGAAAAAGTGATGTCAAAAGTTTCAGAAGAAGAAAAATGATTAGGGAGTTGGAATTGACTTAGTCGAGGCAGACAACGACAAACTTAAATCGCTAGAAGGGAATGAAGGAAGCCAACAAGAAGTAAACCCACTCTCACTGCTGGATGCCCTAATTAAGAAGATGGATTTTACCACCGAAAAAAAGTATGTGAGGTGATGGATGTATTAATATTAAACAGCTTGATCACTCTACAATGTAAACATATGTTAAAACATCACATTGTAGCCCATAAACATACACAATTATTACTTATCAATTTAAAAAATTTAATTTAAAATAAAAGGAGATGGAGGCAGGACCAAGTGAATCTGATATATCATTTTAGATGATAAGATTATGGGTGATTTTTTCAAACTTTCTACAATGATTTTTTTTTTCCCTTAAGGGAAAAAGATATTTCTCAAAAAAAGATTTCTAATGTGAGAAAGTTCTAGATGACAGCAAAATTCAGAGTATAGTATTTGGAGTGAGCTGTGGATTAGAGACAAAGTCACTTGAACTTGAATACATCAGGGAATTTTGAGCCCAGGCTACAACACATTATTAACACGGATATTGAAATTGATCGAGATGATGGTGGAACTTCAAGCTTGTGAGAAAGTAAACCTGGGAGACGGAGGGTGGGAAAGAGTTTGAGATTTGAGGAAGCACTGTGGGCTGTGGAAAGCACAAACCTGTCAGAGATCACTTGCATCATTTCTGAGGCTCTCTGAATTTCAGACGATTATAAAAATGACTATTTAACAAAAGAACCAACTGACATTCCTAAACCATGTGGAGACTTAGCCTGTAAACCTATGCCTCCTTGGTATTTTCTGCAATTCCTAAGCAGGACTCCCACTCAGACTCCAATCAAGCACCTACCAAATTTCTGAGCATTCACATGAACAAAGAGCCTGAAATACAGTGTAAAATTCTCCATATGCACCTCACGCTCATTCCCGCACTTGCCTTTCCAGAGAAGGTATTCTGATATCATGATTTCATTCCTGTGTTTCATCAGAGTGGCTTCTCCTCATCGGGAAAAGTGAAAGTAACCGGGAAGGTGAAACAATTTCCCTTGACTTAAAGTCAGTTGCTAGGTATGCCAAGTGAATCATGCATATTTGCACAAGGAGCTGCAAGACTTTCAATTAAAAAGAAACATGTTTTCACTTGATAAAGCATTCTGGATATTTCATCAGCTCTCAACAATTCAAGAAGAAACACTCACCTCCTAAACCTAAGTTTTAAAAAATGTATGACTTGGCCCCACCTTAATTTACCCACTTAATCTTTTCATGTTCTCACTCTTTTCGCAGGCACTTAACTTCTATTTTCACCAGGGGCACCTCCTTGTTGGACTATCTTGCCTTGCTCTTCTTTTCACCTAGGGACTAATCAGATCAGCCATCTCCTATGTGTGTACCTGATATTTTAATCTAGTTTACTTAACAAGAATATATTGAAATATATGGGAAACAGTGCGAGGACTATCAGAATTTTAATAATTTGATAAAAATAAGGTGATAGAGAAGCAAAAAAAAAAAAATTTAGAAATAAAAATGAGGCCGGGTGCAGTGGCTCACGCCTATAATCCTAGCACTCTGGGAGGCCAAGGTGGACACAATGTCTGAATTCAGGAGTTCGAGACCAGCCTGAGCAAGGGCGAGACCCTGTCTCTATTAAAAAAATAGAAAGAAATTAGGTGGACAACTAAAAATATATAGAAAAAATTAGCCAGGCATGGTGGCGTATGCTTGTAGTCCCAGCTACTCGGGAGGCTGAGGCAGGAGGATCGCTTGAGCCCAGGAGTTTGAGGTTGCTGTGAGCTAGGCTGACGCCACGGCACTCTAGCCCAGGCAACAGAGTGAGAGTCTGTCTCAAGAAAAAAAAAAAAAGAAAATGAATGTCACCCTGCTCATTTTATTAGGGATTAATCACAACACTTGCTTTCTCTGAAAGCTAGTAAATAAATTAGATATGAAAACAAATGACACTAATTTCACGCACCTTTGCAAATCCATATAAATTTCCTCATCTTGATCTGTTTTCATTCCTACATCTATATCTACATTGACCTCAGAATGTATCTTTACTGTGTGAGATGTATGTGTGTTAGGATGGCTCTAATTGAATTAGGAGATAAATCATTTTGGATTTCAGTTTTAAAAGTGATTATCTAATGCAAATCTTCTGTATTTCCATTTTGTTATCTATAAATAAGCAAGTTAATTATTGTCATGTTATATTTCCTCATCTATTGAACAAAGTCACATGTTAATATTTTGAACTTACTTCCACATAGATTGTTTTGCCTTAATCTTTCCCCAAGTTAGTAATGATGACTTATGTAATTTTTTTGGTATCCATTCGACCTATTGACCCTGGGTATGAGGAGAACCCCAGCCAAATCATTAGGATCAAGATTCAAGTTTCAGCCAGTAATATTGGTAATGCTGAGTGGTGTTTTTCTAAAATGTATGCAAAGCTTTTTAAAAAGATGCTATTGTAATCTTTGTACAACTATGTAAAATTACAAAAATTGTTGAATTCATTTTTTAAAAATAAGTATTTAAACTAACTGAGGCAGATCCACAGCTTAAGTCCTATGGGGCCACTAGCATCATGCTATTCACAAAATAGCTGAAGATTCCATGAGCTTAATGTCACTTAGGATCACTTGAAAACTAGAATTGGGAGCTTTTCATGGGAATTTCCTTTTATTTATTTATTTATTTTTGGGTTGACTAAGTGAGTTAGGAATGTGGAAGTATGTTCGCCACAAATATTCAAAGCTTTTCCAACATTACGTATACATATATAGTCTCACTTGTTAGATCTACACTTGTTTCTGGGACTAGTCATTTCTTGTAGTCACCAGACATTACAGCATTTTTATTTTTATTTTTTTATTTTGCTGGTATGCATGATATACTGTAGTAGCTTAAAATATTTCATAAGGGCTTGGTATAGATAAGGGGGTCCCATCTGTAACAGACAATTCTTGTAGAAGATCAAGAAGAAAATGTCCTCTTAAACCTTCCTTCAGGTTGCTTTTTTGTTATTTCCAGTTTTAACAAAATCAGAAATTGAATGCAAATTCAGTATTATTGCCAATATTAGATTCATCCACGTGTTTATACTCTACTTCCTTATGCTTTAAGCACTCTGTGAGCTCATCACATTCCTCACTACAGAAAATGTGATTGTGTTCTTTATAGGGGAGATGTTCTTTATAGGGCTATTTAAATTGTTATTTTGAAGTAATTATAGGCTCACCAGAAGTTGCAAAATAGTATAAAGAATCTTGTGCACCCTTCATCCAATTTCCCCTGACAATGACCTCTTATATATTAATAGAAGTAGCACAATATCAAAACTAGGTATTTGACATTGGTACATTACTGTTAACTAGACTACGTACCTTAGTCAGTTTAAGCCTGCAATTGTTGTGCGCATTTGTGTACATGCAATTTAGTTACGTAAATAGTCTGCCTTTAAGGTGAGCAATTAATTTCCTACCCTTTTATTTATTTATTTTTTCAGAATATTACTGGGGTACAAATGTTTTGGTTGCATGGATTTGCTTTTTTGTACTGCTCGAGTCAAAGTTATTAAGTGTGCCCATCACCCAGATAGTGTACATCGTACCCATTAGGTATGAATTCTCATCCCCACCTGCCACCTTCCACCTGCATGATTTCCGTTGAGTTTTACTTCCATCTGTGCACATGAGTGTTGATGGGTTAGTTCCAATTTAATAGTGGGTACATATGGTATTTGTTTTTCCATTCTTGTGATATTTCACTTAGGAGAATGGTCTCCAGTTCCATCCAGATTGTTGCAAAAGGTAATAATTTATTTTTTATAGCTGAGCAGTACTTCATGGTATACATATACCATTTTTTATTAATCCACTAATGAGTTGATGGGCACTTGGGTTGATTCCACATCTTTGTGATTGTGAATTGTGCTATAATAAACATTCTAGTGCAAGTGTCTTTTTGATAAAATGACTTTTTTTCCTATGGGTAAATACCCAGTAGTGGGATTGCTGGATCAAATGGTAGATCTACTTTTAGTTTTTTGAGGAATATCCGTACTATTTTCTATAGAGGTTGTACTAGTTTGCAGTCCCACCAGTAGTGTGTAAGTGTTCCTTTCTCTCCACATCCACTCCAGCATCTACTGTTTTGGGACTTTTTGATAAAAGCCATTCTCACTGGAGTTAGGTGTTACCTCATTGTGGTTTTGATTTGAATTTCTCTGATGATCAGTGATGTGGAGCATTTTTCATATGTTTATTGGCCATTAGTCTATCTTCTTTTGAAAAGCTTCTGTTCATGTCTTTTGCCCACTTCTAATGGAGTTGTTTGATGTTTTATTGCTGATTTGCTTGAATTCTTTGTAGATTATGATTATTAGCTCTTTATTGGATACATAGCATGTGAATATTTTCTCCCATTCTGGTTGGGAATGGGAGGTTGTTTATTTGCTCTGTTGTTTCCTTGACTGTGTAGAAGCCTTTTAATTTAATCAAATCCCATTTATTTTTGTTGTTTCTGTGATTGCCCTTGAGCTCTTCCTCACGTATAAATGGGAGCTAAATGATGGGTATACATAGTCAAATAGAGTGGTATAATAGACTTTGGAGACTCAGAAGGGGGGAATGGATCAGAAGTTACCTATTGGGTACAATGAACACTATTCAGATGATGGATACAGTAAAAGCCCTGAATTCACCATATAATTTGTCCATGTAACAAAAAGCCACTTGTACCCTTAAATCTATTGAATTAGAAAAGAAAAAAATATATACTACTTTCAAAATTAGAAGTTCTATTTATTTCTGATTCAAACTTGGGAGGTTATGTGTTTCCAAAAATTTATGCATTTCCTTGAGATTTTCTAGTTTATGTTTATAGAGGTGTTTGTAGTATTCTCAGATGATCTTTTGTATTTCTGTGGTATCAGTTGTAATAACTCCTTTTTAATTTCTGATTGAGCTAATCTAAATTCTGTCTTCTTTCCTTGGTTAATCTAGCCAGAGGTATTTATCTTTTCAAAACACCAACTTTTTGTTTCATTGATTATTTGTATTTTTTGTTTCAATTTTAATTCTGCTCTGATCTTTGTTATTTACTCTCTTCTGTGAGCTTTGGGTTTTGTTATTTTTTTACTAGTTCCTGGAAATGTGACATTAAGTAGTTAATTTGTGATTTTTATGTGGATATTTAGTGCTATGAAATTCCCTCTTAGCACTGCTTTTGCTGTATCACAGAGATTTTGGTAGCTAGGCTGCCATTGTCATTCAATTAAAAGCATTTATTTCCATTTTGATTTTATCATTGACCCAAGGATCATTCATCAGCAGGTTTTTTAATTTTCATGTGTTTGTATAGTTTTGAGAGCTCCTCTTGAAATTAATTTCTAGTTTTATTTCACTGTGATCTGAGAAGATACATGATTTTATGTTTTTAATTTTTTTAAATTTGCTGAGGCTGTTTTTTTGTGGCCTAACATGTTATCTATCTTGGGAAATGTTCCATGTGCTGATGAGAAGAAGGTAAATTCTGTAGTTTTTGTGTAAAATATTCTGTAAATGTCTGTTAGGTCCATTTGTTCTAGAGTCCAATTTAAGTCCAGTGTTTCTGTGTTGATTTTTCTGACTCGATGATTTGCTCAATTCTATCAGTGGAATGTTGAAGTCCCTTGGTATAATTGTGTTTCTGTTTATTTTCTTTTTAAGTCTAGTACTATTTGGTTTTTGAACCTCAGAGCTTTGGTATTAAGTGCATATATGTTTAGAATTGTCACACCTTCTTGTTTAGTTGATCCCTTTATCATTATATAATGACTGTATTTATCTTTTATTACTGTTGTTAATTTGAAATCTGTTATATTTGATATAAGCGTGGCTAGTCCTGCTTGCTTTTGGTTTCCATTTGCATGGATTTTTTTTTTACCCCTTTACCTTGAGTCTGTTAGACTCTTTATAAGTTAAATGGGTTTCTTGGAGAAAGCAGATATTTGGGTTCTGTTGTATTTCATCCATTCTATCAATTTTTATCTTTTAAATGGGACTTTTATATTATTTACATTCAGTGTTAATATTGATAAGTGAGACACTGTTCCAGTCATCATGTTGATTGTTACCTAGTTGTTCTGTATTCTCCCTTGTGTTACTGTTTTATAAGAGTTGTGAATTTTTACTTTCAAGCGTTTTTACACTGTTGAGCATTGACTGTTGTTTTCAGTCTTTAGGACACTTTAAAGCATTTCTTGTAGGGCTAGTCTAGTGGTGACAAATTCCCTTAGTGTTTACTTGTCTGAAAAAACTTTATTTCTCCTTCATTTATGATGCAAAATGCATGGCTGACAGTCATTCTGTTTAAGAGGATTAAAGATGGGCCCCTAATCCTCTCTGGTTTGTAAGGTTTTTGCTGATGAATATGCTGTTAGTTGAATGGGCTTTCCTTTGTAAAACACTTGATGATTTCATCTCACAGCTTATAGAATTTTCTCTTTAATTTTGACTTTGTCCAGACTGATGACTATGTGCTTTCTTGATGTCCTATTTGCAATGAATCTTCCAGGAATTTGATGATTTTCTTGTATCTGGATATCTAAATCTCTAGCAAGACCAGGAAAGTTTTCTTCTGTTATTCTCTCAAATACGTTTTCCATGCTTTTGCTTTTGCTTTTTATCTCTCAGGGATACCTGTGATACTTATGTTTTGACATTTTACAAAAATCCCATATTTCTTGAGACTTTCTTCATTTCTCTTGATTCTTTTTTCTTTATTTTTGATAGACTGGGTTAGCCCAAAAGCCTTGTCTTCAAGCTCTAACAGTCTTTCTTCTGCTTGGTCTAGTCTGTTGTTGAAACTTTCCACTGTATTTTGAAATTACCTAAATGATTCTTTCATTTCCAGAAGCTCTGTTTTTTTTTTTTAATATCTGTCACTTTATTGAGTTTTTCACTTGTGTTCTGAATTAATTTTTGGTTTCTTTGTATCGTTTTTCAGCTTTCTCATTGATCCCACTGAACTTTCCTGTGATCCACATTTGAATTCTTTATCTAACTTTTCAGAAATTTCCTTTTGGTTGGAGTCCATTGCTGGAGAGCTAATGTGATCCTTTGGATGTGTTGATAGAGCCTTTTTTAAAAATATTTCCAAAGTTCTTATGCTGGTTCCTTATCTTCTGGAACCTCTTTCCTCAGCTTAAGACAGCTTTGTGCTTCACTTGTTCTCTTCTGCAGGGAACTCTGCTGCCTAGTGTAGAGAGGGAAAATTACACTGCCTTTTAGCTCATGCAGGTAGGTGCCCACTGTGGTGTCATTGGAAATTTGGGTGGGTTGGACATCAGACCCTTGGAAAAGTGTTGAGGTTAGGTAATCCTCAGTCCCAGGGCCCTGGATGGCGTGCTTAAGTCTTTGATGGACCAGACCAAAACCAGACTGGCAGACTTGCCCTCAAGTCTTTCTGAGTTCAAGCACTGGCTGTGGTAGTGAGTAGTGGGGTGAACTCCTGCTCTGGAAAAATTCTCAGGCAGAAAAAGAGCAGATGTATTGTGAGCCTGTAACAGGGGGGATGAGCTCCCCTTAATTAAATTAACAGAGGCAATCCACTGGTGGGAGCACCAACTGCTCACACGTCCCTCTGTTGGCAGTGATGGAAGTATCTGTCATTTGGGGTCATAAAATCACCCAGCTTCCCAACTACCACTCTGGCCCAGCTACAGCAGATGTGGTGGAGGCAGCTCAGCCTGCTCTTTGCAGAGCTACCAGACTGGCTATGAGGTGTGGCTGAAATGCTCCAGCAGGGAAGGTGTAGTTGTGTTAGGGACTTGCCTCCAGGGAGGGTAGTCTCCTCCAAGAAGAGACAGGTAGCTCAGGGAAAGGACTCCTAGCTCCACCCTCCCTCAGTGGAAACAGTAGTTTTTGTCCTTGGGGCACACAAAAGTGCTTGATGTGGCTTTTTAGAAGGAAAGGAGTGAGCCCCAAACTGAATGGAAGGCTGGGTGTGATAAGTGCTCTGTAAGAGAGGAGGCAGCTGCTCCTAAGTGCCTTAGTTTAATTGTCCCTTACCAGTCCCAAGCAGAAACAGCTACAGCTGCCTCAGCAGCAGTGGGCTAAGAGAGAGAAGTAGAAGGCCCCAAATGGTGGGGTGCTGGTGCCCTGGACCCCTTTGTCATAAGGGGCCCTCTGGTGTGCTGCACTCTACTCTCAGCTGGAAGTGGTCCATCCTTAATGCCCAAGTTCCAAGTAACCCATAATTCCCCTAGGACCCATCAATCACCCCAAGGCTGCTGTGGTCCAAGTAGGGGCTGGGGAGCATTGCCTGTGGATCCAGCGATGTAGAGACTCAGGTGCTGAGATTCCCAGATCAGAACAGCTGCAAAAAAGCTGCCTGTCCATGAAGGGAGGGAAATAAGCTCTGCCCTCCAGGCAGAACCTGGGTGTGGTGAGCAAAGTACAATTGGGGTGCACCCACACACACAAACATTGAACTGGTTGTCCTACAGCATACCCACACCAGAAACTCATGCTGGGTGCAGAGGAAGCTATGTTCACAGCATCGGGCAGTTGGAAGAGGGGAGGCCCCCATTTTCATGTCCCTTGCCAGGTTTCAGTGCTGATTCTGCTCTGCTCTGCTCTACTACCCTACAAATTCCTCTCCACACTTGTGTCTCCACTGGGAGGAGGGCAGACAATTTCCGATCATGAGCCAGGGACTTCTAAGTACAGGACAGTGTGCATTCCACCTTCCTCTGTCATAGAAAGCATTTGCAGCACTTCCCAGTCCCCTTGGGGCAGCCCACCCTATGGGTCAGAACTCTGAGAATATGGCTGCTCTCCTGTGTTTCCCTGTTCCTTTGTGGTTGTCACAGTCCAAGCGGGTGCAGGGGAATGTTCCTGTGGGACCCAGAGACAGAGGAGATGTGACTTCCCTGGCAGGATAGAGGCACCTGGCGTGTGCACAGGCCATATGGTATCCACTATTTCAGCTCAAATCTGTGGTGGGAAGAAGTGACCCTATATTGGCCTGTAGGCTGGTGCTCTGCTTCCAAGAAGCTCTCAATTTGCCAATGGCAACAGCACCTGGATTTGTCATGGTAGAAGGGCTGTATGACAGACTGAGCTGACAGACTGCTATAGGTGTGAGGGGAGGAAAAGTAAATACTTCCAGCTATCTGAATGCCTCCAGGATTGTTCTCTGCCCAAATCTTGCTCCTTCTTGTTCTGCTCTGCAACTTCTTCCTGTAGGATCTCTGGTAAGGGTAAATTCTGGCACCCTTCTCTCAATATTTTACCTGGGCTATGCTTTCTCACCTGAAACTTTTTCTTCTTTTTGAGATGATCTAATGACTGATGTCTAGTCTGCCATCTTGCCACACTGCCACCAGAGTAGTATATGGAAGTCTTCCTCTAAAATTTCGTTTTTAACCTATCTTCTTCCAAAAGATTTTATGTGTTTATATGCTATGTTTCTGGGCCATATGTTTATAACTGCTATATCTTCATAAGTGATGTCTTTTATCATTATGTATTACTCATTTTTATATTGTTCAAGTATTTTAATATTAAATTACAAATAGTTTGTAACTGATATTTTCTACTCTGGATTTTTGTTGTTGGTTTTGCTTGCAATGACCTGGTAACTTTTTGTTTATCTGCTTAATTTCTAACCATATTTATCACTGTGTTTTAACGTGGTTTTTTATATAAAGCATGTAGCTCTTACTTTAAAAGCAAGTTTGACTATCTTTTTCTCCTGAGTGAAGAAATTAGCCTGTTTTATCTCAGTATGATGAATCATGCTTATTCATCCCATCTGAATCAATGTTCTTTAATTATTCCTTCACATTATCCTTTTCTATTTTTCCAATTCTATTTTTTTTTTTTTTTTTTGCTAATTTGGTTAAATTGTTATCATTTTATGTATTCCTCATGCTTATTGGAAATTCTGCTTGACTCTTCTGGTCTGTTAGTTCTCTTTCTCCACTCTCATAGTCATACTAATTTCTATACTATTGTTTGAAAATAAAATACAAATGGATTCTCCTGCAATATAAACTATTCTCTCTACTTCTTTTTAACTCCCCAAAAGATGAAAGACCTATGAAATACTTTAATCTTTCCTGCTCTCCTCCCCTACCACTGTCCCAGTCCATTGGATGTTTTACTTCTCTTTCCACTCACCCTTAACCCTGATTTATAGGTTTTGCTGAGGTAGCTTAAAACTCTTTATTCTAGACAATTTAGACTATATTAGAGTTTTCTTTATATCACTTTCCTTTCAATTCCAGATTCTTATAATATATATCATTTCTCTGGAAATCACAAAAGCAAAATGACAATTTATTGTTATTACAGTCCTTTTTTGGACCAAAATACCTATAGCCTCTAATGATTTTATATAGCTCAGACTTGGAAGTAGAGGTGTGAATTTTATTAGGCCACAAGTTTCCATTACTTTTATATATAATATATAAAAATAATATTCCATTATTTTTTACATTAAAAATATAATGTGTTGTTACATGGTATGCACACATTATATTATGTATTTGGTACTTATCACCGTCTGACAGGTTATATATTTTAGTAATTTATCTTGTTTATTGACTCCCTCCCCTATTAGAATGAAGATATTTTTGGCTGAAATATTCACTGCTGCATCCCCATCACCTGCCACAGTACCTGGCACATAGCGGAAACTCAATATATATTATTTAAATGAATAAAGTAATTGAATATATTTCAAAGTGGGAATACATTTTTTATTTTTGGTTTTATATGTTTTCCAGAAGTTTCTAAAATAAACATATATTAACATTAAAAAAATAAATAAAAATAAACTCTTAAAAATTTTTCTTACCATCCCTTCTTTCTTTCTCTTTATCTCTCTTTCTTCCTTTATTTCTTACAATGGAATGTACCAGGCTTCCCACACCAAACTTTGATCTGAAGCTGGGCCTCATTGCTTATTATCTAAATGTCTTTAGGCAAACCACTTAGCTTTCCTAAAAGTTTATTTTCTTCTATCAAATAAGAATAATAAAAAAGTGCTCTTTCCATGTCACAAGGCAGGTGTTCATAAAAAATACAAAAAAAAAAAAACACGTAAAAGAACTTTGTGACTAGGTGTGGTCATGCTTGCTACAGATCTGATTAGAAATTTTGTTTAACACAAGTTGATAAGAATTATAGGGACAGTCTAAAGTGGATACTCATTAAGGGATAGAAAAAATGTTAGATTTATGGAATGTATCAGTCCATTTTCTGCTGCCATAACCAAATACCACAGATTGATTAATTTATAAAGAAAAGAGATTTATTTGACTCTAGGCTCTAGAGGCTGGGCAGTCCAAGAGCATGGCCATCTGGTGAGGGTCATCCTACAGCAGAATTGTGAAAGGTGAAAATGAGCACATGAGACACAGAGAACTAATCGAGTCCAAACTTATCCTTTTATCAAGAGCTCACTCTTATGATAACTAACCCACTCCCGTGATAATGGGAGTTATCCAACTGATTCATGAGGATAGAGCCCTCATGATCTAGTCAACTCCTAATACCTCCACATCAACTGAATTTCAACATAAGTTTCAGAGGGGAAGAGTATTCAAATCATACTGTGGAATGATTGGCATTTTCTTTTCCTTCTCCCTAGAATGTTCTTTCCCAAGACTTTCATAATGCTCACTTTTTTATTTCATTCTGGCTTCTGCTCATATTTGATCTCTTTAGAGAAGATTCATGTACCACAGAAGCCTTCCCTCTGGTCACCCTCTATGATTTTATCCTGCTTTATATTTTATAATAGTATGTATCACTTTTAAACATGTAGGCATTCTTTATTACCTTTCTCTTCCATTTTAATGTAAACTCCATAACAACACATATTTTCACTTTTTACTCATTACTGCAACCCCATTGCCTAGAATACTGCCAAACTTATAGGGATCCCTCAGTAATTACTTATTGAATGAATAAATAGTTGAAGTTGGAAAAACTGTCACTAACTAATTAATAAGTTTAATTTCTCTCAATTATCCAAATACCTTACATATTCCTGCCAAGATGTGGTTCAAAAAACATGAGAAGAACTAACAACTTTTAAGAAAATGAAACTTTTGAAAAATTGAGCCTCAATATCAGAAAAAATTTTCAACTATATAATTTATGCATATTTCATTTTGTATTTTCATATACTTTTATTATTTTCAACAGAATCAATTGCTCAAAATATAGCAAAATTATTTCATGTTTACACCTTTGCAAGATTTTTTTCTTATTACATAATATATAGACACATATATCCTGTTACATGTCATGAGGATTATTATTTTTCAGACTTCAGGCATTTTTATACCATCTTCATAAGTTTTGGCCATTAACTACATACCTATCATATGTAATGTTTTATTTCTATATAAACCTACCTTAAAAGAATTATCTCTGCTGTTTTTAACTTGCCCTCATTCTAAGTATTAATATTTGAGAAATCACAAGTTTGATGTGTTGGTTATAGTTTTAAAATACACAGTAAGTTATGTATGTGATTATTAAAACAAAATCTCATTTATTTATTATGCTTAATACTGCCAGTGCAACAAAATGTGGCACTAAGTGATGGGCAATGGATTACAGCAGCAGATTAACATCATTGCAACAGTACAGCTCTCTGAGGCCTAGCTTATTCATGTGAAAAATGAGAGGGTGAAATGGGTGGTCTCTAAGTTCTCATTGTCTTTCTCGTAAACTGTTTCTCTTCTAAGAATGATGACTGGATCTAGGAAGCTTCCCAGGAAAGATTTAAGCTTGTTTCCTGGCACCGCAACTCACACATGAGTAAGGAGATAACTCTATTGGTCCTACTATAAACCCTTAAATGGTAAACAATGAGAAAATAGGGGCTAAATTATGGAATTCCAACAAGATCACATAAGTATTAAATATATGTCAGCACAGGTAAAATGAAACAAAAATATGAAGCAATTTAGTATTCTTCTATATAATTTCTCTGGAAATTTTCTTTTACTTCTTGGGGGGATTGAATTATCTAGATGACCACCTGCCATTTTCTCTTCCGTGTAGGAATTATATGATTTATTCAAGTGCTGTCAACGAGAACTTTCCTGAGAAAGATGACCAGATCAAGTAGCCAACAAGGGTCATTCTTCATACAACAAAGACTGATACATGCTATCAGGAACAGGCATTTTTTTCCGAGGCTTTTGCTGCACTAGGGTAGGCATGGCCATCCACATGTAACTCATAATTACTGAAGATTTATTCATTGTATTAGTAGTATTTAAACCACACATTTGTGCACCCTTTATATTTTATATACTATGTAAACTGATGTACCATCATTTGATATATATATATCAAATATATATTGCTATTTTTAATATACATCTGAAATATATAGTGCTATATTGCTATATTTAATATATATTGCCAGTTTTACAAATGTTAGTTATTTTTTTACAACAATTCTGTGTGGAAGAGTAGCTATAATTAACCTCTTTTGTAATTTAAGATTTATTAATATAAAAGAATACTGAAAGGCCCAAGGTAACTATGGGAAAACTTGCTTTTCATTGGTATTCCTATGCCCTGTAGTCATAATTACTATTTATTTCTGGGAAAAAATAATAAAACATAAAAATTAAACATAGATTGATAGGGAAAATAGGAGGAAACATTTAAAATGAAAACCATCTCGAGAATCGTGGTCCCCAGGTTATGCAGTTGCCACCTTGCCACCTGTGCAAAGATGGGCAAAATAGAGCTTCCATCAGGTTCCTTCATTTCCCGACTAAGTAGTTGAGCCATTTGGTTACAAGTTACAGAAATGTAATTCAAACTGGCTTGCAATGATAATAATTCACTCTCTCACACTCACACACACATGTGCAAACACACTCACTCTCAGGCAGGCCATCTGCCTATAGTTGCCACCAGCAGCTGAAGCTCACATAATTCCCTATCTTTAGCAAGGCCATCAGAAAGATAATTTATCTTCTTTAATCCATGGATAGATATATAGATAAAATTCCTGGAATTCTATTGGTTGGGTCAACATAGGATCTGTGCAGTGTAGGCCATAGTGTAATCCCTTAAATAAGGGGTCTGATGGGTCCCACCTGTCTCCACCTTAACCGTGTGCACTGAAACCAAGTGAGGGAAGCTTCCCCAAAAGAACATTGGGGTGCTTTTCACCAGAAGAAAGGGGCGATGCATATTGTAAAATAAAATAAAGTAAAATCTCCACTAGGCTTGTGTTCAGTTAATCACTGAGGATTAATATAACGCCCTCAAGCAGCTACAACTCCAAAGGGACTCCTAAACCTCAGAAAACATTGGGTAGACCACAGAACATTACTGAGACAATAACACTGTGTTCTATAACTTAGGTTTTTTTTTAATCTTAATACCTTTGAACTCATCCCTTAAAATGAGTTCATGAGTTTCATGCCATGTATATGGCTGTTGTTAAAAAAAGAACTTTAAAAAATTTTTTTAAAAGAGTGGTTTTACTCTGTAACTGCTCAAAGGGCTCTGTGTGGACCCTGTTTTGAGCTTCCCTCTAAAAGATGGTACTAAGAGAGCAGGGACCAGCCACCAAGGGAAGAATAAAGGAGGCAGGAGTCCTTCAAAACAGGAAGAGCTACTGTTGCCCTAGAGTTGTAGGAATGAGACTCACTGCCAGTGAGAGCTACTTTAGAGAAGAGCCTTACAGATGGGAACAGCTGTCAGCGAGCCTGTGCCAGGAGCCGTAGCAAAGAGCAGTGACAAAATGAGCTGCTGGGAATCGACTTGAGGAGCAAAAGGAATTGCCAGTGGTTTCAGCCCTCTTCACCACACTATAGGAAGTGACCACAGAGGTCTGTCATGAGAGTAAGATAGTTGTTTTTACTAAATACTATATAGCTATATCTGTATCTTTATACCATCTAGATATATACTTAAATCTACATCAATACTTCTGGGGAGTGTTAGAAATTGTCAGTGGTTTCAGCCTTCTTCACCACACCGTCATTGACCACAGAGGTCTGATGTGAGAGTAAGGTAGATGTTCTTACTAAACGCTATATATCTATATCTATAGGTCATCTATATGCATATCTAAATCCATGTAAATATCGATATATAGATATATATCTTAGTATACTTTCAGTATACCATGTATTTCTGTGTATTCCACAGTAAAGGATTAAATTTGTTTCTTTTCATTCATTCAGTTAATATTTATATACCCTGTCTCTGCAAAAGATAAAATAAAAAGAAAACTTTAAACTTCATACCTCTGATATGATTGCTATCTAGGGGAGGAAAGAAGTGTCAAAATAAATGTTTAGAATACAAGGTAATGGAAATAGTTGCAAAATGTTCTTTGGGGGAGCACAAGAGAAGACAAAGCTGCCTTGGCCTGAAGGACTTGATAAGGCTTTAGGAAGATGTCACATTTTATCTGCATCTTATCAAATGGAAGGCCCAGAAATTCTAACAAGGGTAGAAACTGGCTATGAACCAGTCAGTAAACCAGGCTTCAATCCTGAAGTGTCACGTAGGGTAAGATAGTCTCATACATTATAACTTAAAGAAATAAGGTAACTAGCTCTCGAATGTACATAGGTTAAGTGCCAAGTGAATATATGGGAAAATGTATTTAGTGAGTTAGAAGAATATTAGAACATGCTTGGTACATACTTTGTAATACATGTAGTTTCCCCTCAAAATTTGATATGATCTATTCCCAGATAATGTGAGTTAAAACTGGTAAATTTAACTGATTTTTATCTTTTACTTTTCTAACTCCTTTTCCTTCTCACTCACTATGATTTTTATATATTTATTCTCCAGCAGTTTATAAGAAGCAGAAGAAATATGGCCCCATTGCCTGGTTATTATCATTTAAGAGACAATTATTAAATAAATGGATAACATTTGCTGAAAGTTTATTATATCATAGGCACAATACTATGTAACGTATGGGTATTGAGTTATTTAATTATCTTTAAAACACCATAAAGAGTGTAGCATTGATAATGTCATTTTATAGTAAAGAGACTGAGATTTAGCGACTTTAATCGAGTATCACATAGTGGGTGGCAATGCTAGGACTCTAGCCAGGCTATCTAATTTCAAATGCTTTCAACACTAAAGTACAGGAATTGAAAATCAGTATAAATCACTTTAAGGATGCTTGTTTTACGATTTTAATAATACTTTAATTCTTTCTTAGCTCAAGAGGAATAATTTTGTTTACCCAAATATTTTTCCGATTCATAAGGTGACGTTAAATACCTCAATATCTCATGCTTTTTTTCTTAATTCCCAAGTATCCGAAGATAAGACTGAAAGGTTATGTAGAAATATTTTTGGTTACACACAAATCAACATGGATCCCAGATAACCAAATATTAAGTCATCCTCCGGCAGAACAGCTACATTTTTTAATAGGCAAGCCATGCCATCTTGGTGGTTAGTTTATAAGTCTTTTTAATAGCCTATTAATTTCTTTCAGATGATCTCCAAACTCATAAAATTTTATGAGCTCTATGTGGGCCTTTCCAAAACCCTGAAGAAACTGTGGAGACAGATTCCCAACTCACTCTTAAGTGCTTCTTTTAACATACAACAAAATTAGACACAGTTTTTATTAAGTAGCTGATACATAAAGAGTTGATGGGCCACTTACCAAGTTGGTCTTCAGCTGTATATAATATGACAGTTTATCTAGCTTAATAAAGTATTTTATGAAATAATGGCACAAGTGATGTAATAGCTGATATCTCTTATTACCATCTCCACTCTTATGTTAGGTATTGTTGCCTGGAGATAACTCTTCAATGCTTCCCAGCTTCCTATTTAGTTGTTAACCAACTGACTATTGGACAGAAATGGAAAGCAGAGGCAGGGTAGTCTCATGACAAAGACTAGAGGGGTAGAAATCTGAAAAGTGGAGGTCCAGTCCAGGTGTGGCTGACTCCCTTGCTGTATACTATTAGGCAGACAATGAGACTCTCTGGACCTGTCAGAATCCAAATCTGTAAAGGGGAAATGATGATCCATCCATCAGCACCTCTTACAATATGATGAGAGTAAAGTATGATGATGAAAGTGAGAAAACTTTACAGTTACAAGGTGGTGGTTTTTTTCTTTCCCAACTGGCCACAAATAACTACAATTTACCCTTCTTTTTTCAATCAGTGCAGAATCTCCAAAAAGATATTGGAAAATTATTAACTAATGTATTAATTATCAATTGCTGTGTAACAAATTACCCTCAAATTTAGCAGCTTAAAACAACAACAAATATATATTATCTCACATAGCTTGGGAGGGTCAGGAATCTGGCTGGCAGTGGCTTTAGCTGGGTGGTTCTGGGTCAAGGTCTCTTATGAAGTTGAAATCAAGCTGCAGTCAAGACAGGGCTGCACCATCTCAATGCTCCACTTGAGGGGAAGGGTCTGCTTCCAAACTCACCATATGGTAGTGGTAAAAAGTCATTATCCAGACTCCTGTAGACTTGGTATCAGTGAGTAATTAGAAATGACCAAGGAAGTGGCTAAGCTTCACATTTAGAAGAATAAAACGTGAGAAAGAGGGTAAATGAACACAGGAAATTGAAGACAGAGTTAATTATGGGAAGGTTAGCCTGCTCCTGGAATTGGTAAAAAGCTTTTTAGATGGCTTAGGATGTCCATAGGCCACACGTGTTTTGTCTAAAATTATCCAGATGTCAGGGTGCAAGAAGATTCTAGCTGACTTCTGAATTAAACACATGAACCTGATAATGAAGGTAGCAAACAGATTTTCTTAGCCACTGTACTTTTAAAATACATAAAAAAAATTTTTTTAAATTTCACTGTCTCATTCTGATGCTAAAAGTTTTCAGAAAGACATTCAGCTGTCTCACTATTTTTTCAGTTACAGTATAACTGATATTTAAATAAAAAACAGGACTAGCAGTGTGCAATCAAAAAGCAACTTGATTTTTTTCCTACAACTACCCTTAAAACTCATTCTGTGTGGCTAGTTCAGTAAGTGGTGAAACTTCAGAAAGGCTCATTTTCTCTCTCTTAATAAAGTCTCCCAAACCGTCTCAGTCTAGTAATTATTAATAATATATCCATTCCAACCTAATAATTAAAATTCCTTACTACATTTAAAGTTAAGCCTTCTTTTTCTAGTTCTTTGAGATGTAAAATTAGGTTATTTGAGAACTTTCTTTATTGATGTATACATTTATTGCTATGAACTTCCCTCTTAGATGTATTTGCTGCATCCTATAGGTTATTGGTATGTTGTATTTTCATTTGTCTCAAGATATTTTCTAATTTCTGTTTTTATTTCTTCTTTGACCCAATGTGTTAGCGAGAATGTGGAGAAATAGGAACATTCGCACGCTGTTCATGAGATGCAATAGCCAAGACAGCCCTATCTACATGGAGACCTTGGAACCCTAGCTAAAAGCCTCTGCTTAGAACTGTGATAGGTAGGAAGATAACACCACCATATAAAAGCCATTCCTAACATGTTATTTAAAAGTTAGCAAGTAAGTGCACCTGTAATGAACAAGGAATGGAAGAACAGACTAGACTTTGATTTCTCCTTTGCATAGAGAACCTTAATTTCCATTTTTTAGACCTTGTCATGTGAAGCCCTTATTTGCTCACAGAAGTTTGCTGTACATACTTTTTGGTTGCTTTCTCTAAAAGCTTATATTCATGACTTGTATAGCCTTATCAATTTTATAAAACTCTAGTTTTTTTTTTCTGTTTCTATATGCTGGCTTCCCTGGAAAGTAGATTTTTATCCTTTAATATAATTAAAGCTTTAGAATTATAGAGCTACAATTCATTAAAGTCAAAGTCACCACAAGTGATAGGTGGGCCATTACAAACTACAAAAGCAAAATCAAGTGAATGCCCATCTTTGCCAACCACTGATGCAACAGCTATTGGTACAAGGCAAGGCAAAGAAGTTGGTAAAAAGAATTATGATTAATCAGATACAGCATAAATTCTTCTGCACTTTGGCACCACATCTAACCTTTTCTACTTATGCTAATGGGTTTGGATGTGGTAGAGTATGAGTGGAGGAAAGAACAAACATTTGTAAAAATGAAATAAACCCACATTTACCTGGACAGTGCCAAAAAGATGACTTTCCCTTAAGTAAGTTATTCCCAAACTATAAAGTTTATCAGTCCAAGGCCAAAATTAGAGCTGTAATAACCTCTAACCTTCTTGATGCTCTAGGGTTGGGTCTCAGAGAAGCCAATTCTAGAACTCTGGGCTTTGGAAGCTCTTTGAGGAGCTTGTTGTACCTATAAAGCCTATGGACTTATCTGATGAGCCCAGTGAGAATGTTACATAGGAGTTTTTCCTGGCAAATCAGGCTATTTGTTAGCATTGGTGCTCTGTCAACAAATAATTATAAAGTTTTCTTCCTTGATTAACCTACAAAAATATGATTGAACAGACAATGGAAATAAAAAATAAATGGTATTTCTATCTACATTTGGACATGCAGAATTGCTTTATTCCCTGTGGGTCAGCCTTTGACAACAAAGGTACAGTGGAATTTCATAACATTTAAGAAATAGAAAAACCTCCAAGATTCTGGCAATATGTTGATGGACAGTCCTTGTTTTCACTGCTTTGAGTTTTATTTTCTTTTATTTCTCTAGGAGGTATTTCAACAGGAAATTGGGAGAAGCTGTTTATAAATGTTCTCTTCAATCAGCAAGGCATATTTAAAATAAGTACCCTCAACTGGTCTCTATAACCACAGAGACAAAAGGAATTAAAAATTTCCTTGCATGAGGAAAGAGACCAAAGAAACAAAACCAAAATGACACTTGGAGAAAGTAGAAGAGAGAGAATGTCTGCATGATTTTTCATCTAGGGTAAGTCCTGGCTCATGAGATACATACACAAATCAAATTTTACTATAATAATCCAGTGAAGAAATGGCTATAATTGGAGAGAGAAAATCAGAAATGAAACAAGAGACAAGGAAAAGAGAGAGAGAGAGAGAGATGATTTTAAGAAGTGATAACATCAGCAGGAAAGAAGTTGTAATGAAATAAAAAGAAAACAGGTTCATCGACAGCAAGGGGAATTTAATTCATCAAAAACTTATCAGGTTCCTGGTGAAGCAAAGAAATGGGCTAAATCCAAAGAGTTCTAAAATGAATAAGATCTGTTTTCTTCTAAAAGTTGCCTTTTACTGAGAACTTACTATACACCACAACCATATTGTTGTCTTTTATTTTCAACATTTTTGCTTAGTTGATATTACTATTTTTATTTTATCATAGAGGAAACTGAAGCTCAGTGTTTAAATAACTTTCTCAAGGACAAACCAGTCATAAAGAGTGCAGCTAGAATTCACACCAGATTTGTCTAAATCCAAAATTCATTTTCTTCCCAGTATAACATGAAACCTCAAAGTTGGGCATCAGACAAGTTTTCAAATAATACAGGAAGTGATCATGGGGATAGCTGAGCAGGAATTAAGGGATAAAAATGAAAGTGGGCAGGATACCTAAAGGAAACACCAGTGTTCATGTATGTGGCATTTCAGTACTAGCCTAGTCTTACTAACACATAGTTGTAATTGATGTTCATAAAGATAACCCCAAATCATCAAAAAAGAGCTCAGTTTTGTTTTATATTTTCTAATTTCTAAGGAATAAATTACATAATACATTTTAGGACTTCCTGTAAAATTTCTTTAATATCCCACCACCTCACCTCAGGTTTGTGCACTTTTTTATTTCTTTTCTCCGGTATCAAAGGAAGAGGTACCTTCCTTATTCATTCTCTCCATAAATACTGAGTCCATGCCAGGGACTATGCTGGACTCATAAAGCAAATTAAGAGCAAAAGAGACAAGATTCCTGACCACATGCACTCACATTCTAAAGGGGGAATAGTTAACATATACATATATGTGTGTGCACACACACACAATGTTTTGCTGATTGGGATTCCTACTAAGAAGGAAAGAAACAAAAATCTGTGATAGAGAATGTGATGGAAGACAACTTTAGTTTAGGAAATACTTTTGTTTAGTATTAATTCTCTTAGCATCAATTTCTGTATTAGTATTTCTATTAATCATTGTAAATAAAACTCACTTAAATAATTTAAGCAAAAAAAACCCATTAAATTATATGAAGTACTTTTCAGCATATCTGGGTGAGCCAAGGAGTCAATCGTTGTGGACACGTGGCACACAAGCCACATCATGCCCTAATTTCAGCCATGATCCTAATGTACCACCACTGGAAACAGACACTATAGTTTATAACAATGATTTTGCCTCATCTTTACTGTTTCTAAAAATCAAAACACCTTAGTTACATCCTCACCAAAGATGGATTTTATGGCATTCTTTTATTTTCTGATTTGAAGTCTAACACAGGTACATCAACTATTAAATATAAATTCTAAATATAAATGTCTCTGTCTTGGTTGCAAAAGATACTGGAAAAGTGAGTTTTGGCTTCTGTCCTAAACAGATGGGATTCTGAACATGGGACAGTCCACAGATACAAGAAGGCTATTCAAAAGATGGTGAGCACCATGTTAACAATACGCACAACTATGACAGTCCCTGCCAGATGCCTCCTCAATTTCCAGTTTCCCCTGCTTCCTTAGGAACAAAACCCTTAGTGACAGGACCCAGAGTGTCAATGTGCACAGCTGAAAATACTTCCTTGCTTCCCCAAAATTCCTTGAAGTGAGAAGTCACCTCATGACACAACTGGAGCCAGTGAGACATAGGGAAAGTCTGCTGATTTCAGGAAAACCATTTCCTTGTTTTACACAGGTGATGCCCCTATTCATTTCTCCTTTCTCCTTTCTCCTTTTTGTCCGTACTGTAATTTGACATGAGAATGGAGGTATAGCAGTCACCTTGCAACCATGAGGTAATAAGCATGAAGGTAAAAGCACACATGCAAAAGATGGCAAATTAGATCTGCTGCCCTGGCCCTGCATGGTCCATCTCCAAGCTTCATGTTATAGAGAAAAAATAGTCATTATTATTTAAGATATTCTTGGCCAAGTCAATCTGTTTCTTGCAACCAAATGTTTTCTCCAACTGATAAAACCACAAAGTTCCTAAAAATGATTTTCATTTTGGAAAAATCTAACAGTCATTCATAACCACATGAATTACTTTAGGCAGAGATGACTAATTTAGATATTATTAAATAAAAACTAATAACATAGCTATAAAAGAAGATATTCTCCCCATGGATTACAAAAGAAAAGAGAGATTTTAGAAATGTACTGAGAAATTGTGCATTAATAGTATATGTATGTAACAAGTTAAGTGGAGCATGTTGAATGCACTCCTTTAAGTTCTAGCTCACCTTGTATTGTGTTAATGGGCTGAATTGTGTCCCCCTAAAATTCATATGTTGAAGTTCTAACCCCAGTGCCTTAGAATGTGACTGCATTTGACAATAGGGCCTTTAAAGAAGTAATTAAATTAAAAAAAAAAAAAGGCTGTTGGGAGAGGACCCTAATACAATCTGTCCGGTGTCCTTATAAGAAGAGGAGATTAGAACAGAGAGAGAGACACCAGGGAATTGTATGCACAGAGAAAAAGCCATGTGAGGAGACAGCAAGAAGGCAGCCATTCCATCTGCAAGCTGAGGAGAGAAGCCTCCAAAAAAATCATTCCTGCTGACACCTTGATCTTAGACTTCTGGCAGAACTGTGAGAAAGTAAATTACTCTCGTTTAAGCCACTCAGTCTACAACGCTTTGTTTTGGCAGCCCAACCAACCTAATGCATGCTGTCACTCATATAGATGTAGATGTAGGTATAGCTATAGATACACACACATATGTAGTGAGAAGATAAGCTCCATGAGGACAGGGGGTTTGTTTTATTTGGTGATATCTCTTAGGCACCTAGGACAGTAATTGACACAGAGTTGGTGCTCAATAAATATTTCTTGTTGAATTGATTAATGAATTCTGTTGAACTTCTTTTTTTTTTTTTTTTTTTTTTTTATATATTTTTTTTGAGACAGAGTGTCACTTTGTTGCCCTGGCTAGAGTGAGTGCCCTGGCGTCAGCCTAGCTCACAGCAACCTCAAACTCCTGGGCTTAAGCGATCCTACTGCCTCAGCCTCCCGAGTAGCTGGGACTACAGGCATGCGCCACCATGCCCGGCTAATTTTTTCTATATATATTTTAGTTGTCCATATAATTTCTTTCTATTTTTAGTAGAGACAGGGTCTCACTCTTGCTCAGGCTGGTCTCGAACTCCTGACCTTGAGCGATCCACCCACCTCGGCCTCCCAGAGTGCTAGGATTACAGGCGTGAGCCACCGCGCCCGGCCTGTTGAACTTCTTTATATAGTGATTTATAGATTTTTCTTAAGTCATGTCATTATCTGCAGAAGCTAGACAAAGATAAAGTGAACAAATAAGTTGAGTTAATGATTTCCTTCCCCTTGATCATGAATGAGATTCAGTCTTGTTCCCCTTCATTTTCTTAATTTCCAGACAGGCTATTGAGATGCTGCGAAAATATTAAGATGGCTCCCATAAGGGCACCCCTGGAGGAGGCAGGGTAGATCGTTAGCTCAGTACCTGGAGGCACCCAAAGCAGGCTGAACAGCTCTGGAGGGGTAGGGCAAGTATGGATTGAGCTCGTTGAGTAGTAACTACAATATTATATCTCAAAACATTTCAATGACAACTCTTTCCTTTTTCTCTGAATATGTCCACATATTTACTGTATTTTTCTTATAGAACTGATATTATTGTACTTACTAATATATACAAAAATCGCATCACATGAAGAATTTTCTTTTTTTTTTTGGAATCTCTTCTTTATTGATAAACAAGATCACTAAGGGTTTTTATTAGTTAACAAATAGGACTTATCGGCTAGAATATAATTGTCCTAAACATTTTACTGTTATCCAAGTATTAGCCCCTGTATTTTTTAAGGAGTCACTGCATCAAATATATAACCAATTTTATTAGACAATTGTACAGGGAATGACAAGTGAAAGAGTCTGTTTTTTGATATCAAACTTCCCCTTTTAAATGTTTAATCCATAATTCCTCCATATTAAATTTCCCCCCCACCCCCAGTAAGCGTTTACATTATGGAACAACTTGGTGAGGTAGGTAGGTAAGTAGGTAGGGGAAGGATAAAATAAGACAATTTCTAAGGGTCAAAACGCTATGCTTCAGATCTTTTAGATTTATTTAAAACAGCTTTTATTAAGAAGCTAACTTCACTCATCTAGTTAATGCATAACTTCAATCCTTAATTTTCTTTCTTCTGCTTCCTCTTCTTTTATTTTGAAATCTATACTACTAGGAATAAAGTTAAATAAAGCAGCAAGCATAATGTAAAGAAGGGACAAGGGCAGAATAAAAACTCGAAAGGAATATTAGCAAGTTCTTCCCGGTCCAGTGTCCCAAGCCGGCAGGTAAGAAGCAGACAGGAAGTGACAGTCCAGCAGATCTCCGAGTTTTCTCATTTTTTTATAGTTATGTTGAACACAGATGAACATACTATAGTTTATTAAATCTCACTTGTAAAATCATTTTTGTGGTTTTCAATATTTTACAATTGCAAACAAAGCTGAAATAAATAACCATGAAGATACATATTTTCATTTTGTTAGAGGGGTATCTTTAAGGTAAATTATTACCTATGAGATTGCTGGGTCATAAACGCATATCTATTTGTTGTTAGATATTGCCAAATTCTCCTCTGAAAGGGTTGTTTCAGTTGTATTTCTACAAGTAATGCATGAAACTATTTCCCTATCATCTAGCCAAAAGATGTCACACTTTTAATTTTCCTTAATCTCATATTTGAGAAATGGTATCTCAGTGTAGTTTTTATTTGCATATCTCTAACTGTGAGTGAGGTTGACAATTTTATTCCATAACTAAAGGCCATTTTTATATATTTTAAATAAATTTTCTGTGCTTTATCTTTTGCCCATTTTCTTATGTAATACTTTTTTTTTTTTTACTTTTTTCCATCTGTTTTTAAGTTTTTCATATGTTAAGGATAGTATCCCTTTACTATGTTGCAAATAGTTTTCTTTAGCATCAGTTGTATGTTGAATATGTTTTAGGGTTTTTTTATTTATTTATTTATTTATTTTTATTATTATTATTTTTATTTCAGCATATTTTTTTTATTTCATCTTATTATGGGGGATACAGAATTTCAGGTTACATACGTTGCCCATGTGCCACCTGTCCCCCTAAGTCAAAGCTCCAGGCGTGTCCGTTCCCCAGACAGTGCGCACTGCACTCATCATGTAGGTATATACCCATCCCCTCCTCGAATCCCCCCCTCCCCGAGTCAGCACCTTCAAGCGTGACCATTCCCCAAAAGGTGCGCAATGCACTCATCATGTAGGCATACACCCATCCCCTCCCCCAACCCCCCACCTCAGTCTGATATCCAATTGGTATTGTTCCCAGATGTGAATTTAGGTGATGATCAGGGAAACCAGTTTTCTGGTGACTACATGTGATGCTTGTTTTTCCATTCTTGGGATACTTCACTTAATATAATGGGTTCCAACTCTCTCCAGGAGAACCATAGAGATGTCGTGTCTCCGTTAGTTCTTATTGCTGAGCAATATTCCATGGTATACATATGCCACAGTTTACTAATCCATTCATGTATTGATGGGCATTTGGGTTGTTTCCACATCTTTGCAATTGTGAATTGTGCTGCTATAAACATTCGGGTACATGTGTCTTTGTTATAGAATGACCTTTTTTCCTTTGGGTATATGCCCAATAATGGGATTGCTGGATCAAATGGTAGGTCAACTTGAATCTGTTTAAGATATCTCCATAATGCTTTCCACAGGGGTTGCACTAGTTTGCAGTTCCATCAGCAGTGTATGAGTGTTCCTGTCTCTCCACATCCACGCCAACATGTGTTGTTTTGGGATTTTTTGATAAAGGCCATTCTCACTGGAGTTAAGTGATATCTCATTGTGGGTTTTTTTTTTTTTTGCTATTTAAGTTTTAATAGTTTTATTTTGTCAGATTTATTAACCTAATATTTTATGGTCCCTGAGTTTTCAATCATAGAAAACCATTCCTACCTCCAGGTTATGAGAAATTCACCTGTGTTTTCTTTTAGTACACGTACTGTTTGTTTTCTTCCTTTTCCTTCCTTCATTTTTACATTTAGTTTTCTGATTTATTTACAACTTCTTCTTGAGTATGGTATGAGGTACGTATTTAATTTTGCTTTCTATTTATTTTGCTGCAAGTTTTCTTGGGTTTTTTTTTGAGCTTGGAATTGAATTCATTTATTTTAGATTTTTTATTGATAGAAGTGTTCAGTTCTACGAATTTTTCTTTGATCACACTTAAAATGTATCCCATAGATACTGATATCTTGCTATCAATATTTTAGTTTTTATTTATTCTTTTACCTGAGAGCTATTTAGTAAAAAAAGTAATTAACTAATTTTTAGGTGAAAGGACCTTTTAAATTTTTTGTGAATAATTTCTAGTTTTTTATTTTTATTTATGGTAGTTAGAGAGTACTGTTTATATTTCTACTTTATGAAACTTATTGACATTGACTTTGTAACCTAATATATTATCAATATTCGTGAGCAATCCATTAATGTATTTTGCTTCAATGATATACTGAGAAGAAGGTCTATGGTCTACTATCAAGATATAACATTTGATATATACCCATAAAATCTACATGATAGTTTATGCTGTTTAGATTTTTAATATTAATTATTCTTAAAAATTTTAAATTATTATGGGTACATAATAGTTGTATATCTTTATAGGGTATGTATGATATTTTGATAATGGCATACAGTGAATTAATCAAATGAGGGTAATTGGGGTATCCATCAACTCAGGCATTTAACATTTCTTTGTGTTAAGAACATTCCAATCCTACTATTTTAGTTATTTCTAAATATACTCTAACATAATGTTGATCATAATCACTTTGTTGTACTATCAAATATTGTTAATTCTATCGAATTATCTAACTATATTTTTGTACCTATTAACTAGCCCCATTTTATCCCCTCCTCCCCACTACTTTTCTCAGCCTATGGTAACCATCATTCTACTCTCTGTCTCCATGAAATAAATTGTTTTAAATATTTAGCTCCCACATATTAGTGAGAACATGAGAAATTTGTCTTTCTGCACTTGGTTTATTTCACTTAACATAATGTTCTCCAGTCCCATCCATGTTGTTGCAAATGGCAGGATTGTGTTCCTTTTTGTGTCTATATAATATTCCATTGTAGATGTGTACCACAATTTATTTATCCATTCAATCCATCCATCCATTGATGGACACTTAGGTTGACTCCATATGTTGGCTATTAGGAATAGTGCTGCAATAAACATGGAAGTGTAGGTATCTTTTCGATATACTGATTTCCCCTCCTTTGGATATATACTCAGGAGTGGGATTGCTGGGTCATATGATAGTTGTATTTTTAGTTTTTTGAGGAACCTCCATACTGTTCTCCATAGTGGTTGACTTACTTTACATTCCCATGAACAGTGTACAGGGGTTCTCTTTCAACCATATCCTTGCCAGAATCATTATTACCTGTCTTTTTGATAAAAGCCATTTTAACTGTGGTGAGAAGATATCTAATTATAGTTTTGATTTGCATTTCTCTGATGACTAATGATGTTGACCATTATTTTCATATACTTATTGGCCATTTATATGTCTTCTTTTGGGAACTATCCATTCAGATCCTTTACCCATTTTTTTAGTCAGATTATTTGATTTTGTCCTATTGAAATGTTGGAGCTCCTTATATATTGTAGTTCTTAATTCCTTGTGAGATGAATAGTTTGCACATATTTTCTCTCATTCTGTGGGTTGTCTCTTCACTTTGTCGATCATTTCCTTTGCTGTGCAGAAGGATTTTAGCTTGATGAAATCCAGTTTGTCCAATTTTGCCTGTGGTTTGGTGGTATTACTCAAGAAGTCCTTGCCCAGACCAATGTCCTGAAACATTTCACCAATGTTTCCTTTCAGTAGTTTCACATTTTCAGGTCTTAAAGTCTTTAATCCATTTTGATTTGATTTTTGTCTATGGTGAAAGATAAGGGTCTAGTTTCATTCTTCTGCATATGGATATCCAGTTTCCCAGTACCATTTGAAGAGACTGTCCTTTCCCCACTGTATGTTCTTGGCACCTTTGCTGAAGATATATTTACTATAGATGCATGGATTTATTTCTGGGTTCTCTATTCTGTTTCATTGGTCTATATGTCTGTTTTTATGCCAATACCATGCTGTTTTGGTTACTACAGCTCTGTGGTATAATTTGAAGTCAGGTAATGTGATTTCTCCAGTTTTGTTGTTTTTGCTCAGGTTGGCTATGTCTATTCTGGGTCTTTTCTGGTTCCATATAAATTTTAGGATATTTTTTTACTTCTCTGAAGAATGTCATTGATATTGTGATGGGGATTGCATTGAATCTATATGTTGCTTTGGGTAGTATGGATATTTTAACAATATTGATTATTCCAATTCATGAGCATGGAATATCTTTCCATTTTTTTGTGTCTTCATCATTTTTTTCATCAGTGTTTTTGTAGTTTTCATTATAGAGATCTTTCATTTCTTTAGTTAAATTTATTCCTATGTATTTTATTTTACTTGTAGCTATTGTAAATGGTATTACTTTCTTGTTTTCTTTTTCAAATTGTTTACTGTTGTAATATTAAATGATACTGAATTTGTACAGTGATTTTATATCCTGTAACTGTACTGAATTTGTTTATCAGTTCTAATAGTTTTTGGATGGAAACTAGGATATTTTGACTTCTTCCTTTCCAATTTGGATTCCCTTTGTTTCTTTCTCTCTTGCCTGATTTCTCTAGCTAGAACTTCCAGTACAATGTTGAGTAACAGTGGTGGAAGTGGGCATCCTTGTCTCGTTTCAGGTCCTAGAGGAAAAACTTTCAGTTTTTCCCGTTTCGGCATGACATTAATACTAGCTATGAGTCTGTCATATATGGCTTTTATAATATTGAGGTAACTTCCTTCTGCACACAGTTTTTGAGAGTTTATATCATGAAGGGAGGTTGAATATTAATGAATGCTTTTCAGCATCAATTGAAATGATCATATGGTTTTGGTCCTTTGTTCTGTTGATATGATGTGTCACCCTGATTGATTTGTGTATGTTGAGCCATCCTGGCACCGCTGGGATAAATTCCACTTGATCATGATAAATAATGTTTATAATGTGCTGTTGAATTTGGTTTGCTAGTGTTTTACTGAGGATTTTTACATCTATGTTCATCAGAAATATTGGTTTATAGTTTTCTTTTTTTGTTGTGTTTTTGTCTGGTTTTGGTATCAGGGTGACACAGGCCTCATAGAATGAGTTTGGGAGTATCCCCTCCTCCTTGATTTTTGGAATAGTTTAAATAGGGTTGATATTAGTTCTTTTAATGCTTGGTAGAATTCACCCATGAAGCTGCCAGGTCCTGGGCTTTTCTTTGATGGGATACTTTTTATTACTGCTTCTATCTTGTTATTTATTATTGGTTTATTTAGGTTTTAGATTTCTTCCTTGTTCAATCTTAGTAGGTTATATGTGTCTAGGAATTTATCCATTTCTTCTAGGGTTTCCAATTTTTTGGCATATAGTTGCTCATTGTAGTCTCTAATGATCCTTTGGATTTCTGCAATATCACTTGTAATGCCTCCTTTTTCATCTCTGATTTTATTTATTTGGATCTTCTCTCTTTTTTTCTTAGTCTGGCTAAACGTGTGTAAATTTTTATTATCTTTTGAAAAAAATGACTTTTTGTTTTGTTGATCTTTTATATTTTTGTCTCAATTTCATTTATTCCTGCTCTGATATTTATTATTTCTTTTCTTCTACTAATTTTCAGCTGGATTTGCTCTTGTTTTCCTAGTTCTTTGAGATACATCATTAAGTTGTATATTTGAAGCTGTTCTATTTTTTTGATGTAGGCACTTACTGCTATAAGTTTTCCTCTTATTACTGCTTCTGCTGTATCCTATAATTTTTGATATTAATATATTGTGTTTTTATTTTCATTTATTTTGAGACATTTTTTAAATTTCCTTTTTAATCTCCTCATTGATCCACTGGTCATTCAGAAGCATATTGTTTAATCTGCATGTATTTGTATAGTTTCAATGTATTGATTTCTACTTTTATCCTAGAGAAAATATTTGGAATGATTTTACTTTTTTTGAATTTTTCGAGACTTGTTTTGTGGCCTAATATATGATCTATCCTCTAGAATGAGCTGAGGAGAATGACATGTGTTCTGCAGCTATTGGATAAAACATTCTGTAAATATCTATTAGGTCCATTTGGTCTATAGTTCAGATAAAGTCCAGTGTTTCATTATTGATTTTCTATCTGGATGATCTGTCCAATGCTGAAAGTGGAGTGTTGAGGTCTCCAGTGATTATTGTATGGAGGTCTATTTCTTTCTTTAACTCTGATAATATTTGCTTTGGATATCAGGATGCTTCAGTGTATATATTTAGACTTGTTATATCCTGTTTCTGAATTGACCCCCTTGGTATTATATAATGACCTTCCTTGTCTCTTTTTATAGTTTTTGTCTTGAAATCTGTTTTATCTGATAGAAGTATAGCTACTCCTGCTCTTTTTTGGTTTCCATTTTCATGGAATGTCTTTTTCCATTACTCAATTTTCAGTCTATGTGTGTCTTTATAGGTGAAGTGGGTTTCTTGAGGACAACATATAATTGGTTCTTGTTTTTTTATCCATTCAGCCACTCTATGTCTTTTGATTGGAGAGTTTAGTAACCCATTCACATTTAATGTTATTACTGATACGTAAAGATTTAATACTGCCATGTCGTTATTTGATTTCTGGTTGTTTTGTGGTCTTCTCTTTCTTCCTTCCTTCCTGTCTTCCTTTGTTTAAAGTGATTTCCTCTGGCAGTGTGTTTTAATTTCTTGTTTTTTATTTCTGTGTATCTGTTGTAGGTTTTTTGATTTGAGGTTACCATGAGGTTTGCAGAAAACATTTTATAATCAATTATTTTAAGCATATGACAACTTTACTTACATACAAACAAACAGGCAAAAGGAAATCTAACAGAAATTCTACTCTTTAATTCCATCTCTTTCACTTTTTTAACTTTTTGTTGTTTCCACCCATACGTTCTATCTATCTCTCAAAAAGTTGTTGTTATTTTTGTTAGGTTTGTCTTTTAGTCTTCCTACTCAAGACACAAGGGGTTTATATACCACAATTACAGCAATAGAATATTATGTATTTCTGTCCTTACTGTTATCAATGGGTTGTGCACCTTCAGATAATTTGTTCATTATTGTTCATTAATGTCCTTTTCTATCAGGTTGAAGAACTCCTTTTAGCATTTCTTGTAGGAAAGGTCTGGTTGATGAAATTCCTCAGCTTTTTTTTTTTTTTTTTTTTTTTCATTTTGGAAAGTTTTTATTACTACTTCATGTTTGAAGGATATCTTTGCAGAATATAATTTTCTGGGGTTAAGGTTTCTTACCTTCAGCCCTTTGAATATGTCATGCCACTTTTTCCTGGAAGGTTTCCACTGAGAAGTCTGCTGCCAGGTTTACTGGAGCTCCTTTTTATGCTATTTTTTTTTCTTTTTTCTTGTTGCCCTTAGGGTTTTTTCTTTGTCCGTGTCCTTTGGAAGACTGATTATTAAATGCCTTGAAGTAGCCTTGTTTGGGTTAAGTCTGCTTGGTGTTCTATGACTGTTTTGTCCTTCAATATGGATATCTTTCTCTAGGTTTGGAAAGTTCTATGTTATTATTACTTGTTTGAATAAACTTTCTACCTCAGTCTCTCTCTCTACCTCCTCTATAAGGCCAATAACTCTTATATTTTCTCTTTTGAGGCTATTTTATAGCTCTTGTAGGTGTGCTTTATTTTTATTTTTTTTCTTTTTTCTCTTCTGACTGTGTATTTTCAAATAACCTTCCTTCAAGCTCACTAATTCTTTTTTCTGGTTGGTCATTTCTGCTATTGAGAGACTCTGATGCATTTCTTGGTTTGTCGATTGAATTCTTAATTCTAGAACATCTGCTTGATTTATTATTATTATGTTAATATCTTTGTTAAAGTTCTATGACATGCTTCTGAATTATTTCTCTGTGTTATCTTAAAGTTCACTGAGCTTCTTCAGAACAGCTATTTTGAATATTGAAAGGTCACCTATCTCCATCAATCCAGGGTTAGTCACTGGTACTTTTTTAGTTTGTTTGATGAGGTCATTCTTTCCTGGATGATCGTGTATGTTCATCAATGTGTGGGAATTGAAGAGTTAGGAATTTATTTTAATCTTCACAGCCTGGGCTTGCTTGAACACATTGTTTTTGAGAAGGCTTTCCAGATATTCAAAGAGAATTGAGTGTTGTGATCTAAGTCTTTGGTCACTGCGGCCAGATCAGTAGTGGGGATGCTGTGAGCCCAGTAATGCTGTGACGTTTGCAGAGTCCTAGTAGTACCACATTGGTGGACTTCGGTAAGATACCAGAGAATTCCCTGGCTTACCAGGCAAAATCTTTCACTCTCTTCCCTCATTCTCTGTGCTGGGATGCTGGAGTTCGGGGAGGAGTGACGTGGGCATTCCCTAATATCCACCAGGACCGGGTCAGACCTGAAGCCATCCCAGTCTCACCCCAAACCAGCGGTTTCCTGGCAACCTCTGATGTTTATTCAAATCCCAAGGGCTCTTTAGTCAGCAAGTGGTGAATTCTGCCAGTACTGGGTCCTTCCCTTCAGGGCAGCTCTTTGGCCCAGGATGGGTCTAGAAATGCCATCTAGGAAATAAGGCCTAGACTCAAGGGTCTCTGGAGTCTGCTTGGCACTTTATTTTACTGTGGTTGAGCTGGTACCCAAGTTGCAAAATAATGTCCTCTGAGTTCTTCCCTTTACTTTCTCCAATGGAAGAAGACGCTCCCTGAGCCACACTGTCTATAGTTGTTGGAGGGGTGATGCAGGCACTGATTTGGCTACAGCTGCTAATGTCTTGCTGGGTCATGTGCACCCCAAGTCCACTGGCTCTGTGCCAGCACAGCCATAGGAATTGCACAAGGACTATATAGCCTTTGTAGTCTGACTGCTTTAGGAATTTAGTCCAGGCCCTAGGCCCTAGCCAGAACTCAGGTTTTGGGATGGAAGATTTCCCTCTGTCCAGGCTGGTCAAATTGCTCCTTCCATGGGCACTGGCAGAAATGTGCCCTGTGCTGTGTTCCCCTGTGCCAGGGTGGCACTGAGTTTCAATGCAAAACTCCACAATCACTTCAGTCTCCCTCCCCCAGGCACACAGATTTTCTCTCCCCTCAGCACTGGCATGGCCCTGCTGGGAGGTGAGGAGGGGTGGTGTAGACAATGCAAGATCATCCTTTCTGCCCTTTACAGTGACTCTTCCCTTGATATAATTGAATGAGTTGGAACTCACGAGGAGCTCATGGTGTGGTTTGGGGAAGGAGTCGAATAGTTTTAAAGAAAGAAAGTTCATTTTTATTTTTTTGAGAAAGAGAGAGAGAGAAAAAGAAAGAAAGAAAAAAAGAAAGAAGAAAGAGAGAGAGAGAGAAAGGAAGGAAGGAAGGAAGAAAGGAGAGAGAAAAGGAAAGAAAGAAAGAGGAAGGAAGGAAGAAAGATAGAGAGAGGAAGAGAGAAAAGGGAGAGAGTGGCGCATGGCACATGAATGAAGAAGGAGTAGAAGTGCCAGGCAGTGAGGCCAAGCAGCTTGTGGTTTTTTAAGGGCAAAATGTTTTTTTCCCCCTTCTACTTCAGTCTGATAACAAGAACATCTGTGAAACCGCTGCATGTCCTTTTTTATTTTTATTTTTTTTCTTTTCTCTGTGAGTCTGGCTTAGCTGAGTCCTTGAAATGTCGTCTTGGCAGGAACTGAGGCAGAGAGCTGCCAGCACGGCTATCCACTTAGGGCTCTTCAGTGCTGGGAAAAAACTGGAGGGATGATTGCTGGAGGTTTCTATTTGGCCATCTTCCTTCACTCCCTCTCCCAATTCTTATTTTTATCCACTTTATTTATCTTACACTAAGAATGGCCTATTAAGTTATTCTATCTGTAGCTTAAATTTGTTTCTTTGCATCTTGAGTAGTTTTTCCTTCGTAAATGGTTGCTATAATATTTGGTACATGAATATTCATAAGAATTATATCTTTTGGTGAATTTTGATTCAATATTTAAATGTGTCCTTCTATCCATGAGTTTATACTAGTATAAATGAATAAATAAACTGCAGAAAAGAAAAAATTCTTTATTATAATTTTCCAACTAATACATTTAAAAGGAAAGACAGAAATAGAGAATTACCATTGGGCAAATACCACGGTAATAATTTTTGCAGGCAAGATCCACTAATGGATACTAAAATTAGTGTGTAAAAATTTGAGGGTAATTAGAATTTGCAGTTTCAAAGTATGTCTTTTAAGATACTTATATTAACTACAATGGAAAAGATAGTAACTTTTCAGATGAGAAACTCAGCAGACCCCATCTTACCCAAATAATCAAGGTTAACATCACTAATTATAAGACAGTGACATTATGAATCCCTGGATAAGAAGAAAAAAGACACAATACCATTTCCATGGCACTTTTTCCAAGAACCCATAATATTATTCCAAGCATGAGAAAACATCAGACAAATCCAAATTGAGGAGCAAACTACAAAATAACTGATTAGTACTTTTGAGAAGTGTCAAGGTTACGAAAGACAAAAGTAGATGGCGGAACTTTTACAATAAAATGTAATGTGAGATCCTGGATAGGATCCTGGAACAGGAAAAGGATACTAGTGGGAAAAATTGTGAAATATAAATAAAGTCTGTAGTTAATATTTCCAAAATTAATTTTCTGTTCTTGTTAATGTTACTATGGCTATATGTGATATTTAACGTTAGAGAAAGTGTATCAAGAGATAAGTGACAACTATTTTTTAAAATTAGCAGACTATTTTTTAGATCAGTTTTAGATTTACAGAAAAACTAAAGCAGATAGTACAAAGAGTCCCTATATATTGTCCCTCTCCCTGCCACAGTTTCCCCTATTACCATTTTGCATTAGTGTGGCATATTTGTTGCATTTAATGAACCAGTATTGATGCATTATTATTAACTGAAGTCCATACTTTACATTAACTTTTAGTCTTTGTGTTATACAGTTCTATGGGTTTCAACAAATGTATAATGTCCTGTATCCACCATTACAGTGTCACACAGAACAGTTTCACTGCCCTAAAATCCCCTGTGCTCCATCTTGTCATCCCTCTCTCTCTTCCTCACTCCTGAACCCCAGGCAACCATTGACAATTGTGCTGTACCTACAATTTTGCTTTTTCTAGAATGTCATACAGTTGCAATCATATAATATATAGGCTTTTCAGACTGATTTCTTTCATGTAGCAATATACATTTAAGGTTCCTCATGTCTTTGTTCTCTTAATAATTCATTTCTTTCATAACTGAATAGTATCCTATTTGTTGATGTACCACAGTTTGTTTATCCATTCACTTATTGATGGATATCTGTGTTGCTTCCAAGTGTTGGCAGTTATGAATGAAGCTGCTGTAAACATTTGTGTGCAAGTTTTTGTAGGGACATGTTTTTGACTCAATTGAGTCAATATCTAGGAGCATGATTGCTTGATTGTATGACGAGACTATGTTTAGTCTTATTTTATGTCTTCTAAAATGTCTGTACCATTTTACATTCCCACCAGTAATGAGTGAGAGTTCCACAGCCTTGTCAGCATTTGGTGTTGTCAGTGTTTTGAATTTTACCCATTCTACTCAGTATGTAGTGTCATTACATCATTGTTTTAATTTTCAGTTCTTTAATGACTTATGATGTTGAGCATCTTTCATATGTTTATTTGCCATCTGTATATATTCTTTGTTTAGGTGTCTACGTGTCTGCTTGGATCTTTTACCCACTTTTTAATTGAACTGTTTATTTTATGATTATAGAGTTTTAAGAGGATTTTTTAAATATTTTGGATATATGACCTTAATAAGGTATGTTTGACAAATATTTTCTCCAAGTCTGTGGCTTTTGAAGGTGAAAATTTCCATAGAGATCAGAAATCAGTAGAATTGTCAAATGTTGACCTTTTGGGCTATTCTGTATACATAGATGTATGTCACTATAAATAATTCCAATTTTATTTTAAGTGGGGTTAAGCATTTTTATAGAGCCATCTATAAATAGAGCTTTTTTCCTGTCCTCGGAAAGAACCTAGTTTACCTTCAGGATCTAATTCAAGACAATGCTACCTTCGAAGTGATGAATCCGACGTAGTTTTCTATTTATTTTCTCTTTGGTTTCTAAAAGGTTGAGAATGACGTCAGTGTTATAGATATTTCTGTAGCAATTATAGCAAACGTTGTAAATGAGAATGGACCTCTTTTATTATTAAAAGCTTGATCATGCCAAGTTTACCTTTTCCCCAAGGTCCAGGCCATAGATCTTTCTTTTCCGCCTGGCTCAGAGCTACTTCAGCTGGCCCAAAGAAGTCATATGCTCACCAGCTGCAGCACATCTATGTTTCCATTGTTGGGTGCAGGAATCTTGTGACTAAATCAGTAATAAAAGAAGTCACTATTTCAAATACATATTTTCCCTGGGCACTATGTGTGGGAGGAAGGCATGGAAAGTTTCCCTATATCAACAGGTTAGGTCATGTGCATAAGACTTTACAACAGCTAGAAATAGGCTTTGCCTAACACGCTTTATACATTTGTTTAAAAATAGTTTCAGATTCCAATAGAGTAGAGAGATTCTCAAAGTAGTCTTACAAATGTAGGTTTATTCTGAGGCTGTGAGTTATTTTTTGAGACAGATTTCTAGCTGGTTCCTACCCTCTGGTTGGATTTTAGGCTGGCAAATATTGGAGTTCTGAGCTCATTTTTTAAAAACAAGAATCTGATTATCAAAAAAGCCTCTTCTACACTGTAAAATTATAATCTTTTAACAAGCCACTTGCTGGAAGTAAATAAATTCAATTTGTATTTTTGAATATTTATATGTACCAATAAATGTGCTAGGTATTGGATTAGGATGGGGTGGTGAGTTGTTGTTATAATTGTAATATTAAATTAGATTATTGCAAGTAAGATAACAACATAATAATATATAAAATAAAATGAAGAAAATAATGCCTACCTCATGGGGTCCAAGTAAGAATTAAATGAAATAACATTTATAAAATTTTAAATAAGAAATAATATTTGTAAAGCATTTAGGACAGTGTTTGGCACACTTCTGACACTCAATAAAGCTTAGCCACTATATGATGGAGATTATAGTCTTGCTGGAATGATAACAAACGTAATTGTTAAGCAAGAAACCCATGATACCTGCCAAAAGATGTGATAAAGGGGATTGTTTCTATAAGACTTCAATGAAGGAAAGACTGATGTGAGTAGAAGTGGCTGGGGAAAGCTTGGCTTAAAGTTCCCTGTGCACGTGATAGTGTCTTTCTCATAGGTCCCTCCTGGCTATGTCATCAGAGTGCTTAATATATAAAACGCTCAATGAATATTTGCCCTTTGAGTAACTTAAGACTTGAGTTAGGAATGCCAAAGATGGGTAGGATTTTATTGGTAAGATAAGAGGATACATTCTCAGTGAGAGCAGAAATTTAGCAAAGATGCAAGGCAGGATTAGGAGTGGTGTGAGTACAGAGGTAACAATGATTAAACTAGACACTGCTCATGTAGGTTGGCAATGACAGTAGTTAGAGAAAGGCTGGGAAGAGATGGCAAGCCTTGGGGAAAACAGATGGGTATTATGAACCTAATAACTTAATTTGGGGGGCAGTGGGTGGCCACTGAAAGTAACTAAGCAGGGAAGCAATGTTACCAAAATGATAGCTAAGAATAATTATGTCATAGTACTGTATTATTATTAAAAGGTAATCCTATAGGGAAAACCTATTACTCACATGTGACACAATAAGAACTTGAACTCCACTGGTAGAAAGGAGATTGGAAAGGGGGAAATTTTCAATATTGCAGATTATTTACAGACACTATTTCATTTAACCTTCAGTGAAGAAGGCTTTATCTTCATTTCATAGGTGCAGAAACTGAGTATCAGAGAGCTTATTAGCGTAGCATGTAACCAGAATTCCAAACAAGGTTC
Organism: Eulemur rufifrons; assembly: GCF_041146395.1. NCBI lineage: Eukaryota > Metazoa > Chordata > Mammalia > Primates > Lemuridae > Eulemur > Eulemur rufifrons. The sequence goes on along the minus strand of NC_090999.1, from coordinate 77,755,432 downwards.
TCAAGTCTCCAAAGGCATGGCCTTTTTAAAAAAAAAATTATTAATTTTTTTTTATTTCAATAGGTTTAGAGGGTTCTAGTGGAGCTTTGTTACATGAATATATTGCGTAGTGGTGAAGTTTGGGCTTTAGCTATACTCCTCACCTGGATGGCATACGTTGTACACAATAGGTGATTTTCCATGCTTCATCCCTTCCCAGCCTCCCCCCTTCAGTCTCCAAACTCCATTATACCACTTTATATGACCTTGCATAGCCCTACCTTACCTACCAGTTAAAAATGAGAACATATAGTATATTTGCTTTTCTGTTCCTGAGTTATTTCACTTAGGATAATGGTCTCAGGTTCCATCTAAGTTGCTGCAAAAGACATTATTTCACTTTTTTTTAAATGGCTGAACAATATTTCATAGTGCGTATGCATGTATATATGTATACATATACACACTGCACATACACATTTTCTTTATCCACTCATTGGTTGGTGGGCACTTAAGTTGATTCCATAACTTTGTGATTGTCAATTGTGCTGCAATAAACATATGAGTGTAGGTATCTTTTTGATATAATGATTTCTGATCTTTTGGGTAGATACCCAGTAGTGAGATTACAGATAGAATGGTAGATATACCTTTAGTCCTTTGAGAAATCTCCATAGAGGTTGTACTAATTTACATTCTCACCAACAACATATAAACATTCTCCCTTTTTACCACATCCACACCAATATCTATATTTTTTGACTTTTTAATAATGGTTATTCTGATTGGAATAAAATGGTAATTCATTGTGATTTTAATTTGTATTTCTCTGATGATTACTGATGTTGAGTATCTTTTCACATGTTTGTTGGCCATTTGTATATCTTTTTTTGAAAAATTCCTGTTCATATCATTTGCCCATTTTTTAATGGGGTTGTTCATTTTTTAATTGCACAGTTGTTTGAGGTCCTTGTAGGCATGGTCTTTTTAACAGGCTTTGATAACTGACTATGAAGGATCTCAGGAGAAACCGAAGACGATTTCAAATTCTGATTGCATATGATTGGAAAATGACACTGTGGAGAAGGAAGAACCAGATTATAAAAAATAATAAATTTAGCTTTCAATACATTGAATTGGGGAACACAGTGCCAATGTGCATGAAGTAATTAGAGATATGGGCCTGGAGTTTATAGGCGAGATCAGGACTGAAGATAAATATTGAGAAATCAACTGAAGCAATGAGTAGTAGATGACATGTTCTGGGTAGAAAAAAGTAAAGGCTTAGAACAGTTTGGAAAATTCTAAGGATAGGATTAAGAACTGGAGCCAGTGAAGAAGACAAAAGATGAAATGAAGAAAGAAAGTGCAAGTGACATACGGAATGTACATGTGGTTTTTGTTTGTTTTTAAAGTAAAGTGTATTAAGTGCTACAGAGTTCAAAGAGTTTCAGGTATTTATAGATACGTATAGATAGAAAGGAGGAAGTTGGTGCTAAATGAAAGATAAAAGGCAAGATGATGTGTGTGGAGATTGGGGGCGGACCAGTCTGAGAGTGGAAAGAACTGAGTTGCAGTACCAGCCCTGTCATTCTGTGACCTTATCAAAATCACCAAACATCTTTAGGACTCAGTTTACAAATTTGTGAACTGAGAGATTGAATGGAGATGATTTCCAAAGGTCACTTGACACTTGAAAGTTTTGAAATTCTTAGCTAAAAGGGAATAAATTTCAGAATATGTAGACAAGAATGGATGTCCAATTTTATAATTCATTTAACATTTGTTATGTCTATGTAATTTATTTGTCTGTGTAGTGGAAGTGTGGCAAAAACATGATGTCTGGTATAAAATTTGGAGAGCTTAAGAGATGTTCACAGATAACTGTTATACAAAGTCCATATGTCACAAGAAAGAACTAAGAGAGAGGTTGTTTCCAACTTGGAGAAGGGAAAGGTACGGAGAGGATTATGGAGGGACCTATCTAAAAGTTCTCCATTGTAAGCCCCAGTACAAATTAAGCTGAGAAGCAATTCATCAGTTAGTGAGAACAGTCATGTCCTTTAGTCCTTCTGTTGGATGTCCTTGTCTCTTGTAATCACATTTGACTTAAAATCTATTTTCTCTGATAATATTGGAGAAATAACCCCAACTTTCTTTTAGTTATTTACATGGAATATCCTTTTCCATTATGTTCTTTTAACCCTTTTTGTGTCTTTGTATCTAAAGTGAATCTCTTATTGACATCATACAGATGTACCAGTTTTTAAATCCATTCTGTCACTCTCTGCCTTTTCAATGGAGAGTTTAATTCTTTTATTTAAAGTAACTACAGATAAGGATAGAATTCTGTTATTTAGCTATTTGTTTTCTGTGTGTCTTATACACTTTTTATTCCTCTATTCCTACATTACTGCATTTTTCTTATATTAAGTGATTTTTTTGTAGTGCACCTGTTTGATTCCCTTCTTTTTCTATATATTTTTAAAGTTGTTCCCTAGTGTTTACTTCAGGGATTATAATTAAACATGTAACAACCAAATCTGAATAATATCAACTTAATTTCAACAATATACACTCTTCTCCTATACATCTCCATCCTTCTCCCTTTATACTGTTCTTGTCACAGATTACATCTTTATGCATTTGCTTTTTAAATTATATAGGAAAGAAAAAGGGGTTACAAACTTATATGTACCATAATACTGACTTTTATACCTACCTATGTGGTTACATTTACCTGTGTTCTTTATTTCTTTATATGGCTTCAAGTTACTGTCTATTGTCCTTTCTTTGCAGCCTGAAGCACTTCCTTTAATATTTCTTACAAGGAAGTTCTACTAATAACAAATTTGGTTAGCTTTGTTTATCTAGGAATGTCTTAATTTCTCCTTCATTCTTGAAGGATAGTTTTGCTAGTTTTAGAATTCTTATTTAACCTTTTATTGTTTTATTTTTATTTCATTTTATTTTTAACACATTAACTGTCATGTGAGTTGTATTTAACTTAAGGCTAGTTTTGAGCCTGGCACCTCATGAAGCATATGTAACTCACACATCTCTCCACCTTGGGAACCGCAAGAACTATTTTTCAAGTTGCATATAACTCATGCACAGAAAACAATAAAAAATAAATAATTCATTAAATTAGGATTGTTGTGTTTTTGTATTTTCATAATAAAACACCTTGGCTCTAAGGAAAAAAAAATTTTCTAGTGTGGCTGTCAATGCGTTAAAGATAAGGTCTCACTGATGTTGCCAACTCCTGGGCTCAAGCAATCCTTCCACCTCAGCCTCCTGGATAGCTGGAATTACAGGCATGAGCCACCACACCCTGCTTTAACTTTCTTTAAAATGTATTTATGAGGCCGGGCGTGGTGGCTCACGCCTGTAATCCTAGCTCTCTGGGAGGCTGAGGTGGGCGGATCGTTTGAGCTCAGGAGTTCGAGACCAGCCTGAGCAAGAGCGAGACCCCACCTCTAAAAATAGAAAGAAATTATATGGACAGCTAAAAATATATATAGAAAAAATTAGCCGGGCATGGTGGTGCATGCCTGTAGTCCCAGCTACTCGGGAGGCTGAGACAGGAGGATCGCTTGAGCCCAGGAGTTTGAGGTTGCTGTGAGCTAGGCTGACGCCACGGCACTCACTCTAGCCTGGGCAACAGAGTGAGACTCTGTCTCAAAAAAAAAAAAAAAAAATGTATTTATTTCCAGCACTATAAATACGTCATTTTATTGCTTTCTGGTGAGTAATGTCTGCTCTGTTTCTTCCAGAACTGAGGACCAGGTCCACACGACACATGAGCTGCTGTTTTCAAGATGGTCACACCGCTGGTCCTGGGAGGAGATGGGAACCAAGGTGAGTCAAAGCCAGAAATAAATGGCTTTTCTACCAATAAATGGCTTTTTTCTTGATTCAGCATTTACTTGGTTGCTTCGAACCTTTGACTGTTTTCCAGATGTCTGACAAAGTTGTTCTGATAGTTTCTCGTCGTTTTTTTTTTTCTGTTTCTATGGAGGGACAGAAGTTTGAAGCTGCCTACTTGCCATTCTGGTGTTGTCATTCCCCCAGCTGAACAAATCACAACCTCTCTGTATCTATTTCCTTCTTAGTCAAACAGCACAACACCAAAAATGTCACAGGGCTGCTGTGAGGACCAAATATAGGAATGTGTAAGACTTTTATAAAATATAGTACACACAAAACATTAAGAAATATGTTGTTTTTTGCACATCACAGTTGCATCACTTTTATGATGCTAGAGAAGAATTTAAATGGTGGGCAAAAAAGTTTAATTTTACATGCATAGTTTTCTTCATCTCCATTTCTATCTAAAAATATACTTTATCTTTTACTACCAGCCTCAGTAGTCCTCTAAATATCAGTAAGTGGAAAATACTGGTTTTACTTCAACATTTTATTGAACTTCTCATATTACACAATTTACCCAAAACATTTAAAGTACCAGTGAGACAAAAACAACTTAAAAAAAAAAAAAAAAAAAGACATACAGACAAAATACCTCTAGGTGAGGTAATAGTGTAATAAGATTCATTGTCAAATCACAAGTTTTTGTTACTCTGCTATACAACTTGGTACCATATCAATGATATTAAATGATCCAAAAGTTAAGACATTACACATTCAGTTTGTGTATGTGTGTGTGAGAGAGATCTCTTATGTACAAAGAGTTGGAAAACAGAAAGGCCAACATTAAATATCATTTAAATTCTAGTGCAGTGTGAATTGTTACCAAGAGATTTTATCTGCTTACATAAGTTTTGAAAATAATTCAAACCTGGCTATGTTTTTAAGATCTGGCAGAGTAGTCTTTTTTATCCTAAAAGATCAGCAGGCAAACATCCTACATAATCTCAATTGATAAATATCAAAGCAGTGTTTTTTTTTTTTTTTTTTTTTCCATTTTCTGAACAGTTTTATGAATACTTGGACAAAAATACTGAGCCATTTGTGCCCAATCAATAAAATGAACGCTTTGTGCAGTTATAACAAAGCCCGTGCAAAAAGGACAGTTTTGAGTGAGTAGTCAGGTATATCTGCAAAAGTGAGCAAGATCTCTTACCTCTCCAGTTTTGCATGTTTCTAAAAGCGCTGGCTATCAAATACCCCAATCCATGATCATTTTCAAATTAGCTTGCTTTTACTATTTCATATTTATAACATCTAGTGCTGGGAGTTTGGAGGCTTGAATAACCTTATTAATCTAGGGATTTTAAGGACCCATAAAATAAAATTGAGAAGAGCATCTCAGCAAAGTCTATATACACAAATTTAGTAAATCAATTCATACATTCACTTTACATAGTAGGTTAATATTTACCAGTTTTTTATTCAGTTGCTTCCAGTCTATGTGACTCAAATTAAGAAACCATACAATGTAAGGTAAGCATCATCATAAGCTCCATGGCCAAAATCTGACTTATATAAGACCATTGGGCTGTGGACCATTTTAATAGAATCTTACTCATACTAGTATTAGTCATATTAAATTTAAAAAAATTTTATTCTAAGATATTATTAAGAAATACAGCTCATGCATATTTCATTTTGGAACCCCTACGTTAAAGAAAAGTAGCAATTTTCAAAAGGAGAAGAGTGGTTATTTTACTTATTCTTTCTAAATTCAGGGAAACATATTTGGCCAGCTTAAATGTAAGTGCTTAGACTTTTAAGGATTTTACATTTTAATTAAATTGGAATGGCAGTAAAAAATAATTAGTATTTTACTTTCCACATATTAATTTTAGTTTTAATGTTAATTTGTAGTCTCTTTATCCAAAAAAGAAAATAAGACCAACCTTACATGTGTGGTTCATCCTATCAAATAATGATTCCATAATAAAATGTATGAAATTGTATTTTCATACTAACTTCTAACAAATAATATTGAAATATCTCATTTTTAGCTAAATAAAGGATCCCACAGATTCTCACTAATAAATACTTGATTCCACTCATATTCTGCTCCAGAAATTTTGTGAAACTAAATTTTCTAGTTTACTTGAAACTACTTTGATTATAATAAAAGTGGAAGGTTTTTAGGAAGTTGAACATATTACGAACATCTAAAAAGTTATTTGGCAGTTCAAAAGCGATGGAAGCAATTTAAATGCCATAGGTTGGACAAAGTAAATCAGAATCTAAAAGATTAACCATAATATACAAAATGTGATGAAAGGTGTCTAATTTTATTTTGCCCCTCTTGGTGGAATTTAAAAATGGAAAACTTACGTGTTTGAGTAATTAAAACACACACACAGAAGACAGTAGAGAAAGCTGCTACTTAAATATTGTTTTACCACCTTTTAGATGTCTTTTTTTTGGTTCCAATACTATTAAAAAGTAACCATTCTGTGACATTTAGCAAGTAAAATACATTTCAGTTTGTATGTATTCTCAGTGGGACATCAGTGCAAAGTCACTGTGCTTCAGAGTTCTAACCATTCACTGTAAAACTGTGATCACCCATGTGAAGAAATGAAACTCTAAAATGTTTAATGATTGATCAAACACATCATTTTACTATACAAAGAGCTTAATCCACCAAATTAAATTTAGGGACAGAAATTTTTTATTAAACTGATTAATAATTTTTTTGCTTATCTATTGAAATGTACTTTTTCCCCTCCTCCATAAAACACACGGACAAGTTTCCTTTAAGGTTTGTATTTTTTCTTCAGTATTCATCCAAACACGTTTACATAAAAGGTGATAAGAAAAACTTGCTTTTCCCTTTATGTATACCTAATTTGGAAAATAAAACCTTAAGTAAAATCTGAAAGAAAATAAAAATTGAAGCCATTATTTAATGATGACTATACAGTAGGTAAGAGGCACAAATTCCCAGGTGAATTTTAATTTTGTTTCCTCTAAGACAAGTCATTCAGAAATGAAAGGCAAATGAGGTTCCTTTAAGTACACAATTTGTAAATGTGGAAACAGTAATATTTGTCATGATTACTTTATATTCTCTCTTAAGAGTGGCTCTAAAAGTAGCCTGACGATTCATACAACTAGCTAAGCAAACCAAACTTTATAAACATGACGAATTTTTAAGTTTCTGGCACTGAAATCCTGGGTTTGGATACGGACAAGTATGCTCTATTTGACTTAACATCATTTGGGTACCTTGGCTTTTGATGCTGTATTTTGATGTTCAAGCAGAAAGCACATGACTTAATTTTATGCAATAAGCTGACCTAAGTGTAGAAAACTTACAGAGATGAAGGAAATTCCAAGTCATATATGTGTACATAAATGGCTTTGTAAAATACATATATACAGCCGTTAAAAGTTATATAGGGACAATGCAATTTAAAACCCTTCATCTCCAACTTACAGATTGCCAAATCTAATCCTCTTATTCTTTTTCAATGATGATATAACTTATTTGCTTTAAAAGTAAAACCTCTAGATTGTATTAAGGATGTTACACTGTAGTAAGGATAATATACTAATATCAATCTGGAAGGTAAAATAAACATGTAACAAATATTAAGATCAGATGATTCGAATAGATTCAGCTCTATGAAATTTCATTTTATATTTGATAATAAAGTTTTACTTCTGCCCAGGATCATTTTTACTTCAGCATGAGTGTTCTGCTAACTAGAATTTAATTTACTTTTATTGAGTTTCCAAATTTGGAAGCATTGTGATCCAAAATATATACCTACGCCTTAAAAAAAATGAAAAGTCAAGAGATATCAGGATAGGCATAGGCTTTTTTTTTTTTTTTAAAGCAATTTCACTTTCCAATCCATTTTTTCTCCAGTATTTCACTTTTATCCCTCATAATTTCATAGTAAATTATCCAGATTATGTCTTCTGGACTAACCAGTGATGGAACCTAAATCTCAAACGCTATTTTGAAGAAGTGTAGAGTAAATAATTTTGGTAATCTGCAAAACGGCTGCATGCAGTGTGTACTGTATGATAACAGCACCGAACCCTTTATAAAATCCAAGCACTCCTTCCTCCTGCCTTATGGTATTGATACAGTCTCTCATTCCCTCATACTGTGTGTTAATTGGAAGCACTTCATAGCCAAGGTCTGTGTTGTCAATTATTGTGCGTGTTCCTTGAATGTGAAGGCGGTGCAAAACTGTTTCCAGTGGGTAAAGGATAACATCAGAACAAAGACTGGCAGCAAAGTTAGCAATAAGTTCTGGAAAATAAGCATCCAGCATACTCTGCACAGGGCTAGTGCTCTCACCTAGGTGGCTATTATAAGTCTTTCTCTTTAGAATCAGTAGGACAAACTTCTGAATAACTGAACTAATGATGTAATGAAGAACTCCATGAAGCACCGTAGGGAAGATCAAGGAAAGAAGCGGAAGAAGTCGTTTGCTATGAGGCACTCCCATGCCTATCACTCTTCCAATTCCTTCTTTAACACATTCCAAAATGCCAGCATTATCTCGAATTATCTCACTCTGAAATAAAAATGATGAAATAAGTAAAACTTAACATTTTCTTATTTTGCCACACAACAGGGACTCTATCCAGGTTTCTTCTAAATCCTACTTTACTGACTAAAGAGGGAAAACAACAATGGTTTTCAGACTTCAGCTGTCACTAGGCATTAGATTTTCCTTTTTTTCTTAAAATCTCATAAAACAGATAGCAGCGAAGTTGAGAGCTATTGCTATTGGTGTAGGGAGACCGAGGAGATGTGGAGGTAGACACACCTGGTTTCCCCATCTCAAGAAGCTCCTTAGAACTTGTTTGGAAAAGCAACAACTACCTGATGCCTAAGGAGGCACTATAGTGCTTAGAGTTCTTAAACATGGGTTTAAATCCTGCCTCCATTACTTACTGGTTATGTAACCATTGGTAAGTTACTTAATTTCTCCTAAGTGTCAGCTTACTATTTAAAAAAAAACGGAAATTAGTACTACCTACCTTTAATGCACAGAGTTGTTGTATTAAATAAAAAAAGGCCTGGCACCCAATGGGCACTCAATAAATGTTAACCTTATCATTTGCAATGTCTACCTTTTTACAATTTTGGGGATATGAATAAGAAAGTTTGTGATACAGATTATACAGGTATGGGTAGGGAGAAAAGAAACAGCTAAAAGGCTACTTTTGCTGCAGCAATGATTTATTTGATAAATCTAAATAAATGTTTAGCAGTTAAGGAAGGTAAGTTGAAAAGGTAAAGTGAAGTCATTAAAACCTTGATTTAATACCATGCTGAGAAGTCTAAAATTGATCTTCGGGAATATGAATCAATATGAATCCTTAATCAGCAAAAGGACATAAGCATCGCAACCTAAGAACACCAATCTTACATGAGTACATAGAATGGACTTTTAAAATGCAGAAACCAGAACAAGGGTTCTTAATGATGAAATAGATCATTAGGAAGTTCATATTGAAGGGCTTCAGTAGATGTTCTTCAGGAGATCTATTTACAAATGTGTATTTTTCAAGAGAAACAATGTTCTCAAGGAGATCTGAGCTCCCCAGAAGGGCAAAGAATCACCGAGCATCAAGCAGGAAGAAAGAATATAATATAATAAGCTGAGTATATGGTAAAGAAGGGATGAGAATGGTGGGGAGAAACAGACAAATCTTAGGTACTTGTTGAAGTTAGAACTAAGAAGGCATGAGGACTGATTAGTTATGAAGGATGAAAGAAATGTAAACACCAAAAACAAAACTTAAAGTTTTAAGTTTTTAGAGTGAAAACAATATTGCCATTAATTGAAAGGGAAAAGAGGTCCTAAAGGAAGCTAATTTTCAGAGGGATTAAGATTGTTTTTATAAGTTGAGTTTGAGGTGAAAGATTTAGTTCACATAAATATCAGAGTCAAAATGATTCATGTGAGTAAATGAGTCCCTTCAGGAATAGTGAGTACAGGATAAAAAACAGAGGGTCAAAAATTGAGACTTAGGGTACAATAAAAGAATGGTATAGTAAAGAGGCTACTGAATGAAGACAATGTTCAAGAGAGTAGAAATCTAAGAAGGAAAAAAAAAAAAGAGTTCTAGAAAAGCAGACAAAAGGATTCAAAAGGAGAGTGAGCAGGTAGAACCTGTAGCAGGAAACACAAGGGTAGATACTGGATCAAAAAGAAAAAAAAAAAACATACACAGAAAAAACTGTATCCCATAGTAAGCTGGGCATTTACATAAATAACTCATGTAATTTTTATAGCTCAGTTATTAAAACACTGTTCCCATTTTATGGATGAGAACATTAAGAAAATTACAAAGGTTAAGAAATTTGTCTAAAGCAGCAGATCTAATTTAAGCAGAGAAATGTGATTCTGATAAGGGTCTTTCTTAAGCTAAAACTTGTTTTCCCCCAATAAATCAAGCAGCTTCATTGTTTTTCCTTAAGTAACTACTTTCCTGCTCTTTTTTTCCTTATCTTTAGGATATCTCATAGAGTGATAATTCTGTAAATTGTATAGTGTCATAAAAAGGTTATATCAATTATTAAACACAATGCCAAATGTAAAAGGGAAAGGAAAGAATTATTTGAGTCACGAGACATTAACTTCAGTTAACAGAAATTAGTTCTAACAACAACAACAACAATCAAAGTTAATGATGGGGCCAGAAAAAATGAAGTGGAAAAGAGTAATTAGAAAAGGGAAGGCTGATCTAGTGGGGTTTTTACAGAGAAGGGGTACTTGCACATAATTAAGTAAAAATATGCTGGAGGGTCTGATGTTGGAAATAGAAGACAGATGTACAATAGTTCACCAGCTAAAACTACCCTCACCTTACAGTTTTAAGTGTAGGAAGGGTCTGACACTTAATTCAATGTACTTGAAGCGCCACCTTGTGGTTAGAAATGGTAAAACAAGCAAACAAAATTTGAAACACTAGCTGGAAATTGCTTTAGCTTTGTAGTACTTACCACGTCATTAGTATCAAATGTTCATGAATGTATATATTTAAAAAGAATGTTGTTAGTAAACTAACTACTGGGACAACCTTCTGCTTGTTAAAATGACTGTCTATCATGTTATGCTCAGCTAATTATTTACTATCCTATCTTAAGACGTCACCATCTGAATTGTACGTAGGGCCTTAAAAAGTTAATATAGATTCTTTGTATTCAGAACAAGTCATAGGCTGGGTTCTGAGATATATGAATGAAGAGTACAGTTGCCTATGGGAAGGATGAAAATAATTAAAACTAGAAATGTGACTTAAGTTTGTAATGGAAATATACACACCAGCCATGTGTGATTTATGTGTGGTATCTGTGAAAGAAACATTTTAAAAGGACACTGTGTTAAAATGTTCTGCTAAACAATAAGACATACACAATATATTAAATATTCCAAAAAATATATTTAATTAAAAAAAGGACAATAAAAATACAGCTTACCTGTACTGTTTCAATTAGACTTGCTGAATAAAACGGCATTGCCACTATATAAGTTAGGCTGTAGAAATTAAAACAAATTTATTAGTAGACTGAAATAAGATACTTATACTAAATTTTTAACATATTCAAGCCAGAATGATTTTTTTAAGGTTTTCAACTATTAATATCTATGGTCCAAAGATATTAACTTCAGAGATCTGTAACACAGGATGCTTTATTCAACAGAAATGAAAAAAATCAAATATTAATAATAACACAAAGGACAGCCTGCAAAGAAAATAGATTTCGCTTTAATAAACCAATGAAATGCAGGCCCATTTATGATTCATTGTACATCTACCTGCACATAGCTAATGCAGTTATAAATTTAATACTTAAAACTTAGTTTGAGGGATTCATTCTATAGTTTGCCTTTTTAGTGATATTTGAATAAGTATACTTTTCTGCTATTATCCTATTATCATTATCTATTCCCAGAATTCCCATCCAGCAGAACTAAGCCAGCCTTCAATGGTGAGTGAAGTCCCCTGTTATTATTAAAAAACAATATTGCACAGCTTTGCAAAGTTGTTTCCTATCACCAATATTTAGACATAGTAATATTACAACTTTGCAAGCCTGCAAAATATAGTTATTTAAAATAGTATCAAGGTGGGACTTACCTAACCCTTATGGGCCAGGTCCTGGCAAGTAGTAGTTTTCAAGGTGAATGGAACATCACTAAGTAATAATGTGCTAGAATGTCCCATTGAGGGAGCCAGCAAGCTGGGGAATTTCCAATTCACAATCTTCAAAAAAAAATTAAAAAGTGAAGAATAAAATTCTAATCTACAAAAATGGGTTATTGTTATAAAATCACTAAGTGCCTTTAGGACTACATTTTAATATTACTAAGGTTTTCGGGGTTTGCTCATTACCATACAAATAAATTTGTGTCTCTGATCAATAACAAAATAATAATAATCATTTTCTTGGAAATTTGGGTTAAATAAATTGAAGATCTTTGCTACCTAAGAACACACAAAAATATTAGGCTGTGATTCCAGCTTTTCAATAGTAAGATCTATTTTAAAGATGATATGTATGTCAGGATTTATTCCTAAACTCTGTTACTTGTCCTTTGAAGTTCTAGTCCTACAAACATTTTACTGCTCTAATTTCCTTCAATATATTTAATAAGATGTTTTTTTCCAGTTCTACTACTGTAAAAGTTAATGTAAATTTCCAATTAAAATACCATTTTTTGATACTTACGATTTCAGTAGAAGGTGTTCTCCTATTTGTTTAGGATTCCATTTGTGTAAAATCTCTCTAAAAGATAAATTTAAATAAAACAAAAAGCCATGTTATTGAAAACCATTTTGAATTAGCCCAATTATCAAAAAGGTTGCCAATTTTTTTTTTAATTTGTAGGAGAAATATATTCTAATAATGAACATTTCCCTTTTCTGGGATCATAGTATAGAACAACTATGGTGATTTGGAGAGAAAGAAAAAACATACAAGGTGTTTTGTGTGCGCTGACAGAAGGGGCTGACAGAGGAGGAAGAGCTACAGCTTACTATAAAAATGAACATGATGAAAAATTAAAGGAACACATATAAAAATGATAGGTTAAAAAAAAGAGAATGGATGGGCAAAGGAAAGGGAAACAAGGCACAGGATAGAAAAAAAGGCTTTACAAAGTACATAAGAAAGAGAATTTTAAAACAAAACAAAATTAAGTAACTATAATATAGAATGACACATTACATTTGTGTAATACCTAATTTCCAAAGTGCCTTGTTACAAGGACATTAATTTTGTGACCACTATTATGTCCTATTATCTTTTTGAGCACCTACTATATGCCAGGCACTGTGTAAAGTGCTTTGCATGAATTATTTCTAATCTTTACAATGACTCTATTATCCCTATCTCATAGCTGAGGAAATAGGATCAGAGAGGGTTTATAACTTACCCAAAGCCATACAACTAGCTAGTGTGGAACTGGGTTCTAAACTCTGGGCTACACTCTCTGCCTGCACTGCCTCTCATCCCATTTGATACAAGAAGGAATCCTGTGATACAAGCAGAGCAAGTATCACTGCATTTGTTTTACTGATGAGAAAAATGAGGGTTGAAAAGATCACAGGGACATGTTCAAAGGAAACAGGCAAAATGCCATTTCTGGAACCAAGGTCTAGAACTGTGCTTTCTGCTATTTAGGTTATCTTTGGAAACCAGGAAAAAACAAAGAGAGGCAAGCTGAAATAGAACAAAAGGGAAAAAAGTTCTACCATGAGAAAAGTCAAAAAGGAGAGAAGACTAAGGAGAATAAAAGGGAAAATAAGAAGATAGAAAAAAAATGGAAAGGTAGAGGGAATAGAGACGAAACAGAAAGGGAAGTGCAAAACAAAGATGACACTTGCTGCCACCAGCCTCCCTGGGGGAATTGGCACTCATTCTAGCAGGGCTACAGCAAGAACCTTGAAAAATGTTTTCTATTTGAAATGAATGAATATGAAAACCAAAAGACTATAAAGGAATAAATATATTTTATATTAAAAAGGTGAAGAAAATTAAAATAAAGTGACTAATAAGGTAAGTGCCCTAAAAACAAACTCAGTACAATTATAGCATGGGTAGTATGTAAACCTTCCTACACTTTTCCAAGAGACTGAAATGTATGCAGAGACTTTTTCAACAATAGAATGATCACCCCTGATTTCTAAGACCTTAGAGAGCCTTCTGGGCCAAATTCTGATTAAATTATTACTACGATACTTATTTGACCTGGACAACACAGAAAATGTAGCTGAAATGATATTCAAGAATTAAGCTGAAAATGTAAAAAACAGATTAGGCCTCCCATCTTACAATTACTTATGATCATAAAACAAAATATGCTGTATACTTTGTAAATCATCTTGGTGCTGCTATTACTCATGGCCTCAGAAAGTATTACCACAGGTTATTATGACATTTATTTTAAGCATAAAACTGTCACAAACAGATGAGTCTGTGACCTGTATTTCTGTAAAGATTGGGCTACTTCCCCTTTAAATACAATTCTAATTCCTACTGCCAATTCTAAAGATCATAAAGATAAAAGAAGAGAAAGGGAGATGTAGAACCAAGTATTAAAAAAATTTTTTGAGACTCTTCTTTGTATCTGTTCTCTACTACTTTATAAAATGGATAAAACTTCCTTCCACACTTTCCCCTGAGGTGATTTCTTCTACTCTGACGCTTCAACTGCTACTTTTATGCCACTACACTGAAAGCTATGCCTCTGCTTCAGATTTTCTCTAAGACACTGATCCACGGTTCCCACCACCTATTAGACGTGTCCCCGTAGGTATTTTGCAAGAATCTCCTCAAACTTCATTTACTGAAAGTTAAATTTCTTATGTTCTCCCCTACTCCAACTTTTTCATGAATTCTCCATTTGGGGTAATGTTTTGCAATCTAGAAATCTCAGTTACTGCTGACAACTCATTTTCTCATACCCCCATTCTCAAGCTAACATAAGCTATCATCAACTATACTTCAGAAATGTCTATCCAGCTCATCTTTTTCTGTTCTGTTCCATAGTTCAGAACCTTCTCAGTATGGTCTAGATTACTCTCCACATGTCTGTCTATAGCAGTCAATTTTTTTTTTACAATGCCACTTGAGTATATCCTTGATCAAAACACCTCTATATTAAAGAAAGAAACAAAAAAGAAACCTTAGACTACCAAACTCATATAGAATAAAACCTTACAAAGGCACAATCACACTTTAATCTAACACTTCACAGGGGTAGGGAACCTGCGGCCTTCTGATTTCAAGATTGTTCTTTTTTAAGCACCAAAGGAGGCAAGAAAAGATTCATCTTTTTCTGCTGCACCCCTTTTAATAAAATGTTTTGTTCTTTAAAATTTGGATCCAGTCAAACGGCCGCACTCAAGGATCCAGAAGGACACATGTGGCCCCAAGGCTGCAGATTCCCCACCCCTGTGTGGGTTACCTCTTCTTGGAACGATTACCTTCTCTGCCAAGTCAATTCTTATTCATAATTCAAGATCGAGCTCAGATTTCAGTTATTTTTCTGAAATCTTTGTCAGTAACTCCAGACAAAGTGTCCCCTGAACTCTGAAAGGGGTTTAATTATAGCACAAATCACCCCGTGTAACTTGCTTACATGTGTCTCCTTCATCAAACTGAATACTTAAAGAACAGGGATGGCTCACATACTCGTACTTGCTCCTTAGTTGGCAGTTGCTGGCACATAGCAGTAGCAGCTGAAAGATATCCCAGTAGATACTAGACCAAGAAGAATTTTCTTTATCACATACTAATTCAGTAAGATATGATTAATTAATTTTATACTGTTTCTTTTTTTAGCCACTTAAGTTTTCAGATTCAAAGTATTTCAGAAACTATATTTTATTAAAAATTAATATAAATATTGAAGAAATGCCAAAAAGGTACCTTGGCAAAGGTGTGAATTCACTAATTATGCCTTCCGCTCCAAGTGTGACTCCCTGGACAATAAATGTACTTCCCATTCCTTTCCATAGGGCTCTTGGTCCCTAAAATGAATAAAATTTAGTGTTATTTCTATTAATACCTCAATATAAAACAAAAGGTCTTAACAAAACTTGATATTGAATTAAATACCCCTAATGATTAATTTAATTTTTTAAGTAACTCTAATGTCTGTATATTCAACTCCCTACTAGGACTGTCCTTTGGACAATACGGAGGTATCTTAAAATTTACATATCCCTAACTTAACCCAATGATACCCACTCAAACCACACCAATTCTTTCCTTCTCTGCTGTATTTCCTATCTTCCTAGATAGCAGCTTCATCATCCTAGTGTTCAAATAGTATGTACAGAGAACACTTTTCTCTCACTCTTTCTATTTAATTAATCATCAAGTTCTATTAATTCTACTCCCTTAGTATCATACAAATCCATGCTCTTTTCTCCATCTTTACACCATTTACTTTATGTTAATTTGACTACAACAGTTCCACCATCTCTAGTCTTGCCCCTTTACATGATACCACGTGATATTCCTATTCCTATTTATCTATGTTATTAATAAATAACACATAGACATGGTACAACTGAAAAGGAGAGGCAATAGGGTATCAGGTGAAAAGTTTGCCTCCTTTGCATCCCAGTCCCTTAGCAGTAGTTTCTTATTTATCCTCTGGACATTACGCATGCACATACAAGTATATCTCTGAGCGTACGTACAGTTATAGCAATGTTTTGTTCATTTTTAACAGGTGGTACTATCTTGAACCACAAAAAATACTCCAGAGATCATTCCATATCAGTACGTACAGTACACATCTTATTTTTAAAGGCTATGTGGTGTTTTACCATATAAATATACCAAAATTATTTTACTGGTACCCTCTTGATGGATATTTAATCATTTCCAATCTCATTATTATATACAATGCCAAAATGACATCCCTGCATATACATTTTTGCATATATATGTGCGTATCTATGTGGGATAAGTTCCTAGAAGTGAAATTAGTAGTCAGAGAATATGTAAATTTTAAATTTTGAAAGATATTTGCCAAACAACCCAAGTTTGTTCAAAATACTTTGGTCACCGCTAAAACATCTTCAATGGTACTCTTATAGCTTTTAAGATCAGGTATGCAGCTTTCAGAAGGCACTTTATGATCTAGATCTTACTTACCTCTCTAGCTACCTTTTCATCTTTCTCTTACTCTTCAACCCCTGCTCCAAGTTCCCATTGTACTGCTTTAAATCCATTCCCAAACATTACAGTCCCTCCTTCTCTTCTGTCTTTGCATATCTACTTAAAACACCTTTTCTCTACCCTCATGATGAAAAGGTAAGACTTCTTGATAGTAAGTGTAAAACTCAGGTGTCCCTTTTCCCAAAGTTTTTCCTAGCCATAACCCTGTGCCCAATCCCAATTCTGACAAGGCATCTCTCTTCTGTACTCTGATAGCATTCTGTACTTCTAACAGTGTACTTTTCTTACTGCACCACAATCTTCTGTTTAAGTTTTTGTCTCCCTGACTAAACTATAAGCCTCTTGATAGCAGAGACATCTTCTTACCTGTTGCTGTGTTCTTAGAGCTTAGCATAGCTATTTATAGTTTTGCTAAATTAACTAAGTGAAATTTTGGAAGAATCAAAAAGATATTATGCTACATTAGTTTTATTACAACAATTAAGATGTTTTTAATAAACAAATTAAAATCATTCTTGCTTTAATTATTACTAAGTCCAATGATACATATGATATATACCTGTAATAGAATCTACAGACTGATTCTCACCTGAGTTTTGTTGAAGCTGTACATGATATTGATGACTGTAAATGGAGTGAGATGATAATGCCGAGCATGGTAATTAACCTGTAGAAAAGGTATTCATATTGTTTTGTCCAAAGAACAAGGCCATGAAAGATATACAGTGGAATTGTAGCATAAACAAAAGTTCAATTCTAAAGTCAATATAAATTATACATAAGCAAAATTACTTTTGAAAGTGCTTTAAGTAACCTATTAAAAGTACAGTATATATGGTTATATAAATATAATCTGAAGACCAATGCATAATATACACAGTAATGTAGACTACATTAGTCAAGAGGATCTTGTTGTTTGATATTTGTGTTGCCCTAAACAATTGAATTACATCTCCCAACTCATGCTCATTTTAGCCAAGCATTTTCAAACTATAGGGTGCAATCAATTGATAAATTATGGTATCAATTAAAGGGGATCAAAACAATATTTATTGTGTGAAATAATAAAAAAGAAAATATTAGAACAATCACACATTCTAATGTATTATTTCATAAAACATTTCTAAATAATACATTTGTTATCTATGTATATATACACTGGATCACAATATAATATTACAATGTAAAATATATATCTGAAATACACTGTTCTGGGGCATGTACACTGTCAATGTTATTTAAATGGTTATTTATCTATACATACTTATTTTTTGATGCTGAGCATAAACAAACTAAATTGTAATGATTTATATTGTTTTGAACTCTTAACACCAAACAAAAAATTACTTTGCAAAGAAGAGAAGTTACATTACAGCAGAGTTTGTCACAGTGTAGTCCACTGGCCCCTGAGGGGCCCATTACCCTTTTAGGGGATCAAAAAATTCAAAATTGTTTTCTTAATTATACTAAGGCAACATGTGCCTTTTTCATTATGTTGACACTTTCACTAATGGTGCAAAAGTTATGGTGGATAAAACTGCTAGCTCCTTAGCACAAATCAATGTAGTAGGCATCAAACTATATTTCTGTGATTATTGTATTTTCCATCTCACTAATAGGAAGGAGAAAAGCAACCTTCATGTAAGAATACCCTTGATGAAGCAGTAAAAAATGTTAATTTTATGAAACCTTGACCTCTGAGTACACATCATCTAATTAACATCCTGTGTATTGCATAATGAAGTAAGATGGCTGCTATGAAGAAAGCATTTGAATTAGCATGATGGAATTGCAAGCTGATCTAGCCACTTTTTTCATGGAACATCATTTCTGCTTGAGGAACTCAATGACAGACTATAGCTACTCATACTTGGAAATGAGATGCTCTTAAAAATGAACAAAGTGAGCTTGTTGATTTTTAAAAAAATGACTATTGTCAATGATAAATTTGAATTTTCAAGTAAAAATCAGAATTTTGGAAAATCTATATTCACCATCAAGAGCTACCAATACTTAAAGACTTTTCTCGTGAGATCAGTAGTGTTTTTAATAAAGATGATTTTTTGACATTTTCTAATCAAATTCCTTAACATCTGGCAGATCTATACTCAGTGAATCATTATTTTTCAAATAACCATGCACAATGATACAGAATCATGCATGGGTAAAATATCCATTCAAGATGCAGTACAGATTAATGGACAAAGTATAAAAAGTTAATTAATATAGTTTCAGATTTCACATTGTAAATAACCTTTAAAAAACTACCACTTAGTGAGTTTTGCTGTAATTTCAAAGAATGCTCACAATTATCTGGAAAAGACATAAAACACTCCTGTTTTCAACTACATATGTATACAAGGCTGGACTTTCTTGTTTCTTTCCAAAACAACATTTTGCAACGGATTGACTGCAGAAGCTGTCTCTTTTTATGCCAGACATTAAAGACATTTGCAAAAATGTAAAATAGTTATTTTTCATAAGAATGTCATTCATCTTAATATCTAATGAGTTTATTACTTTAATGAATTGCACTGACAATTAAAATTTTAATTTCTGATATGGTAAATATCAACAGATATGACCCACAGAAACCAAAGTTGTTTGGGAGCTTCAGTAATTTTTAAGACTTTAAAGAGGTTTTGAGACCAAAAAGTTTGAGAACTAATAAAGATTTTGGAACATCTCACATGGAATAATGGTTACAGAGTTTCATGTCATTTATCTGAGTTCTGCACTTCAAATCAAGGTTACAATTATTGTTTCAGAAGGTCACAGAAATTACATTTACCTGACACTGGCGGCGTAGAACAATGCAAGGATGGGCCAGTACATTTTCTGTGAAGAGACTATATAAAAATAATTTATGTATATATGTGTCTGTACAGAGACAAATTTAGTTTATAACATATATGTATCATGAAATTATTCCTGTCTAAAGAATCATGCATTATTTCATGTTTTCCATTCTTAAAAGACATAAATGGATTATTTTAAATATCTAGACATGTTTGCAAATGATTCCACCAAAAACAAATTCAGTATGGGAAGAAAAGAAACTAGATCTGTAAACTAGTAAATAAGAGAAACAATACCAAATAATCTTATCTATAAAGATGAAATTAGATCTCTGTATGTTTGATGTGGGAAATAGCATATTTAATGGCATCACTGTCATTTAACTTCTGTTTCTTTCAGAAAATATCCTATGAACAAAGTTTCTATCAGCAGAGCCACTTGTTTCTCATGAATTCTATTCTAAAAATTTTGGTTTTGATGTACTTTGCACTTAAGTTTATAAGATTTTTAATAATCATGTTAATTGGCTATTTTAAGTATCAAATATTTCGTTTGAGAATATTCCCCACAAAATAATTATAGCTATGGGTTTATGCTCTAAGAGTGACACACACAGGCACACATACATTCACATATATTAATACTCTATCAAATGAACAAAAGCTTTAAATGTAAACAGGGAGGTTAAAAAATAACTCTAGCAGAAAGCAGAATGGAAAACTGATTTTATTTATACTGACATTAACATCCTCAGGTTTAATTATGCAAATAAGCTCTTTTCTCTTGGTTAAAATGTTTAAAAGATGATAGTCATTGCGGCATGAAATGTAAGCCTTGTGAAATTTCAATGTTTTTGAAACTGGTATTCACTCAAGATCACAATAATCAAAACTAAAGGCTTTTTTTAAACAAAATGATCATTAGAGATAAAAAAAAAAAAAAAAAAAAAAAAAGTGCTGATGACCAAAGGCTGATTATAAGCAAAATCTAGACTCTGTGCTGCTAAATATCTTGTTAGCATTCAAATGTTTAGACTGAAGGCTCAATGCACAATTACTTTTTGGCCTGAGGAGGTAGGTAAGATCAATTAGATTTTATTCTTTGGATAGATCCATGGAAGTTGTTATAATATTTATTACAAAATTACTTTGTGTTTATAAAATTGAATGACTAGTCTCTACTCTTTCTAGAAAAAAAATCAAGTTACAGATTTTAAATAATGATTTTTCTGCAAAATATTATTCAATATTTAACCTGCTGTTTCAAAGAAACAATCTAAGGAAGCAATACTAATCATTTCATGTTATAAATTAAAGAAGAAAACTAAATAAAAACTTTAAAAAAATCTTTAGATAAAACATTACCTTGCAAGTCCAATACCAAATCCAGCAAATCTATTCAACTGTTCTAAAATAAAAGGAATAAGATTACTCATAACCAATATTTATGATTACTGTAAAAACAAAAATAATTATTTTCCTTTATTAACATGTTGTTCAGTTAAACCTCAAAGTCAAGGTCAATGGGCACAGAGAGCTCATTTAAATGAATGAAGGAAAAAAAATAAAAGATAAATAAATGAATGAAGGACTCTGCTGGGGCTTGTGGCAAGTGGCAAGGCTTAGATCTCTTAAAGGCACAACTCTCTTTAGCTCCAACTCATTGCTGCCATAGGGGACTGTGGGCCAAGGGTTTCTAAGTTGTGATTTCTCAAAAAAGATATTCTCATTTTTATGTAAAATCTTCTAAGTATTGGCCAGCTATTTCAAAAAGTGTTGAAACATTGTATGAGCCAAATCAAACAAGTATGCAGATAGAACCTAAGGGCTACCAGTTTTCAATTTCTGATTGAAATCAGAAAAAAATTTTTCTATAGATGGCCCTGACTGAAATTTACACCAACTTTACCTCCCTTGCTATAAACCTAGTTATTCCCTGTTATTGATAGAGACCACCTTGTTAAACCAATAGTTGCTTTAATTTGACAGAGTACTTAGGGTAACCCAAATGGGTAGCTACAACTCTCTTCTTCCCCATCTCCTCAAGTTTTAAATAGTTTGATAGTAGCTATTGAATTAATAGGGATAGGTTATGGATATATATGTGCTATTGACACTTCTGATAGCATTTCTGTAATGTTACTGGAAAAGTTCACAGCTGAAAACATCCCTATGCATATGTCAAAAGAGAAAAGCCTTTCTCCTTGACTAAGGAACTCAAAGTCATAATGGTGAACTACCACAATCCCAGGAGACTAGACAATTAATTAACTAGAATTTTAACTTTAATATTTACAAGGAACCATTCTTTCTCTTACCCCTCATCTCTTTCAAATGAAGCAATGCCCCCACTATTCCCTTTTCAGTCATAACAAAGCCATGCAAGCATGTTCCTGGGAAACCCATGTGGTTCACCTTGGACAAATGTACAAGCTAAATAGAAAGTTCTTTTGCTCAGTTAAGTCTTTCCTTTTTTCAACTTTTGCCCTTTTTGTGTGCATAGATCATTCCCAAATATAAACAGAAAATGCCACCGACATTTTCTGGATGGTGTTAGGAAAGTTTACTGTTCTAACTGTGTAAGTCTCTCAGGAGTTTATCCTCATTGCAAACTTACATTCATCCACCTGTTAAGGACTACAAAATAAATCCCTGGTTTTGTTAACGAGTGCCTCCTCATTATAACCATCAAAGCATTAACTTATGAAAAGGTGAAAACATAAACTTTACTGCCTAAGAAAGTAACTCTGTAGCAATTGTATATGCATTTTGAATTATTTAATTCATAACGTATAAAACCTTTCCAATATTCTTCTAGGACCAGCATGACACGATGGAAAGAAAACTCGTTAAGAGTCAAAAAGCTAATTGTATAACATTGGATAAACTATTGATCCTCCTTCATATCTTCATTTGCTCACTAGATAATCCTTAAAGTCTATTTCTCTCAATTAATGCAAATCAAACATTATTGTAATTCCAAGTCAAAATTGAGGAAATGAGAATAAAGCAGAGTCTATAATATATTTAATAATATAATTAATTATTCTAACAATTCCTGGAGAATGGAAAGAGGCAGCCCTTAATTTACATTTTATGAATAAAAGGATTTTGAAAATATGAATATTTTATGAATAAAAAGGATCATGCAGTGTTGCAATTAAAACACAGTCTTCCAACATCCTATTGAGAATAATTATGCTTTGACTCCAAAGTCTTATATTGAAATTGTATCAGTGTTTCTAATTCTTAAGTGTAGTTTCCAGGTCAGAAGAAGGAAAACAGAAGGAAAAATTAGAGAGAGGAAATTTCTAGACTGGGTATCTAAAAATCAGACGGATACAACTCCTGTGATCAAAAAGGAAGGAAACTAATTTCTTTTAGCCTACTTACTATCTGTCCTATACTGTACTAGGCATTACTCACAATTCGTCTTAATACTTGCAAAAAAAAAAAAAAAACCTATCAGTTATTCTACACATCTAAAAGATGAGAAAACTGAGGGCTCACAGAGGTTAAGAAAGTCGTTCAGTTTATGAGTGGCAAGGCCAAATTTGAACCCAAATCTGCCTATGCCAAAAGTTTCTCTTTCCAGTACACAAAGCTACAAATAAATTAATTAACTAAATCTAGAAAATACAGCTGCCTGAATTAGGTAATGGTAAATAATCCAGCCTCCTTCTTCCGTGACTCAGGCCATGGATTCAGACGCCAAAACACCTAAAAATTCCTATTATGCACCCCATAGCTAAGGCAGATGTCTTTTTTGGAGGCGATCCCATAGCATAGGTTTGCGTGAGGAAGGGGGAGGAGGCCCGCTTCAGGGGCAGAGGACGAAAGGAGGGCAGAGGGTGTGGCGCACGACAGGCTGAGAAGGGACCGGAGGCGGGACCCTCCGCGCGGCTTCTGGGTCTGCAAGGCACGAGCCGAGGCTCCGGCACCCCACCCACCCCTGCCTCAGTCCCCACAACCCTCACCACTGCTCTGCCCCTGCACGCTGCCGCCGCCGCCGCCGCCGCTGGAAAAGGGTTCCTCCGCGGGGCCTTCGTACGGGGTGGAGGTGGAGGGCACTCCGTAGGGCGGGCTCTTCTCGCCCCAGTGCAGGTTGCGGCTGCCGGGGATGTCTGGGGGAGTCGTCACCCAGTGGCCCAGGTCCGACCCGGAGCTGAAGGACCTTGCTGGGAAAGCGCCGCCAAAACCCTGCTCGTCCCGGGCACCACCCCTGTAGCCCAAGCCATCAAACCCGTCGGGGCGCCGCGGATGCATCGCAGCCAGGGCAGGATGACGCGAGCCCACCCGGAGCCCACCAACACCCGGGCCACGGCGACCTAAGGCCACACAGCTTCCCCCTCTCTGACGCCGCGGCAGCCGCGTCTGGGGGATTCTGACAACCGGAAGTCACATTGGAAACACGGAAGTTCTGTGGATCATGTGACCATAGCCTCTTCCGGCGACTGTTATAGGCGCAGTTGCTAGGGAGACGCCACAGGAACCTAGGGCCATCTCTTAAAACTTTGCTGTGGTTAGTCAGGAGGTGGGAATACGGTTATAGGGTACCGAAGAGATTCCAGAAAGGGAATTGATGTAGGAATGCGGAGCGGATGGGAGGAGGTCAAATAGATGCTTCTTCGAGAGAGTTTAGAACGCGCGAGTGGAGCTGACCCACTGAGGACACTGCTAGGAATGATCCGCCCCACTCCGACTTCCCAGACCTAATGTTCCCTTGGTACCTCGCCTGTCTTAAGGGAGCTTGTAGAGGTTAGTGTTGTGGGTTGTTAGTGACGTTCCGTTCAGCCTTGTCTTCTGCACTTAGGGTTTTGGATAGAATTATTGAGAGATCTGGTTCCGCCCAGTGAACCCAAAGGTACTACGGACCACCAGAGCAAGCATTAAAAAAGTTCAAGTGAACGTCGGCGAGAAAGAAACCCACGCACATTAATACAAACGGCTCCCCTGGAGTTAAGAATTAAGTATTTTACTTTTCTAAGGCTGCAAAGCGACTATAGTTTTCTATCGTATTTTTCTGAGCGTTTCTAAATCCCTCAGAGTATTGAAATGCCAACGATATCGTTCAAAATCGGGACCCCTAAAACATTGAACTCAGAGGATTTCTGCAGAGAGTCCGCTACTACCTGTTTTCATTAGCTCCATGGGCTTTTAGGGCAGAGTCTCTCTTCCTAGATCTGACAGAGGCTTCCATGGGTTCTTCCTGTGTCCCTTCTTCCCTACCGAACGCTCAGGATTCTGAGGGCTTTCAGAAAAGAACCCTAGTATACTGTTCTCAAGCTTCTAGACGCGAACCTTGATTTAAAGTGATAATTGACTTTGAGCGAATTGACACTCTTAAATCAAAGTGGGTTGTGATGTGACTTGGGCAAAGGTGTTGAGTCTCTTGATAAGTCTATCAAGTTTTACTCAAGTACTAATACCAAATTACTGGATAATTAGTATCAAATCAATTACTGGGCATGACAATAAAAATATTTCACTGTTCGTTAAGAATGGCTCAAGGACAGGATTGTATCAGGTCCTAACCTTGTGTTTTAAGGGAGAGGGGCAGATAGTGTAAATGTGTTTATGTACTTATAATATAAAAACAGTGGCATCTCACAATTTCACATCCACATTGGTGGAGACAAGATGAATTATTGAAAGGAGGAGCAACTGGAGAACCAGTTGAGGGGGAAAACAAAGCAATAAAAGCCCTACCTCACAGCTTACTTTCAAATATCTGCTGTGATATATAGTCTTTTTACTTTATTTTTTGAAAAATTAAATACTGGAAGAAAATGATAGGTAAATACTTTTTAAATAGTGGATTAGAAAGCTTTCTAAGAGTGACAGCAAAGTCAAAAGCCATTTAGGGAATCAGGGAAAGACTATAATCAATTTGAAAGTATAAAATTTGAATTTTTGTATGATAACCAAAAAAAGAAAAACACAGTAATGGAAATTCAAAGGCAAATAACTAGGAAAAGTAACATCTTAACATGGTTTGGACAATGGATCAGTATTTTTAATGTACAAAGAGCACTTATCAATGAATAAAGGCAAATAAATATAAGAAAGTCATGAAGAGACAATACACACACACAAAGAAATGAAATGGATAATCATGTAAAAATATGTCCTCTAATAATTGAAAACAGGTAAATTTAACAATCATCTTTCACCTATTAAAATGTTTAAAGGAGAAACTGCACATAGTCATTCCAGGTGAGAAGAAAGTAGCTCTTACTCATTTCTGAAGTGACATAAAACATAATACTTTTGATGGAGAGAGCATTTTGGCAATATGTATCAGAAACTGTAAAAATGATCATATCTTTTTACTTCTAAATATTTAGGAAACGAATATAGGGTGTGACTCCTATACATGTTTATGGAATGTATAATATGCATGTTTATGGCAAAATTGCCCACAATAGCAGAAAATTGGCAATAATCTAAATATCAAGTAGTTGTTATTGATTAATTATTATTAAAATGATATATCCACATAGTCCTTTAATTAAAATATATAGATTGAACACTTATCTTGTGCAAGGTACTGTTGTTTTAAGCAATGAGGATAGAGGGGTAAATAAGCCAAAGTGCCTGCATTGTTAGAATTGACATGCTAGTTTAGGGGGACAAATAACAGATAAATATATCATGTCAAATAACGAAGCAAACATAATGCAATGACAGATAATGACATGATTATATCATAAAACACCTAAATGAGTAATAGAGGCAGCCTTTTTTAGATTAGCTTGTTTAGAATCAGGAAGTCCTCTCTGTAGAAGTAACCTTTGAGCAGAGAATTGAATGAAGTGAGGTAGTGAGCCATATGTGACTATCCAGGCAGAGATAAGCAGAAGGCCCTAATAACTAGCTAGGTAGTCAGTGAGCAAAATGAAAGTGATAGGAAATGAAAGATGAAAGAAGGCTAGGAGCCAGATTTTGCAGAGCCAAATTTAGGTTTTTTGAGAGTAGAGGAATGCTATGACCTTATTGATATTTTAGAAGGATCAAACTGGCTGCTGCATGGGGCAAAGGTGGAAGCCTCTTATCTTTAGGAGGCTATTGTAAGATGAGGTAAGAGATAGTAGTAACTTGATGTAGAGTGACAGTGGTGAAGGAGATGAGAAGAGTTTAGGGTCAAGATGTTTAAAGATTACACTAGAGATGAATATTAAATGACATGAAAATGTTCATATTATTGTAAATTTAAGACAATGTACAGTATTATTTCACTTTTTAAAAAATATTAATAAAGATATACGATAGAAAGATGTGTGTCAAAATGATAAGATTGCTATGTCTGGGTGTGGGT
Organism: Eulemur rufifrons; assembly: GCF_041146395.1. Taxonomy (NCBI): domain Eukaryota; kingdom Metazoa; phylum Chordata; class Mammalia; order Primates; family Lemuridae; genus Eulemur; species Eulemur rufifrons. Next base: position 77,728,239 of record NC_090999.1, on the reverse strand, counting down.
TGGTATAGTTGTTTTTTACTTCATTGCTCTAAAAACAGGTGTTTTTCAAAAAATATTATTTAAAAAATAGGTAAAATTCAATTATGAGCAGACAGTAATAAAAATCTTTCTGGATTAATATATCTGTTCATAGCATTTAGTAAGCAGTCTCTAGAGCACTATCAAAGTTCTGTCATCCTATATTTCTCTAAAATACTTCTAAAAGAATGATGCTGAAATAGTCCAGGGTTTATAGCTTCAAACTAGTTTGACAAACTCATCACACAAGAATTGAAACATGCATTTAAAAGGTAGCCAGTGCATTTTATGAAAATAACAGTATAGTACCCCTAAAATAAATCAAGCAACTTAAAACATTTATATCGCATAATTTCTGGAATTTAAGAATTTAAGAATGGCTTAGCTGGGTCATTCTGGCTTAAGTCTCACAAGGTTGAAAAAAATAAAACCACAATGGGATACCACAACCTGCTTATCAAAATTACTAAAATTTTAAAAACAAACAAATAACAACTGACAACAACAAATCCTGGTGAGAATGTAGAGCAACTGGAACTCTTAAGAATGTTGGTGGGAATGCAAAATGGCACAGCCACTTTAGAATACAGTTTAACAATTTCTTTAAAAGTTAAACATACAGTATGACCCAATGATCCTACTCCAGATATTTACCAAAGAGAAATGGAAGCATATGTCCACATAAAAATCTGTACACAAATGTTTATATTGTGGTTTCATTCATAATTGCCCCCAAATGGAAACAACCCAAATGTACATCAACTGGTGAAAGGATAAACAAACTGTGGCACATCAATGCAATGGTGCACTACTCAGGAGAAAAAAGGAACAGATTACTAACACGTGCACCAAAATGGATAAACGTCAAATGGTTTTTGCCAAGTGAAAGATGCCAGACTCAAAAGTCCGTAAATGATTTCATTTACATGATGTCTGAAAAAGGCAAAACTATTAGGACAAAAATTAAAGGTTGTCAAAGGGTTGGAGGTTTGACTACTAAGGGGCATAAGGGAATTTTATTCAGTGATGACTGTGATAGGTTCACATGCCTGGAAACATTTGTCAAATTTTCTAGAACTGTACACCTAGAAAGGGAGAATTTTACTTTATGTAAATTATACCTTAAAAAGGAAAACAATTAAAATTAAAATTAAAATATCTTGAAATGCCACCAAAAAAAAAGTACTTCAACCTGAGAAAGTAGTCATTTTAGACTTGACTGCGTTTGGTTTATACAGCTGGAGGATCCTCTTCTAAGATATCTCACTCAGGTAGTTATGGAAATAATGCCTTCATTTCTTTCTGATTGTTAGGAGGTTTCAATTTCTTGCCACATGGAGCTCTTCGTAGAACATCTTGAGTGTCCTTATGACATGACAGCTGGCTTCTTCTTGATCAAACGATCCCAGGGAGAGAGAGAGTAAGAGAGAGCAAGGTGGAAACATGATGTCATCTATGACCTAATTACACCTCATCACTTCTGCCACATTCTATTTTTTGGAAAAGAGTCACTAAGTCCAACCCCACACTAAAGGGGAAGGGGATTTGATTCCATCTTTTGAAGGGAGGATTTATCAAACAATATGTGTTCATATTTTAAAATCATCACAATATTAAACCATTATATAACAATGAATAGAGGATATTGATAGGCACCAAAATTAATAATTGGGAAAATTTTCACACAATTATTAACAGGATGATAAAGATTAAGTTTTTTACTTTTTTCCTTAGTAGATTTGAAGGGTTAATTTTCTTTGAAAGTAATCACATGATAGAAAAACTTATAATGCCAAAATAGCTTAATGAATATTTTTGAAAGTCCAGTCATTATTCTGTCATACTTAACCAGAAATAATGAAGACTAGCAGACTATTTTGACAGTTTTCAAGAGTTGGCACACAATGCTATGTTCCTGCCAAACAAAATACCTGTACAGAACATTTATGTTAACATTTTACTCAGAAATTCTGACACTAAATGAATTCAGCTCACAAGATAAAAATCACCTACATTTTTATGCAAGAGTTCACCCATTATCGCAACATATATTAATATTAAGCACTTGCTATATGCATACTGTGTGCATGTCACTGTGTTAGGTACTGTGAGCAATTATACACTATTTGTAAAGATGAAATTTAATGATATTTATAATATTTTATCCTAAAATAAGTTGAAACAGGCAAATTGGGAAATATTCTTTAAACAATATAGCCATTTTTGTTTTTTGTTTTTTTTTTGGTGTTTTTTTTTTTGTATAAATGTGATATAACAATCCATTATGGTAAATTTGACTCTGATTACATTGTTAGGAAAGTTAAGCAAAACATATTTAATATCTAAACACTTAATGGAGCACACATAGTAAATGGAAGTAACTAAGAATACTTTAAGTTGTGAATTGGGTATAACTTTATTTAATTGCCAAGTTTAACCTCTTTCTACTTGATAGGTTATACCAATTTATGTTAAAAAGATTGTGGTGGCCTGAATTATTGGACTCAGTTTTTGCTCCTTCAGAGTAGTATTATACTATACATCCATGCCCTTGCCATGGCCTCATGATGGGCAGAGTGGACTTTCCTGCCCTTTTTTGGGTTTTGTCAGGTGACATTATTTGGCAAAATGATATTAGTAGGTGTGACCCAAGCAGGAGCTTTGCTCAGTTGGTTTGCCCTCTTGGGATTCTGCCATCACCGTGAGAAGTACCTCCTGAGTAACTACTACCTCTTTACCCTGGACTGCAGAATGAGATACTTGGAGCAGACTTGAACCCAGCCAGCAGTCTGGAGCCAACCCCAGGTGACCCCAGCCAACATCGTGAAAATCCATGGAACCCACAGACCAGTGTGTGAGAAAAATAAATACCAATATTTTAAATCACTAGGATTCTGGCAATAGTTGATTAATATGCTTATGCAGATTTTTAATTGGTGAATTTTATTAAAGTGTCTAGTATAGGATTAAATACTATTATCACAAACATGTCAACTAATTTTCATGGAAAAGAATAATCTTATCTCCTGAATAAGTTCACAAATGATGTGAAAAGTAACCCACTGGTACAAGAAATAATTTGGGTAAAAGCAGCATAAATACCTTAAAATGTTGTTTTATCTACTTCTGCCTCTAATGCTTTGTTACAAGTCAAGTGGCCAGTTTAATATCACTCGAGCTTTAATTACCTTTCCTTTCTCTTTTTGACTGGTAAAAATTTCAGGTAATGTTCCATCTATTCCTGAGCTCATTTAAAAATAGTAATAAGAACTTGAAATGTTTGGCAGCATGAAGAGAAGTATAGAATATAAAGTTGTTACAAATTAAGTTACACAGTCCTTGGTAAACCTAAACTGATATCACAGAACTTAAAAATAGTGAGGAATTGTCATCTAGAAAGTTATTAAATTATAAAATTAGTATTAATTCTAGTGTAGCAGTTCAAACTGATAAATATTTTTTCATGGCTTTATCTTTTTCTTTTGTCTCACTTTTGATGTCAGATTGTTTTACCTGGACAATCAATTCTGATCTAGGAAGCTAACAGCAATTTGAAACCTGGCAGTGAAGATGCTAATAGCTTTTATTGCAAGCAGAATAAAGTAAAATTAATTTAAGATCTGAATAAACTGGAAGGTGAAGCTTGAGGTTGGAGAAATTAAAGCAAATATAATGCATATTTTAAATTGTTTAACATTCTAATAGTTTCATCTATTTCATAACTTTTTTAGTGAGCACTCACTATGTAGATTTCTCTAGGTAAAACTTTCATAAGTGCTATGTAAGATGGTTACTCAGAATGCTAATGAAACATTGAAGGGTGGCCCCTAAGTTTTCCTGAGAGAAACATCATTATATTGGAAGGCTTCCAGAATAAGAAGGCTTCCAGAACATGTCTCTCAAGATGAATCTGTCACTTAGGATTCTTTATGTTGAAAATAACAGAATCTCAACTTGCTACTTTAAATATGGGATTTATTGAAAGGATAACCAGGGTTTACAGAATTGATGGAAGGCTGGAAGACCAGCCTTGAAAATAGACTGGAAAAAATGCTGCTCTGGAGGACTAAGAAGTAGAAGGCACCACAACTGTCTTTTGGTAGAAAAATCTGATAAGGAAGCTACTATCATTGCCCAGGGCACTGTTATTGCTACTTTCATTTTGATGTCGTTTGCTCAAAATTCAAAATTCTACAATAGAGCACCCACTTGGCCAAGCATAGGTTATATTTCATCATACTGGTCATATTTCAGAGTTCTCATGAGAAGATGATCTGCCTGTTTTGGTTTCTTAGTGGAAGATGGGAGACTGTTTTCCATTCAGATTACAGAAAAGACTCCCCACATAGCATGGAAGGACAATTGGATCCTGCATGTCCAAAATGATAACAAATATCCAATACCGGAGCCTTGATATAAGAGTGTTTCCCTGGTATGTGGTATTAGGGAGTAGGGGGTGGTGTATGTTTGTATGTGGCAGTAGTTTAGTGGTTGAGTGAACAAGTATAATTTCAGACAGAGGAAGAGCTTGTACAAAGTTATTAAGAAGGGAGAGCTCATGCTGTGTTCAGGAATCTTAAAATAGATTGCTATCAGAGAAGTGTGGAGTTCAAAAAGAAGAATAGTAAAAAAAAAAAAAAAAAAAAAAAAAAAAAAACAGAACAAAATTTAATATGTAGGCAGTGATCAGTGTTAGAAGGTATAATTATGCCATACTCGGGGGTTAGGATTGTTTTGACAGGCTGATTTTCCTAATTGCCAATTAATGGTCACTTTAGGATTTTAAATTTGGAATGAAAGTATCAGATTTGTGTTTTCAAAACTGCAATGTAGATAACTGATTAAAGGAAAAAAGGGAAGGTATGATCCTGTTCATTTTATTTATCTTATAAAAATTTTTAAATATTTTTCTTTTTATCTTTAGACTTTATGGGTCTCCTATTGGCTTAATATTATCTTGACTGTAAGATTATACCAATATTATCTTGAAATTATTTTAAATTATTTCTTAGGCCAGGTGCAGCAGTTCACACCTATAATCCTAGCACTCTGGAAGGCCTATGTGGATTGCTTGAGCTCAGGAGTTGGAGACTAGCTAGAGTAAGAGGGAGACAACTTGCTGCCCACCCACCGTCTCTACTGAAAATTTTGCTGGTATGGTGGTATGCACCTGTAGTTTCAGCTACTTGGGAGGCTGAGGCAGGAGGATCACTTGAGCCCAGGAGTTTGAGGTTGCAGTGAGCTATGATGACACTACTGCACTCAACCCAGGGTGACAGAGGGACACTCTGTTTCAAAAAAAAAAAAAAATAAGTTATACATAAAGATTGGATAATGATTAAAATCTAATTGGAGCAAATCTAAAAAATCGTGAGAATGAAAAGAAGAATTGACAGACATTAAATTATTTTTTATTTTAAGTTTTAATCCCTCTGAAATTCTTGCTATAGTGTGAGATAGTGGTCCAAACTTATTTTCTTCCAAATTGTGCTCCAACTCTACAATTTTTCCTACTGAATTAAAATGACAAGTTTATCAAATATAAATTTCTATGCTTTTTCTGTACTCTTTCATTCTACTGATATACATATATATATATATAGACCAATAATTTAAAAGGTTTTCACAGTAAGTTTTAATATGAAGCAAGCCAAGCCCTCCTACACTTGCTTCTTTTTAAAAGTTTTCTTGGCTAATCTGACATTTATTCTTCTAAGTGAACTTTAAAACCATTTCATTCTTCCCCCCTACTCTCCTTAAATAAACACACACAGACACACATACACACAGACACACACTTTGGGATTTAAAGTGTATTTGCATAACATTTTTATGTTAACCTTAAGAGGTAGGTTTTTTTTAATTTTATGAAGCATTTCCTTCAAGAATTAATGTTTTTCTATTTGCTGAGGCCTATATTTATGCCACTAAGTTGTTCTTATACAAAGACAAGTTATATATTTCTATTTGTTGAGATTCATTTTTTAGTGTATAGTGTGAGTTGAGTATCTAACTTAATTCCCATATCTCCACCCCATAGTGGAGGAACATTGAAAACTGAGAATGGCCTCACTTTTTTCTCACACTTCATTATTTTAACCTGGATTGTAAAACATATAATATCTTTCAAGGTTTTCTTCCCTTTTTTTTTTCCGTTTCATTTTTGCCATGGCTCAACAACATCTATTCTTTCCAGTCACAACGTTTACATTTTTGAGTCCTTAATTTTGATCATTTTTAAGTGAGCTGCCCTTTGAGTGGTTTATGTTGAGTTGCTTAATTTTATTTTTTTATTTTTTTTTATTTTTTTTTTTTTTTTGAGACAGAGTCTCACTCTGTTGCCCAGGCTAGAGTGAGTGCCGTGGCGTCAGCCTAGCTCACAGCAACCTCAAACTCCTGGGCTCAAGCGATCCTCCTGCCTCAGCCTCCCGAGTAGCTGGGACTACAGGCATGCGCCACTATGCCCGGCTAATTTTTCTATATATATATTTTTAGTTGTCCATATAATTTCTTTCTATTTTTAGTAGAGACGGGGTCTCGCTCTTGCTCAGGCTGGTCTCGAACTCCTGACCTTGAGCGATCCACCCGCCTCGGCCTCCCAGAGTGCTAGGATTACAGGCGTGAGCCACCACGCCCGGCCGAGTTGCTTAATTTTAAAGTGTGGCAGGAGTGGGGGAATAATTTGTGAATTCTTCCTTATGTAAACATGTCCTGTTGTCTTCCCTATAGAATTCACAGATAACTACTTGTCTCTCTAAATGCACTATAGGTTCAACTTATTTTTATATTATGGAGAAGAATTTTTAAGTCCACCGTTTTTTCAGTTCGTTTGTGAGTAATCTGATTCCATTTTTTATGCTTTTAACATTTTTTCCAGATTTCTTGAAATTAAACATCAAGCTCTTTTTAGATGCAGCTGTCTTTTTATATTAATTTTACTTGGAATATAGTAAGCACTTTTGATTTGCTGCCTCAGGTCATTTTATTTTGGGAGAGCACAGAGTTTTTTTTTTCCCTTCTGCCAAGTATTTGACCTTGTTTACATTTTTGTTCTCTCTTTCTGGAACATATTCTATATGGGTTGATATTCTAGGATTTGATTTCTAACATATGTATTTTATAGTCTTTCCCAGTTTCACTTTTGTTATTACCCTCAAGTTACTGCTCTAATAGGAAGGATGTGTTTCGGAGAATCCTGGGATCAGATATTGTAATTTGTATTAACTATCAAAATGTACTCGAAAAACAAAACCAGAAAGACTTATTGGCGCTTATTATAAACAGAAACTTAATTCAGGACTGATGTGTTTCAAGTTCGTATCAGTTAAATTTTCTTTTGAAATCTTAATTTTTTAAGGCAGTTTATTTCACAGGACAATCCTTGTACATTGGCTTTGAATTAATCAGAAATGTTCTTCCCAATTATTCCATCCAGGAAAACTCTTGTGAACAGTTGTAAAACATACGAAGTTGCTCGCTGGTAGACACAGGCATTTTATAAAGATTTTATAAGGCTTTAAACTAGATAATTTTATTGGCTACTGCCTTTAAAAATAGGCATTCTTTTGAGTTTAAATTTGCCCCCTTGTGGTAGTACGTAGCAGAACACCCTGGGTCCTCCACACTGAGGACACCGGCGGCTCCACATTTCCTATGTAAAAGAACTTAGGATCATCAATTTGATTCAAATACAAAGCTATCTTTGGGTAACCAGCATGCTGTTTTTATTTTTTAACTTTAGATTGGGAGGGATGGAGGCAAGCGTTGGAGGCGGCATGGAGACACTGAGGAGACCTTAAAACGCTGCCAAACCACTTCCTGCCGCGGCTGCGGGCTGAATACCCAAAGTATGTACAATATTTAAAACAAATCATTACTGTGTGCCTTATGGTTGTATCTTAAAGCTAATAAAGGTCTTTCACACAACATAGCGTTTATTCTTTCGAAACCGAACACGAACGTGGAGGCGACACAGGACAGATGGAATTTACCTGCAAGTCCTGATTGGCTGAGCCCTGGTCACGAGGCGGTGAGAGAGCAACCTGCCGGCTCCCTGAGCGACTCGCACAGCGTCCTTAGCAACCAGCCCGGGTTCTCCGCGGCCAGACTGCCCGGGTGAGTGACTGCTAGGTCCTGCTTCTGACGACTTGGGAGCTTAGGCTAGTGCCACATTCACCCTATCGGGGTAAAGCGGAAGACCCACGCGTGGGAGCGCTGAGCCTCCTTTCTTAGTGTCCCATAGCTCTGGCTGTTAGAAGAAACCTCTACTACTCGCGGGCCCAGGACAGGCCCGCCATCCCGGCCCCTCCTGAGAAACTAGGCGGTCTGGTCTGGAACAGCCACCGAGTCATTTGATAGGGGAAGCTTTTTGCTGGGGAGACTGAGGGAGGTGAAGAACTTTCTTATTGCTATGAATGGGGAAATTCGTTTGATTTCCTCGGGATTCTCTTATTCTAGGACAACCCTTAATTCAGAAACCCTCGTGTCTGGCTGAACAGTCATATGTCCTTGTGTTGTTGGTAAGATTGCATTTATGATTATTATTATTATTCGTACTCAGACTCTTTTGGACTTGAGAGAAAGTTCAAAAATTTCTCTCTCTCTCTCTCTCTCTCTCTCTCTGTGTGTGTGTGTGTGTGTGTGACAGGAGGTGCGTTGGGGATGTGAAATAAAAAGCATTTTTAAAAGCAATTAATCTTGAGAAAGAGATCCAAGTTATTGATTCGGAAAAATTTCTAGGAGGGTATAAGACTGTGGTAGGAGTCTCTTATTTCCCTTATCTCAACGGTGTATCTGAACAGATTCTATCTCTTTGGTGGTCTTTGGTCAAATTACCCTTTCCTCCCTAGAGTTAGTCTTCTAAATCTTGTATTTCCTAATGCATGTTAACTTTCTAAAGGCTTAATATAATTTTAATATTATCAAGTTTTCAGAAAGAGTTTGTCTTTAAAGTGTACATTTCCAATCTTGTTTTAACTGGAGCTTTTAAAAAACACAGTAGGGATTAATACTAAAACTTTAAAAAAAATTTTGGGTTTGTACAGATTGCAGATGAACTGCCAAGCATCCAGGCAGCTTGCTAAAGCCATTTTATGAGCTGGAACATATCTCTTTAAAATGTAAACATTCTTTGTTTTGATGCGCCACATAAATCTTTAGGTTCGAGGTGAGTACCAGATTTTTATTTCAGTAAAAACAATTCTGCATGAACCTTTATGTTTTTATGAGTAATGCTATATTCTTACTGAACATCTGATTCATAATTATTATGAACTATTATATGATTCATTCATTGTCATGATTAATTTGGTAAGTGTTCTCTCTCAAAGTTCATTGTCCATCCAGAGTTCCTGGCAAAGTGTCTGGTCACAAGTGCTTAGCATTTTCCTAAATGTGATGTACATGTGATTCTAGGAGACAGTAGTCTAAAAGGTTTCTCTGGTCAATAAATTTAGGAAAAACTACACATCACACTGCTACTCAGAGATTCACAGTGCACATTAACACATTTAAAACTCCGAGAAATCTTATAGTATGTAAAGCTAAATAGCAAAATTAAATAATTTTGTTTAATTGGGTGTTTCCCAAGTTAATTCCCCAACAAAAAGCTCTTTTGAGGTAATTTTATCTCAAGAAGCTGTATTCCACAGAATAGACATTAGTAATTACTTCTAAACGTGACATTTTTTATTTTTGCTTGTATTTCCATAAAAGCAAATGAATTAGTTTCCTTAAGATGTTTTCTACTAATTTATTACAATGCCAAAGAAAATGAATCTTTTCACAAAAATATATTGCCTTAGTAAATTATTTTATTCTTACTATTTTGCATTGCCTTTTCAACTGTAATATAATAAATCACTTGCTAAATTTATATTTATTATTAGAATTACTGGCTCCTTACTACAACATGGCAAGTTTTTTTTGAAATCATGTTTTTGACATTACAATATCTAGTATGTAGCAGGTACTCTGTAACTATTCGGTGAATGAATAATAAAAAAAATAATTGGTTTCTCTTTTAGAATGCCTTTCTGTAGAAGTCCAGTTAAATGATTGTAACAGTAACCCACTAAAAAAAAAAATTATGAGAACTAATCTCAGAGAGTGGCCATGAGGTGGTGATATTAATATATTTCTCATGTAAAACATGGTGGGATTTGATGACTGATTGGTCTGAGCCATGACAATGTGCACAGAGTTAAAGATAACTCTAAAATTCCTAGTTTGTGAGTTTGGGTGATAATATTAACTGAGATTTTAAAAAAGTACTGGATTAAGGACAGTATTTGGGGACTTGGAGTAGGGAAATAATAAGTTAAGTTATGGACAGTTAGGTTTTCTAAGTACTTGTGTTCAAGTTGGGTGCCCAGAATACAGCTAGAAAGCAAATCTAGACCTCAAAAGAGGTCAAGACTGGAGGCAGGGAATTAGGAATCATTGGTTTACAGTGTAGTTGACAGCATGGGAATGGATGATAGTAACTCCAGAGAAGTGAGAGTGTGAAGATAAGGATACTCTGGCCACAGAGTTGATGTGAATATCAAAAGATATAATGAATGTGAAAGTATTTTGTAAACTACAAAGTCCCATGCAAAAGTTATTATTATTAATTTCAGAAGGCTCCCTGAAGAAATAGGTTTGAACTAGGTTTTCAGGAAGACATGGGACATCCTGGGATTGTATTTGATTAAATATAACAGAAACTCAACTCCAAATTCTTAATTCAACTAAATAGGGATTTATTTTCTCAAAAAAGAAGACAAAAACTAAGGAATCTCAGAGCTTGTGTGGTAGCTCTCTAATGCCATAAAGGTTTCAGGTCCTGTCTTTGTGTCTCATCATCTTTGTATGTGGTTTTCCTCTTCATGGTCATCTCCAGATAGCAAGATGACTTTTCTATCATCACTCTTGTGTCTATCATCTAAGGAGGTTAAAGAAATAAGAACAGAAAAGAAGAAGGTGCAGAGCCTCTATCAGGAAAGTGAACTTTACCAAAACTATTTATTAGGCTTTAGCTAGAACTTCTAGTTGCAAAGAAACCATCAAGAGAAATGTTATTTTGTTGTTTTTTAGCTAAGGATGTTGCCACTCCAAACAAAATAAGGGTTGCTTTAATAAAGAGGGGAAGCATGAATAATAAAAGGGGTAAAATAAAGCCAGCTGTACCAAGGAGTGTAGCAATCTCAAGGGATATAGATGATAATGTATATGGGGGAAATCGTGTAAACAGAAGTAATGCTTTACCAATAGCTAACAGTTTATACAGATTTTGAGATTTACAAAATACTCACCTGGCATTTAATTTAATTATAATGATATCCCTGGATTATAATCTCAGTAGCCCCCCAAATATAAACAACTTGTGATCCATGTATTAGCCAAGAAGTAGGCACAGTTCATCATATTTGAACTTTATGACATTGCTAGAATTATACAATGGAGATTTTCACAAACAGGAAAACACACAACTTCACGTCTCTTGAATTTGAATTTTATTTCTCATGGAATGGATCATCTGCAAATTATTTGTCAATTTGTCTAATGCTTTAAAGAAACTTGTTCAATTAAAAATGATGATCACTGCTAAAACTCACACAAGAGTAAGTAGACAATCTGAATAGGCCTATATCTATTAAAGAAATTGAATCAATAATTAAAACCTTCTAAAACAGAAAGACCCAGATGAGTTTCTTTGTGAATTCTATCAAACATTTAAGGAAGGAATCATACCAATTCTCTACAAATCTCTTTCAGAAGACAGAGTCAGAAGAAACACTTCCTAACTCATTCTATGAAGTCAGATTACCCTAGTACCAAAATTAGACAAAGACATTACAAGAAAACAAAACTATAGACCAATATCTCTTATGAACATAGATCCAAAATCTTCAACAAAATATTAGCAAATTGAATTCAACAAAATATTAGCAAATTGAATTCAACAATATATAGTAAGAATTAATTCTGTGTCTCCTCCTGCTTCTGCATTTGTTAACTCCCACCAACATCCAGACAGATAAGCAAACACATAAATAAAAAACACTGTGGCTGTAGTAATCAGCCTTTCAGATGGCTTTCAGCAATCTTTGCCTCTTGGTATTCGCACCCTTTTGTAGTCCCTACTCACATTGAATCAAGGCCAGTCTGTATAATGAAATATGGTGGCATTAAGTAATGACACAGGCTTTGCAAGGCTAGATATTAAAGGCATTGCAGCTTTCATCTTAGTTTCTTGGGTTGTTCTCTCTCTGGGAAGCCAGGCTTCATGAGGTGAGAGCACTCAAGTAGCTCTGAGGAGAAGCCTATATGAAGAGGAACTGAGTCCTGCCACCAACAACCAGCATCAACTTGCCAGCCATGTGATCCAAACCCCACTTAAATCTTTACATGACTGAAATCTCTAGCTGACATCTGACTGAAGCTGCAGCTGCTATTTGACTGCAATTTCCTGACAAACTCTGAACCAGTTCTGTCCAGTCATGCTGCTAACAAATTCCTAATGCAGAGAAACCATGAGAGATAATAAATGGTTATTGTTGTTTCAAGGCAGTAAGTTTTAGAATGATTTGTTATACAAATTAGGAAAGTAATATAATAGCCAAACCTATTGTGAATTTATTTTTCTAAAGATGTGGGGGTATCATGAAAAGGGGATTTCATTGCACAAGAACTATTATTTCTGCCATGTCTCTCCTCTCATGCTATCTTCCATTTCTACCCCACTCCATCTCAATCTTCTGCAACCTTCCACTTACCCCCATCACCCCAATAGGCAATGCTAGCTCTGTCATAACTCCCTCTTCTGGGGTTCCTTTTCCTAAGCTAACCTGGAATTCTAATGAACAAAATTGTATTTCTCATCTTGTTTTAAACTAAGACTTCTTATTTAGGAGTCTAACACATAACAAAGGTAAAAAGGAAGCTGCTCTAGTGGAACAGGCTAAGGAAACAAACCTCATTCCCCCTTACTTCTCAGACACTAACATACAGAGACATATGCAAACACACACACACACAATACACAAACCCACACATATGATAGCCTGTGAGCCATTTCTGTGGAACATAGTTTGCAATTCAAAATTCTAGATCAGTATTTCCCAAGGCGGGAGAGATTATGCTATCATCATCTTGAAAGTAACAATTCTTACTCATGAAGTACTCTCTTCCAGAATTAGGAGATATATTTAGCAACCCTGTACACTGAGCACTGAATATCCTTCATCGCAACCTTAGACCTGACAAACAGAAGCACACCTATGTATTTCCACATGTTGCCAGTAAGCAGTACTGCCTCTGATAGTTAGGACCATTTCTTAAACCACACACACACAAAAATGTTTCTGTAGCAGCCAGACCATTAGAGAGCTGAATGCCAGGACAACATGTTGTTGGTGTTACACAAAATCCATTATTGTTTGTTGTAATGTCATGTATTTATGTTGAGTATAAGAGACTGCCTCATGAAACTATTCTTACCTTGAGGAGGTTATTCATTACATTATATTCCTTCTTCTTTAAGATGGCTTTGGAAAAAATGTCTTGTTACTTTAACAGGAAAAACTACTTCTCCTGCAACTGGTTTGTTTTTAAGCTTATAGACACAGTAAATTGTGGCTTTGAGCATTAAGACAAATTTGTAGCATACCTCCAACAAGTGACTATATATGATTTTGTGGCATAAATTTTATATGGATCTCACTCCATCTCTACCTTACTTTCTTACCCTATTTTATTCTCTTTTTTTTTTTGCCAACTTAAAATTTAATTTTCTCTTATATTTATTTTTGGAACCCATCTTAAAGACTTTTATAAATGACAATGCATCAACCATTGAGCATGCATTAATGTAGAGTGGTATATTAATAGGAGGAAGTATAATAGAGCACAAAGCCCTGAGTCAGTCCAGAAAGTATATGATTGTATTTGAGGCAATTCAGAATATATTTAATTGAAAGCTCTGCTTTATGTGAGAAGTTGGGTCAAATGTTGATTTAGATAAAAGTGAATGTAGTGAAGTGGGAAAAAAATGACTTAAAGGCTGGCATCAAAATGACTCTTACACAGAGAACTGTCACAGAGAGTTCCATCTGAGCCATGACCCATTGTGTGTCTTCATCCCCCAGCTTAACTTGAGTTAAGCTCCATTACAGGTGTGGCCAAGAAAACGGGACTTCCTTTTCCCTAGGCTTCCAATTAAGGGTTCCTGTATCTTACTAGAAGGGGTGGTCTGCCAGCATTTCTGACCCCCTCCACCTGCAGGCTAAATTCCTGTTGGTTGTGCCTGAGAGGCCCTCTTCCTCCATGCAATCCCCATTCATAAGAAGGAGTCTCTATACTATGTTCAGCACGTCAAGAATGTGGATGCCTCAATTTCCTTCACTCCATCTCATCATAGGACAGAGGTTTCACACGAGAAGAGGCAGGCTAAGAAGACCAGAAGCTATTGCCCTGCTCAGATCCTAGAGTAGTGGCTTGGAGACTTTGCCTAGGGGGAAAGATAGTTTGTAAGAAAAGAAGACTCTGAAACTCTCTCCAAAGAAACTAACTTTCTTTGAAACAGGAGTCTTCAAGCCTAAGGTTGTTGAAAATAAGAGCTCCTTTTAAAATTAAGAGCAAAAAGTTAAACCATAGGTCATCTGGGTCACCAGAGAGAACCAGGAGAAGGGACAGCCAGTAAAAGCCCTTCTGGGGTCAGAACAAACCTCAAAGCCTGGCCTCAGAACTATCACTGCCTGAATTTAATTGTGTCAGACTGCTGAGCAATTTATGCTCAAGGGCATTTTGAAAAACAATAGAGTAATCAGCAGATAATTAGTGGAGACTAATGGCCTGGATATAACACAGAATGGGGAACAGTTTAACAGAGAGAATAGGCAAAGAGACAGTCAAAGGGAGCCTTGCCAACACTGTCATTGCATTGGATTGACTGTGTGAATGCTCAAGCTGTGCCCTGTGAAGAGTGGCATCAAAGGCTTCACATTGTGGGGTAAATAGAGTTTCCCCAAATAGCCTAGCCATACCACAAAACAAACAAGCAAGCAACAACAAAAAGCTCCAGAGAGGGAGGAAGAGAATCTGTACCTAGAATGCTACAATATATTCCCTAAAATAACTAATTTTCAACAAAACATTATAACACATATAAAGAAGCAGAAAGGAAGGGGAAAAGGCAGCAAAAACTGCCTATAAAAAGTACTAGATGTCAGATTTAATAGACGAATACTTTGAAGTAGCCATTATAAATATGTCCAGAGAACTAAAGGAAACATGTTTAAAGAGGTAAAGGAAGATAAGAAGACAACATCAAATAGAAAATATAAAAAAAGATATAGAAAAGATAGAAATTTTATGCACACACACACACATACACACACATACATATGTGTGCAGTCATATACCGCATAGCAGCATTTCTGTCAATGACCACTACATGTATGACACTGGTACAATAAGACTATACTGGCTATATCATATAACTTAGGTGTTTGGTAAGCTATACCATCTAGGTTTGTGTAAGTACACTCTATGATGTTTACACAATGGAAAAATTGCCCAGCAATGCATTTCTCAGAACATAGCCCCATTATTAAGCAACACATGATCTCTCTCTCTATACACACAAACATATACACATATATATCTATATATATGAACTAAATGTAAATTCTGGAGTTGAAAGTATAAAATCCAAAATTAAAAAGTTTATTAGAGGGTCTCAACAGTAGATTTGAACTAGCAGAATAAAGAATCAGTGTACTAGGAGATAGATTGATAGGATTATGCAATCCGAAGAACAGAGAGAAAACAAAATGAAGAAAAATGAGCAGAACCCTTAGAGAAATGCGGGATGTCTTTAAGCACAACTTTCATGTAATGAGAGTATTAGAAGGAAAGGAGAAAGATAGGAGCAGAAAAAATATTCAAAGAGATAATAGTTAAATACTTGCTAAACTTGCTGAAAAATATTAATCTTCACACCTAAAAAGCTCAATGAACTCCAGTTAGGATAAATATAAAGAGATCCACATTCAGACATATCCTAGTAAAAATACTGAAAGCTAACTACAAAGAGAGCATGTGGAAAGTGGCAAGAGAAAATGACGTATCACATACAAGGGAACAAAAAAAAATATTAACTTATTCTGGCTCTCCAGAATTGCTTCTCCTCAATATCATTCTGCAACTTGATATTTTTGCTTCAAAATGCATTTTGCTTTGGAAAAAACTTCATAATAATCCCAGTATAGATACAGTTCTTAAATCACTTTTCTGAAGGTCTTAGAGGTAGATTTTTGGAATTCAGAATTTTTCTGATTTTCAGAAAGGT
The DNA here is from genome assembly GCF_041146395.1 of Eulemur rufifrons. NCBI lineage: Eukaryota > Metazoa > Chordata > Mammalia > Primates > Lemuridae > Eulemur > Eulemur rufifrons. The sequence continues at coordinate 77,711,888 of NC_090999.1, read as the reverse complement.
AGCACAGAACATCCCCAATGGAGTCTGTCTAAGGCAGCACTCTATAATCAAATACATCAACGTATTTGCAATAAAATATATGTATATTTATAGTAAATTGGACAAATAACTGTATAATTTTAAAATTATAGTTTATATAGAAATGAACTGATAAATGAAATGATGGTATAATTATAGACCATAACAATTCTTTTTTTTTTTTTTTTTTGAGATAGAGTCTCACTCTTTTGCTCTGGCTAGAGTGCCATGGCGTCAGCCTAGCTCACAGCAACCTCAAACTCCTGGGCTCAAACGATCCTCTTGCCTCAGCCTCCTGAGTAGCTGGGACTACAGGCATGTGCCACCATGCCTGGCTAATTTTTTCTATATATTCTTAGTTGTCCAGTTAATTTATTTCTATTTTTTTTTTTTTTTTTTTTTGAGACAGAGTCTCACTCTGTTGCCCAGGCTAGAGTGAGTGCCGTGGCGTCAGCCTAGCTCACAGCAACCTCAAACTCCTGAGCTCAGGCGATCCTACTGCCTCAGCCTCCCGAGTAGCTGGGACTACAGGCATGCACCACCATGCCCGGCTAATTTTTTCTATATATATTTTTAGCTGTCCATATAATTTCTTTCTATTTTTAGTAGAGATGGGGTCTCGCTCTTGCTCAGGCTGGTCTCGAACTCCTGAGCTCAAACGATCCGCCCACCTCGGCCTCCCAGAGTGCTAGGATTACAGGCGTGAGCCACCGCGCCCGGCCTATTTTTTTTTTTTTTTTAGTAGAGACGGGGTCTTGCTCTTGCTCAGGGTGGTCTCGAACTCCTGACCTCGAGCGATCCTCTCACGTTGGCCTCCCAGAGTGTTAGGATTACAGGCATGAGCCACCGCACTCTGCCTAGACCATAACAATTCTAATACATCTTAGCTCTAAGAAAAACATTACACATGGAGAAAAACATTTAAGCACATACCGTTTCAATCTAAGCTAAAGACCTGTACATATAAGCACAATGACTTTTTAATCATACATCAGGTTACCTGAGGACATTGGGCAAGAGGACACGTCAGTTTTGCCATCCTTGTGATCAGGTGGGGTTTCAGCATCTTATAATGCGATAGAAACAGAATTACCAAGTAATGAGTCAGCATTTTGATAGCTGCCCCCCCTTTTTTTTTCAGCCCAAGATTTCCAGCTCTACATAGCTGTCCTTTTAAATGACTTTTTCAGCATCATGTCTCATCAATATAGGTCCAAGTATTAGCAACTGGATAAATGGCATTGTTAAGACTGAACTCATTTAAATCTTCTTGGATTCTTGGATCTCTGTTAACTACAGCTAGCCCACAGTTAAGGAAAAGTTTATTCTTGTATTTATAGAACATAAAATTTCATCGCTGCATTTCTTTGTCATTGATGTTATATTCTGTGTGTGTATGGGAGGTGGGGGAACAAATACTGAAAGCATTACTTTTTATAAGTCCAGGAGAGGCTATAGAGAGCAGTTGTCTGAGAAGAATTAATTTTACAGTTTTCATGTAGTCCAGATTGCCTGTTACAACCTTATAACCCTGGTACAAGGAGATCATTCAACTAGTTAGGAAGTACTTCTCTGGTTATCTATAATTCTTTGTTTGCTTAGGGATGCATAGACAAATTATGTATATCCTTTATACACTGTGGTCATTTTTCTAATTACTTCCAAGTTTATTCTATATTATTAGTACTCTGAGAACAGCCAGCCAGTGCTTAGTGTCCTTAAAACCTGTGTATTTCCTTTCCTCAAAGCAGCACCAGTACAAAACTGTTTCATCAGGTTTAGGACTAAGGTTTTCATCAGATGTTACCTTAGAAATTCATTAATGTAATTGTCATCAGAAATTTGTTCACAAAAATATTCAGGTATTTTATACCATGAAGCTTCTTATTAATAAATTTCTATAGCCAAGCTTTGGAACATGCATACATTCAGCGTTCAGTTCTTCATGGTCAATTCTATCTTGTTTAGTGAGGCACAAATCACTCATTTCCCCTATTCAGACAGTTTAGAATTTTTCATATGTTCATTGGTCATTTGTGTTTATTCTTCATAGTTTTGCTTGGTTTTTTTTAGTCCTTTAATTTAAAAATTTGTCTTCACCTTAGGGAAATTTTTTTCATTATTTCTTTGATGACTGTTTCCTCTCTAGTGATTACTTTGTTCCCTTGGGAATGACCTAAAGACTGTGAATTAGGCTTGGTTAAATGACAAGAACAATAACAACTAAAGGCCTTGATTTTGAACTGAAAGAATTGTATTGCTTTATAATTTTAGGTATTTTGTTCATTAGATAAAGGTACATTCTTTGAACACAGGGCCAAATAGACAAAGAACTCTGTTAAGAGAAAGATAGGTATAAAATATATCTTCTTCATAGTTAAGTTTAAGTTTGATTGTGTTCTAGTTCTTATCACTCATTTACAGAATGTGGTATTAATCAAATTTTTTTCTTGGGCAATTTTTTCCCCCAAATCACTTCAGTCCTATTGTAGAATTTAGTATCTTCATATGTGACAATGTTGATTTATAGTCTAGTCTTCTGTCTCTAAATTATAATTTCTTAGGGGAAGGCACCATATTTTAATTATCTTTGTATCTTTCATATACAGGAATCTCAAAATCATTAGCACTTTTATTTTTGTGAAAACTGAACCAATTTGAATTTCCTAAATGACAACCACTTAAAATGAATAATGTGGACACTGTTTGGCATTGCTAAATACAAAATGGTCAAAAATAATCTTTTAGTTTATATGTGTTTATGGTTTTCTTTATTTCATATTGTATCTTAAATGTTGCAAACAAATAAAAAGTACTGGCACATAGCATAAACCCAATATAAGAATTCATGGACAATAACATCTACTTTTGCAATTCCTTCACAAGCCATTTATCACATTAGCAGTTGGTGTCGAAGCTAAATGGCTTCCTATGGTAAGTAAAAGAGATTTAAAATATTTAACTAAGTATGTCAGAACAGGGCTTTATCATTTTAGTATCTTTAGTATCAGCTTATTGTGATTTTCCTGAATGAATGAGTAAATAAGTGATTGATAGGAGATTAAAAGAAATAGTTTCTGTTTAGACTTTAATGGCGCTTTTTAGTCCATTTTCTTCATTGTCGAATTCTTCCTAAATCATCTGTAGACACTTTAAACACTTCAGTTTTCACTGTTTTGAATATTGCTATTTCATATTAATTATGGATTATATTTATACTTATTATTTCTGGAAAAATTGTCAATTATTTTGTTTAGTACTAGAAAGTTAAAATACATGTAGCAGTTATGAATCATAGTTGATGGACTTATGTGTGCAAGAAGTAATATTTCTGTACTTTCTTTAAATTGGTTATATATACTCCAAGCCTCTGTTTTACTTGGCTGGTTGGTTATTTAGCCTCAGTTTTCATTAGGCCTGCCCCTGCCCCAGGGTTGTACAAAGGTCCTGGGTGCTTATGCATGAACAAAGCATTGGAGAGGCACCTTGGGGCATTGGGTCAATTGTCATATCTATCTGGTCTCCTCTGGCTTGACATATCTCTTCTGGGACCACAGTTAGGCCAGGAAAGGATTTTTATGCCTCTGTTAAGCCAGAAGAGGATTTTTATATCTCTTAAGGCACAGTGCCCAGTTACTTCTCCTGAGGTACAGTCACCTCCTGGGGGTGCTACTACGACAGAAGAAATGGCTCTGAATGACCTCTGTTACCTTCTAGTCTCGAGGGACATCTCTCTTTCCACAATCCCAAAAGTTTTCTTCTGCTCTATAGTGCACCCATTGTTGTTTCTTCAATGAGCTTAGCTTTTTGTTTTTGTATTTTTTTTTTTTTCAGAATATTACTGGGGTACAAACATTTTGGTTATGTTAATTGCTTTTGTACGTTTGAGTCAAAGTTATAAGTGTGTCCATCATCCAGATAGTGTGCATTACATCTGTTAGGAGTGAATTTACCTATACCCTCATTCCCTCTCCCACCTGCTTGAATTCCTTTGAATTTTACTACTATATGTGCACGAGTATTGATCAATTAGCTCCAATTTAATTCCTACACACCAACAACAGTCAAGCTGTTTTTGTCTTTTTAAGCTAGTGACTTAAGGCAGTTTCACCTTTCTGCCTTGGAGAAATCCAGGCAAGAAAGGAATAAAAACTTCATCTATCTATCTACCTCTTTATCTGTCTATGTATCTATCTATCTGGTTATCTATATAAAAAATGAAATTCTACCTTTGCCTTCTGCCATATATAGGACTCATTTTTGGATAAATTAAGGACCTAAATGTGAAAGGCAAAAGTATTAGACATTATACATAAAGGAGATATCATATATATGTGTGTGTGACCTCAGAATAGAATATATATATGACCTTAGAATAGAAAGATCCAAATCATGAAGGGAGAAGAGTTATTAAACAAAATATACAAAGCCTTCATACTTAAAAGGCATCGATAACATCCGATTACCTATACTTCTCTTTTACAAACGTTTTTAGTGTTTTAACTATTTCGAAAAGGAGCATTGTTTTATGCTGCCTTACTTTCTCCCTCATACTGCTCTGTAAAATAGTTTCCAAATGGTGTTTTTAAATGTAAGGGTGGATTCTCAAAATGGATGAGATAATCCAGTTTCTAACATTTTGCACAAAAGGTTTGCAATGAAGATTTATAACTGATATATACAGTGTAACTTTATAATGGAAAATAAAATAATCTCTGATTTTTTCAAAAACAATGGCTATAAATATAAACCATATACTCGAACTTCATGCTTCAGCAATCTGGATAGTTCTTACCCTGAGTTTAGGTCTTATTTTATTGGAAATAGGAATGTGTTAAAAGGTCTGAAAAAATGGGAGAGAAATGATTAGGAGATTTATGTTTGGGAAAGTTACTCTGGCAGTCTAGAAGATGGGACTAGAGAAAGAGAGGTCAGAAAGAGACTGGAAGATAAGAGGTTATTGTATTAATCGAGGACAAAGATAATGGCATCCTGACCTAGGAGAATAGCAGAAGGGTTGAAAAGGAGACTTGATTAACAGAGCTCCTTTGAAGATGGGGATCAATAGCACATAGTGACCAACAATGCCTCCCCAATGGTTTGATGCTACATGAGCCTGTGATCAACATGAAGTAAGATGAGGCCTAACAATGGTCAGGAAAGGAAGATTTAGACAGAGCCTTGGTCTCTTGTGACTGTGAAGCTGCCAAATAGACCCTAAATTTTCCAGTTTTGACTTTTTCCCTTTTATTTTTTTTACATCAGAGAGAAATAAACTTCTATCTTGTTTGAGCCATTGTTATTTTTATTTTTTTGTATGTTACTAAACCTAATTCCAATACAAAATATTCTCTTACAATCTTATTTTTATTGAGATAAAATTTGCATAGTGAAATGCACAAATGTTCATTGTACAATTTAGTAAGCCTTCTGGTTATCTATTGCTAACAACAAACCACCCTAAAACTTGGTGACTTAAAAGTTTGTTATCAACTCTCATGGATTTGGAGTTGACTGCTTGGCTGGGGAATTCTCATTTGGGTCCTTTCCTGTGGTTTTGGTCAGATGTCAGCTGAGGCTCTAAAGTCATCTGAAGCTCGAGTGGGCTGGACATCCAAAATGGCTCACTCACATGTCTAGTGGTTTGTGCTGGCACCTGGCTAGTGCTATCAACCTGAGTTCCTATACATGGCTTTTCTGTGACATTGGCTTTCCAAAGCATGGTGGCTGGATGCTGAGAGGAATTAGACTCTTTCTCTTGTGTGGGGGAGTGACAAGGTCACATTGTAGAACAACAACATACAACTTGGGACATTTTGCTGTGGTCCTCTGAAAAATGCAATCTGTTACAATGAGTTTTGATACATACATAAACCCATGTTACTACCCCAATGTATAACATTTCCATCATGTCACCTTCAGTCAATCCCTAGTCCAACCTCACCTCCCATCCTCCCATAGATCATCACCATGAAATAGTTTTGCCTGTTCTTGAACTTCATGTATATGGAAACATACAATATGCACACTTTGGGATTTGACTTCTTTCCCTTAATGTAATATTTTTTAAGATTCATGTATGTTGTTACATGTAGCACTAGTTTCTTCTTTGTTAGTACTGAGAAGAATCCTATTACATAAACAAACCACAAATTGTTTATCCCTTCTCCTACTCATTGACGGTTGGGTTGTTTCCAGTTTGGGACTATTATGAAAAGCACTGCTATAAGCATTCTTGTACAAGTCTTTTTGTGACAATGTTTTCTTTTTTTTTTTGGGGGGAATGAAATTTCTGGGTCATGGCATAGGTATACAATTAACTTTCAAAGGCACAAATAGATTTCCTAAGTGGCTATAGCTTATTTTCACTCCATCAGCAACATATTAGAGTTTCATTGTTCCATATCCCACAAAACTTGGTATTGTCAGTTTTCTTTTTTTTAAAACTAGCTATTCTAGTTAGTGTGAAATGGAATTTAATTATGGTTTTAATTTGAATTTTCCTGAAGACTAATGATTTTGAGGATATCAGTTTCGTTGATCTCCTCTCAGATTTTTTTCTGTATGTCATTGTAGCCTGCTCTTAAAAATTCTCTTTATACTTTTACTTTTTGGGGGTATATTTTGCTGTTATTTTTCTCATTCCTTATGTTAGCTAATTAATTTTTGGCTTTTTTTGGTGTTAGATAAATGTTTATCTAACATTTCCTCTGAAGTGTCATTTCGTTGTACCTCATAAGTTTTTACATGTAGTGTTTTTATTATCATTTAGTTCTAAGTATTTTTGAAATTCCACTGTTATTTTTTTTAATTTTTTTTCTAGTGACTTAGAATTGGATTTTTTATTTTGCAATATATGGAGAGTTAATTTATCTTTTTGTTATAATTTTCTAACTTAACCATACCTTGATGGCAGGGAATATAATCTACTCATGTACATTACCTGCTCTTTGCAATTTTTTAAGACATGCTTTCTAGGCTAGAATGTGATCAAGTTTTAGAAATTGTACTTGAGTGCTTAGGAAAAAATGTATATTCTCTAATAATTGAATAAAGAATTCTCTGTATGTCCATTTGGTCAAGCATATTAATTATTTTGTTCAAATCTAAACTGTTGCTGATTGTTTATGCTTATTTATTTATTTTTTGGTTGCCTATATGACTTATCAGTTGTTAAGAAATCATATCTCAAACTACTTTTTTACTAATTTATTCTCTCAGAGCCACACTGGCTAACTACCTCTTTCTCTAACTATTTATATGCAGTTCCAGACAGCTTAGCCTCCATGGCAGGGGCTTAGCTCAATTTTTTGTTTAAACTGTAATATCTTGGATTTCACATTTCGTTCTTTAGTCCAGTTGATCTTAGAGACAGGAGTCAGAAGCCTGTGTTAATTAGCCATTTTTACTAACACTAAACCCATATCACTAATATTTCTATATTAATTGCTTATCCAGAAGTCTTTTTTAAATTGGCTATAATCTATTTTTTTTGTGTGAAGATTCTTCTGAGATTTTTGTGTAGATGTTTTACAAATAGACAAGCTGTCCCTTCTTTTCACATATTTATACTTCATTTTTTTCCTTATATTTTTGTGGATTAAAACTGCCTACAACATTTTGAATAGTACTAATAATATGAACGTCTTTGTATTGTTCCTAGCATTTAAGCTAAGGCTTCTAAGATTTTTATCATTAATTATCATGTTTGTTTTAGTTTTTCCTAGATACTTTTAATTAAAATAGGGAAAATTCCTATCCTTAGCTTGCAAAGTTTTTTGTTTGTTTCTAGAATCATGAATTGAAACTGAACTTAATTGAATTATTCTTTAGCAAATATTGAAGTATTTCTTACTCTTTTTGCTTTAAATACATCAATACATGAATGTTATGGTCTATAGTAAGAGATTTTGTAACATTAAATCATTCTTGCTCTTCTGAGACTAACCCTTTTTGATTACAGTAAATTATTTTTTATTGATATTGCTGGATTTGGTTTTCTTATATTTGTTTAGAAATTTTTGGAGATATGCTAGTAGATGATATTTCCCCGTAAGTTTTCTTTCACATACTGACCCAGATACTATAACTTTGGATGGCCAAAAATTTTCTCTCTTTATAAAGTTTCTGATAAGATTGTTGAAATTCTAAAAAGGCATAAAAATAGTAAAATTACTAAAAGACTTAGGAAGGTATTCTGGGGAGAAAGAATGAGCATAATTAAAAAAAGATAATGGCAAAAATAATTTAATTAACAATTTTAAAGCCATTTTTGTGTAAGTGCGGCTAGTTATTTAAGTTACTATAATATTAGATATTATATTTTTAGTTGTTTAAACATTTAATAGAATCATATATATATATATAATATGCTCCAAGGCCACCATTAATTTTTAATTAAATCTGAAAAATTGATTAAATCTATATAACTGTGAATCAATAATTTAAATATTTTATTATAAAAGACTTCAAGCATGCACAAATGTCTGACAATTAGTAAATGAATTCTCATTTACTTCCAACCCAGATTTAACAATTGTCAATTAAATACATGCATTGCGATATAGTAATTATGTAATATTTTCATGTTTAAAGTATTTATTGCTTAACGCATTTATATAATTAAGTAAAAGGGTATTACACAGCAAACCAATAGTAAGTAATAAGTATTCCTCTCCACTTGAATAGTAGGACCCATCAACAAACAATACCATTATAATCCTTATTTATAGATGAGAAAACTGAGGTACCTGGAAGTTAAGTAATCTGCGCAATGACACAGACATAGTTTGTCCTGGAGCCAGGATATAAAGTAAGCTGTTGACTCCTGCATTGCACCCTTCCCCACGATATCACGCAGAAGTCTCAGAGAGAGCAAAGGCCAAGGAGCAGTGTCATGATGAATGAAAAAGAAGACAATTATTTTCAGAAGGGATGACTGGCAGGTCAGATACTGTGGGAGGGATCCAGTCGGGTGAGATCAGTACTGAAAAGCTCTCAGTTTACATAGAGATCATTGTCAGCCTTGGAAAGATTATTTCAGGATTGGGGTAATAGAAACTAGATTCCAGATATGTTTTCTGTGCTGGAATAAATTTAAAAGTAAATATCATTTAATATAAAAATTATATCTGATGTAAGTAAAACCTAAAATCCAGCTGTGTTTTTGGCTACCTCAAATACATATGCAAAGTAAATCTTTGGGATCTATTTAAATTATTGGAAACCATCTCTGGAAGGTAGCAGAGAAAATATGCTGGTGACTGCAGACCATCCTCCACTGTGGAAGGATTTATAAGCCAAGAATGTTAGAGCCAGCTAAAAGCTGGGTCTTAGAAATAGTTGGCATCAAAAATAATTAAATTTTTTACCTTTCATTTCACTATTTGAGGGAAGACTTTGTTTATTTAAAAAGGAGAGCAAAATGATCTTTAAGATTTATTTTATTCACCTAAGATTTTATTTCCGTTTCTATCCACAAATTCAGTAAGTATCCTGTGTTTTTGGTACTATAGAGAGAAAAGAATATTTACATCTTAAAGATAATTTTAATTTCTTTAAATCTCATTTTTATTTTTACATCATATTTTGCTGATTCAGGGAAAATGATGGCTATTTATTGACAGTAATGTACAAGTGAAATAATCCAATTTAAAAAATCCATTTTAGTCTCTTTACATTTAATTGTTGTGATTTCCCACCAGAATAAAAAAAATGTGTCTTATATTTGATAGCAGAAGAAATAAAAAAAAAAATTTGGCCTCATTTTAATTTTCTATTTCTGTTGTAAGGTGGCCTGGGGGTTACTAAAAGACCACGAGATATGCTACTGTCTTCCTCTTTCTGTATGATTCACAAGTCAACATGCTGTATGCATTTCACTGTCCTGAGGAATAAAATGGTATGAATTATTCCTTCAGTAGGTTTCAATACATGGTTCAAGAATTTTTTTTATCAAAAACTATATTAAAGGTTGAATATTTCATCTCTACTGTTGATTAGTGTTTGTGACTCTAGTTCTATTAAGTACAACTCCACTTGAACTTGTAACTATAACGTTTTTTCTTACTAATCTTTTTAGCAAGTTCTGAACCTTTCATATTTTCTGTTATTCTTCTAAATCTCTTAGAGAACTTAGGTCCAAAAATGAATAACACAAAGCCCACTTTTCTGGATAAAGATAGATATTTAATCTGTCTGTCTAATGTATCATATTTTAAATGACTGTCATTTATTGGCAACCTGCAATATAAGAAATATTTTATCTGATTTAATACTCATGCAACTCTACTTAGTAGATATTATCATTCTCATTTCCACAGATGAGGAAACTGAACTAGAATAAGTAGAGAGTTGGAGAAGGGCTGCAGAAACCAAATGCCCAGCCTTCCTGCCCACCTCCCTGCTGCTCTGCTCCTCCCAAAAAGGAATGCCTTGGTAGACAGAGATGTGGCTGTTTACATTCCTCCCTGTTCCTCAGTTAGTCCTTGAAGGCATCATTGGGGGTCCTACCTCTTGGTCAAATTTCTAGTCTTTTAGGAGTGTTGTTGCTGCCTGAGAAATTATCATATAAAAGTGGTTTTCAAAAATTACACTATCAAGAACTACCCTCCCCTGCTTTCATGAATTGCACATGGCCCTCCTTCCCAACCCCTTTTTTGAATCTCTCAGAGTCTAGGATGGTACTGCCAGAATCCTGGTGGTAAAACATCATGTATAGTTTGAAGCAATTCCCACTTTTCCTTTGCCCTTCCCTCTTCCCTCTCTCCATACCCTTTTTCTTCTTCCTTTCTCTTTGCAGATTCTTTCCTATCCCTACCCCCGTTTTTTCCTCTCTCCTTTAAGGCAAATCAGATTAGGTGGATTAATTTAAAAAGCTCCTCAGATGTTTCCATTTCCTTTTTCCCTTCGTCACTAACTCCCATGACCTTCTGAGCCCCCTTCTCCAAATATGAGAAATATGTTATTGTCAGTGCAGTTATTTTAACACAGTTTCTGATTCTAATTATATTGTTTCATATATACGTTTTGCAAAAATAAAAGACATATCTAGGGCTCTCATACTATGAGAACTTTTTAAATTTTAAGGTAGCTCATTTGTAGAGAAGGGTTTTCTGCTCTAGAATATTGTTTTTCTGAATAATGGATTTTTTTTTTTTTTTTTTGCTGGAGTAAGGAATTATACTTGACAAAGCTAAAGAACAAAATAGAAAAGACCAAGAAACAAATGATCATAATTCCTACTTCTGTGCAAACCCTACATTTTCCAGGTTTATATCAAAGCTCTGATTTTGCTCCACAATTACATTATACTGCTCAGGCTACATATTAAACTTACTTGGGGAGCTTAAAACAAAACTAGACTCACATATATTCTTGGATAACTCCACAGGGTAAATTTAATAAGTCTGGAGTTTTAGGGTATAGGGAATCAGATTATTTTTTAAAAGTGCTTTTCCAACTCTCTGTAGAGAGGTTCCAATTTTAAAATTTCTAAGTTGTCATGGAAAAATTACAATGAAAGTCAATTACTATGAAAATGAAAAATAAAAAACAAAGACATCCAAAATACAAACCCAAATTATTAGATACAACAGACATAAGATTGAAAATATAACACAGGGAAAAAGAAAGCCATTACAAAAACTGTACACATAGTTGAGTGAAAGTACATATAACTAATTGATATAGAGATCAAAATTATGCTCATAACTTTTATCATTCCTTAATCATAACAAAATGGAGTTATTAGTGAAATAGCAATTTCACATATTAAAAATCTCTATGTGGGAAAAAACCTAAAGGACTTTGAGTATGGTGATCACTTTTTAGATATGACACCAAAGGCATGATCTATGAAAGAAATAGTTGATAAGCTGGACTTTATTAAAATCTAAATGTATGCTCTGTGAAAGACAATGTCGAAGAAATGAAAAGGTGAGCACAGACTGGGAGAAAATATTTGCAAAAGACTCATCTGATAAAGGATGTTATGCAAAATATATAAAGAACTCTTAAATTTCAATAAGAAAATAACTCAATTAAAAAGTAGGCCAGAAGATCTTAATGACACTCACCAAAGATGATATATAAGTGGTGAACAACATATGAAAAGGTGCTCCACATCATATGTCATCATGGGAATGCAAATTGAAAGAATAATGAGACACCACTACACATCTATTAGAACGGCCAAAAAATGGAACACTGACAGCATCAAATGCTGGCAAGGATGTGAAGCAACAAGAATTTCTTATTCATTTCTGGTGGGAATAAAAAATGGTACAGCTACTTTTGGAGATAATTTGGCAGTTTCTTAAAAATCTGAACATACTCTTAATATACAATCTGGCAAGCACACTCCTTGTTATAATATTTACCCAAAAGTGTTGAAAACTTAAGTCCACAGAAAAACCTACACACAAATGCTTATAGCAGCTTCATTTATAATTTCTAAAACTTAGAAGCAACCAAGATGTCCTTTAGTTGATTAGATAAACTGTGACACATCCATACAATGGAATATTATTCAGCACTAAAAAGAAATGTGCTATCAAATCATGAAAAGACAAGGAGAAACCCTAAATGCACATTACTAAATGAAATAAGCCAATCTGAAAAGGCTATACACTGTATAATTCCAACTACATGACATTCTAGAAAAGGCAAAACTATAGAGACAGTAAAAAGATCAGTAGTTGCCAGGGTGGAGAGGTTGGGGGCATGAATAGGTAGAGCACGAAGGGTGTTTAAGGCAGTGAAAATACTTTTTATGATACTGTAATGGATACATGTCATTACACATTTGTCCAAACCCATAGAATGTACAACACCTAATGTAAACTATGGACTTTGGGTGATTATGATGTGTTGATGCAGGTTCATAAATTGTAACAAACTTACCATTCTGGATGTTGTCTGCTGAAGCTGCCACTGAAGCCACTGCTGCTGCTGCCACCAAGTCTGAGCAAGCGGGGCCATGATGGAGACCATGGCAAGCCTGGGGAAAGACAATTATCAAATGAAGAGCTGTAAGAACAATGCCCTAAACCCTGAGGAAATGAGGTGAAGAAGAGAGGAAGAGGGCATTCAGCTCCGGAAGCAGAAGTGCAAGCAATAACTTTTTAAACAGAGAAAAGTGGGGCTGATTAATGAACAAGCTACCACACTCAATAGTCTCTTCATGGACTCCTACCTGAGTTCTACCGCTGGGGAGAGTGTGATCACAAGAGAGATGGTGGAGATGCTCTTTTCTGATGATTCTGACCTGCAGTTGGCAACCACATAGAAATTTTGGAAACTGCTCTCCATATAGCCTAGTCCTCCAATAGATAAAGATATCAATAATCCAAGAGTGGAGGATCGGTTTGTGGAGTTTTTGTAGAGGAACGAGAATTGTACATTATAGTTTGAAGCTGCCTGGGCTCTAACAAACATTGCCTCTGGCACCTCTCAGCAGACCAAAATTGTCATTGAAGCAGAGGCCCATTTTTATAGAGCTGCTTAACTCAGACTTTGAGGATGTGCAGGAACAGACATTCTGGGCACTGGGAAACAGGTGGATACAGCTCCATTTGCAGACATTACATCTTGAACTGTTCCATTCTTAATCCTTTGTTAATACTCCTTACCAAGTTCACATGACTGACAATGACACGGAATGCAGTCTGGGCCCTGTCAAACCTCTGCCAAGGGAAGAACTCACCCCCAGAATTTGCCAAGGTCTCTCATTTGCCGGTATTGTCTCAGCTACTCTTCAGCAGCGACTCAGACTTGCTGGAAGATGCTTGCTGGGCCCTCTCTTATCTGTCTGATGGCTCCAATAAGAAAATCCAGGTGGTCATAGACTCTAGAGTCTGCTAGAGATTGGTAGAGCTGCTGATGCACAATTATAAGGTGGCTTCCCCTGCCCTGAGAGCTGTGGGTAACACCATCACCAGGGATGACATCCAGACCCAGGTCATTCTGAACTGTTCAGCCCTCTCTTGCCTCCTCCATTTGTTGAGCAGCCCCAAGGAGTCAATCCAGAAGGAAACTTACTGAACCATTTCAAATATCATCACTGGAAACAGGGCTTAAATACAGGCTATTATAAATGCAAATGTCTTTCCTGTGTTGATTGAAATCCTTCAGAAAGCAGAGTTCCATACAAGAAAAGAGGCAGCCTGGGCCATCGTCAATGCCACATCAGGAGGAACCCCTGAGCAGATCAGGTACCTGGTCTCACTGGGCTGCATCAAACCCCTGTGTGATTTGCTGACTGTAATGGGTTCAAAGATTCTGCAAGTGGACCTCAGTGAACTGGAGAACATCCTGCAGCTTGGAGAACAAGAAGGTACGCACAGTGGCTCAGGGGTTAATCCCTTCTGTGGCCTCATTGAGAAAGCCTATGACTTGGATAAAACTGAATTTCTCCAGAGCCATGAGAACCAGGAGATCTGCCAGAAGGCCTTTGATCTCATTGAGCACTACTTTGGTGTAGGAGATGATGTTAGTAGCCCGGCTCCCCAAGTGGGTGAAACTCAACAGCAGTTCATCTTCCAGCAGCCTGAGGCCCTGGTGGAGGGTTTCCAGCTATTATGTAATATCTGCCTCTGGGAAGGGAGGGAATGGGAAGCACCACCAACCAGCAGAAGAGCAGCCCTCTGGTGGGTGGGAAACCAGCTCTCCCACCATCAGCCACCACACACCTCTGCTGCCCTGGAGACTGTGCCCTTGACCTGCTCCGCCCCTTCCCTGGAGGGCGCACCCTCTGGACAGACAGAACCATTTGAGGTTCACATTTGGGTTTCGTGACAAGGGGATGTGTTGGGTTTTTATTCCGCACGCTATATTTTGGCTGCAAACGTCTTTAACCCAGGAGCCCATGGGTAGACAAAGGAGGACGAAGGTAATCAATTTGTACCTTTTTAAATTTTTCATTTTTGTTTTTTTCTTTAGCAGTGGCTTCCTTTTTTTTATCCTTCCCAGTCCTCTGCCCTGGTCTGTATAACTCCTATGGAATATTCCAGAGGTGGGAAGTATGAGGGGAAGGGAGAAATCCAAAATGAAGTGTTCTCGTTCTGACAGAATATTAATCTTTTATGCTTGGGGGAAAAAACAAACAAAAAAACCCCTTACCATTCTGGTGGGGGATGTTGATAATAGGACAGACTGTGCACATAGGGAGTAGGAGGTACCTGGGAAATTTATGTACTTTCGTCTCCATTTTGTGCGAACTTAAGACTCCTCTTAGATTGAAAAAATAAAGTCTTTAAACAAACAAACAACCTATATGCACACATTGAATATATCAGTGTCAAAAATTTTAATGTGGCAATCCTTTTCATACTTTTTAATTTTACCTAATTTAAGTTGGATTTCAATAGTATTCTTTGCATGAACTAATATATCTATCCACTGTTTCTGTTTTGTTTTAATAATGTAGTAGAAAAATGAGTCTCACATAGGTGCACTGACAGGAACAGAAGAAGAGAATTTAAAATTCTCATCGATTTCTGAATGTTAATTTTTTTTGTTTTATAAAACATAATGCTGTATTTTCAAAATTTAATGTCACCTTTTTACCAGCAGCCAGTTCCTATAAGTTCTCCTATTAAATTATATTTTGAAGAAAGAAATGGATTCTGGATTCATGAACTCTGGTTGTGTGAATCTTCCTTTGATAGGAAATAAAATTCAAACATTCCATCAAATTTTAAGATGCTTAGTGATAACTTTTTACAGATTGCTATATAAAGATCATCGCCCACTTTAATGATAATTGCTAAATTATAGAGTGAGTATTATAGAGTGTCTTGTTTTAGTTTTCTATTGCTACCAAAACAAATTACCACAAATTAGAGTCTTAAAATAACATTCAGTTACTATCTCACAGTTCTTTAGGTCATAAATCCAAGCTGGCTCAGCTGGATTCTCTGCTCAGTGTCTCACAAGATTGAAATCAAGATTGCAGCTGGGAGAAAATATTTGCAAACCACAATCTGATAAGTGGTTAATATCCAAAATATATAAACCACAATCTGATAAGGGGTTAATATCCAAAATATATTAGTAACTCAAACAACACAACAGCAAAAAAAAAAAAAAAAAAAAAGACCCAATTAAAAAAGAGCAAAGGACCTGAATAGACATTTCTCAAAAGAAGACATACAAATGGACAATAGGTATATGAAAAGGTGCTCAGCATCACTAACCATCAGAGAAATACAAATTGAAACCATAATGAGATGTCACCTCACACCTGTTAGAATGGCTATTATTAAAAAGATGAAAGATAACAAGTGTTGGTGAGGATGTAGAGAAAAGGGAACTATTTCTCACTATTCTGTAGGAACTATATATAGGAACTATATTCTCACTATTGGTGAGAATGTAAATTAGTACAGTTGTTATAGAGGTTTCTCAAAAAATTGAAAATGGAAATATCATATGAACCACTGGGTATATATCCAAAGGAAATGAAATTAGTATGTGAAAGAGATATGTGCAGCCCCATGTTCATTGCAGCATTATTCACAATAGCCAAGATATGGAAGAACCTAAGTGTCCATTGATGGATGAATGCATAAAGAAAATGTGGTATATATACATAATGGTATATTATTCAGCCTTAAGAAAGAAGGAAACCATGTCATTTGTGACAACATGGATGAATATCATGCTAAGTGAAATAAGCCAGACACAGAAAGACAATACTGCATGTTCTCACTTATACGCAGAATCTAAAAAAGTCAAATTCATAGATTCAGAGAGTAGAATGGTGGTTGCCAGCAGCTGGAGTGGGAGGTGGAAATGGAGGATGTTGGTCAAAGGGTACAAAGTTTCAGTTAGACAGAATAAGTAAGTTCTGGAGATCTATTGTACAGTGTAGTGACTGTAGTTAATAATAAGGTATACTTGAAACTTGCTGAGAGAGTAGACTTTAAATGTTCTTACCACACACACCAAAAGATAACTGTGAAGTAATGGATATCTTAATTAGCTTGATTGTGGTAATCGTTTCTCACTTTAAACATATATCAAAACACCATATTATACATTATAAATATGTATAATTTTTATCAATTGTATCTCAATAATGCTGGGGGAAAAAGAGTTTCCAGTTGAGCTGGTCTGTTACCTGTAGGCTCTGGTAAAGAATGCACTTCTAAGCTAATCCAGATTGTTGGCAGAATTCAGCTTCATGTAGTTGTAAGACTGAGGTCCTTGTTTTTATTTTTATTTTTCTGTCATTGTTGTTGGTTTTGGCTAGGGTGAATATTTCTCAGCTTCTACAGGCATTCTGGTGTAACATCCGCCATCTGGATGACTACTCCGGAATGATTACCTACCGTTGCAGCTGTCCTACATAAAACTTATTTGTAATAAATTTTAAAATAATGCAACCTTTTCTAGTTTTATACTGTTCAGAGATAATTATACTTGTAAGTGATGGTGCTGATACAATACTTCTGCTTTTATATCCCTATTAATAGTATGTCCAAATTGCACATATAGTAAAGGAATTGCAAGTATTAGCAATAGCTCTGCATTTATCAAGTTGCAATGAAAAATAGTTTACAGATTTGCTTATTCTATGAGTTTGTCTTCATATTGTCAACCAATGCTGAATGCATTGAACTATGGTGTCATTGGAATGGGGTACATGAGCTAACATCTTTGTTGCAGAATGAACCAACCTTTCCAAGAAAACATCTTTGATGTCGTCCTTGACTATTGTCTTGACAATTGAATATTTTTTTAGTCTTAGCAACACAAAGTGCTAGATTATAAAAACCTGCACAAGATTAATATTTCTTCTGTTGGTTTTTAATTCAATACTTTCAAATATTTTTTATTTTTTAACTTCTTCATGTTTTGTATAAATGGCATTTAAAGGGTAATGTTTATGCTTCAGTAAACAGTACATATTCAGAAATAACAAAAAGACTAGTAGAAATTCTTTTGAATTTCTTTGGAATAATACTATCATTATTTGGTTCATTTGGCAATTATCATTATAAATATCATTATTTGGCAATTACTCTTTCCACATTCACAAAAACTTTGTTTTTTCCTTCACCAAAATATGTCCAGTGAAGCTTGTTTTGTCATCATTAAATTATGATAAAAGTTTACTTTGCTAGTTTAGCTAATTTTGTTAAAAGTAAATTAAAAACCAGACTTGACGTAAATTAGAATAATTGTAAAATAACATATTAAAATAATAATTTTTATATATTGTGTTGGACTTGTAAAACTATTTTTAAAATACCATACCCTGCAACGTGACCCTATTATACATGCAGTACTGATAATTTCTTTGTTGATAGCTTCAAATTTGGGACTCAACTGAGAATTTGATGAAGAATACTTTTAGAAAAGGAATAAAATTTTTCTTAAAGCTAATGACATTTTCAGATTCTATATTTCAATTTTAAACCTTATTTTCTTTGTTTATTTATCCCACTGAGGATTTAATTCCAACATCTCTACTGGAAACATTTCCGAAAGCATTCATTTTTTCTTTTAGACTGTTCCTATTACTCTTAGTTAAAAGCAGTACTAAGTAATAAAATATATTACAGGGCACAAATTATCTCTCTTGTGTATTTCAACACTACTAAAAAAAGTGCTTTATAAACTAGTGTTGGTTAAACACTGTTACCAGTACTACCAAGATAAGCCAGAAATTGAGAGTAAGCAACTTTACAGCAATTTGACGTTTTCATCCCATCCAGTCTGAGGAATTCTCTTCAACAAGTTGTGGAACTCTCATAATGAGCAGAAGGTATAAATAACTACCACTATTCTCGGCAGGTGTGAGGAATCTTTGGACCATAGGTTCAGTGATCAAGAGAGAATTTCTAAAATAATTAGTCTCTAAGTTGTTAAAAGCCCAAAACTGTGACTAATTATAGTCACCTCTGTGAAATATCTCCTAAAGCTCCAGGTCAGTTTACCTAACATAATGTACACAAAGATCAGTTTGCCTTCAATTCAATTTCTATTCAATTATTTTTTTCTTCCAGATGGCTGTACTTTTTCCTTTCCATCCATTTGGCATTAAATATTTTAAACTAATTTATCTAAGAGGATATCTGACTCAAATTTGTATTTCTAGACTATATTTCTGAAATATGCAATGTTTTGTGAATGGTGGGATTGTTATTTTACCTCATATGTTTCTTTTTGTTTTCTTTTGAAGACATTGTCTTTACCTAGTTTACTTAAACCTCTCACTTTCATAATCTTATATCATCCACAATAAATACTTATCAAATTTACAACATGTATTAGTAGATTTATCAAATTAACTCTTTTGCATATTCCTACTTCTTGATAATTGTTCTTTTAGGCTGCCTGTGCTTATGGGTACCTTATTATGCATTTAATGATAATATGAATTTGTAGTTATTTTCCTCAGTGCCTTTTAAGGTATAAATACTCAATGTGATGTTTTTAGCTGTTAAAGAAAATAAATGTCTGAAAATATTAATCCTTCATGGGAATAACTTTTGTTTTACATTAAAGTTAGGACCACTCTAGATGACATTCCTATGTATAGCTTAGCACAGCTGCCAATTTAGAAGATCTGTTTTTTTGTTTTTTTTTTTTACATTCTGATGAATGTGGATTATTTGAAGCAGATCTTGCTATTCATCAATAGCAATAGACAATGGTGTTTTGTGTCTATGATCCATTTTATGCTGGATATTTTCCCATTGCCCTTCCGATCTGCTTTCCATCCTTCTCCACTTTGCCCTGTGCCTCCTGGCTTCTAATTTGGTTTAGCAAATGGGAAGCACAGGCAGATGATTGGAGTGAAGTGTGTAGGAGAATGAGATCACAGTTCCTATCCTCCAGGCTAGAGGGTAGCCTCAGATTGGTAGCATCTCTCAACTCAAAGCCAAAAATTTTAAGCACCAGTCTCCTACAGTTATCCTTTCTTGGTCTATCTTCCTCTTCAGTCCTAAGTGGCATCAGCTTATCCTCTTATTGCCAGCCCCTGAGAACTACACCATCTTGTTTTATAACTCTACCTGTGTCTCTCAAAAGAACCCCTTCATTCAGTTACTCCATGTGAGTGTGTCCTATGTTTCCTGCCAAAACCTTGACTGATCTAATGATCAGTTTTTAAATTTAACTATCTTAAAACTGAAATGCAAAATAATCCAGTATAAATATGACCACCCATTTCATTACTTAATTCTGCTGATTAAATACTCCAGTAAATACAAATAGTATGTCCTAGTTTTGATCATACACTTGTAGAATATGCTGAGATATACTTCAGAAAGAAAAAAAATCTGGGTGTGAGGGCAAACAAAGAAAGCATAATCTAAATGGCAAAAAGACAGGAGACATAAAAGAAATATAAAAGTGGCTTTGAAAAACAGAAAACAATAATCTAATAATGATCACAAATGCTTAAAATTCCCTGAATACCAGGCTCTATTCTAAGCAATGTACATATACTGAACTATTTATTTCTCACAGGAACTCTGTGAGGAGATAATATTCCCATTTTACAGGTGAGGAAACAGAGACACAGAACAGTTAAGTAAATCAGTTAGTCTGTTTGTATAGCCAGTCCTCTTAGCTACCATGCCATGCTCTTTCAATGGTTTTGCTGATAGAAGTGCTAAAGCATATTAAAGACTAGATATTATATGAATGGACAAGTTTATAATAGTAACATAATGGAAAGAAGAGATAAACTTGAGAGGTAAAATTAGGTTGGAATCCAACATCAGAGAGTTTAAATTTAAATTTAAATTTTTCCTTAATAGGCCATTATTCTTAAACCCAATTTTCTATCTTGCTACCCTTTTCCACAAGTAATGAATTTGCATGACATATATTGTTTGGTAGTGTAAGTGCATTTGTATGCTAATATACATTTAATATTTCTCTTTAGGTTTATGATCTGTGAATATGGCTGTTAAATCACCTGTGATTGATAAATTTGGAGTAGTACCTCCGTCTTATCATGAAAAACACTTAAAATTAAATTTTCAAAATTTAAGTGGAAAAGAGAGTCATAAAGCAAGGTAAGTTAGAAAAAAATTTCATATTAATGTAGGGAACCCATATGCATTGTATAGAGAATTTAGAAAGTATAGAAAATTGTGAAAAATAAAAAAAGTCACTCATAGATCTCTAGCCAAGTATAAAAATGTTAAAGTTTTTTAAAGTAGTCTTATTTATTATAATGATTATATACTTTCTACAATTTTGAATTCTATACTTTTGGTTTAAAATAATCATTTTTCTATACTCACATATTTTTTAATTTGCCATAATAATTTATAAAATGTGTAAGAGAAAGTATTTAATAACTGCTGTATTTTGAAGCATTTCAGTTATTTCTAAGTCCTTTAATATTTCAAATTTAGCCACAGGAGAATATTTTTCTATATTTCAAATTATTTATTCAGGATAAAGTTATAAAATGAGTGCAATAGCAACTTGAACTTTAACAAAGACTTTACAGTCATAAAGTGTACTTCCTCCAGTTGTTTTCTGTTGTTTCCTTGTCCTAACCCCACGGTGATCCATATAAAAAGAAAAAGGTGGCAGGAGAGGTTGTTATCCATCCAGAATCCTACAGAGAAGAAAATGAAATTGATAGTAAATCATCCAAATTTAACTCATTAAATTTTATAAAATTTATAAAATATATAGTCAAATATAAAGTCAAATATCTCAATATTTTATAATTAGTCATTTATTGTATTTGGTTAAAATACCTTTCCCAACCAGAAGACCATGTAATATTCTTGCATATTATTTTCTAAAAATCTTATTTTCTTTTTTGTTCGTAATCTATGTGGAAATTTTTGTGAATGGTATTAAGTATAGGTCCAATTTTCTTTTGTTTTGTGCATAACCAATTCATCAGTATCATGTATTGGAAAGAGCATCCTTTTCCCTCTGTTTCTCTAGTACAATTATTGCATAAATCAAGTGTTCACATATGATTGGTATATTTCATTGTTCTGTATTCTGTTTCACTGGCCCATTTGTTTATTTCCACACCAATACCACACTGTCTTAATTACTATAACTTAGTAGTAACATTTAATAGTCAATATGATAGCTTTTCCAAGCTTGTTCTTCTTCAGCAGTATCTTGCACATTAATTTTGGAACCAGTTTGTCCTTTTTTTTTTTCCTTCAGAAATATGCTAGGATTTTTAAATTGGATTTTTCTGAATCTACTGATCAAATTAGGGAGAATTGACATTTTTATCATAATCAAGTTTCCAATCAATAAGCATAGTATATCTCTCCATTTATTTGGTTATTTAGAAAATTTTCTCAATAAAATTTTAGTTTTTTTAATAGGGTTATTGTTTGTCATTCTCATAGGAGTATTGTAGTATTTTTGATGCCATTATAAATGATACACATATATATTTCTAAAATTATATTTTCTAGCTGTTATCAGAAAGAAATACAATTGATTTTTATAGATGTATTTTACATGCAGAAATATTGCTAAATGTTATCGTTTCTGAATATATTTATCTCAATCTTGATTTAAATGGAATATTCTAAATATTCAACTGACAAGGGATTAATAACCAAACCAAAATATATAAGAAGCTCAAACATCTCAGTAGCAGAAAACCAAATAATCCAATTTAAAAATGGGCCAAAGATCTGAATAGACATTTCTCAAAAGAAGACATACAAATGGACAGGATGCATATGAAAAAATGTTCAGCATCACTAATCATCAGAGAAATGCAAATCAAAACCACAATTAGATATCATCTCATCTCAGTTAAAATCACTTTTATCAAAAAGACAAATAATAATGGATACTGGTGAGAATACAGAGAAAGGGGAATGCTCCTCTACTGTTGGTGGATATGCAAATTAGTACAACTTCCAGGGAAAACCGGGTGAAAATTCCTCATAAAACTAAAAATACTGTACTGTATCATACTGTACTGTATGATCCAGCAATCCTGCTGCGGGATATATATCCAAAAGAAAGGAAATCAGTGTATTAAAGAGATAGCTGCACTCCCATGTTTATTGCAGCACTCGTCACAATAGCCAAAATATGGAAACAACCTAAGTGCCCACCAACAAATGAATGAAGAAAGAAAATGTAATACATGTACACAATGGAATATAATTCAGTCATAAAAATTTATTCAGCCTTAAAAAAGAATGAAATCCTGTTATTTGCAACAACGTGGATGGAACTGGAGTACATTATGTTAAGTGAAATAAATCAGTCACAGAAAGACAAATATTGCATGTTGTCACGCATTGGTGAGAGCTAAAATAATTGATCTCATGGGAGGTAGAGGGTAGAATAATGGTTACCAGAGGATGGGAGGGATAGTTGGGAAGGGGGATAAAGAGTAAAGAGGAGTTGTTTAATGGGTACAAATTAATAGTTAGAAGAAATAAGATCTAGTGCTTAGTAGCATAATAGGGTGGCTATAGTTAACAATAATTTATTGTATATTTCAAAATAACTAGAGGAATGGATTTGGAATGTTCCCAACATGAAGAAATGATAAATGTTTGAGGTGATGGATCTTCCAATTGCTGTGATTTGATCATTACTCATTATATGATTGTATCAAAATATCAGTGTACTCCATAAAAATGTACAACTATCATGTATCCATAAAAATTAAAGATAAAAATATTAAAAGAGTAAATATAAACATGCTTCTTTAAAAAAATACTATTTTTTTTCTTCAAAACTTATCTGGTATTCTAATTCTATCTTGCATTTTTTTAACCCCCGCTAGATTTTATTACTCTTAAACTAGTCAACATTCCTTTATATTTTATTTCTTCTTCATCACTTTCCTTACTTTTTAATCCTTCTTTCTTTTTCTATCCAGACATGTTTTTCATTTGTTTGATGTGATACTTTGAATTTCCCTAACTGTGATTTTGTTGTTGGCAAAAATCTCAACTTTTGTTTGTCTGAGTATATCTTTATTTTATTCTTATTCTTGAAAAATGTTTAAAGCTGTACATGGTATTATCTTTGGACCATTATCACTTTTATTCCTTTTTTCTCCCTAGAATATTATTGATACATTCCACTGTCTCACAGCTTCCATTATTGCTGTTAAGAAGTTAGATGAAATTTTAATATCAGTCTAAAATTAATCTGCACCCCCCATGGATGATTTTTAAAGTTTCTTATTGTCTTTCGTTTTCTTCAGTTTTACTATGATGTGTCAAAATGTAATTTGTTAAAAAAATTTCTTGCTTAGATTTCTTGGAGCTTTTTGAATCTGTGGATGTGTCTTTGTTTCATTACTCCTAAAAAATTACCTGGTATTATTTCTTCAGATATTGCCTTGACAACTCCTTTTCTATTTTTTCTCCTTACGGGACTCTTGATTAATTGCGTATGAGATCATCTCATTAAATCTTTCACATACTTTACTCTTTCCTCTCCATTTTCCAATTTTTTTTCCTTTTCTACTGTATTTTCAATCATTTTCCTGATCTGTGGTCTGTCTTCCATGTGACTAATTCTCTTATTGCCAAATTTATCCATTGAATTTCAAAAAATTGTATCTTACATTCTAGTAATTAATTTAGTTTTCTTCAAGTCTGTTGTGTAGATTTAAGGTTCCTAGTTCCCTGCAGATATTTTTAAGCATGTGGTGAGATGATTGTTTTATAATTTGTGTCTGATTATTTCAGTGACTGGAGTCTCAGTGAGTTTGTTGTTTCTACTTGTTCTCATTTATGTCATCTTTTTCCTTGTATCTTGTCATTATTCACTTTCCCTTGGGGGAAAAATGTTTCTGCATGTTTTTTGAGGACTAGGAAAAATATGTCATCCTCCAGAGAGAATCTTTACATTTGCTTCTCTGCCAGGCACCTGCAATGCTACTAATAAGGGACAACTAAAACTAAGCTCACTGCCTGAGTTTTCTTGCCCAACAATCTATGTTTGTCTGGGATATAAATCTATGTTGGGACCAATCTTTTCCACAGCAGTTCTTTTTTCTTTTGCTTTCTTTCTTTCTCTGCTGAATACCAAGGTAGTCTTCTGTGTAGTTACTGGAGTTGGGAAGAGGGGAGTGGGTTTAGTTCTGATTGTCTTTACCTTGGGTATTTAGTCAATGTGCAGAGATTCTCCTATAAGTTTCCTGCACTTTGAAAATACTGGCTTTTTCCTACTGTTAAGTCACTTAGAAAACATACTTGCTCTTATCTTTGTGGCCCCCTATATCAAGGGAAAACATAAAGCAAGGACCCAAAAAGGGATATCACCTTTGTTTCTCTTCTTATCTTTTCATGAATGTTTTTATAAGCCTCATATTCCAGATCCTTCACTTATTCTTCCTTAAGGAAAAAATAAGTCTTTGTAGGTTCAATGTGGGTTCCATTAGAGACATGTGTAGACGCCATGTAAATCCTTCAAGTGAGGTACAGAGTCCATACATTTCTGGACCAAAGGGAAAGCCATAAATTTTGCAATGGGTTACTGGTTCAGAGTATATAATTTTGTGACTATTTTAGTTTATAACTAAGATTATTTTATTGTATATATTCTGTTTTCCTTTGGCTATTTCATCTCAGAGATGGAAAAGACAAAAAGATTTTGAAGACTTATATAAAGTGTGCATGTATTTTAGCTGACTAAAAAAAATTAAAGGGAATGTAAGACTTACATTAGGAAGATTTGGTCAAGTAATTACAATTTTTGTACTTTTTTCACAGAAGCTTCTGAGTATTTTTATATCTGGGAGACTGTAGTCTTCAAAGCCTCCTAAAATGTTAATATGCCTGAAATTTTCCCTTTGTATAAATGTTCTTGAAAGTTTTGTATATTCAGTAAAATGTTCTCTACAAATACATGTTCTAAATAGTTAAAATATTATATATGTATGTAATATCTTTAGATACATCGATATCTATATGATAATTTTGATATATACATATTTATAATACAGTATAGTTTTTTAGGGTGGGCTCTAAATATGTGCTATCAATAGAAGAAAAACTTTTCTAGACTCATATTCTGGCCATTTGTGGGTTTTTTTTTTTTTTATTTATCTTGACTATCTTTCATTTGTCTGAATTATTGTAAGCCTTTAAGAGAAATCCTATTGGTTAAGACTTTGCAATTAGGTTTGTTAAGTTTAGCCTTAGACATCTATACTTGTCAAATTTGGGATTGGTTACAGATGATTTAGCCACAAATATAGTAATTTAGGAGCTGGGTGACCATAAAGAGTATGAACACATTCAATATATTGTAGTGTAGCTTCTTTTAGGATGTATTGTCCCAAATGAGAGATCAGAGGCTACTAATGAGAATATCTGTACAAAGTATGTAGTTTCGCAAGAGTCTGAAAACTACAGTCCTCATACTTGGGCTTACACCACTGTCTTGGCCCACGTCTCTATAAGGTAGAATATGTGACAAGGATTAAGGTGATAATACTCTATTTGGGGTATGAAAAGTCAATACAGCAAAGGTAAAGCAAAAATTAAAATTAGGCAAGAAAACTTCATGCATTACCACCCTGATCACTAGACCACAGCTTGCCACAAAGAGATACAATGGATATGTCTGCTTGACATGTAGGACTTATCCAGACATATTGCAAGGACGAAGCATATCACACAGTAGGACACAGGATGAAGAAGTGAGGAGGAGAGGAGAAATCCAATTCCTCCTGTCTAGCATATTCCTGGGTCAAGATTCATCCTATAGGTGCTAACTCTTCTATGCTTTCAGATTGTGTCACCCAGCTCTTGGCTACTCCAAGTACGGTGAGGGAGGGGCAGCTCAGTGTTCAGGGAATGAGGGCCAAGGAGGCATCAGGGGAATCTGAGAATCCTTATGATGTTTATGTCCAGTAGAGGCACTAATCATGAAGACTTTATGAAGCTTTATAAGCTTTCATTTTCGCAGATGTTTTTAGATATCAGATGTTTTCTTAGGCCTAAATCCAACTCAATATGAGTGATTCCACAGCTTATTCAAGGGGAAAAGGAAGGAAAGTCAGTGCCCAGGTGTCCTATAATACTTATTCAGTCTTTAGTCCTCCAGTGTCCTGGGAAACATGTATTCCCATGATTAGTCCTCTGACTATGTTTGAATGACCTTTTAGATTCAGGATATTCTTATGCAAAGTTTAAGCTGATCACAAATCCATTTTTTACCACATTGTTCCCCCAACACATTCACCAAAGGACTAAAGTTTTCATTAGCCATGGAAGCATGTACATCTTATCCCAAATGTTGTCCATCCCCCTTTACTTTCATGTAAAACTGATGTTGTCAAGATCAAAAAATATCTGAACTTCCAACATCTTGGAGTTGCTGTATCAACCTTGCATTGCTTATTTTGGTCTGCTATATGAAAAATAAATAAGGGTCTTGATTAATTTACAATAATTTTCCCCTTTTCATAGCAGTTAAACTGATTACTTGCCTTTGAAAAAAGTGTTCCTGGGTGTTTTTTGAGATGAATTTTCTAGGACAAAGTCCACAAGCCACACTCCACAGCTGTGGTTATAATGTCAGCTTTATTCTCTTGCTGAGAATAAATGACTCATTTACTCTGCAACAAACTAGAATTAGATTTAGTTTGGGAACTTAGTCCAGTTGGGTCAGTAGAGAAAGTTGGCTGTGATGGCCATCATCCGGGGAGCTTGCACATTCAAAAATATAGTTAAGAGACGATCATTTCCTTGCTCATGCACATTATTGAAGTAATAGTAATAATATTGTAATATTATTATTATTTCTCCACTGACACCCACTTTGGTCACTCAGACTTGCAGATCCCTCTCTTTGACCCTTGTATCTCTACTCAAACTAGCTGATTCTTAGGGATCTCTGGCAGAAACCTGTAAAATGGAAAGAAAATAAGCATTTTCAGGGTTCAAGAGGGGGATGTCCTTGATGTTATCAAACATTTGTGGCATCAGGGAAAGATTAACCTATTGTCAAAAGGAAATCCGTATGTATAGTTTTAAGATGAATCTATCAGATTCATTGATTTTTATTTTCATTGGCTAATGAGAGAAAAGACAGATCAAATTCGAAGGTCTTTTTTTTAAGCCAAATGAATGCAGGCAGTTTGTTCATCTTTGGTAGTTAAATACATCACTTTGAGTACCGTTATTTATGCCAAACAATTAACCCTCTTTGGAATTAATAATTATATTTCATAAGAGATGACATTATACTTTAGAATTTTAGTTGTTTCTTAGTGGGCTTCTTACAGGCAACCTTGAAAGGACCATTGACTCTTATCAAATGCAGAATAGAATGTTTACAAGTATAAGAGCAAGCATTTAGAAGAGGAAGTAGGTTTTTATTCTTGTAAATATTTTCAGCCTTCAATTTTCTTCTAAATGGCTTTCTGCTCAAAATTCAGTGTGTGTCAACAGTCGCCTCTCCTCTTATCTATTTTGAGTTCTCTGTATTAGAAACTACTAAGTAGGAGGGTTTGCCTTTTCAAGGCTTAAGACAATATTCCATTTGCTAAGACTCCATCAGAAATTTAAAATCTAAAGAAATGCAAAGACAATAAAGGAATATATGAAACCATAGATATTTTTAGAAATGAATATGAGGCCTGTATTTCTAGTCTCACACTATAAAGCCTGTTGGATATCCACAATGTGAAGATGCTGTAATCAGTCACACAGCAGGTATCAGTATGACAGAGAATATTTCCAGTGCCTGACTTCAAAAGCTCATGCCCAAAATCAGAGAGTCAGAAATGATAAATTCATGGGAGGTATTCATAGAATAAATTTCTGTACATGTCCATATCAACTCTTTATTTATGCCCTTCAGATTAATAAATCTATCCCTGAATCCATCAAACATTCAAATGTGTAATATCCATACCTAAAGGGTAAGACTTTTCTTTCATTCTGTTGATACTTCTGGGTTTTAGGAGAAGCCATGTTAATTGTTATTTGAAATTTCTGTTTCAATTTCATTTTTTTCACCTTCTCATAGTACCAGACTTGTCAAAAGAGTAGTTAATATTTAATGTATTTGCTTCTTTTTTATCCTTATATTCATTAGCATCCTAAAATCTGGATTCTATTTTTATTTCTTTAGTGGAACTACTTTTTAAAGATCTCTGATACTTTAAACATTTATCATTTCTTTGTGGTAACAACATTCAAAATCTTCAAACTATCCTTTTTGAAATATACAATACATTGTTATGTGCTATAGTCACCCTACTGTGTAATAGAACACCAAAATTTATTTTTTCTGTCTAACTATAACTTTGTACCCATTGACCAACCTGTCTTGCATTTATCCCTCAGAATTGCACCTTGGCTATTTTTCTTTTTCATCTAAAACTTTTCCTTCCTTCTGAGACAATATGGTGACCCATGTCTCTAGTCACCATCTGGCCTCCTTTTTCTCTTATCTACCAAGATTGAAGACAGATATACCTACTGATTTAGCAATCCCCCTGCTTGATATATGTCCAACAGAAATATGTACACCTGTACACCAAGGACCAAGTATAAGAATGCTCAAAGCAACATTTTTCATGAGAGCTTAAATCTGGAATAAAACCAATTGTCTATCTCATGGACCAAAATGGACCAAAATATGTGATATGTCTATGAATAAAGGATGAACAAAATGTTCTCTCATTTTTTTATGGACAAATTTGAGCTTGGCTTATTTTCTAATTCCATTACCATGAAAACAAGGTAAAAGTTAATGTCCACTGTTATTAGAACCACTGCTTATGGTAAAAATGACTTCTGATTGATGCACTACATCTAGACTGAGAGGGTTGTGAATAAACTATAAATCCTTGACTAGAAGAACTTCTGAGCTTCCCTGAGTTCATGTTCTTCACAGGACCGCAAAAATGCAATGACTTTTGTTTAAAATCATTGGTTTCACTTTGGAATAAGGATTCTAAGCCTATGTATCTATTATACTCAGCTCCCTGAGTGACATCCTTGCATGAGAAATCATTTGGAACAGATGTAAAAGAATAGCTCCCATTTCTGTTCTGTTGTGTAGGGTGCTAGGAGAATGCTCTCAGAAGGTAGACAATGGCCGATTTCCAGTTGGTGTGATTGTACCAATTTACACTACCACAAGCAGTGTGTGAGCATTCCTATTATTCCACATCCTTCTCAATCCCTGGTATTGCCATTGTTTTAAATGTTACCCATTCCAGTGAATGTGTAGTATCATCTCATTATGGTTTTAATTTGCATTTTCCTATTTATTATGTTGATCATTTTTTCACGTATTTATTGGCCATTTGTATTTCTCCTGTTGTGAACTACCTGTTTAAGTCTCTTCCCCATGTTTCTATTTTTGGGGAAGAACCGAGATCTTGAGAAATTTTATCTTTCACAAAAGCAGATGTACAAAAAGGACATCTCTTATGTACTTAGGAAGTTTCAAACGTTTTTATGTACAAACACAATGCTTGCCAACAAAGTCAGTGTTGTGATAATTCACTTTTGTGCAAATTCCAAAAAAAAATGTATAAAACAAATAAGAACTTTCTGATTTGTATTTGAATTAATACCTTTAGTATTTGAAAATACATATCACAGCAAATTGTGAAAAATACTGCTGATAATTTAAAATAGTGAAAATAAACTAAAGAAAAAAGAAAAACAAAAGGTAAAAAAGAACATAAAACAAAACCTTTTCATATGCCTGCTGGCCCTTTGTATGTTTTCTTTTGAGAAATGGCTGTTCAGGTCTTCTGCCTATTTTTTAATCAAGTCATTTTTTGCCATTGATTTGTTTCAGTTTCTTATATATTTTGTGTACTAACACTCTATAAAATGTGTGGTTTACAAATATTGTCTCTCAATCTGTAAGTTTCCTTTTCACTCTGTTGATTATTTCTTTTACTGTGCAGAAGACTTTTAGTTTGATGCAATCCCATTTGTCTTTTTACCTTTTATTACCTGTGCTTTTGGGTTCATAGCCAAGAAATTGTTGTCCA
This sequence comes from Eulemur rufifrons, assembly GCF_041146395.1. NCBI lineage: Eukaryota > Metazoa > Chordata > Mammalia > Primates > Lemuridae > Eulemur > Eulemur rufifrons. Next base: position 77,680,906 of record NC_090999.1, on the reverse strand, counting down.
GACCAATTTTGAGATGCTTGTTCCCTATGTTTTCTTCCAACAGTTCTATAGTTTCAGGTTCTACATTTAAGTCTTTAAACGTTTTTGAGTTGATTTTTTAAAATATGGCGTAAGTATTCAATTATATTCTTCTGCATGTAGATATTCAGTTTTCTCAACAGCATTTATTGAAGAGACTGTTCTTTCCTTCTTGTATATTCTTGGTACTGTGTCAAGGCTCTGTTGACTGTGAATACATGGATTTATCTCTGGGTTTTCTCTTCTGTTCCATTAGTCTCTATGTCTGTTTTATTACCAGTACTACTATACTGTTTTAATTACTGTAGCTTTGTAATATTTTGAAGTCAGGAAATGTGATGCCTCCAGTTTTGTTCTTCTTGCTCAAGGTTGCTGTGGCTATTCAAGGTTTTTGTGGTTCCATATGAATTTTAGAATTGTTTGTTCTATTTCTGTAAAGAATGCCATTGGGATTTGATAGGAATTTAATTGAACCCATGGATCACTTTGGGTAATATAGACATTTTAACAAGTCTAATTTTTCCAATCCATGGGCATAGGATATCTTTCTATGTCTTCTATGTTTTCTTTTTGTGTATTCTGTAATTTCCTTTATAGAAGATGTTTTATAATTTCAGTGTTTTTTTTTTATTTCAGCTTATTTTGGGGGTACAAAAGTTCAAGTTATTGCCCATGTCCCACCCATCCTCCCGAGTCAGAACATTCAAGCGTGACCATTCCCCAGACGGTGCCCAATGCACTCATCATGTAGGTATACACCCATCCCCTCTCCCCACCCCCCACCTCAGTCCGATACCCAATTGGTGTTATTCCCAAATGTGCACTTAGGTGATGATCAGGGAAACCAATTTGCTGAGTACATGTGGTGTTTGTTTTTCCATTCTTGGGATACTTCACTTAATAGAATGGGTTCCAACTCTATCTAGGAGAACAAAAGGGATTCTATATCACCATTATTATGGTATACATATACCACAATTTACTTCGTCTTTGAATGTTTGGTCAAATTTATCCACAAAACCACCTGGTTCTGGACTTTTCTTTGTTGGGAAGTTTTTGATTACTGATCTAATCTCCTTATTTATGATTGGTCTATTTAGCCTTTGTATTTTTTATTGATTCTGTTTTGATGGGTTGTATATTTCTAGGAATTTATCCACTTTTTCTAGGTCATCCAATTCATTGGTGTATAATTATTCATAATAGTTTTATGATCCTTTTTATTTCTGAGGCATCCATTGTAATGTATCCTCTTTCATTTCTGATTTTATTTATTTGAATTCTCTCTGATTTTCTTGGTTATTCTAGTTAAGGGTTTGTCAATTTGGTTTATCTTTTCAAAAAAAGCAACTCTTAGTTTGCTTGTTTTTTCCTATTGTTTTTCTATTTTTTATTTGACTTATTTCTAATCTAATCTTTATTATCTACTTCCTTATGTTAACTTTAGCATTAGTTATTCTTTTTCTAGTTAGTTGAAGCATAATTTAAGTTTTTTATTTGCAATCTTTCTTTATTTAATGTAGGCTAAAATTTTCTTCTTAGTACTACTTTTGCTGCACCCCGGAAGTTTTGGTAAAGTGTGCATATATGTTGGCGTATGTTTGTGAGCATTGAGAAAGGTATGCAAAGATACACACTAAAGAATTAATCTTGGCTTTTGCTGATGGGCAAAATTGGAGACAACAGTGTTGGGAGGTAGTCTATTATCTTTTTCTTTATGCAACCCTGAAGGTTTGGTTTGTTGTAAACAGCACTGTTATATTCATATTTTTTAAAAGCGTACTTTATAATGAAATTATTTAAAAATTAAATTGATGAAGGGACTACCTTTTTAAACTCCCACAACACTTTATATAAATGGGTATATTTAATTTATTTTGCAATTTTCCTGTAGAGTAGGTTCATGTAGATCAAAAATATATTATCATAGATGAATATTGAGTGAGAGTTTTTAGCTAGCCTTCACCATGTCTGTCTAAGCAGATATCTCCAGAAGCAAGAGTAGAATGGAAAATAGGAAATACAGAATGGGGTTACTCATTTCAAGGTGCCCAATTATAGCAAACTTTGTGAGTTCTAACACCTCAGCTCTTCCTCTATTGTACTGTAAGCTCCATGAAGGCAGGATCATTTGTCTTCTTCACCATGTATCCCAAGTACAAAGCTTAGTGCCTGATACATAGGGGACAGTCAATAAATGCTGACTGAATGAATGAATGAATGCCCACTTTAGGATAGAAGTTAAAAAGTTGGTTATTTCCTTAATTTCTCTTCTCTGGTATATCTATGTTTGATTTTAGTTTGCGGAGCACCTTACCATTACTTTTGCTCAGACTGTGATCATGTGACACTGTCATTACTTTTGGGTACATTCGTCTCCCTAATAGGAGAGACAGATGAAATCAGAAGAAAAATATGGTTTCTATTCATTTTTTTTCTATATCCTACAGAGCAACTAATCCAGTAAATTCTGAATATATTAAGTTATTAAAAATGTGTTTTATTTTTGCAGATCCCTCTTTCTAATAGCATGACTTCAACAAGTTTAACCTCACAAAAATACAATTCATTGATTCTACTGTTTACTATTCCTTTTGTTTGTTTATTTATATAAGTTTATGGGGTACGTATGCAATTGTGTTACCTGCGTAGTGGTCAATTCAGGACTCTTAAGTTATTCATCATCTGAATAACTTACGTTGTACCCATTAAGTAATTTCTCATCATCCACTCCCCAAACCCCTCACCCTTCCATATCTCCATTGTCTATCATTCCACTCTCTACATCCATAGTGTTACTATTCCCTTCATGTCACTTTAAAAAATATTTTTTATTTCAAAACATCAGGGGGTACAAGAGTTCTTGTTATGTAGATGTATTGTATAATACTGAAGTCACGGCTTGTAGTATGCACGTCACCAAAACAGTGTATGTTGTACCTGATAGGTAATCTCATACCCACCTTAAATTCTGTTGTAAGTAAATCATTATAATCACTTTACTCATTCTCTTGCACACACCCTCAACTTATTTGTCTCACTTCTCTTTGAAACACTTGTCTATTCTCTCTGTTTCCTTCATAGAATCCTTTTCATTTGAAAGACTTTTAATGCTATATGTGTACTGATGATATACCTTGTCTGAACATTTTTTCCTCAAATTAAAACTTTTCTCTCCAACTGCCTAGTCTCCATCTACACTTGGGTGGCCACAGTCATCTCAAACATGACATGTCCAATACTGAAGTTATTCTCTACCCTTACCCCAAGCCTCCTTCTCTTAACAATCTTCCCCATCTCAGTAAATAGAAATTACATTTTTCCACTTACTCAGTTGAATCATGACTCCTTTCTTTCTCTCATGCCTAATTTATAATTCATTGGCCAGTTCATTTGGGGATAATGTCAAAATATACCCATTATCCAAACTCTTCTCCTTACTTATATTGCTATAATCTTGATCTAAGTTACCATTACCTCTCACCTAACTACATGTATGTCACCCCCTTGCTACGTACCACCTCCCCACACTCCAATTATCAATATAGCAGGGAACATCTTGTTAAAACTCAAGTTAAATCATGCCACTCCTCTTCTCAAAATGCTGCAGTAGCTTTCTATCTCATGCAGAATTAATATGGCTACCTGTTAACTCTATGACCTTATTTACACTTCTTTCCTCCCTTGCTCACTTTACTCTAGTCACAGTTGGACTGATTCCACTTGCATGGAGGGAATAAAAATTTACCTTAAATTGAACCAACATAAATTTATGTGAGGAGATAAATCAGTCTTCAACATAATTGAAGCTATGCTAGATTTACCTATGAAGAAGGCATACACTAACAAGACTCAGGGAAGTCACCTCCGAAACTTTTTTTTCAGGGGCCATAAAGGTCTTTGACAATGGAAATTATGTTTCTCAATCTAAGAGTGTGACAGGATCAATCTGGGAGGCTTGCACATATATTTTTTGCTGACTTTTTTGTGAAACATTCTTATTGAAAAAGATCTTTTTCTAGAAAATAGTTATATTAGCCACTGGAAGTTGATTAATGAAATTTGAAACTGATAGCTGTAATTATTATGGGGTTTTCTTTGGTTTGTTTTATTTAGGCCATCATTTTCAATCACAGAGGAATTCATCTTGAAGTTCAATCAAACACAAAATTCCACAGAGGAGGAAGAATTGTTGGAAATAGCTAGAAAACACATTCTAAGATGTAAGGTAATGGCACACCATTTGATTACTTAGTATGTAACTGGAAACCTTTTCTAGGTGGTGGATGATTACATGTTCTATGAAAGGAAAATAAATACATCTTTTTTTAATTGTAAGTAGGCATAGTTAAAATATTAATGAAAATTAAAGTAAAAGCTGATGGCCAAATAATTCTGTGTCAAAGGGCTTTTTGAGTGAAGGCTCCCCATAAATTTGGGGAGAATATAGCTGTTGATACACATCCAAGAGCCCCTAGTAAAGTATCAAAGGCTGGCAAATAAATTTGTGAATTTTTTTCCTAAAACAATGTTGATTGAGATATAATATGTCCCAGAAAGGAAAGAAAGACTTCCTAAGCCTCTATTGTACAGAGTACTCTGTTCTTTCTCTGTAACAAACTATTCTTCACCTAACTTGTGAAAAATATGTTCTTTAAGAGTATGACATTGATTCACAAATTTTCACACAGATATCAAAACAGAACAGGAAATACAGTCCTTCCTTTGCCTTTTCTACCTTAGATTCAGTTTGACAGAGAAAGTATATACATATTTTGCTTTGATACTGAATAATTCATGAAATAAAAGCTGCACAAAACTAGGCCATAAATTAAGCCACGCTTTTTTGTTGTGATGGTTGTTATTTTTTAGTTTATGGTTCACCATATATTTGAAAATTTTGAAAAAAATCCATTTAAAATATTTGATTAGAAATAGAATGTACTTTGGATAGCTGTGTATTCAGGCAGGTTCCAGGAGGTACATTCATCAGTGAGCCCCTCTCCAGTCACCTAAGTGGTCCTTGTGGCAGCCCCTGGAGTGGGCACGATGAGGGAACTGGGACAACTCTGATATCTCCCTCATGTTCGTTAACTTCAGTCCAGCAGTGCTGAAGTAGCCAAGGTTTTCCAGCAAATTGACATCAAACCCATTTCTGTTTAATCTCATTTCTTTGATACTTTTCCCTATAAAATAAAAAATGCATTCTCTTGGGGGGAAATGAAATAGAAGTAATCACTAGAAAGTAAAGAATGAGAATTATTTTCAGCAAATAACTAATAATATTATTCAGAATATTAACATTTTCTATATTTTAACACTAATACAGTTGCATAAAATGCCAAAAATACAAATAATAAAAGCAAAAATATAAAGTTGTGGCTGCAGAGCATTTGCCTTATACAATGACTTTTGGAACATAATTAAGGGATAATAAAAATAAACAAACACATAAAAAGCTATACATTTTGATTTACATTTTCCATGCTTCCCCATAACAGCGAAAATTGGGTCTCAAAACCCTGGGCTCTGGGAAACATGTACATCTTCCTGCTGCATGGACTGAAGTAATATATTTGGCTCAATGCAAAGGAGAAATCCAAGATGGTATGTGCTTAAATTCTCATTAAGTATCCTGAATATTTTCTAGATTATCAGTGAAAGCATAATCTGAAACTTTTAATTTTTAAAAATTGTGCAGGAGACAAGAAAAGTTTGCCATTCTCTATTGAAATATCTTATAGTGTTTCATTATGAAAGTTCCTTTTGTAATTTTGAACTTATGAATTTAACTGCTCAACTTTTAATTACAAAATTGTTTTAAAAAACTTTTGCTCAGCATAGTCTTTATTACTTTTATTCTAAAATTAGTAACTAATTAAAAAGTAATATGAAATGTCATTCAGTGATTTCCAATTACAATAGGCACTATAGTTTAGAGAAACTTGTTTCTGCATTTTATAATTTTTACTTATAAAACATTAATCAAATGGCCATTTGTTTTTCACTGATTTTAAACAGCAAGCTTTACTCATTACCTTTTCATTTCTCTTTTCTCATTTATGTCTCCTTTCAAAGACTCTCTAATTCAGAAAGAAATGAAATAACATTGTTCTTAAGGGGGTAAAATTCCATCTATCATTATCATAAATGTTATGTGTATGCCTTTTCAAATGATTTTAGGATGTTAACCGTATGAGGTCAGAGAGTATTTCCCCATGTAAATTGGGTTTTGTGGTGCTCTCTGGGAGCTTTCATATAATAGGAAGAGTAAGAACTATTTTGTGTCTAACTTGCCTTGATGGTCCTTCATCACAGTGTCATCCGCAGCCTGACCTATATTAAGTATTTAAATGGTATTGAGAGAAACTCTTGGTTTACCAGCAACCAGCAGCTGCTTACTCTTCATTGCCAAGTAAATATCAGTTTTGTTCAGATATCCTGCAGTTTCATGTGACTCTGAAGAGTTGCCCAGCCCCAGGGAGTGAATTATAGGTGGTCTAAATCAATTGTGGCCATCCCCTTTCATTCACCAGTGATTGGATTAGGGGTAGTCACATGACCTAGTTCCATCTAAAGGAATGTAAAAACAATTCTGTTTGGAACACTTCTTGTTTACTTGTCTTTGAAAAAGACATGCCCTGGAAGAAAGCCTCCCTCCTCTCCCTACACCCCTCTTTGTTCCTCTCTAGTGTGCTTGATAAGAACATGACGCCTGGAGCTTGTGCGATCATCACAAACATCACATACATCAGGGGAACTGGAAGATGAAAGGAATGTGCATACAGAGGGCAGCTATTTTAGCCATCCCAGGAACCTCTCTGATTCTGATCTTGTGAAATAATAAACATCCTTATTTTAAAGATACTTTTTGTTGAGTTTTCTGTTACACATAGCCCAAAGAATTTTAACTCATTCAGATATTGTACTCCAAATAATACCCTAAATGTGATTTCTTATCTCCACAGCTGAAATAACCTAATAGGTGTCCTACCTGTACCCTCCACGCAACAGAAATCATTCTAAAGCTTAAATAATTCTCAGTGACTTCTGATTACACTTGAAATGAGCCTAACTCCATATTATGGCCAAGAGGCTCTGCATGATCTGCCTCCTGGATACCTCCCTACTCATTCATTATGCTCCAACCATACTGACCTCTTTCTTGTCCCTTGAACATGTCAGGGTTTTTCCTTCCTCTAGTGCCAGCATCTGCTCTTCTTCCTCCGATATTTACACAGCAGATCCTCAAAACCTTATGATGATGTGGGGAGCTATTTTCTCCACACCCTTAGCTCTATAATCTTCCTCCTTCAGCTTCATGGGGTGGCCCTATATCCTCTGCCTCGATGTTCTAGTCTTCTTCTGTTCTCTTTTATAGCAATTATCTTTAGCACTGCCTTTCATCATCTGGTTCTGTCCTATTTCTCCACCCTTATGTACGTGGCCTGGTGATCTATTTAGTGTTGAGTATAATAGCTGGTGCTCCTTGAGCATGTCTTAGTTTCTCTATGTAGTCTTCCTACCTTAGTGGCTTCTGCTTGGTGGCTTCATGCCATGAAGTTGGATTTCCTACATGCCTCCCTATAGCAGCTTAGGGTACCAAAGCTAGTATCCTGAGAGAAAGAGAGATCTTAGAAGCTGTGGTGTCTTTTCTGATGTAGCCTTGGAAGTCACTCAGTATAATTTCTGTGACATGCTACTGGTTGAAGCCATCATAAAGCCTACTCAAGTTTAAGGGGAAGGGAACACAGAAGACACCCCTTGATATGAAAGGTGTCAAAGAATTTGTAAATATGTTTCCAAACCACAATCTCATCTTGGTGACTGAGTAAATAGTTAATTGCAAAAATTAATTGTAGCATGTAGAAAAACAGGATGATTTTTAAATGATGCAATTTATACATTTTAATATTTCAGAAGCCTTAAATATGCTTTATGCTTCCCTGGACCATGCTTGCTTTGATTATGATCATCTGCCTGCCTTATTTTTTGTTGCGGAATCAGTTTTACATAGACTCTGTTGCGATGCATTCCTAAAGACATACTTATATTCAGTTGAAATAAAGCTGACAAAGGTATGTTTTAAAAATTTTTAAATATTACTTGTACTACATGTAACCACATGACATTTGTTTTAGGATTGAAATAGGACATTTAGATTTATTATGAAATAGTCTCTTGATTAGTAGTTTATTTTAATCTTCACTAAATGTGAATAGCACATTATTGCTTGACATCCAAATGAAGCTATTTTGAAAAAATATAATTTCACAGACTATGTAAGAAAATATTTAATTAAAATTCAACACACTTATAATTACTGTTTTTCTGAGTATATAGATTTTCTCTTCCCCATTTTAAGGATTATTTTAATGCCATTTCCTTTGCTATTTAAAAATGCTGAGAGATAACTTTAAATGATTGCTTCACTTGTGAAGATGAGTTGTTCTTCCAATATTCTATGTCATTTTAGAGCTATAAGCTGGGAAATAATATCTGTGTAGTTCATATTTTATAAGGTCCTAGAAGTCATACGACTCTGTCTATGTGATGATCATGGTTGACTGCTGCAAAATACATTATTAGTCAAATAAATTTAGCTTCACTAATGGTTTTACTACAAAGAAAGAAAAGAAAGGCTAAAAGTGTTTCTTTAAGATGGTTGTGTTAAATATATATGAAACAAGTGAAACAGATTATGCAAGCGTATATTTTTTTCTTATTCAATTTTGATTATGAACTATTTGAAGTAAATCATGAGAGAATATTCATGAACCAGTCTATCAGTAGAACATTTTGGGGGGATAATCACATTTAAGTCCTTATGAGTCTAGCCTAGATGCTCTCTGACACACATGGGGGTAAAAGACTTATGGAGACCAGATAAGAGGAGATACAGAGAGCACATGATAGAAACTGACCATGAAAAGAACTGAAGCTTTGCATAGAAGAAGGATTGAAGGAAAGATGTTACCAATAGCTATCTTGGGATAGTGAGATTGTGATTTTTTTTCTTTTTTCTGTATTTTCCAAACTGTCCACTATGAATATATATTTACATTTTTACAAAATTTTGAGAATATTATAGGGGTACAAATGTTTTGGTTACATAAATTGCTTTTGTACCATTTGAGTCAAAGTTATACGTGTGCCCATCCCCCAGATAGTGTGCATTGTACCCGTTAGGTGTGAATTTATCCATCCCCCACCCCTCTACCCCCTCCCACCTGCTTGAAATCCTATGAATGTTATTTTCATATGTGCACATACGTGTTGATTAATTAGTTCCACTTTAATGGTGAGTACGTGTGGTGTTTGTTTTTCCATTCTTATGGTACCATATTTACATTTATAATGAAATACATATCAATATATAGGTAAATATAAAATATAAAAATATAAATATATTTTTAGTGGAAAAAAATGAAGTAAAAAATTGAAATGGAAAAACATAGAGCAAGTCTGGCTTTTATCTCCTTTTCTTCTCGTTGCTTTCAGTGACCTTTTGCTCTTTCTTGCCCTTGTATTTCTGATAGCAAGAAAAATGGCTATAAAATATAGTTTTATCCACTTAATATATTGCTTATACTTTATATACACCATATCATTTTATTGTTAAAAGGTTCCTATATCTTCTTATATGCAAGGTTAGACCATTTGTGCAGTTTCTTATAATAGCTATAAATTCTTAAACAGCACTTAACTATTTGTCTTACACAATGATAAGTGCCTTAAATATATTATAAATATTAACTTACTTAATTCTCACAGCAATCCTAATATATATGTGCCATTATTACTCACCATTTCACAGATGAGGACACTGTGGCATGGAGAGTTTAAGTGACTTCCCCACGATCTCAGCAGAGAGGGTTTTGAAACCCAGACAGTGGACTCTCAGCCATGATGCTACACATCTGCCCTGGTTCTCAGATTTACTAATTTTAAAGCTTACTCTTTATTGTTCTAATATATACTAGCTAGTGTAAATAAACATGCCCTATGTCTATAAGTACCTTTGATTCCAGGCAAGAAACCATTTCAGTTGTTCTCCTTGCCTTTGTAGAGTTTTCATTATGTATCTCAAAGGCCACTGGAAACCTCCTTTTTGCTCTTTTTCTTTTTGAAAGAATGATTTATTGAAGAGTATTACAATACAGGCATCACACATCTCCATGTGCATAGTTTTGTTCCTCCTTTGATGAAGTGGCTCAGGGTTACATAGAGCCTGAAATATATGATTCCCTAATATTATTTCCTTTCAGATTTTGTGTATATTATTTCCTTTCTATCTACCTCTGAGTGTAGAATATTCTTCACTATTGAAGTCTGATTACAGAAGTGTAGAGAATAACATATAAACAACAGCAGTTTAATATATGTTAGACAGAAATACAAAGAGTGCTCTTCAAGCTTCTATGGAAGATCATGAAACATAACCAACTATTAAAATGCAACACATGATAAATATTATCTAGCATTTCTATTTCACACTTGGTTAAAGGAGTCAGAAAAATGAAGAGAAAAGAGATGGTAATAGAAGGAGAAAGGGAAAAGGAAGGGAAGATGGGAGAGCAGAGAAAGATGAATTGAGAAGCAGAAATTCAGTGCAGGAGGCAAAGCCTGAGTTGTCAAGCTACAGAGAGAATATGTACACAAATGACACAGGAAGAATTATGCACAGCAAGTCTTAGAGTTCCTTAGCAATATGGAAAGGTAGATTTTTGAATAAAAATCTGGCCTTCAGAATATTACAGATGAAAGCTTTTAAAACCATTTTTCAAGCATAGCTATAACTAGGGATAGCCTCTGGGTCAGGTGAAACTCATGACCAAATTGGGGTATAAATGCAGAAATTATTCAGACTGACATGCTTCACATGTATTTTGTTTTGTCCCATATTAAATTTTTGAATACTAATTTTATTCCTTTCAATATCTATAATCCCTTGAAAAATCTTAAAGTATCCCTCTTCTGACTAGCTATTCATTCATTGCCTGTAGCTATGGTAGCTGTTGCCTTTAATATTGTCATCTAGAATATTGCTTTTTTTTTTTTTTTTGAGACACAGTCTTGCTCTGTCCCCCAGGCCAGAGTGCAGAGGCATAATCATTGCAACCTCAAACTCCTGGGCTCAAGTGATCCCCCTGCCTCAGCCTCCCCTGGAGTAGCTGGGACTACATGTACACGCGACCACATCCAGCTAATTTTTCTATTTTTAGTAGAGACGGATGTCTAGCTCTTGCTTAGGCTGGTCTCTAACTCCTGAGCTCAAGTGATCCTCCCACCTTGGCTGGGATTACAAGCGTGAGCCACTGCATCAGGCCTGCAGTAGTCTTCTAAATGATCTGTTAACATCTACTCCCTGCTCATTTAACTTCAATATCTTAGAAAAGCACAGTACTATAACAAAGTGATAAATACGAAGAGACCTCTTGGGCATGCCTTATAAACATTTTATTTTTAGGCAGGGTGCGGTGGCTCATGCCTATAATCCTAGCACTCCAGGAGGTGGAGGAGGCAGGAGGGTCACTTAAGCCCAGGAGTTTGAGGCTGTGGTGAGCTATGAGGACACCATTGCACTCCACCCAGGGTGACAGAGTGAGACTCTGTCTGAAAAGAAAAAAAAAAGGAAATTGAACCTCACTACCCCTTTCATTAAAAAAAAATTTTATTTTATAAGCCTATAAATTGTTGCATGTTTATAATTTATGCATACATTTACAAATATTGATGATGCATTCTCTAAAGTTATTCTTAATGATAGAGGTTTGTGATAAAAAAATAGATATTTGGCAATTCCTGTCATAGTAGAAAGTTCATGGCTTTTGTAGCAATACACACTTCCCTGGGTTCAAAGTCTAGTAATGCCACTTGTTCACTTAGTAGTCATGGGTGAAGCACTGAGACTTGCTTAGATTCATCTTTTCATTTTATTTTATTTCTACAGGTATATCTAATAATATCCTGCGTTGCTATTAAGAAGATTTGGAGACACACACACACACACACACACACACTCACTTGATAGGGACAGTTATTGTTATTATTTGGTTCTTCTCCATGATTTAGCAACTTAGGCAACTTGTATTCTATTTATTGCTATAGTTACTGTGTTTTTTTCTAATTTTCTGTAAAATCTTGCAAATCATATGTTTTTGCAGACCTTCCATTTTATGTAGTCTATGTAAAATTATTTTTAGTTATGCATGTGATTTAAACTTCGCAGAAATAAGATTTGACAATGGTTATTTAGTAATGACATTGCGAGGGTTTTTTTCTTCATGAAGGGATAAGAAGCTTAGTACAGCAGACTATTAATATGCACAAGCAGAGTAGTTCTCAACACTCCCTAATGCAATGTCTTTCAAACTGTTTTGACTGAGACCCATAGGAAGAAATATCCTTTACATTGCAATCGAGCAAATACATAATATATAATCATTTTTATACTGAAACAAGGAATGGTGCAATATACTATAATGTTTTCTCTTCGCTTTTATTTTATTTAAAAATCTCTCAATTGATTTCATGACTCACTTAAGGGGCATGACTTGCAATTTGAAGAATATTGTTCTAAAGGACATAGAACAAAATAGCATTCAGTATTGGTCATTATATGTAATATAGGGATGATTTATAAAAAGTTTTTTGGCTGAACCAGCGTTTCAATCTTGATATAAATGTTTTAAAGTTATTTCAAAAGCACATAATATCAAGTGAGCTTGAAATTGTTTTATCAAAAGTAAATGTAATAATAAAATGTTTTATTTTTCTTATGGTTCTTAAACATTTATTGATGCAACACAAAAACGGTTTTTTCTCTTCTTTTTTGACAGATTGGCTATTTGGTTTTCTTACGACTTTTTATATTTTTCCTGCATGGTCACCTAGAAAGTTTTAAACAACATTTACTTAGGCTTCAACCATATTTATACGGTAGAGTATCTTTTATTTTTTATACTTATAAATGTTTTATGTTATATTTTGAGTAGCTCAGACTGTCACTATAAAAAGCATAAACTGTATTTCATGAAAGATAATGGGTACAGTGTTGAAGAGCATTGCTTCTGGGCCAGACTGCATTTGTTTAGCTTTTTTGGCTCCACATACTTACATTTATTTGCAATGAGAAAATTTAAAATCAACTCCTTTAGCAATTTTGAAGCATACATTATTAACTATAGTCACCATGCTGTACAATAAATTACCAGAATTTATGCCTTCTGTCTAACTGAAACTTTGTACCCTTTGACTAACATCTCCCCACCACCTCCTCCACTCCCCCCTCCACTTCCTGCTCCAGCTTCTGGTAACTCCCATTCTACATTCACCTTTTTACTTTCCTCCTTAACCAAGTATATGAGCTTGTTTGTGACTCAATTTCCTTATCTGTAATAGTATCTACCTCACTGGATTTCCAGAAAGTTAAATTCATATTTTAGTAAGGTGCTGGAATTGGTGACCAATTTCTAAGTTATATGTGAAAGAAAGTGAGGAATTCAAGAGGAAGCTGAAGTTTTGCATATTGAGTAATAGGGTCAAGATAATGATGTTCTGTAGACCACTTGCTCAAGGCTTCTTGGGCATGGCTCACCGGGCCATGGTCACACATATTTGGCTCAGAATAAACCTCTTTAAATTGAAATTTTAATAAAAGATAATGATGTTCTGAACTGGGAAAATTTTGGAGAAATATTGGACATATTAAATTTTAAGGTCACTCAGGTACTCAGCAAGCAGTTGAAAACATAGGTTTGGAACTAGGGAAATAAATGAAGCCTGCCTGGGATATAGATTTGACGGTCATCCATGTTAATGCAGCTAAGATAACCTGAGGATGAGGGGTGGGGTGAGGTAAAACTAATTCTAACAATACAAACATTTAGTGGATTATTGGTATAACCGAGCCCAGTAAAAGACAAGTAAGGGAAGTAGGAGGGAGTGATGACATCCAAGGAAGGAGGTTCAGGAAGACCAGCACCATCAAGACCCACAGAAGTGTTAAACTGTAGGAGGTATAAAAAATGGTGATGGGTTTCTGCAATCAGAAAGTTATTGTTGATCTGCGGAGCATCCCCAGTGGAGAGGTGGAAGCAAAATTCAGATTGGAGGTAAATACATAGTGAGGGAAAATTTAAACACAAGAAAAAGATCATGAATTAGCTCAAATAAGCTTGGCTATAAATTTTTATGCTGACATAAAAATATGTGAATAGTTTTCATGAAAAAACAAGGTCAAAAGAAGAGAAGATTAGTATGTTGTAGGATAAGGAAAGGAGACTCAAGATTTTTAAAAAAGGAAATAATATTTGATGGAAAAAGTCAGGGAGGAGGGAATAAAAAGTAATAGCAGAAACGTGGCGACTGATCAATTTGCACGACTACTGTAAGTCCTGAGGAGGTATGGAACCAAGAGGAAGCTACAGACTGATGGAATAGGAATTCTTGTCTGCTGTATTATTTATTTTGATTTCTTCATTAAATTATAAATCTTCTTAATGCCTCGTAATGTTCAGAATAGTGACTTATCATATTAATATATTTGGATGATGGTGGCAAATAAATTTTGGAAAATTATTCAAATAAAACCTCAACTTCTCATATGAGCTCATTATTATGGACATATTCCAAGAAAACTAACATCTTTCATATAAGAATAAAATCCCCAGCTTTTGCCTTCTTATCAAACACTGCTAAGCAGAGCCTTAGATTATATCTCTATCTTCATCAGCTGGCTGTTTTCTACCTGAGGTTGTTAGCAGCTGCTACCTATCCACATAAGCTGTCCAGTAGAAGAATTCTCATTACTAATTTTTCCTCTGTAGATGGACTGAAACACAAAGATTGTCTAGAAGTTTATATAAAGAACAGCACTAAGATAATTCTGTTAAATATCACATAGTCTTATGTTAAATGGCATAATTTTTGCTTATATTTAAAATACATACTTTGAAAAATCAATAAAAATATCTTGAAATAAATCTGGAGAATTTTGGGTTAGAATCTATGACATTGATTTGCTTGTAGGATTACAATTTCAAAGTATATATTATGAATAGAGTGTCCATTATAACTTGATTTATTTTCGTCTGGAAGCTTCCAAGCATTGTTGAGCAGTAACTCTATTTAATTGGGCATTCAACCATTGCACAATTGCTGTTCTGAATTATATCAACTCTCAAGTACAAATTATTTACCTTGTAGTTTTATGTTGTACCACCAGAGGGCACACATAACATTAGAAATCTTGACTAGATAGGGAATTGTATAGCAGTTTCCACATCTAAGTATTAATTTAATTATAGTTTAATAACTAAAAGACAAATGAAACACAATGCAAAATATTAATGAAATATTTCTCTCAAATGGTTTTTCTTACAATAGCACTTTCTCTCTCTGAAGAATCGTATTACAAGTACCCAAACATCTTTTCGAATGTGCTATTCATTCTGAAAACCTCGGAAATTATATGTAAAAGGGAACTGCCTTCTGAATCAATCTTTGGCCCTGCGGAAAATGAGGAAAGATATGAGGACATAGATTCTGATATGGTGGGTATACCCTTTTGCATAATGCATCAGATAAGATTACTATCATTTAATCAATGTGCTTGTCAATTCAGAAAGCATTGCTGAAGATGAGTTTAGCTGGGGGAGTAGTGAATGCACAAATACTAATTTCATGCAACCATATGCATATTTCCTGAGTAGTAGTTAATACGATTAGTAGTGGGGCGTCAGTATGTGCCCCTACTACTTTAAATGGAGTAACGACATAAAACCTTCCTCCTCATAAATTCCATCTCAGCTGTTTAATTAAAAATTGTGACATAATTTAGACTGACTTATAAATTAACATTTTAAGATATTATATTTTTATTAAAGGGAAAGTGTGTAACATGCAGGTTATTCATAAAAGTAATACTCTTATGCTTTCATAATTTATATTAAATAACAATTAAAATGCTATTAAAATCAACTGAAAACTTTTAAAAATAGTTTAAACCGATAAAATAATCCCTAGAATATGAAAAATCTCTTAATTTCTAAATCAGGTGTTAGGAATGAACTTTAGAGAAAACCATCTGTCCTAATTATATAATTCCTTGGTATATAACAAACTATAATTATGCAAACACGAGTATGGTGAGTAGTATAATTGTGCATACATCTTATAGACTGATGTACGTCAGAAGACAGACTTCAACCTTTGGGATTAATAAAGTCTTAATTTTCTTTCCTCACATATTTTCCAAAAGACAGCAGTGAGCATTTCTAAGCCTTAATTTTTTTTGTTTTTATTGGCATACTTATTATTTTATAGTTTATAAATAGAAAATTTGTTTTTCTAACAATTTCTAAACAAAGGAAACAATTAATGCAAGTTGAAATACTTAAGGAAATTTAAGGAAGATTCTCTTTATTTATGTGTTCCCTCACAGTTTTCCCATGCTTCCCTTAGGCCCTTTCTAAAGTTAGCTATAAATTAAATACATAAGAAAAAACATTAAACCACATCTATTTGTAAACTTTCTAAGCATAAGTGTTTTCTATTATATGTAAAATTATATGTAAATTATATGTAAAAGAGAACTGCCTCTGAATCAATCTTTGGGCCTGTGGAAAATGGCATATTACCAGTGAACCATTTATATACAACGTGATATTTGCTAAATAAATTGAAACTTTTGGTTATAATTACTAATGAACACAAATTGCCTTGTGCAAAAATGGTATCTGTTTTTAAGTTTAAGAAATGTTTTAACAGTAAATATATAATGTAAGGTATTGAGCACAGAAAAAACACTGATCATGAAGAGAACAAACCTGCTCGCCACTTGGCTCTGTGATCCAGAGGAGGTCCATGAAACTCTCCAAATCTCCATTTACTTATCTTTAGTAAGTCTTTATCATCATCATCATGTCTGCCCTAACTCTTCTACAGCATTGTTGTAAAGATTGCGAAAAAGCAGGTGCTTTGTAAATTATTAAGTGCTATGCAAATGTAAATAATGATTATTGAAAAATATATTTAGGCACCCACTTTAACCTAGGCAATTAAATATAATGATTTTCATCTAAGGATTTGATTAAGTTGACTTAATGGAGTAATTGGAGTGTTTTTCCTTTAGCCCATTGACTGCCACACTAGAAAAAAATTTTTTTCTTTGGGGCCACTGTGTTTTATTACGAAAACAGAATAAAAACTTCAAAAACAAAATGATCCTTTCTAATTTAATGAGAAATTTATTTTTTGCTGTTTTCTGTGCGTGATTTATATGCTCCCACGGTAAAGAGACGTGTGAGTTATATATGCTTCACAAGGCACTGGGCTCAAAACCAGCATGAGTTAAATATAACTCATGTGAGCTTAATACAGTTAATGTGTTAAATAATATTCTATGAAACCTTGGCAATATAAATGTCCTGATTATGAAGCAGGCAACTGTCAATGTTGATTCTGATGTTTTTTTAAAAAGGAATCCATTTTTGTCACTCTTGGTACACACACAGCAAGCAAATGGAAGCTTACTACTGTACAGCTCAGCCTGAATTGGAAAGTGCAAAAATGTTAACACATGAAAAGAACAGGCCGGGCGCGGTGGCTCACGCCTGTAATCCTAGCACTCTGGGAGGCCGAGGCGGGTGGATTGCTCAAGGTCAGGAGTTCGAGACCAGCCTGAGCGAGACCCCGTCTCTACTAAAAATAGAAAGACATTATATGGACAACTAAAAATCTATATAGAAAAAATTAGCTGGGCATAGTGGCGCATGCCTGTAGTCCCAGCTACTTGGGAGGCTGAGGCAGTAGGATCGCTTAAGCCCAGGAGTCTGAGGTTGCTGTGAGCTAAGCTGACGCCACGGCACTCACTCTAGCCTGGGCAACAAAGTGAGACTCTGTCTCAACAAAAAAAAAAAAAAAAAAAGAAAAGAACATATCAGTTTAGACTGGGACAAGTCATTGAGTGTCTCTGTGTCTTTTTCCACTTTGTAGAACAAAGCTTAGATTCAGTCTCTTCTAAATTCAATTTTAACTCTATCCACGTGATCCAATAAGGGGATTATAACAGATTATGGCCTATCAGATTTATTGCCCTTCTTTTTCTCCTCCTAATACCTTATGATACAATGACTATAAATATAAGATAGTGTAACCAAAGTGCTGCTAAAACTGCTGATTTGGCTAATCAGTACTGATTCAGTGCTTGATTGCATGCCTTAAAGTTCCCCAGTTTCAGCCCAGTTTTTCCAGTAGAGCTTAATCCAAGTCAGCCTCTCTAGTTCAGTTGAGTATTTGCCCATTAAGACCCAACTCTTTCACCATCTGGGAAAGGAAAGTGAAAAAAAAAAAGAGATAAAAATGGGAATTTAAAAGATACATCTATATTCATCCTTTCTCCCTAATTAGTATATAATATAGTAGAGGATTTGTGAATTTATTAATGTAGACCTTATCCTCTGGTAATTCTGAAAAGTCCATGGCAGCATATTGTGGTCCCTGTAAAATATTTCATTTTTATATGCTTCTATGCATTGGAGTAAAAATGATTTCTTGTCAAAATGCTGCTAAAATTGCATTAAAAATTCTGGAGACTATTATGATACCTTAGGATACACATAATAGGGGTGTGGGTTCCACTTAAGAATAGGAAATTTCCTTTCGTCTGCTATTAGGCCCCTTTTCTTTCTTGGATGTCCTTTTAAGTGATCCAGATACAGGGTTTCCTTTGACGTTGACAAATGGTACACTTTAATTAGCTCTGTGGATTGCAGAGCCAGAACGCTGGATTGAGTTTTCCACTCTGTCCATTGCTCACTAGAAAAGCTGAATTTTCTAAGCACAGTTGTCACATGGTAATAGTAACGTAGTTCTTTGCAGAAGGTAGATTTAAACTCTGTTAAAATGCAGTAGACCCTTTATTAAATAGTTTCGTCTGTTCTAAAGTCCAAATAGTTCTCTGAAAACTAGCAAACACACAATTTATATCCTAATGTGATTAGCAATCTCATCCTCTAACACTTTAAGTACTTGCAAAGTCAAAGGCTTTACCTACATTTGGGATATTGTGTGCTATACTGTAATTCTAAATGGCTACTATTACACTGAGAAACAGATTCTTTAAAATTAGGAACATTGGCCAGGCGCGGTGGCTCACGCCTATAATCTTAGCACTCTGGGAGACCAAGGTGGGAGGATTGCTCGAGGTCAGGAGTTCGAGACCAGCCTGAGCAAGAGCAAGACCCTGTCTCTACTAAGAATAGAAAGAAATGATCTGGACAGCTAAAAATATATATAGAAAAAAATTAGCCGGGCATGGTGGCACATGCCTGTAGTCCCAGCTACTTGGGAGGCTGAGGCAGAAGGACTGCTTAAGCCCAGGAGTTTGAGGTTGCTGTGAGCTTGATGCCACGGCATTCTAGTCCAGGTAACAGAGCAAGACTCTGTCTCAAAAAAAAAAAAAAAAAAAAAAATTAGGAACATTATCCTATGATTCATGTCTTATTATCCAGGTAACACATTTGTATTGAGAGGTCCTTTCCTGGCACTGTCAACCACCCCCAAAATGACTGAAAACAAAATGAAACCTAGAAAGCTGTTTCTGAGCAGGCAAAATAGAGCCCATTCAAAGCTCATTTATGTTATAAAAGAGAGCCTGGGCAGACACTCAAAAGTTTATGTACTTAAATTTACATAAAATTCGAGCTGGTGTGGTTATCTGAATTCTTAGCGGACAGTAGATTAACAACACTTTGTAGGTGGGCTTCCTAAAGTAGGCACTGCACAAACAGTGACTGACAGTCCAAAGCTGGACAGCTAGGGAGGGAGATGAAAGAGCTATAGGAAGTGGTGATAAGAGCCAAGAAAAAGGAGGGGAAAAGGAAAGGAGGGAGGGGAAAAAAAACGTTCTCTGGGAGTCATTCAACGCTGTGCTCAGTGCTTTACAAACTATGGTAAAAGATATCTCCCAAAATTTTTATTTAATTTTCAAACCATCACAGACGAGCAATTTTGTAAAATATAATAATAACAAATTACTAAAAAAATGAAAAACACATAAAAAACATAAACCTTGATTTTTTTTTTAGACTGAATGTATACAATTGCCCTGTCAAATTGTTATGAAAGTTTTTAAATAGGTGTTCTTAATTTCTGTACTCTTGTTAATAGTTTGTGAATGGCACTTATCTACCAGCCTCCTTGGGTAGCACTGATGTGGTGGAAAGACACAGACCTCTGCACCATCTAATGACTCTCAGACTATTCTCCCTGTTGCTTTACTACACTGATGATTACATGACGATTGTATTAAATTGCATGGTCATCATGATTATATCAGTTTATCAAAGTTCAATAAATTTATTTTTTCTTTTGAAAAAAATCAGGGAAGAAACTTTAGCAAGATTTCCATGTTAATGCTTGAAATACATAAAATGCATGAGGATAAGTAATAAGCCTCACTGATCTGGAAAATTCACAGGCGTGGCAGGTTCCTCTGCTCTTGATAATGTCAATGCCCTTCAGCCAAAGGCTACCAGGGGTCCACCTGCAGTTAGGCAAATTGTGTGTATTACTTGGAGACAGAAAGAGAAAGAGAGAAAAGAATACACACCACAAGGAACCATGGGATGTCTTAGCAAAAGGATGTTAGAAGGAATGAATTAGAAGATTTGGGCTTTATTTGGGTGAGAAGCGAAGGGACTAAGGAAGCTGGGGTTCTCTTGAGATGCTGTCAAAAAGTAGGGGCAATTCTGTGATTGGGTATTTTGTGGGTGGTACAGTGATTTTACGTCTGTGTTTCGAAAAACAATTGTCAGGTAGCTGTGTTTATTTATCATGATATCAGAGTAATATTGCCTGAGGTTGCTATTTTGTGAGTTTATGGCCAACAGGAGATCAAAATGACCTGGCTGTGAGTGTCGGACCAGCTTGTAATAATATGATGTCAAATCAGTCCCAGACATCAGAGTGTGCTTTATTTCTTTCTCAATGATGAGTAAAAATGGCATCATATAAAATGAAAACGAAGCTTAAATCTTGTTTATTGTCTAAATTCTGATCTTTTCTTTACCTGATGCTTTCAGGAATTTTCACTGGTGATGGTGTATAGGTATGTTAACACAAGAATTTTTTACCTAACTGAATAGTCTATGTAGCCATGCAATATCTTTGATTTAAAGAGCAAAAAAGTATTATTTTAAACTAACTATTTAAGCCATCTCAAGCCTTGAAAACATATTTACTGACCTATTCATTCAGAATAAGTTTGCAACATGAGGATATTCAAGCATCCAGGCTGAAACACCTAGAGCAATTTGAGGAAAGAATTGCATCTATGTGGGTTCCACCTTTCGAGTAGGCTCTGACACAAGGCAGAACACTGAGTTATGTGTACATTTACTGAAATCAACATGTCTCAGTTTGATACCTTGCATTATTTTAGAATAGAGTTTTTCTATGCCATCTTCTAACATTCTAAACACTGATTTCCTTCCATTTGTTTTTCCAAATTATTGTACCCCTGAGTCAGTAGCCTTGTACAGACTTTGTCTCCCTTATGGCTTTGTCTCCAGCGTTTAACAGAGTTCCCGACATAAAGTAGAGCAATACATGTCTGTGGGACTTAACCAGTTTACTAGAAACTTAAAATGTCTTAGTTTAAAATTTATATATGAACTTCTGGTTTTCTATCTTAAAAATATTAAACATGGAAATTATCTTTAAATTGTATTCCTGATATACTGTTTTATATAAGAATTATAAAGTTCTTTAGATTCTGAGTGTTTCTTTTTAACATAAAGTACAAAATATCAACTAAGTTAACAATCTGAGTACATATCACAGGTCGTGTGTTTGAATCTTTGTTGACAAAAATTCAGAGTGCTGTGTCAGTATCTACCAATTATTTTAGTAAACCAGTTAACTGATAAAACTGTTAAGAAGCACTCTAAGAAAAAAACAGACCATTTGTTATCTAAATTTGTAGGCTTTAAAAATAATTATTTAACAGACATTGATCTTGTCCTACTAGGCATACATTTTGTTTTTTAAAGTGGAAATACACATTTTAAAACCTAATTTGCTGTTAAATCTTTGTTCAAACTATCCTGTCACACACAGTCTAAGAAGTACAATTTTGTCTAATAATTATCCCTTATCCCTTATGGGATGCAAGACTTTTGTCATATAATAGAATTGATATCACTAAACACAAGGGATCCATGTGAAAAGCACATACATGGGATTCAGGTTAACTGTATATTCTAACAGAAATGCACTTACGTAGATTACTCAACTTGGTGAAACATAAAGTATATGAGAATATGCATTTTAATTTGTATATTTAAAATTTATGTTCATGTTTGTTCAAGTCAAAGACCTCTTTCTCAGATATATTTTTATATTTTAACTCCAGAAACATTTGCAACTTAATCACAAAGGATATGAAGTTAATCACCTGCTCTGGCACTGTGTTGCTGCTTGGTCTTGTGTTCAGAATAACAGTCCTCAGTTGAAAGACGTGCTTGAACATCTCATCGTCCATAAAACACAGCTTCAAAAGAAATGCTGGTAAGGGTGATCCTATAAATCCAAAGTAACTCGTGGAAAAAACTTTGTGTTTAAATGTTAAGTAACCTTTGTACTTAAATGTTAATCACACCTCAGTTGACTATGAAAAAAATTTATAATCTCAGTTCCAAAGGCAAGGGCAATTTATATATTTTGTATTAGTTCATTTCATCAATAAATTGTTATCTCTTTTTTTTGTTTGTTTTGCTAGGTGTGCTTTCTTGTACTGCATAGTTTGTTTTTATTAAATGCAATTTTTTATTGGTAAGGAGTTTATCCTTGCATTGAAAACATTGTTATTTTCCAAGTTGTTAAACAAAAGCAATGAAGTACAATTTATTATCTTTTGAGAAAATATACTAATATTCTATTTCTTTGTTCCTTACTTGTAATATGTAACAAAAATGAATCTTGAGTGATAAATGTTAGTTTCCTCCTATATATTTACTAATTTAAGAAGGGAAAAAGAAGATTCATAGTTTGGGCTTGAGTTCAAAGGAAGAAAGACTTTTTTAAAAATTGACAAACAATTGTATATATTTATAGGGTACAGTGTGATGTGATATGTGTATACTTCGTGGAATGACTAAATCAAGTTAATTAACATATCTATCACCTCACATACTTATCATTTCTTTGTAGTAAGAACATTTAAAATGTACTCTTTGCAATTTTGAAATATTCAGTACCTTATTATTTATTCTAGTCACCATGCTGTGCAAGAGATCATTTCTCCGATCTAACTGAAACTTTATACCCTTTGCTAACATTCCCCCTTTCCCCATCTTCCCCAACTCCCACCTCAGCCTCACACCATTCTACTCTCTACTTGTATGAGTTCGATTTCCTTAGATTCCACATTTAAGTGAGATCATCCAGTATTTGTCTCTCTGTGCCTGACGTATCTCATTGAGCATAATGTACTGCAGGTTCATCCATATTGTCATAAATGATAGAATTTCTTTCTTTTTAAAGGCCAGGTAGTATTCCATTGCATTTGTATACCACATTTTCTTTATCTATTCATCCAGCAATGGACACTTAGGTTCCTATCATATCTTGGCTATTGTGAATAATGCTGCAGTGAAGATGGGAGTTCTATTATCTCTTCAACATACTGATTTCATTTTTAAAAACATATTCCCAGAAATGGAAATGCTGAATCACATGATAGTTCTATTTTTAATTTTTTGAGTAATCTCCATACTTTTTTCCATAATGGCTGTACTAATTTGCATTCTCACCAACGGTGTATGAGGGTTCCTTTTTCTCTACATCCTAACACTTGTTATCTTTTATCTTTCAATAAAAGCCATTCTAACAGGTGTGAGGTGATACCTCATTGTAATTTTAATTCTCGTTTTCCTGATGATTAGTGATGCTGACCTCTTTTTTCTAATATCTGTTCGCCATTTGTATGCCTTCTTTTAAGAAATGTCTGTTCAGGTCCTTTGCCCATTTTTCAGTTGGGTATTCTGTTGCTGTTGTTATCAAGTTGTTTGAGTTCGTTTTATATTTTTGATATTAACCCTTTATCAGATGCATGGTTTGTAAATATTTTTTCCAAATACCTGAATTGTCTATTTACTCTGTTAGTATTTCATTTGCTATGCAGAAGCTTTTCAGTTGGATACAATCCCATTTGTCTGTTTTTGCTTTTATTGCCTGTGCTTTTGGGTTCATATCCAAGAAATCATTGCCCAGACCAATTTTGTTGAATTTTTTCCCTATGTTTTCTTCTAGTAGTTTCTTCAATTCTAGTAGTTTAACAGTTTCAGGTCTTAGGTTTAAGTTTTTAATCCATTTTGAGTTGATTTTTGCATATGGTATGAGATTAGGGTCTAATTTAATTCTTCTGCATCTGTATATCCAGTTTACCCAACACCATTTGTTGAAGAGACTATTGTGTACTCTTGGAGCCTTTGCCAAAAATCAATTGACTGTAAATGTGTGGATTTATTTCTGGGCTTTCTATTCTGTTCCTTTGGTCAACGTGTCTGTTTTGATGCTAGTACCATGCTGTTTTAATTACTATAACTTTGTAATATATCTTGAAATCAAGTATTGTGATGCCTCCAGCTTTTTTTTTTTTTTTTTTCTTTTTTGGTTTTTTGGTTTTGTTTGGTTTGGTTTTGCTCAAGATTGCTTCGGATATTCAGGGGCTTCTGTGGTTTTATGAAAATTTTACGTTTTTTCATTTTTTTTTCTGTTTCCGTGGAGAATGACATTAAAATTTTGATAGGGATTGGATTGAATCTATAGATCATTTTGGGTAGTGTGGACATTTTAACAATATTGATCTTTCCAATCCATAAACATGGGATATCTTAACATTTATTTGCTTGGTCTTCAGTTTCTTTCATTAATATTTTATAATTTTCAGTGTATAGATTTTTTACTTCCTTGGTTAAATTTACTCATGAGTATTTTATTTTTTATGATATTGTAAATGAGATTGTTTTCTTAATTTCTTTTACAGATTATCTGTTTTTAGTGTGTAGAAATGCTTTTGATTTTAGTATGTTGATTTTGTTGCCTGCAAATTTATTTAATTCATTTATTAGTTCTAATAATTTTTGGTATACTCTTTAGGGTTTTCTATACATAAGATCATTGTGTCAGAAACAGGCAATTTTACTTTTTCCTTTCCTATTTAGATGACTTAATTTTTCCTTGCCTAATTGCTCTGGCTAGGACTTTCAGTACTATGATGAATAGAAGTGGTGAGTGGACAGTCTTATCTTGTTCCTGAAAGCTTTTCACCATTGAAGATGATATTAGCTGTGGGCTTGCCATATATGGCCTTTATTGTGTTGAGGAACTTTAAAGGACTATTTCTGAGGAAATTGAACAGAGGGCATTCTTTTCCAGTATTTGAGGAGGTTCAGAGTTTTGAATTTTTTTTTCAATGATAGTAATAATCTGTCATGCCATATCAAGTTGAAAATTCAATTCCCATATATATGTATTTTTTTATTGGTTACTTTTATATTATATTTTTATATTAGTTATTTTTAAGCCTCTGGAACCCATTCTACACCAAGAGTCTTTATATATGTAAATTCTAAGTTTCTCAGAATCAGCTGTAGACCCTTCTGAGAATCTGGAGCATGCCTTATTAGCAAAAGCTATTTTCCTACTTATGTTTGGAAGTTTGTGAAATTCTAGATAAAGTAAAGATTTCTGGAGGCTGGCTTAGAATTTACCTAATTTCCTAGAAATGAACAAGTTTAGATGAGGGTTCATCAAGAACTTATTTTGTCTCATAGTCTGATAGGAAAAACCTATTCATTCAGTATTGCACTTTGACAAAGATTGTGATTTTTTTACATTTTAAAACTAAGAGTAGTATCTATAAATAGAAAAATAAAATTCAATAGAGAATATTTATTATATAAGTAACAGCTAATATAATTTTAACAAGTGTATTTTAATATAGAACTCCTAAATACAGGAAAATGAGAGATTCTTATTGTTGCTAATTACATCATTGTGGAAGCCACGGTGATT
Organism: Eulemur rufifrons; assembly: GCF_041146395.1. Taxonomy (NCBI): domain Eukaryota; kingdom Metazoa; phylum Chordata; class Mammalia; order Primates; family Lemuridae; genus Eulemur; species Eulemur rufifrons. Next base: position 77,654,803 of record NC_090999.1, on the reverse strand, counting down.
CTTTCAGACCATTCTTAATTACAGAAAATAAGTTGTAGGAGATTCCAATATATAATTTAATTTTTGAAAGGGCAAACAACTAGGACTACTTTGGCTCCTGAAAAACTCTAACTTGGTTTAGAAAATAACAGAAGTTGTTTTTTAACAAATAAAAGTAAATATTGCATGCCTTTGACAAATTTATTTACAAAGTACTCTAATAATTACCAAACAAACAAGTTTAAATAAGTGCTAAAACAGTAAAAGTGGCTGATTAACATATCTAATTCTGGAAGCCAATTAATTGTTTCTTTAACCAATTTTTATGTTTTATTGTATTCTATCAAAATCTATTTAATTTGCTAATGATTTGTGTGTAAGGTTGTAAACATTTATGAGGCAATTTTTATACTTAGTATTTTATAGAATTTAAAGGGATTAGGGTTAATACAAAACAATTTTTATTTAAAAAATGAAGAAACTGAGGCCATGTTTGTTATTATGTTTATTAACTCTCTGTCATTCGTAACACAGTAGTGACTGAACCCAGATTTTAAGGATCCCAGTATAACACTGTTTCCAATGCATCATTCCACTGTCATTTTGGCTGCATTGTTAAGTAGTTACCTGCTTTGAAAATACCATGTCACTGAGTCCTGACTTTTCTTTTTCTGGGAGGATATTATGGAAACCAGATGAAGGAGGGAATGGTAGCGTTTAGACAAGGCTCAATGAACAAAGGGGTAAATTGAAAAAAAAAATAAAATACAGTGACTGCTTATAATAGAAAGGAAAAGATAATTGCTAAAAGGAGTACTGCCAAATAGTTTTTTTTTTTTAATTATCATGGGTACATAATAGTTGTATGTATTTATAGGGTACATGCGATGTTTTGATACAGGCATACAATGTAAATTACTCAAATCAGAGTAATTGGAATATCCATCGCCTCAGGCTTTTATCATTTTGTTGTGTTAGGAACATTCCAATTTCACTCTTTTAGTTAGTTTAAAGTATACCCTAATTTATTGTTGATTATAGTCTGATTCTATTTTTTTATAATTTTTAAGAAAAGGATTTAATCTTTCTTTAAAAACAATGACTAGTAAACAAAAACTATTGACATTAAAGAATAATTTGTTTCTTCAAGTTAGCAATTTGAATATTCTGTTAATTATTACGTTATAACAATATTCAAAAATTAACTTTTATTCTTATAAAGTATTTAATTTATATATATAACAGCCTATACAGCTTTCAAGAGGCTATCACCCCAGGTAAGACAAAACAAACAGTGATATAATTATGAAAATCAAACCAGAAATACTTTTACATTTCTGGGGAAATTTTAATACTGGTGTCATGTACTCCTAAGGTGCCACTAGGTACATACAAAAAATTAAGAAAATGCATTGAATATATTTAGAATGAAATGGAAATATTGAGGCATCAGGCCCCAATGGTAAATTAAGACTGCATCAGTATTTGCTAGACCATAACCTTAGAATTGTGACACTTGGTCAAAGATCCCTTTGGTTTAGTACCTGAAATTCAATGCCAAGTGACCATTATCAGGAGTAAGCTGAGCGATTTCATTTGCCATGCATACCAGGAAAGTAACATGATGAATAAATGTTCAGAAATTTAAAAAGCTGAGGTAGACCATTTAACTGAGATATCAGAAGAAATTTCATTTATAGTGGCAAAAATTGATTGTGTCTGTGCGTGTCCATAAGAGCGAATGGTTCTCATCTGTCCATTTCTGATGCTATTGATCAGTAGGTAATTCATCATCTATCTCCGTGCCTGACTTCTTATCCCCTTTATAAAGATCTTACAATACAAAAAGAAACAAATAGAAGCAAGTGGTTTCAACTGAGCCTGGAAAAGGACAGGCTTAGGATTCATGAAAGGACTCAAGGAAGGCAATTGCTGAATTAGAGCAGCCTTGTTGGGGGACAGGGAAAAACTGAGGAAAGTATGTACTGAAGACAATAAATTACAAAAACACGATGAAGTAGGAAAAAAGAGAATGCAGGAGCCCCCTCCCAGCTGCCAAGTACGGCCTTTATCCACCTGGAGCTGGAGATAAGCAGCTTGCTGGAAGGCAGATTTCCATTTAATATGGTTCAATTTTATATGACGCTTCATACTCTCAGTGCTCCACCCTGTGGTTTGGCCTTTTATGAACTGCACCATTTGCTCTGGGGAGATAGCTCAAGTCAATGCAAAAAGCTTTCTAATCTAACATGAAAATAATGAATTGTGTTTATAATTGAATTATTAGCCAATGAAGACTGCTGAGAAATGCAGTATGGCATTTCAGCAGAGCAGTATAACATATAAAATTATATCTCCCAAAGCAAAATAGCCGATTTAATGTGCACCATGAATGTATTCCAAGAAAGCTTGACAATTTAAAACTATCTTGACATGGCAAGTGTTTTCTAGATGTACAGTATTTGTGTTTGCATTGAAATGAATAGAACAAAGAATGAACTGCCTTGTATGGGCAGCAAAGCCTTTACTTTCCAGCTAGTTTATTGATATCCACATTGTATATATGCCTGACCCTAGTAATTATAATGTTCATGTGATGGTCTAACCCACACTATTCAAACAAAAGTTTGCATCAGTAATCCTTCATTCTTTAAGAGCTGTAATGTCAATGTAGGTTCTCAGTCTTCATTCATTTCCTTGATTCCTCTGTGGTTCATTTCTTGGATTTCTTATTAATCCTAATTCTTGGAACCATTTAGTCTGTATCAAGGGTAAATATGCAATTCATGTGCTGCTACACCACCATGCAGTAAGAAAAAAATTCAACCCGAAATCAGAAGTCCTGCTTGAGTCCTGTCTTTTACTACCTGTCTAATTTTGAATGAGTTGCCTAAATGAACCAGAGTCTGTTTAGCAGTTTTATAGAGATATTAGGCATCTCAAAGAATTTTTGGGAGATTTAAACAAGTAATACGACGGCACCTTTTATATCTAATTTTTCCTTAGATGCTTCATGTTCTGCTAGCTCAGATTTGAACTAATTTTCCCCCAGTCAGGCTTCTGTCTGCTGAATTTCCACCTCAGTACATATCCTAGCTTCTCCTCAAGTTAACCGAATTAGACATCTTATCTCCTCCACCTCACTTTCCCCATCCGATCCAGTATCTGAAAGTGTTGTGCACACATTAACTGCACGTCAGAACTGCTCTCTTGCTCTCTATTCCTACTGTCACAACCTTGGTTTGGGCCCTAATCATCTCACAACTATTGTAGCTTCTTTACTGCTCTCCTTTCCGTAAGTCCTTCCCCTCAATAATCTGTCATTCACTGCTGCCAGCATTACAGAGTAATGTGATTATAACACTCTCCAGCTAACTTTATTTAAGGAGAACGGTTTTTCCATGGCAGGAGTTGCATCCCCAATCAGTGTCTCATAACTTGCCATAATATTGAAAAAATAAGAACAAAAATGATGACTGAAGGATCCTGCTACTGGGATTAATTACCACCAACCACCAAACAGCCAGAGGTGCCTGATGAGTCTGGGTGGAGGGAAACAATGAGTGCCCAACCTGTGCCTTCCTGATGAGACCGGACACTCCATCCCTTCCTTCCTCCCACCAGCTGCCCCGGAGCTCCAAGAGTGAAGTCCTATACGCAGGAGAAAAAACCCTTTTAGCAGACTTGCTAACGACTAGCTTTTTGTCATCCATGTTTCTTGAGTTTCAAAAATCAGGCAATGGCACAATAAATATAACTAGTTTTCCTAAACAGTCAAAGTATCGAATGATATACTGACTGCCCTCTTCTCCATGTGCAGTGAAGACTGAGACTGATTTACTTATACTAACCCTCCCCTTCCTAGTCTGTTAATATAATCTTGAGTTTGTGATAACATTATAAATGATTATTTAAACTGTTCTATCTTTTCAATAAAGAATTATCTATGTATTTGCACTTAATTATTTGATCATATTTGTAAAGTTACTTTCACTTATTACAATTTATCTATTTTTCCCACTTGTTTGCAGCCATTTAACACTAGGATTTTCCCTTCTCAATCTGTTCAATATTATTATTAATTTCTTTGTTGGCTTGAATAAATTTCTAAGTATGGGCATAGATACTTATTTTATCAGGTAAGCCCATCATTATACACAACTCTTGGCTGGCTATCATTTTTATTAACATTTATTTTTCCCCTAAAATGTATAATATACATTTCATGTGGCAATAGAATTCTATGGTCACAGTTTTTTTTTAATTTCCTCTTCAAATCTCTAAATGTTGCTGTGCTGTTTCTTAGAGTTATGATGAAATGTTCAAAGCCAGTCTTCCTCTTTTTCCTCTTTAATTTTTAGACCAGGATTTTTTGGAAAATCTTTGTAATTTGGTAGCCAGCAGTTAGCTGGCGCCCTTTCTTGTCTCACTGACCAAGAGGCTACTGAGGCGAGTTCTCTGCTTACCTAGAGAGAAGCCCCTGCTATCTGAAGCTGTGCACGAATGCTATGACTCTGGTTTACGTTTTCTGAAGGTCTCCCATTGATTAACTACTCATAGTTTACATGTGCTTCCAACTCCTGCCTCTCGGTGCTTAGGGTTGTTTTGTTTTTGTTTTTGTTTTTTACGCTATGGTGGGAAAGTCCATATATTTCTCATGGACGCTTGCATTAATTTCAACTTCTTGAAAATGGAAAGGTTTTTCTTCAGTTGAATTTCATTTTTCATCATAATTTTAAATTTCCTTCCTTCCTTCTTTCCTTCCTTTCTTCCTTCCTTCCTTTCTTCCTTCTTTCCTTCCTTCCTTCCTTCCTTCCTTCCTTCCTTCCTTCCTTCCTTCCTTCCTTTCTTGGTTTTAAGTTTCTCGGGCTGTTTCAATAGCAATTAGTCAATAATATGTCTAAATTTGCCATTTTCTTTCTGTATGGAAAAATTTCTCAAGTTTTTCCTCTGTGAAGTGTTAGTTCTTCAGTTAACTTCCTCAACTATGGATTTTAATTATATTGTCATAATTTTTAATTTCCTTGCCATCTCTTTTTATCTTACCATACTACCTTTCATCTCAGCATTAAGGCTTTTCATTGTGGTTTCTTATTCCTGAGCTTTATTAAAGATGCTTAAGGGTCTTGTGAAAATATCTTCTGGTTCCTGTAAGAAATGCTTTTCAGAATTATTATTCTCTCTGAATATTAAGACTGATACTCTCTTTAGCTCTTGTTATGATACATTTTTCATTGGTCTCAGGTAGGTCCCTCTTCTCCACTTTTACATTTTACTTATCCTAGAACTTGGAATAATCTATAAAAACTCAATATTTTTAAATAAGAGGTTTGTGTTCACAACATACATAACAAAATTTTTTAAAAATGCAATACTCAAGCTGTAATATTATCAGGGAGTTTTCTGTATTCTCCCTACTCTTTAATAGTTTACCTGTGAGGAGAAAATACACTCCTGTATTCAAATTATATCACCCGCCCCCCCTCCTTCTCCCATCCCACATCCCTACAAGCACTGTTTTCTACCCCTTTAATCATTCGGACACTGTCCTCTCCGTGTAAATATGGAGAGATGAGCATGAAGCACAGAAATAGTACTCTGGCTACTTAAAAATCGGTACACCAAGGTGATGTATTGGTTGCACTTTCTCTGATTCTGTGAAAACAGGATAAACAGTAGAGATTATTATTTTCTTTAAAATGTGTTTTTCTTTTAACTTTCTTTAGGGAAACAAAGCTGTTGTGTTTCATGAAGTGATATGGGTGTACTCCTTATTCTCCTTATTGCATGTGTTAATCCAGCTCTATTAATTTTATGGTTTGTGGAAATTCCCTATAAATTGCTGTTGTTAGTGACCTCACTTTCATTCTTAAGTTTTTAGGTACATGTGGATTTTTGACATTGCCATTGTTTTCTGAAATACTTATTACAAGGTTGGAATAAGTTGTGTAAGGGTTACTATCTGGGGACAGTTTCATTCCACTTTTAAAAACAACAACCTGCTTGTTGAGGACACAGGTATAGAGGAGTAAGAAGAATCTAGGAAAACCTTTGAGTGTTGATGTTCCTAACCTCTTTATAAATGTGTATGTGCATGCGTGTGTGTGTGCGAGTGTGTGTGTACATAGTTATTTTAGACAAGACTGTAAATTTCTGGCTTAGTTTCTTTATTTAAAAATTAGGGAAAATCTATAATAGTTATAAATTACTTTGTACATATTTAATTTCATGGCAACATAAAATTAAGTCAATGTACTGATAATGGAGACATTTTGTATTACAATAAATTCACAAAGAAGCTAGTGCTTTGTTAAACTTTCTAGCCTAATCCAATTTAAGTTCTTCTTTCAGTGTGCATTGATTTTCAGTTTTTCTTTTTAACAAACTCCAACTTATAAGTATTGATGCTTCTATTTTTGGTGAAGGCATTTTTCTCTTATAGAAAATTTTGCAATCAGCAGCATTGATTGAAAATAGTGTGTTTGTGGTGAAGCATTTTCCTACCATAGGTAGCTGACACTGATGGATCTTTTTCAATCCATAGTTCATTGAAATGAGAGTACCCTCGGTTAGCTACAATTTTCTAGACTTAAAAGAGAACAGAAAAACCAAAACCTTGTGATTTTGAAGTATATTTAGGGGAATGTAAGTTTTATGTATTCGATGAGTATCCTCTCTTCTACCTGACTGACCCTATTGTAAAGTATGAATGACAAACACTCTGGAAAATGACTCATTCTCCATCTTGGAAGTCATCTGGACCTCTTCTTTCAGTCACTCTAGAACTTTATAGAGAAAGAAAGTTATGAAACTTGTATCTTTTAACTTTGGGGATATAGTATGTTTGTAATTCAATTCAGTTTAGCATTTCAAACTTAGTCATTTTACATAGAGTATTTCATTTAAGTCTTACAATAGTTTCTGAAAGGTAGGTTTTGCTATATTTACTTTACAGATCAGTAGAGACTGAGGTAGGGTATATAAATTACCCTACATCATGTAGTTAATTAGTGGCAGAGCTAAGAGTTCATCTCATTTTTTCTGACTTTAAAGTTCATGCTCATTAATATCATGTTAAGTGCATTGGTAGTATTTGATCTTCTGTTTGTGACAGAAACATGACTACAATTGCATAACCAGATAAGGCTTTATTTATTGCACATGACTAGCAGTGCAGTACTGATGCAGGTGTTTAAGGAAATCCTCAAGCCCCAAGCTTCTCTAGTCTCCTTTTCTGTCATCCCTAGCATGTGATGTTCATTGTCATTGTTGCAAAAAGGCTATTTTGCCTTCTGGTATCATGTATGTATTCCAAGCAGGAGGAAGCAGGTGAGCAAAAGAGAAAAAACAAACAAAACAAAACACCTGTTATCTACGTTTATTTATTTTTTCTTAACCAGAAAAATAATAGCTTTCCTGGAAGCCTTTCATAATATGTTTTCATTTATATCTCATGAACCAAATCTACATTGTATAGCTACTCTAAGCTTCAAGGTAGTCTGGGCAGTCAATTTTAAATCAAATTTATTGAGATATACTTTAGACACAATAAAATTTATGCATTTTACGTACACAGATCTATGACCTTGGACAAATATATACACTCATATAATCACTACTCTAATCAAGATTCAGAACATTCTATCTTGAAGAGACAAACGGCATTTTGCCATCTTGAACAAAAGGAGGGCAATAGGTAGCACCTGCCACACTAAGGTTAAAAACTGAGGTACTTAAATAAGGGGTTGGAAAAGCAGAATTGCAAAACAGGAAATACCCTAGGTGGGAGAAGACTTGAGTTACAGTTAAACTAGCTTAAAAAGTGAGCTTGGACAAGTCTCTGAGACCTATTTAATGTCTCAATTTCCGTGTGTGTGTGTGTGTGTGTGTGTGTGTATACGCTTAGGTTTTGAAAGGTCTTACATGTGTCAAAAATCATTGTTTAAATTAAATGAGATAATTTATGTGAAAGCACACTGAGATCTGTAAAGCCTTATTCAAATATAAAGAATTATCTTTAATTTCCATTATCAGAGGTGTTTCCTTTTGAAAGTGATGATGAACTTGAACTTACTGGCCTGAAATATCACAGTTGTGAAATTCAAATATTCTTGTAAAATATGCTAACTTTTAAATTTATTAATGGCCTATAAATCAAGACAATAAACAGCTATATACAGTAGTAATTTTATAATACATTTGCATTCTTTTCAGTTTTCCTTCACACTGTGCCTCTTTCAATTGGGTAAAATAGCACTAAATATATAAATTTCTGAAAACTTCAAAGTATATATCCATTTATGGCTAGCAAATTCTTATGTGATTTCCCAGTTATTTTGTAATATTTTGAAAAATGTTACCTAACAGTCTTTGATTCATGTCAAATATAAACTTGATTTTCAGAAGTTGTACTTTTTGCAAAATCAAATAATGCTGAATTCTTGGAGTATTTAGGAAAGTCATTTCTTCTATTTGTTCTCAATTTTGAGGAGGAAACACTCTCTTGAATTCATTTCATAGAATCAGTTGCAAAAAGTTAAAAATCAAAACGTATTGTAAGATTTTGAGGGCACTCTGTAGACTCGGAGCTCTTGATTGCTTGTCATTTAGGATCTATGAAGAAATGTGATCATTTGTGGTATTTATTGCCCTCAGAGTTTTGTCAGAGCACTACTCTGAACTCAAACATCTTACCAAAATTTGGCTTTTTTGTAGACCTTTACTATAGTCAGTGTCAATCAATACCAATATTTATTGAAAATAAAGGTATCTGGTAACATTGACATTCATTTCCTCTGGACTATTACTTTTTTAATTAAAAAATTAATTATTATTATTATTTCCCATTAAAATCTTTGTTCTTTTTTCCATAAAATTTCCAGGTTGGATTCAGTGCTGGCTTTGTTGATCCTTGGGGAGGCTGCAAAATTAAACATGGCCTGCTTGAAAGCTTTAATGGACCTAGTGAGAGATTTTTTTTCAAGCATTATGTCTGTTCAGAATCAGGTAACAACATTGCTAGTTTTGATGTGAAAAGAGACTTGAACAGGAACATGTTTTATTTTTGCCACTAAATTATCTATCATATTAGAGAATATAATATATATGACTTCGTAATAATAATTTTAATTAAATATAAATATACATTTACCATTTACCATTATATTTACCATTTAGCATTAACAAATTTCATTGTCATTATGTAACATTACATAATGGGGTAAGATAATTTATTTAGACATTTCTCTATTGTGAAACATTAAGTTTGTTTCTAATTGTTCATATTTAATTGCATGTAATGTTGAATGGTTATTCTCATACATGAAATATTTACATTTCTGTGTATTTATCTAGAATAAATTAATAAAATCACTGAGTGAAAGACTAACACACTTTCTTTTAAGGTTCTTGGGAAAGATGTCCAAATTGTTCTCCAGAAGATACAACTTTCTTACATATAGGAAGGTGCCACACACCCGAATTGAGCTTTATATCAAAAAGATTCTTTTCTAACATAATGTGGAAAATAGTATCTCATTGGATTAATTTTCATTCCATTGACTATTAAGGAACTTGAAAAGTTGTTCTTTCTATACTTATTATCTATTTATATATTTTTTTTCTCTGAACTGTGTTTTATACAATCTACCTATGTTTTTAATGAATGAATACACTTGGAAATGTTAGTTTACTATGATCTTTTAATAACTCCATAAAATTTGAAGATACTTATTTTAAGTACACCATATAGTACTTAATTATGACAGAAGATATTTTGATTATTTAATACCTATTTTCTCATTTCAGGAGGAAAGCTGCAAAGTAGATGATTTTTCCTGGGCCTGGAATGTGGTCTATCCATATACAACAATTCTTGCAGAAATCTGCCTGTATGCGGCCACTTCTGATTTACGAAAAACTGCTTTTGTTGGTTTCTGTGACTGTAAAAGTTCACAAAAAAATATTTTACCCATGGACAAATCAGAAAAACAGCCAGAATTACAGGAAACAAGTATTTTAAATCTTTTGGAATATTTCTCTTCAAAAATGTCAGATAATTGTAAGTAAATTTTTTTTCACCTTGATGAGGAATATTTTTTAAATGTCCCTGTCTACATATAGTAATAAGCTTTTTACAAAAGGTTAACATTTAGAAGTGGGAAATAATTTTAAATTCCTACAAATTTAGGAAAATATTTTATAACATGGAAATTTTTATTAATGATTTTAAAGCAACCAAAATAAAAACTAGATTCAGTTGATTTATGATGCAAGTTATATTTCTTGAAAACCAAAGATGGCCTTAGGAAACCTCATGTAGTATATATAAAGTTTATTTCCTCTTTATTTTTATTTCTTTTCCCCTAAGAATTTCTCTTCTATCTTCAGTTTTCTCTAGACATTTACTGTTTCTCTCATATTCTTTTCCTGCTCAGAGGATTTCTCTATAATGACTCACTCAACTATTATAATACAGTCTTCACACCTGACATCTTATACTCCATCAAATAGTACCTGTTTTATGTCTTAAGACTAAAGGTCATTTTGCTCCTGTGTGTATGGGAGCTAATAGAATAAAATAATTTTATTTTTCAAAGGGTACTATGGGGATAATATTAATTCAAATAAGTCCTTTTCAGTTTAATAGAACTTTCTTTTTAGGTTTATTGTGAAACTATTTCAGTCTATATGTACTTATAATCTATTGTGTATGTGAATCTCACTTCCATTAAATTGTGAGGTAATGCAGACTAGAGAATTAGGTCTAAATTGTAGTCGTATTAATCCAGCATCTAGCATAGTGACACATAATAGGTGGGCAATTAATGACAGTGGATTTACTGTGCAATAAATAAATCACCAAATTTCAAATATAATTGCAAGATTTGACAGTATTGAAGGAGACAAGATATTGTCCTTTGTCAGAACCATAGTTCATTGATTGGAGTAAATTTTGCTTGAATATAATTTTAAATAGTAAGGCTTTAATAGTAGATATTAATTTCAGTCTCTAAAACTTGCTCACTATTTTTAAATTACTTTCAATGTACTTTTGGTTTAACCAATAGATTGGAAACTATCAGTTCTGAGTGTAATTTGCTTGACCATCTCACACTTTTCAAGATTATTTTTATTTTTTATTGGTGCCAATTTTAAACACATCTTTATTCTTCAGTACACAAATTGTATTTTTTCCATGTTTGTAGTATTGCTAAAGTGAAGAGATAGGTATTCATTTCTTTTGCTGTTCACCCTTTCAATTATTCAGAATAGTCATAAATCTTCCTATATAGCAGCTCAACACATGATTTTTAAAATGCTACTAAACAGACTCATCTGCACTTTTAGGCCTTCAACTCTTGTCTAGCTGTAAATTAGTTCTTTTTGTCTTCTTTCGCTGATCTTCTCATGGTGGATCCAGAACAGGTCCTCCCTAGAGAGAATCTTTACTTTCAGAAGCCTCCTGGCCTCCCTTTGGCCATGACCCCCTGCTCTCTGGCATAAACTCATGATGATGGATTTGCATCTTTCTGCAGACACACATTTTTTTCCTCTTCAGAAGTCTGATATTTTTTCTAGCTAGTTGGTAATTTTATTGAATGCATTTGCTCATTGTTGATCCTTTCTTTTGACATTTCTTTCTTCCCCTGAAGACTTTATTTTGATGGCACAGAATTCGGGTGAGTTCTTGGAAGAGATTTTATCCTTCTGCTTATCATCTACCCCTTAACAATGCTCAGTTTTCTGGAAAACACACCCAAAATCTTCCTAGCTCAAATAATAATTTCTTTCCCTATAATGGCATCAACAACAGAACTATTGAGAATTCTGTTGGCATTTATGTAAGCGTTCTGACTTCTGAACAATGCCACACATTGTAGAGAGCTATCAGACTTGCCAAGGATATGTTATCCTTGGTCATTGTTTTCTCATCTTTATAAATCTGAATAAGAACATTTGTTTCTGTATAGTATGAATCCAATACCAAGGGAAAAGTAGGGCATCCAAGAACAGCAAATTCTAATTATTTTTATACATGTCCCAAGATAAGCTAGACACATAGATACTTATATGGTGAGCAATGGTCTCATTAAAGATGGTACTTCTGTATAATCATTTGTCATTGAATAAATAAATTGCTTTATTAGCAGTTCCTGCATCTCTTTGTACCAACCACCAGACAATGTTATGGATCAAAGAGCCATCTCTACAGATCACATGTTATCAGCATTTTATTCTTTAAATGGCATGGTGATAGAGAAGTGGAAGGCAATCTCTAACAGACTAGATTCTAGAAGGAGATGCCTTTTGTACATTTACAAGTGGTGAGAGACAATGGTTGGCTTTGCATTCACTGATGTCCTTCTATGCTTGCACTTGAACAAAGCAATGAAATGATTAATCAGTATTTTGTCAATGTTTTCTAAACACAGTGGGCAAATAGATGTTTGTAGCTGTGGAATGCTTTTAAAGATTTGATCTGCGATAAAGAGGATAGGCATTTCAAAAGTACGTCTTCCACAGTCAAAAGTCAATGCATTTTCTATGACTTCAAACTTCTCGTATTTATATAAACCATAAATAATACTAGTGGCATTTGTCTCACTGATGATTCTGTGTATTTTGAAACCTTTAATTCTTACAGAATATTTGTGGTTTCTTGTGGGAAATGATTTAAATAAGTTAACAATCTACTAATAGTTTGATTAAAGACATCTCAAGGATGTGTTATGCAATTTTCTTCATCTCTGTCAGAGCCAGAGAGTATACCACCTCTGGACATAAACTCTTGCTCTTTTCTTTCTCACGTTTCTTTTACTGAATCTCTGGCTTCCTGTGTCAGTCACTACTATGAAAACTCATCACTTGGCAAATGCATTGTCAAATATTTCACCAGTCAGATTAAAAAACTATACTGATGTGGTTCATTATAACTTGATCCTTTATAGCATCACTGAATAATTTTTTTCACATAGAGAAAGTGATTTTGCCTGGGTTTTTCTGTATGCATGATCTTTGGTAATGAAGTCCAGTTCTGCAAGACCACAGAAAATAGAGGGTTCCAAAAGCAGTACCATCTGTGCAGGCCTTTTCAATATGATTATTGGAAAAGATGGTCTTTTTTTCTGGAAAGTGATATAAAAAAACTGGGGCTTCTGCTTTAGTTAATTTAATTTTTTTTTCCTCATAATTTTACCCTTTCAGTCAGTCTTTTGTTTACAGTGAAAAAAATCAGCTCTGGAATCACATTAACTTGTACTGTATTTTCATTTTGTCACTTATATCTCAGAATCCTAGATCAAAGCATTTAATCTTTCTAAACCTTACTTTCTTGGCCTGATAATTATGATAAGAATGCTATCCATATCATAGGACTTTTTGTGAGAAAAAACTATGGAAACATACAAACACTTGGCATATTACCTTTTGCAAAAAGTTCAATAAATGTTAATAGATGTTATGGTTGTTAATATAGTTATTAATGTTGTTATAATAATGAGAAATAATCAGTGAGGAAGGATTTCTTTTTCTAACACTTATTCATACATACATCAGATATCCTGAAGGTCCTTATTTTATTTATATATAAAGCTGTAAATGACAGTAAAAAACATTTAAAAATTGCATTAATAACCTTTAATGAAAGGATTAAATAAAATTCACATGGATCATTTTTATGTAAAACCTTCATTATAAAGAAACAATTTAAATCATAGTTTTTTGAAGGCATTATTATAGGAAACTAAAATAACGACTTCCACAAAGATAATTTACTATTGATCTTTTATATAGGAGCAGAACTTGAAGAATCTAGAGGAATGCATGGCTACTTAGTGTGGCCCTTTTCCACTCTAAGATTTGTACCAGACAAGCTTTCATAGAGTCAGGTGTCTATTAATTCAAGAGTGGCATCTCTGGGCAGTGACTGAAGTGCTGAGTTTTGGTGTTTTAAAAATTGAATAGAAATTTCTATGTGTTCTTACAAATACCACCTATACATTTAACACTTGATTGAAATTCGGAGTCTGACTTTTATTACTGCTTTTATGGAGGGCCATCCTACATGCCCTCAGTCCAGTTGAGCTGCAGGAAGATTTGAATGTGCTCAAGTGCCTGAATGAATCCTTATTTGAAATACAAATTTTTGCAGCATAGTCCCTAGAAGAGATTATTTTGAATGGGAAAAATACGAGGGATGGTGATAAAAATTAAATTATTTAAGCACACAGAATTTTTGCTTGATCCCTGTTGAGATTCTGATTTTGAGAAACATTTTGCCTTTATGGATCATAAAGGATAATATTAGTTAACTTGTATTTATTTAATTTATTTATTTATTGAGCTCTTACCATGTGCCAGGCACTGTTTTAGGCACTAACGTGAATCACTTAATTTATTAATCATTACAACAAAATTACAAGATAGAGAATCATAATTTCCCCATATTCCAGATGAGAAAACTGAGGCACTAAAGGTTTATTTGTTCAAGGAAATATAATTAGTGAATGGTACATTTGAGACTTAATGCAGGCATTCTGATTTCAGAGTCTATGCTGGTAACTACCTCTTTATACTGAGCTAAGGAGGTTAGTTGATCCATTCAATAAAATTTTAAAAAAGTTGTTCATCTGCATGTTGAAGAATGTGAAAATGGTGACATTGAGAAATTCTCTCAGGAATCGTTATCCAACAGCACTGTTTGTAAAAGCATTGCCACAGACTCTGTGTTATGTGTGGTCCTTATTTTCAATGTAAGTTCTTGGACCATGTTCTAGAACTTTGCATCAGACATTCTAAAAGATGTAGTCCAGGAATCTGTGTCATTAAAATGCTTTCCACATTATAGTTTGAGAAAACCTTGCCTTTAAGTTCAGCTGTTAAACACGGTAGTAAAATGTTGTTCTCATCAGAGGAAAATATTTCTTTTAATTGTTGTTGCAGACCTGAAATCATTCAGTTGGTATTTATATCTGATGCTTTATATATAACTTTACAAATATGGAAGCACAGCTTTGTATTGTATCCTTTAAATTTGAAATGCCACCTTTCTATGTTCTACTTTAGTTTCACAGTGATAAATGATAGATTTTTAAAGAAGCCTTAATTATCTGAAGTCTGTGTTGTGATAATGAAACTTGGAAACGGTGTATTCTGCGGAAAACCAACAGACATAGATTCAGCATGTCTTATATAAGAACATGAGATGTTTAGGAACAGATTTGAATGATAGAACAAAAAATATATTAGAGTAGTAAAAATCTTCTCTGTAATATAGTATAGTCTTCCTCTAATACAAAAATCTCTTCTAGACCATTTGCAAATAGTGAAGTTAGATTCTGCTTAAAAGTCAACAGAGAGGTGGAACTCCTCATCTTGCAAAGCAGGTCACTTCGCTTTTGGACTCTGTAAAAGAATCTTCCTTATATTACAATTAAATCTTTCTTTTGCTATCTTCCAAATTTTGGCTTAAGTTTTTCCCCTTGTGGCAATCAACAAAAGCCTCTTCTTTTTCCAATGTTGCAAACCCTTCAAATATGTGAAGATAATCACACTGATTTTCCTTACCACTTCTCCATCCTGCCGTCACCTGTATCTTTGCCTACTGCCTAGTTTCTGCGGTAATTTTTTGGAGTACATGAAAAACATATTTTCAGTATGGTTCATAATTAACTTCTTTTTTTTTTTTTTTTTTTTTTTTTGAGTTAACACCTTATTTTATTTTGACATTTTGGTTTCAGTTAAAATACTTCCAAAGTCACATTTCAAGAAAAGTAACAAGGAGTTGAACTTTAAGTGGAGTTGAAACTACCTACACATGGAAATCTAAGTATCATGTTTGCATCAGAGATAGGATTAATTTGAAAATCCCAGAAGTATTCAAGAAGTCTTTTACATATTTTCATAATTAACTTCTTAAATGGAACCTGAGTACTTTCCTTTCAGTGTTGTCTCTGAATGGAAAAAGTAAATATAGCATTCTTTCATTTGTTTGTTGAGAATGATTTTCTGAAACTGGTTCTCCAATGATAGTAGTGAATGAAATATATGTCACAGTTGTAAAATAACTTTGTGTGCTTCATTTTGATTCATTTTAACTTAGGAAAAAACATTAGTACAGAGCAATAATTCCTTTTTAAAAAGTAAATGAAAGTTAATTGGAATATTGGAACCAGTTGAAACTTTTAATGATACTCTATTAAATTTTCTATATACCACTTACCTTGATGAAGGTTATTCAGAAAAAGTATTCAGTAATAAGGTTGTGGTTTTTATACTTAGAATATATTTAACTGCCTTAAAAATCTATATACATGTTAGTAATAGAACTGAGGCAATTTTAACAGTTCAGGATTCTGTGTGCTGACAAATCTAAAAGTATAGTACTGCTGATTATTTTATATACGTATACAGAATTTAACCAAATTAATCTGTTTTAGATTTTTAAAATAGCTTTAGTGAGGTATAATTGACATATAATAAACTGTGCATATTTAAACTCTACGTATTAATATATATGCAGGCACCCATGGAACCATCACCATAATAAAGATAATGGGTACAAAAGCCCAGACTTCACCACTATACAATCTACACATGTACAGAAATTCACCTTATACTTCCTAATTCTATTAAAATTTTTAAAGGGGAAAAACTATAAATGAAAATATATATCATCAAAAGTTTACACATACCCCTTTGAGCTCCTCTCTTCCATCGTTCTCTAGCACTTACCACACTCTGTCCCCAGGTAATCACTGATGTTTCCATCACATTAGAGTAATTTGTATTTCCAGAATTTTAAATAAATGGAATAATTTACATAAGTGAGTCTTGTCTGGCTCCTTTCACTTAGCATAGTTATTCTGAGATTCAATCAATGTTATAGTGTATATCAATAATTCATTTTTTTTTGCTCTGTAGTATTCTACCATATAGATATGCCATAGTTTGTTTATCCATTCACCTGTTGGTGAACATTTGGGTTGTTTTCTGGTTTTGGCAATTACAAAAAAACCTATTATGAACATTTTTACACAAGTCTTTGCCCATATGGACATAGGCTTTATTTCTATTAGATAAATACCTAGGAGTAGAATACGGGGGATCATATGGTGAGTGTGTTTAACATTTTAACAAACTGCAAAACTGTTTCCAATGTATTTGTAGAATTTTACATTTCAAGTATAGGTATATAGGAGATCCTGTTCCTCTTCATCCTCACCAAAACTTTTTATGGTAATTCTTTTTAATTTAAATCATTGTAATAGGTATATCATGGTTTCTAGTTGTGGATTTAATTTTCATTTCTCTAATGACTAATGGTGTTGATTATTTTTTCATGTGCTTGTTTTGTATCTACATATCTTCTTTGATGAAAATTTTAAATAATAAGAAAAAAATTACATATTTACTCATGTAGCTGCTATTTCTCATGATATTTATTCTTTAATGTAGGTCCATCCATATTTCCATCTGTCTCATTTGTCTTCTTCTTGAAGGACCTTTACCATTTTTTATGAGGTGGTTCTGCTAGTGATGAATACTTTCAGCTTTGTGTATCTTAACAAGTATTTCACCTTTGTTTTTGAAGTATATTTTTGTTGGGGTTAGAATCCTTAGTTGACAGATATTGTGTGACTTTTTTTTTCCCCTTTTCAGTACCATAACAATGCTGTTCTATGTTCTATTTGCTTTTCACTTGCATTGTTTCCAGCTCATCTAGCACCACTCTTATCCTTGGTTTTATGTAACTTCTCTTTTTAATTTGGCTGTTTTTAAGATCTTCTTTTTATTAGGGTTTTGGGCAATTTGATTATGATACATTTTAGTGTAGTTTTCTTCATGTTTCATTCATGTGCTTGGGACTTACTGAGCTTCTTGTATCAGAGAGTAGATGTTCCAGAAGAAATTTGTTATGTAACCTATAGAGTAGAAAAATCAAAGTGATATGTAGCTTTTCAGATGTAGAAAGATCGATATTACAGAACTCAAAAACTGGCTTTGCGGTTCCTGTCTACTAATCAAGAATTTTATGCTTTATACAGATAGAAAACCTGGCCCCAAATGGCTTAAGCTAAATGATATTTATTGCTTCATATAATTGAATAGTCTTTTGCTAGGGCTGGATTCATGCACAGCTGAATTTGGAGTTTGGGTATTGATATTATTACTTTGTTTTTCTCTACCCTCAGCTTTTCCCTGCCTTTAGTGGTTTTCCCCTTGGATCAATGATCTGGCAACATGCCACTAGCCATATTTGGATTGTTCATCCTCTTAAATTCAAGTCTAATGATAATCATAACTCATTGGTTTATTGAGTTATTTGCTTACCCTTGAAACATAGCCATGAAAATGTGACACATTGCCTTGCTTGGGCAGAGGTCTCATGAAACCCCTGAAAAATTGGGGCAAGATTTGCTTTTCTTAAGCCACATGAGGTATAAGTGAGTAAATTTGTGGTAAATGGTAATAAATTTGTGAGAAGTAGGGTGAACCCCTCATCCCTGTAGCAATCCAGAAGATTATCTTCATTGTTGACATTGACTGTGTTAGGATTTGGATCACCAGGGTCTCCATACAGCATGTTGGCCTTCTTAACATGAAGGGTATCTTTCATTCCATCTTAAAAATCATTTCATTATTTTTTTCTTGTTTGTTATAATCCTTTCTATGACGTTTAACACATTCCAACTTCAATGACATTTTGGGTCGCTTCCTTCATCTATCACTCTTACTTCAAAATTTAGACATAAGAATGGCTAACAAACATGAAAAAATCCTCAACATCCCTAATCATCAGAGAAATGCAAATCAAAACCACAATGAGATATCACTTAACCCCAGTGAGAATGGCCTTTATCAAAAAGTCCCAAAGCAACACATGTTGGCGTGGATGCGGAGAGACAGGAACACTCATACACTGCTGGTGGGACTGCAAACTAGTGCAACCCCTGTGGAAAGCATTATGAAGATACCTTAAACAGATTCAAACAGACCTACCATTCGATCCAGCAATCCCATTATTGGGCATCTACTCAAAGGAACAAAAGTCATTCTATGACAAAGACACCTGTACCTGAATGTTTATAGAAGAAAAATTCACAATCACAGAGATGTGAAAACAACCCAAATGCCCATCAATTCATGAATGGATTAGTAAATTATGGTATATGTATACCATGGAGTATTACTCAGCTATAAGAAATAACAGTGATACGACATCTCTTTGGTTCTCCTGGAGAGAGTTGGAACCCATTATATTAAGTGAAGTATCCCAAGAATGGAAAAACAAGCATCACATGTACTCACCAGAAAATTGGTTTCCCTGATCATCACCTAAATTCACATCTGGGAATGATACCAATCAGATATCAGACTGAGGTGGGGGGTGGCGGGAGGGGATGGGTGTATGCCTACATGATGAGTGCAATGCGAACTGTCTGGGGAATGGACACGCCTGGAGCTCTGACTTGGGGGGATAGGCGGTACATGGGCAACGTATGTAACCTGAACTTTTGTACCCTCCATAATAAGCTGAAATAAAAGAAAAAAGAAAAGAAAGACAAAAAAAATTAGATCTAGTATTTATTCACCTCACTCATCTCTTCTTCAAATGCCTTAATGACTGACACATCTAATGGTAGAAATTTGCTGGTTAGTTTGGTGGGTAGTTAATACTTAATTTCTATTATTTGATGCTAGTTTTCTTTTTTAATAGGCCAATGCTTAGTTAGTACTTGTTTCATCATAATTTCATTCCTTCCTCATCCATCTAATTTTTGCATTAGAATGGGGCAAACATATCACACACATCAGGATGTAAATGATTTATAGTTTTATTATCTTGCTCAATGAGGGGCAAGGAGACTGTTTTAGTCACCTGTAGTTGTCATTAAGATTCTGTTTCTTTATATCTTTCTACTCTGATGTCTCAGGATGTTGGATTTTTATTCCTATGCTTGTTTTTTGTTTCCTCATTATTAAAAGATGGCTTTGGGCTCCAGATTTCACAGACTCACATAGTGTTGCAAGGCAGGAAGAAAGAGAAGGAGATACTGGCTCTCTTCTAGAGTCTGTCCCTCTTATCATAAAATAACAGATTTCCCAGAAGCAGCCCAGATGACTGTCCCTTGTGTAAAATTGACAGGACTGGACACACTGGTCACCACTAGCTACCAGGAAGCCTGGAAAAATAAATGTCTGGTGAAGAGGGATGCATTTGTTATGACCCATGAGAATTCATTTCCAGGATCTGGGTACAAAACAAGATTCTATTTTCAAGAGAGGAGCAAGGTATGTCTGGTGGGTAGGCAACTAAGTATAGTTAATGACTCTCTTTGAACAATGAGAAAAATGTCAGGGTTTTTCAACTAGCACATCATACTAAGACAATTTAGTGATCTATTTTATCACCTACAAGCTTTAATATCACAGCATGCACAGATTTGGAGCTTACCATCTTATTTGATAACATATCAAATGTCAGAGGGGCTTTGTATACACTGGATATTTATCAAAGTCCAACATTTGTTTGTTTCATAGAATTAGTCAAATACCTGTAAAGTATGTTGTTTTATTTTTATATTCACCTGGTGTCATTTGTGCTGTTTTTGTTTTAACCTGAATTTATAGTACACACACACACACACACGTGTATATATATTTTAATAGATATAAAATTGGTGAATTGTCATTTTTTTGGATAATGAATTATTTTAGTTTTGTATAGTACTATTTTATAAATTTCTTTTTTTATAACTGGACAATTTTCCCACTGAGGTTATATTGCTTTTATTTCCTTCAAGTAATTATTTTCTTGGTTGGTTTTGAAATAAAATAACACTCAATACCTCAATTACTGTTTTCTTTTGACAATGTTATAACATTAGACTTGATCCTAATGCATCTGAGCCTTGGGCTATCCTAACAACAAAAAAGAGATAAATTCAAATTTAAAAACTTACGAGAAATAACATAAACTCTACCACTGATTACCTATGTGGTTTATGGCTTATTATTTTTGTAAAAAGTCTACCAATAGGATGTGAAAGTCTGTCCTTGCCATGCTGCTTTGTCTTGCTGTGCTCCATCTTTTAGGGAAGCGTTGCTAAGCAGCACTGGCCTTTGGTTCTCTGTGTCCCATTCACATTAAAAATATTTTGGATGTAAAAAAATTCTGGGGATACATTTGTGTGTGTAATTGTGGTATTTGTACATGTGTGCACATGTGTGTGTATGTGTGTGAAGGTGTGTATGTAAATATGCTATTTTGATATTTCATAAATGCAGCACTTTAATGGGAATGAACTCAAAAAAATGAATTGTGAATAGTGTTTTGATAATCAATTATCCACTTTTTAAAGTTATTTAAGTTTCACCATTATCACATATAAGTTTAAAAAGTTCCTTATGAATGAAAGCCTTTAAAATAACTAGAAGAAAACAGAGCACAATACCTGTCTGACCTTCAAGCAAGCAAGAGTTTCATTAACAAAACAGAAAAATCACAAATCATAAAAGATGTGATTGGAAAATTTATACAATATTTGAGAAGAAAAAATGAGAACAAGTTAAAATAAAGTGAAATTTGGGAAGTATATATGCATATTATAAAATAAAGGTAATAACAAAATAGTAAAAGAAATATCATTTGTCATTACTATTGCCATCGTCAGCTTCCAATATGGTTTCTAAACTTGCTAGGTGGCCATAAATGGACCAAGAGTAAATCCTAACTTGACCTTTATCCCATTCTTTCTACTACCCCTTTCCCTGGGATTAGGCTGTGTGCCCCAAGTTGACCTGTAAGTATTGGAACATCAAACGTGTTTTCCCACACCTGCAAACTTCCCTGAGGAAATGTATGCAATGTCCAGTTTGAGATGAGTTGGTTGACTCTCTGGGCAGGATACTGTACTCTTTCTTGTTTATATTAGTACTTCAAGATGGGAGTAAGAAAGACCTGGAACTGGACATGTCAGGAAAATTGCCCTGAGCCTGGGACCTCAGAGACAGCAGAGATCCGGGGGAGGAACTGCTGCAGGCACTCTTCCCCTCTGTCCACTTACTGCAGGATCCAGCTGCCACACAGGGCCCTTGGAACTGCAGGAGAGGCAGAGGAGAATGCTTTCAGTTCAGAATGTGTGAGAAGAGCTGGAAATTTTAAGCATGAGGTGAAGGAAAAAGAGTCATCCCTGTGGCCAAATATTCTGTCCACTTGTACTCCATTTTCTAAACCGTGAATAAGAGCTAAATTTTGTGGTCTAAGATTGCTTTATACTTAACGGATATGTGGAAAGCTGATAATTTCCTTCCTTGTCAACACTGCTACAGCAATTACAGCTTCACCTGTGGGGGTCTGTAGAAAATAGTTATTAATTGTAGAGGTGAGAGACCTCACCCTCTAAATTTACTTGAGGATCTTCAAAAAGCCCAAAATAACCAGAATAAAGAGTTATTATTAATTTTGAGAGTTCAAAAATATTGTTACTCTTCTCAAGAAGTTTTGCTGTCATTCCTAAAAATTAATCTTAATCTAGCTCTATACATGTTTAAACTAAAAGGTTCCTACTATCTCCTTCTGTTTATTCTCCAGATTAGATAGTACTGTTCCCTTTGTTGGGATAGGCTAAAGTAACATGCTAGACTTTTTAATAAAGAGCCTTTCACCGTGTGAAGATTTTCACTTACTCAAAATAAAGAAGCTGAGAATTTTATGAGACTGTTGCTCACGTTTTGGAGGTATAAACAATACAAAGTATCCCATTTGATCCAATGTTCTAAAATTCATCTGTAGCTGAACACTGAGGAAAAAGATCTATGAACTAAAAATAATGCAGTATTTCCAAAGTACTTATGGTGCTAAAGTACATTCCAATGTGCCGTTTTTTTTAATTTATTATACTATGTGTTTTATTGTTATTTTATTCATTTTTTTTACAGAAGTTCAGGTTATATATATTGCTCATGACCCTCCATCCCCCCGTGTCAGAGCTTCAAGCGTGTCCATTCCCCAGACAGTGCACATCGTACTCATCATGTAGGTATACACCCATCCCCTCCCCCCACCCCCACCTCTGTCCCATACCCAATTGGTGTTCATTCTATAAAAAAGACACCTGCACCCGAATGTTTATAGCAGCACAATTCACAATTGCAAAGATGTGGAAACATCCCAAATGCCCAACAATTCATGAGTGGATTAGCAAAATGTGGTATATGTATACCATGGAGTATTACTCAGCTATAAGAAATAAGGGTGATATAGAATCTCTTTTGTTCTGGAGAGAGTTGGAACCCATTCTATTAAATGAAGTATCCCAAGAATGGAAAAATAAGCACCACATGTACTCACCAGCAAATTGGTTTCCCTGATCATCACCTAAGTGCACATTTGGGAAAACAACAATTGGGTGTCGGACAGATGTGGAGGGTGGGGGGAGGGAATGGGTGTATACCTACATGATGAGTGCGTTGCGCACTGTCTGGGGAATGGACACGCTTGAAGTTGTGACTCAGGGGGATGGGTGGGACATGGGCAATTTATATAACCTGAACTTTTGTACCCCCATAATAAGCTGAAATAATAAAAAAAGAAGAAAGAACAGTGATATAGAATCTCTTTTGTTCTCCTGGAGAGAGTTGGAACCCATTCTATTAAGTGAAGTATCCCAAGAATGGAAAAATAAGCACCACATGTACTCACCAGCAAATTGATTTCCCTGATCATCAATGTCCCATTTTGAAACTCAATTTTCGTAATAATATATCTTAACAGAAAACAAAAGTAAGATAGATTTAGGCTTCCTATGCAAATTAATTAAGACGGTGATGTGTATTTATTAATGAAAGTAACTCATTATGTACTTGTAAATTTCCTTGTTATACCAGTTAGAATTATATTAAGATCCTCCAGCATGTTTCAGAATGATTTTTTTTTAGTAATTTAATTTGTTCCAGGAATGAATACTAATACTCTAGTGTCACTTTACTCTTCACTCCTTCCATCCATCAAGAGTAACCTGATAATATGTTCACAGCGAAATCACTAATTTAATCTAGTACATTAATCCTGCATCTATAGGCACAATGCTGTACAGCAGATCTCTAGAACTTATTCATTTTGTATAAGTGAACTTTTGTACCTATTTATTGACAACTCCCTCATTTCCTCTCACCCAACCCCTGGCAGCTACTATTCTGTTCTTTGCTTCTGTG
The DNA here is from genome assembly GCF_041146395.1 of Eulemur rufifrons. NCBI lineage: Eukaryota > Metazoa > Chordata > Mammalia > Primates > Lemuridae > Eulemur > Eulemur rufifrons. The sequence goes on along the minus strand of NC_090999.1, from coordinate 77,630,605 downwards.
AGCTTCACTATTTTAGATACCTCATATGGGAAGAATCATATTGTATATGTCTTTCTGTAACTGGGTTAATTCACTTAGAATAATATCCTCAAAGTTCATCTATGTTGTTACATATTACAGGATTTCCTCCTTTTTTAAATGGTGAATATATTCTATTTTATGTGTATGCTATATTTTCTTCATCCATTTATCTGTTAACAGAACTTTAGTTTGTTTTCATATCTTGGCTATTATGAACAGTGCGGCAGTGGATATGAGAATGCTAATATCTCTTTTAGAGCCTGGTTTTTTTTTCCTTTGGATATATACCTAGCAGTGATATAGCTGAATTATATGGCAGTTCTATTTATAATTTTTTGAGGAAATTCAATACCGCTTTCCATAGCACCTGCCCCATTTTGCATTCCCACCAACATACCACGAGGATTTCAAATTTCTTAACAACATCACCAACACTTGTTGCCTTTTTTAAAAATAGTAGCCATCCTAACATGTGTGAAGTGCTCTCTCATTGGAGTTTTGATTTGCATTTTCCTGATAAAATATTGTCTTCCAATCCATGAACACAGGATGTCTTTTATTTGTGTCTGCTTAAGTTTCTTTCATCAATGTTTTGTGGCTTTCAGGGTATAAGTCTTTAATATCCTAGATTAAATTTATTCTTAAGTATTTTATTCTATTTGGCGCTATTGTAAATGTGATTGCTTTCCTAATTTCCTTTTTGTATAGCTTGTTAGTAGTGCATATAGAAACATAACTGATTTTTGTATGTTGATTTTGTATCATGTAAATTTACTGAATTCATCTCTTTTCTTGTGGTTTCTTTGTTTAGCTTTCATATCAGAGTAATACTGGCTTCATAAAATGAGTTTGAAAGTGTTCTCTTTTCTCCAATTTTTTTCTGGAAAAGTTTGAGAACAATTAACATTCATTCTTTTTTAAATGAGTGGTGGAATTTGCCAGTGAAGCCATCTGGTTCTGGGCTTTTCTTTGTTGTAAGTCTTTTGATTACTGATTCAATGACCTTACTAGTTACAGGTCTATTCAGACTTTGTATTTATTCATAATTCAGTCTTAATAGATTGTATGTTTCTAGAAATTTATCATTTTTTCCAAGTTATCCAGTTGGCATATAATTCTTCATAGTACAGTAAGTCCTCACTTAATATCATTGATGGATTCTTGGAAACTTCAACTTTAAGTGAAACAATGTATAACAAAACCAATTTTGCCATAGGTAATTGACATAATTAAGAATTAGGCTCCTAGGACATATTTCTGGTCACAAAAACATAACCAAATGTCTAAATAAAGACCCAAAACACTTCTAGTATTAAACATTCAAATAAATGTAGGCTATACATACATTTAAGAAAGATTAATGAAAACAAGATAATTATTTACCCAATGTTTTTGTGAATCAGTGAGTGATGACAGTCACAGTGGTGGTGGGTTAAAGCAAAGAATAAATATATGTAAAGCAATAATTGTAAGGAGCACCTCCTACCATGCACAGTTCAAAAACAAATAAATTACAGACTTGCTGAGTGCTTTCATTACTATCAGTTAATTTCATGTATACTTACATACTTTACAAATTTTTATTTTACAATAATTTGTATTTATTTGTTCATTTTCCAACCTTTTTATTTCAGTTCAGGGTCACAGGTAGCACGAGCAGCTCAAGGTGTGCCAGGTGGGAACCCACCTTGGACAGGACGCCATTCCATGTTAGGGCACACTCTCACACACCCCTTACACACCTACTCAGACAGAGACCAACCAGTTACACTTGCCAATTAATGTAATGTGCATATTTTGGGGATGTGGGAGGAAACAGGAGTATCTGGAGAAGACCCACACAGACATAGGGAGAATGTGAAGACTCCATACAGGCAGTGGCCCCAGACAGGAATTAATCTTTATTCTCATCAAGATTATAACAAAATTATGTTGAGGACCTGCTGTAGTCTCATCATCATTTTTTATTTGTGTGGCATCAATTTTAATGTGTTCTCTATCATCTCTGATTTTATTTATTTGAATCTTCTCTCTTTCTTAGTTTAGCTAAAAGTTTGTCAGTTTTTTTTGTACTTTCAAAAAACTAAGTCTTGTTGATTTTTTTTCTATTGTTTTTCTATTTTCTATTTACTTTATTTCTGTTAAAATCTTTGCTCCTTCCTTTTGCTAACTTTGGATTTAGTTTGTTTTTCTCTTTTATGTTCCTTGGTTGTAAACTGAGGTTGTTTGAGATCTTCCTACATTCTTGATCACAAAAAATGTCCCTCTTAGTACTGCTTTTGCTGAACTATAAGTTTTACTATATTACTTTTTGTTTTCATTTCTTTAATTTATTTTTAAATTTCTTCTTTGACCCAATGATTATTCAAATAACACAAATTGCCAGTTTTTGTTCTGCTATTAATTTGTAGTTTTATTCCATTGTGGTTAGAAAATATATTTGATATTATTTCAATGTTACTGAATTTGTGAAGACATTTGTTGTGCCCTAATAAATGATCTTATCCATCCTGGAAAATTTTTTAGGTATACTTGAGAAAAATATATATTCTGCTCTTTTGGGGTTGAATGTTCTGTATTTGTTAAGTCTATTCGTCTTTAGTGTTTTTCAAGTTTGCTGTTTCTTTATAGATTTTCTGTTTGGTTGTTGTTCCCTCTATTACTGAAAGTAGGGCATTGAAGTTTCCTACTATTATTACTATTGTATCGGAGTATTTCTCCTTTCAGTTCTGTCAATGTTTGCTTTATACACAGTCTTTCATTGCTTAAAGATAAGGGTATATTCTAAGAAATGCCTTATTAGACAATTTCATCATTGTGCAAACATCTTAAAGCGTACCTATACACACCTATATGGTAACCTGTTGCTCCTAGGCTACACACCTGTATAGCGTGTTACTGTGCTGAATAATATAGGCAGTTAAAACAGAATGGTAAGTATTTGTATATCTAAACATAGAAAATAGAGTGCATTTCACTACAACGTTGCAACAGCTATGATGTCCCTAGCTGATAGGAATTTTTCAGCTCCATTATAATCTTATGAGACAACTGTCATATATGCAGTTCATCATCATTGACTAAAATGCTGTTATGTGGCACATGAGTGTATTTAGGTGTTCTGATGTTGGTTGCATATATACTTATAATTGTTATACCTTCCCAGTGGATTGATGCTTTTACATTAGATAATGTCCTTCTTAGTCTCTTGTGACAGATTTTACTTAAAGTCTATTTTTTCTGTTATAAGTATAACCATTCTTACTCTCTTTTGGTTATCATTTACGTGAAATATCTTTTTCCATGCCTTTACTTTCAGCCTATATGTGTGTGCTCTTAAATATAAAGTGACACTCTTATAGACAGTTTATGTTTGGATTTTTTTTTTTTTAATCTACCCAGCCACTCTATGTCTTTTGATTAGGGAGTTTAATTCATTTACATTTAAAGTAATTATTATTTTGTTACTTGTTTTCTTTTTCTCGTTTTTCCTCCTTTATCTTACTCTGTGTGTGTGTGTGTGTGTGTGTGTGTGTGTGTTTGATATTGATATACTTTGATTCCTTTCTCTTTTTCTTTTGTGCAATGTCTATAGGTATTTTTTTGTTACTACTGTCGGTCTTATATAAAATATTTTGTAACAGTCTATTTTAAGTTGAAAACAACTTAACTTCATCCTCATGCATAAGCTCTACACTTTTATTTCTCCCTCCATGCATTTTATGTTTACAGTGTCACAATTAACATCTATTTATATTGTGTATCCATTAACATATTTTTATTTGTTTTACTTTTGTCTTTTAACTCTTTTCTTTTAGCTGAAAACAATACACATTTATTATCTTCCAAAACTTATGTGGATAAGGAATTCACGAGCAGCTTGGACAAATGATTCTGGCTTGAGATATCCCATAACAGTACAACTCAATGTTAGCCAAGGCTGCAGCTATCCACAGCCTTGACTGAGGTTGGACAGTCTGCTGCTGAAGTGGCCTATTCCTATGGCTGGCAAATTGGTGCTACCTGTTGGTGGGAGACCTCAGATCCTTTCCATGTGGGTCTCTCCACAGGGCTGCTTGAATATCCTCATAGCATGAGGACTGCCTTCTCTCAAAGCAAGCAATCTAAGAGAACAAGACAGAAGTTGCAACACCCTTTATGACTGATCTTCTGCAGTCATACGGTAGACACTTCAGCCATATTCTTTTTGTTTTGTTTTGTTTTATTTCAGAATATTAAGGAGGTCTTTTAACTCTAACACTAGAATTGAAATTCATTCATCTACCACCATTATAATAATACAGTATTCTGTATTTGTCTATATATTTACCTTTACTGATGAGTTTTATATTTTCTTATGATATACTATTTTTGTTTATCATTGTTTTGTTTCAAGATAAAGAACTCCCTTTAGCATTTATTGTAAGGCAGTTCTAGTTATGTTGCACTCCCTAAAATTTTTGTTTGGGAAAGTCTTTGTTCTTCTTTATTTTTTATTTTTTGAAGATCTGAACCCCTTTTTATTGTTCTGGAGGCAGGTAATTATGTTCTTTATTTTTAAACAACATTTATACTGAGTATAATATTCTTGTTTGGCAGTTTTTGTTTTTTTACTTTTAGCACTTTGAATATATCATCCCACTTCCTTCTGGTTGTTAAAGTTTATGCAGACAAATCTTCTGATAGTCTTGTGGTGGTTCTCTTGTACATCAAGTTATTTTTCTCTTGCTGCCTTCAAAATTCTCTCTTTGACTTTTGATAGTTTGAATATAATATGTTTGGTGTGGATTTCTTTTGGTTTATCTTATGTAGGATCCTTTGGGCCTCCTGGATCTGGATATCCATTTCCTTTCTTAGATTTGGGAAGCTTTCAGCCAATTGTTCTCTCCCAATTGTATGACACAGTGAGTTATGGTGTGAGGATGTTTCTGCCTTTTCTACTGGTTTTGGTGTGGCTAGCTTCACACTTGCCTACGGTGCAGGGGCCTTTCTACTATTTTCTAGATTTCTCACAGTGGTAATTGATCCACTTGTCCCTATTGAATCGCTGTATCCATTTGGGGAAAGAGAATCCAGTGCTTCCTATTTGGTCATCTTGCTGACTTTACCAAACTTATTTCACTTTTTAAAATTATCCTTAAGTAGTTACTGATTGGAAGGAATAAAAGTTTTCAAATGGATAGCATGAAAGGTGAAATATTTAAGTAAGAAGAGGAGGGAAAATAACACCAAAATTATTTCAAAGTTTCAAATAAGGCAGTTTAGGTGAAGAAATGTTCACTGGACTAGACTGGTGTCAGAAATTTTGGACGCCAGAAATCTGGGATGAGTTACAGCTCAGTTGTCAAGGTTAGAATGACTTTTAGGAAACTTGTTATGTCTTTCGGAATTTTAATTTCTTCAAGACTATGGGTTTTAAAAGAGTTTTTGCATGTAACACAATGTACTTACAAACATAAAATTATTATTTCTTTTTTAGTTTCAAAGAACATCTTTGTTATTTTCTTTGTTGCCCCTGGAATACAAAAACTTGTGAGAATTTTCTGTTTCCATTTGGACAGTACATATCTCTCAGTGGTATGAATTTAGTTTAGTGAAATTTAAAATAAATCTAGGAATAAGATGTGTGATATTTCTTTAATTTATTTATAAGAATCACAGTTGTTCTTGAAAAGAAAATAATCAACTTTCATCCTTGGTTCCAAGTTATAACTCTAGAAGATAAGTATTTTTAATTAATACATTTTCATAATTGACTATTGGAAAAGATCATGAACTTTTAAGTAAGGCAAGTTCTACTCGGTTTCTTAACTATTTGTCAACATTTCTGCATCCTACTTGCCATCACATTTCAATCAACTACCACATTCTAATAAAAGAATTAGCATATTTTTGGGTTTTTGGTTTTCCATCTTACCTGCAACAAAATATGGACATATTAGTAATACTTTAGTTCTCTTTAGTTTATTCTGGATATTATTTAATATGTGCTGTGATAAAATATGATAAAATATGCAAAATAACTCTTTGGCTAGTATTTATATGTGGATGTCTTATATACTTATATAGTGATAGATATATCATCATCATCATTAGTATTATCATAGTATAACAATATTCTAAGACAAAGGGTGTCCTAGACTTTCTATTCATCCTTCTATGTATCCAAAATATATTCCAAATTTTCTACCTCTCTCTATCTCTATTGTTATCTCCTGAGAAGGTCAGGAGTCCTTACCTACCCTCTCTTCTGACAGCAACTGCCATTTTGAGGATTCCCAGAACCACCCTCCCTTCTGACACCAGCTGAAAGTCTGGGGTTCCCTAAGACAATGCTCATATTTGATGATTTGCTAGAAGGACTCACAGAAATTAGCAAAGCCATTTTACTCATGGTTATGGTTTATTACTATGAAAGAATACAGATTAAAATCAGCCAAGGGAAGAGGTGCTTAGGGCAGAGTCCAGGAGAGTTCAAGCACAGAGCTGCTCGTTTTCCTCTCCTAGTGGAGTTGTGCAGAGAAAAATCACTTCTCCTAGCAATGAGGTGTGACAGTATACATAGAGTATAGTCAACCATGGAAGCTCATCTAAGCTTTAGTATGTATAACTTTTATGTGGGCTTAGTCACATATACTTCGTTTACTACCTGCTGCATGGCTGACCCTAGTCTCTGGCCCTTCCGGAGGTCAAGCTGATAACACGTGGCCCAAGCCACACCACCAGAAATCATGTTTTCAGCATAGACTATTTGACATAACCCAAAGACCTCAGCTAAACAAAGACTTTTTATCAGGCAGGACATTCCAAAGTCCATGAGATCGTCTCCCGGAGCTGAGGGCAAAGGCCAACACTTTCTTTAGGCATGGTTAATTCCTCAGTGTACACATCCCAAGTCTAAGTCATCATCAGTTTGCTTATAGATTACTTCAAAAAGTTAAATGTCTCCCTGTTTCCCTCCTACATTCCCTAGAATCCATTTTCCACAAAGAAGCCAGAAAGATAAAATGAATCATTTCTCTTTCTTATTTAAAATGCTATGATATAAAGTTGCAGATACATAGGATAAACAAGTCTAGAGATTTACGACTATAGGTAATAAAATTATATCAAATATGGGGAAAGAAACTTTAAAAGTATTATATGGAGAAAGGAATATGTTGTTGATTAATATTTACTAAATATCTTGTGGTTTTGAATTAGTAAAAATATGCTACCATAGGTTTTATTATAATGAGAATAAAATCCAACCTCCTTTCTATGTCCTCCAGATTGCCTGTGATCATTCATAGTGTGCCCCTCTAAAGGGCACACCTACCTGGAACAATCTTGTCCCCTGACCCTCAAGCATCTTATACTACATCATTCTGTCCTTTCTTCTACTTCTCTAAACTGTCAAGCCAGTCTAGGTTTAAAGCCTTTGCATTTTCCAACCTCCCTGTTGGGAACACTTTTCCCTGCTCCTTTGATGGTTAACTCTTTTTCATCCATCAGATCTTAGCTTGAATATTCACCACCTCATAGAGATGTTTCTCACTCCATCTATAGTAGATTTCTTCTAGTCATTGTTGGTCATATTGCCATCTTTTATAATTCTCTTTACACTTATTATGAACTGATACTGTTTTGCTTACTTTCTTCGTATCTGTCTCTGTGCATTAGAATTAAGTGTCCTGAAAGCAGTTATTTGTATTTTTTTTTTTTTTTTTTTTTTTTTTTTTTGCTATAAAGAGCAGTGATTGGCATATAGCATTCACTCAGTAAATATTTGTTAAAGGCATGGCTGGCTGACTGGTTCTTATATAGCTGTTAGTTTCTTGGCATTGATCTAGTTTCGTCCACTTTACATGGCATTTCACAAAGTCAGTGTTTGGAGCCACATCTTAAATTTGAGTTTCCTTTCAGTGACATTTGATTCTGTGGTATCAAATTATATTTTTCAAAATTGTAAAGGCTATACCCACTTATAAGTAGAAATATTCATATTTCACTTTTACCAAAAATGTGAAATCTAAATATCTAACCAATCAGCACTCGTGCACAGATGGAAGTAAAACTCAATGGAAATCATGCAGGAGGGAGGGGATGGGTGAAATCATACCTAGTGGGTACAATGCACACTATCTGGGTGATGGGCACACTTATAACTTTGACTCAGGCAGTACAAAAGCAATACATGTAACCAAAACATTTGTACCCCTGTAATATTCTAAAATTAAAAAAAAGAAAAAGAAACAAGTAAAGAAGATTCAATTGATAAAATAATACAAAAAAAAAAAAAAAATCTAGCATGGCAAAAAAGGATATCAAACTGTCCAAACACTTAAATAAAGAATTGCTATAAAGGCTCACACTATTGGTTTTTAAATGCCATGGTTTCTTAATAAATTTTAAAAATTCATTAAGAACTTTGTTTCGGTTTGGCTTTTTTTGTTTCCTAGGAAACTGTCTGCTTAGCTGCAGTCAACGACACATTTTCTCTCAGTATATTTAAAGTGACATCTTTGATAGCTGCCACAGGGTCACTCAAAGCAGAACAGAAGAGCGCTTTCTGCTACAGCTTGGTCCCTGGATGTTTCATAGCAGGCATGCTTCTCAACAAATGTCTAGACGTGAAGATTAGAATGCAGTCTACTTTTTATGACAGTTGTAACACATGCCATCTGTCTTTGTAAATTTTTGTTTCTTCATTAGCTGTCAGTCAATTGGATGTAATAGATTCTGCCTGCAAATATTATTCATCAGCTCTTCCCTGGAATTTAAACCAACAGGTGAATAGCTCACTTTTAGAATAATATAGTTAGAACCACAATGAGATATCACTAAATCCAGTGAGAATGGCTTTTATCAAAAAGTCCCCAAACAACAGGTGCTGGCATGGATACAGAGTGAAAGGAACACTTATACACTGCTGGTGGGATGGCAAACTAGTACATCTATGGAGATACCTCAAAGAACTAAAAGTAGAGCGACCATTTGATCCATCAATCCCACTACTGGGTATTTACCCAAAACAGAAAAAGGCATTTTTGTATTAAAACAGACACTTGCACTTGAATTTTATGGCAGCACAATTCACAATCGCAAAGATGTGGAAACAACCCAAGTGCCCATTAATACATAAATGGATTAATAAAATGTGGTATATGTATACCATGGAGTATTAAATGGTGTGCTAATACCTTTTGTAACAACCTGGATGGAACTGGAGACCATCCTTTTAAGTGAAATATTGCAAGAACAGAAAAACAAAAACCACATGAACTCACCACTAAATTGGAACCAATAGATCAACAGTCTTGTGCACATATGGTAGTAAAATTCAACGGATATCAAACAGGTTGGGGGGAAGGAAGGGATGGTTAAATTCACACCTGACAGGTACAATGTACACCATCTGGGTGATGGACACACTTATAACTTTGATGTAATCTGTACCAAAGCAATTCATGTAACCAAAACATTTGTACCCCAGTAATATTCTGAAATAAAATAAATAAAAAATAAAATTACATAGTTAGGATAGTTTTTCAAAAGGATTCTCCTAATTTGAATAAATAAATAAGAAAACAAAAAAATAAAAGGATTTGTGAGTTTTGAGAACAAATTAGAGTATATTTTACGGTTCAATGTTGATCTTATGGATTCTAAAACCAAACCAAATTAAGGTTGGCAATTCAATTATTGTAATCTTATAAAATTTGTTCTTCAATAAATAATATTAATTTTAAATATATGGAGGAAAGTAATTTGTATGTACTTTTATCAATCATTTCTATTAATGTAAATAAGTTGGGAGTCTGTAAATGAATTTAGAAATGAGTTAAAATTCACAGTATGTGTTGTTTGTAATATTTTTCAAAAACTGTTTTTTTTCCTGAGGCTCACAATTCTAGAATTAATTTAAAAACTCATAATTGTTTCCTTACTCATATTGAAGTCAAGCTAATGACCCACAAATCAATAACCTCTTGCTATTTTACTTGCATTCTAGCCATGTTTCTGCAACAAGCTACAGGACATTCAAAATTAGATTCCCCCTTCTCCTTGCCACATTTTGCAAATAATATTTATCTCCTTTCTCCTAAAACTGACTCCTCTATGCAATCTTCTCATTTCTGCAAGTGGTTTTTATTATTGTTCCAGTCGCATGAGCTTAAAAATGACTACTCTTTTCTCTTTTATTTCTTCCTCCTCTCCAATAGCTAAGAAGTCTTATTGGATCCTCTCCACAGTGTCTTAGGCTTGTTCCTTTCTTTCAAATCTCCTGCTTCTCATCACAGTAAAGACCTAGATTACCTCATTAAGCTCCCATATTGGTTTCCCAGTTTGTTGCTTGAATAGATATAACGTTGCATTGAACAAGCATAACATTATCCTTGACTCAAACATCTACTGTTTAATCTGACCCCATTTATCTTTAGCTATTTTACCTTATCCATTTTGAATATGAACTCTACCCCTCAGCTCAGTTTGAGATCCTCACCGTCATTCCTTCTCTTCTCTTTCTGTATAGCTACCTTTGTGCTGGGAGTCCTACCTTGCTCCAACTGTCCTGATTTGCTTGATACTGTCCCAGTTTTGTCCTTGAAAGTTTGTGTTCCAAGAAACCCCTCAGGCCCAGGCAAATGGACACAGTTGTTCACCCTATCTACTTCCCCCATTCAGTGAACAGATTTTTATAAATTAGATCTACTATGTTGTAGGCACTGTGCTAAGTGCTAGAGAGGTAAGAGTCAGTAAAAGATATTCCCTATCCTCCAGTAGTTTAGAGTCTATAGGTGAGATGTGCAATTACAATATGACATAACACATTGTAATATATTAATAGTAAGCACAAAGGCACCTAGCTAGCCATGGGGATTCAGAGAAGCCTTCTTAGTAGAAAGAATGTTTCAAGGACAAAACCAGGACAGTCCCCAGAAAATTAGGATAGTTGGACTGGGAGTAGGATTCTCAGCATGGGGTAGCTATATGGAGAGAGAAGAGAAGGGATGATAGTGAGGATAGGAAATGGATAGGAGCCAGGTGTAGTGAGGATGCATTTTGGGACTGCATGACTTCCAGTTAAGAAAAAGCAAAAATTTTTACAAAGGCTGGAAGATTGAATGAAGGGTATGTTCTAGAACTTCAAGTAGTTTTATCTGTCATGGAAATGAATGAGTGGTGATAGATGTGTTCTAAAAAAGATGTCCTATTAGGAAGAGTTGTAATTGTCTAGCCAGACAAATCTCTGTGATTTAGAATTTACATAGGGTCAAATGGCAATCCTTTGCTAAGTTGTGAGTAGAGAAGCAACAGAATTGGATTTAGAAAGATCACTTTGCACAACATGGATTAGTAATGGTGAAGCAGTATGTCATAAGACGGGAAGATGAAAGAAAACCAAGAAGCTATTACAGTATTTATTCTCATAGCTTACCTTTTTTTCAGATATTCTCCCATCTGAAATATTCCCCCAATATCTTCCTCTGCACTTTTTTCCAAATTTAACTATTGGAGAAGGTCTGATAATGTCTCACCTTCTCAAGGTCCTTTCCCTACTCTGATCTCTTGCTTTTGTGGTCTAATTGCATCAGTGACCATCATCTTTTCATTGAACTGCTGCCCTGTAACAAATTTTTCTACTCTCCTGACTTATCAGTTACATGAAGCCTAAGGTTATCTTTCTCTCACCATTATTATATATTATATATTAAAAGAAATCTGCCAGCCTATAAATATAACAGTAATTTTTGTCTGATTTTCATATTATTTAAAATTTTTTCTTCTTCGTTCAAATGCCATGTTTCGTAAGGTTTGATATTTTTTATAACAAAAGTGATTTTTCTCTTGTTTCCCTAATTCATTATAAAAAAAATCACCATGGTGGTCTAAGTGTCCATATTGCCTTGAACAAATTCCTCTCTACTTGAATTCTAAGGAATTGTTTTCAGTATGCAGTTCTCTCTGTACCCATTTACCTTTTAAATTGATGAGGTATATTAGTTAGGTGCAGATTATCTTTTCATGTGGTTAGAAATTTTAAAATGATCTCTGATCTTTTAAAATTAAAGGAGAAAAGCAGTGAAGGATCAGAAATTTCCAAAGCTTAGAATTTCAGATTTTAAAATTTTTTATCATCATGAATTTTGTTAAAATCAGGTTTCCTCTTTTTCATACAATCATAGTTTAGCAAGGTAAATAAAAGGGCATATTTCCAAAGATTGTTTTTTTTTTTTTAAATAGGTGATCAAGTGGTCTGGATTGGATACTATGGTTTAGTGTATAACCTGGTGAAAATGTCATGGGTACTTCAGGGAGATGAGGAACAGGATGGACTTAGAAACATAATATGGCAAACATTGCAGAAAACAAAGGATTCTGAGAAAGATGTACGAATCCAAAATGCAATAAATATTGCTCAGGTAAGGTAAAACATTGGGCAATAAATTGGTCCTTCTATCTGCCGGAAGTGTGCTTGTCATTTCTCTCTATGGAAAAGTAACATTCACAGTCAGTGAGTATTAGCAGTTCATAGTTGAGAATATATTTTTAAAATTGAACACTGACCTATTTTTGATTAAAGATAAGAGGGTTGAGCTCTAGATGGTGGCATAAAAACAGTTCTCCAAAAGTCTTTAATAGAGGAGAATTAAATAGATTTAACAAATCTAGGGGGAAATGCACCTCAGTGAGGAATGATTCCACCACAGAACTCTACCTTGCTGGAAAGTTCTGTAGATGTGTTAGGTACACTCTATAGAAGTACGATATCAGGACCTGATTCTTTTTTTTCTTTTTCTTTTTCTTTTTCTTTCTTTCTTTCTTTTTTTTTTTTTGGTGAAGAAGTTAGGAAAGTAATGGAAGTTTTAAGGAGCATAACACATACCTCTAAGTTGAAGGCTATTTGTTAGGATGGGCTGTGGAGTAGATGCGTAGAGGCACTTTCCCCGCCTCGTACTCACAGGTGTCAGAAGAGGCAGGCTGTGGGCAGGATTCTAGTAGGAGGGGCCAGGGGCTTTTCTATGATGTAGCTTTCTATGGATGTTAGGAATCCAGAGACCTGTTGCTCCTCAGGTGTTTCTTCCCTCTTCCAGTTCAGTGGGCAGAAATATCAGGAAGAAGGCTCAACACCAGCCTTGACACTGGACCAGGGAGAGGCTAAAGGTGGCCCTAACTTCAGTTATTTTAATAAACAGAAAATAGGTAAAAGTAAAAGTTCTTTTGTTGGTTTGCCCTCTAATTCCAAGATTTCTCCCCTCTTCTCTCAGCCTGTTTGATAATTGTATTTGTCAATAGGACCTGTATCTCCCAGCCTTCTAAATTACAATTTAGAACCTAATGGGCATCCTTTAATTAGTGAGAGGATGCAAGGATATTCTCGTTTTGTAATATGGGTGATAACATACTGAAGAACTACCTTATTAAAGGAAGGACACACAAAAACATCAGTTTTTTTTCAATGCTATATCCCAATACACACAGTAGATGCTCAATAAATAAATGTTTAATCAATGATTGCAAGTAGGCTCGCTTTAAATATTAAAATAAATACTAAGAGCATGTTTAATAATTGAATTAAATTTAACATTCATTAAATTTATAACAAAATTATTTTTAAAAATAAAATTAATAATTAATTTTGTTATTAAAAATAACAAAGTTAATGAGTAAAATCTGTAATCATTTGGAAATTAAAATGTGTCTTGATAAACAAGTATTAGTACTAGGAAGAAATTAATCCATTTGTTAGCATTAGCCATTGTTTTGGGTGCTGTTGTAAATAAGCAAGTTATATTCTTTCAAATATAACTTAATTTTGGACCAGGGAGACTGACCATAAACTTTCAAAACAACAAATTACAATATAATATCAAATGGTGCTATCTACTATAAAGGAAATAAAATAGAACAAAGCCACTGGAATGTGATTGGATAGAGTCGGGAGTTGATACTTAGCTAAAGTGGTCAGGGAAGGCTTTGATAACTCGTGGTTTAAATTTGAATTTTCTCATTAATTCAAATATGGTTGAGTATCTTTTCACTTTTTATTCACCATTGGTATTTCCTTTTTTTGTGTGTGGATTGCCAACTCAAAAAAAATTTTAATCTTTTTTTTCCTCTGGGGTTTTCTATTACATTGATTGTTAAGAGGTCTTTATAAATTCTGAATATAACTTCTTTCTTTAATGGTTATCCAACAATACTTTTGTTGTTGTCATTGCACAAATTGTTCCAGCTTTGGCCATTGGAAGCTTTTTCAGTTTGTTTTTGTGCATCTTTCACATTTCTCTCAATCATTGTCTTGATAGACATGTAGGTATTTCAAGCTGTTATGAATAATCTGCTATAAGCACTTTGGAAAAATCTTTTGGTGTAAACTTTCATGTGTTTCTGAGTGACTCATATGAAATAGCTGATATTCAAATGGCTTTTTCCATATGAAACTGTAATTTCATATGGCTCAATATAGTACTGGGTATTGAGGAGTAGGAGGACTAGATCGTAAGGGAGGAATGTATTCAACCTCAACAGATCATGCCTTCTCAAGGTGTATGAAAGTTCTTGTTGCTTCACAACTGATATGGTTTGAATTGTGTAACCAAAAAGATACGTTGAAGTCCTAACCCTCACTACCTCAGAATGGGATTATATTTGGATATAGGGCTATTTGAGATGTAATTAGTTAAGACAATGTCAATCAATACTGGAGTAGATGGGCCCTTAATCCAGTATGATTGGTGTCATTGTAAGAAGACAGTCATATGAAAACAGAGACACAGGAAGAGCCATGTGAAGATAGAAGTGGATTGGAGTGATGCATCTACAAGCCAAGGAATGCCAAGGCTTGCTGACCACAACCAGGAGCTAGAAGAGATACGTGATTCTTACTCAGACCCTCTGAAAGAACCAACCTACTGATACCTTGATTTCCAATTTCTAACCTTAAAACTGTGAAATGATAAATTTCTGATCTTCAAGGCACCTATTTTGTAATATTTTGATTTGGCATCCCTAGGAACTAATACAACATCCTTACCGTAAATTTTAATACTTAGATTTTTGTCAACCTTTTTTACTTAGACATTCTGGTGGGTGTATAATGGCATTTCATTGTGGTTTTTATTTGCATTTACCTGTGACTAATGAGGATGAACATCTTTTTATTTGTTTATTGGCCATTTTTATATTCTCTTATATGAATTTCCTGTGAAAAATTTTATCCCATTTTTTTACTTCGAGTTTTTTCTTGTCAATATATGGGAATTTTTACATATACTATATACCCTCTCTTTGTTGCTGTAAAAATATTTTCTTGTACATTTTCGTTGCTTTTCATGTTATTAATAGTTTTGTTTCGTGAATATAAGTTTTAAGTTGTAGTATTATTGATTTTATCAAATTTATTCCTTATTATTAGTGCTTTTTGTGTACTGTTTAAGAAATATTTTCTAGGAATTTGTCCATTTCCCTGAATTCAAAGTATTTTCTAAGGTTACTCATAATATCTTCCTATGGTATTTTCAATGTCTTTAGAATCTTTAGAATGTTGTGATGCCCACTTCTTAATCCTGACTCTTCTTATTTTTGCCTTTGTTCTTTTTAAATCTGCAATTGTAAGGTTATGAATTTCTTAGTCTTTTAAAAAAGCAGCCTTTGATTCTCTTGATATTCTGTTTTCTCTATTAATATTTGATTAATTTCATTCTGCTAATTTCCTTACATTTAATGGGTTGTTCTTTTTCTAAGTTTATTGAACTTTATTCCTTGTCACTGATTTGTAGCATTTTCCTTTTCTAATTATGATTTTTACCCTATTCATTTTCCTCTAGTAATATTCTAAGAAGTGTGATAAGTAGTATTTTAATTATCATTCAGTTCAAAAGATTTTCTAATTTCTGTTATTTCTATAAAACCATGGGTTATTTAGAATCTTATGGCTTAATGCCCACTAAAGTCTAATATAGAAAAAGTTTATATTTTCCTGGATCATAAAATGGTCTTATAATATTTTAAATACATTTATTTCTCCTTACTTACACAATATTTCTTACACAATAATTATATGTATATATATCTGGATGTGTGTGTGTGTATGTGTATTTATAGCCACCAATATGTTATTGTTTTATACAATCAATAATCTTCAGGCTTACTTACATATTAAGAAGTTTCTTTCATTACTCTTCCTTCTTAAATTTCTGACTTTCCATATGGGATTATTTTTCTCCGGCTCAAATAAAGCCCTCTTAGTGAGCATCTGCTGGTGTTGAATTTTGTCAGTTTTCATTTATTTGAATTTTTTATTATATTTAATAGTGAAGGATGGTTTCATTGTCTTAGAATTCTGTCTTGGCATAGACAAGACATAAATTTAAGTGTCTAATCAATTGCTCAGTTTATTCATTATCTAGCCAATGTTTTTACTTGCATCATTTTTATGACTTTGGTCATAAAAGCTTTTTTTTTTTTTCAGTTTATTGTTAGATGGTATATTTCTAATGTCAAATGGAGTATCAGTATGTCCATATTGGGTTTTAGAAGTAATAATATCTAAACTAACTCTCTTAAATTCTCCACACCTAATTATACAAAAGATCAAAGTGATTAGCATTTGTGTAGGTCTCAGTTTTCCTGTCTTCCCTCTACTTAGGACTCTGTTCTTCTGTTACTCCTATGTTATCTTTTGACTTTCCTGAATTCCATAGCTAAAACTCCTTCCCTTTCCTGCCTAAATTTACTGAGTAAATAAACACTCATATTTATTAAAATTTTTAAAGCTGATTTCTTAAGGGAATTAGTAACGGAAACATAGACTAAGTTAAACAACCAAATGCCACATATACAAATAAGACAAACCAAAATGATTCCCAGAGAATGATCATATGTGCTCTCTATGTAAAATGTTTTAGAAAAAAATATTTTGAATTTATTAAAATTGTATTGTCTTATCTGGAATAGTCAGAATACTTTCTATGTAAGTTAAATTGGGCACATCTTTATAGGTATGCTTACTTTTATGGTAAAACATGAGAATGATAGGTTGAGACTTTCTTTTTTTCTTTCTTCGTTTTCTTTTATTGGCACTATCATGGCAATACTTATTTATAGTAATAAAACTCCAAAGGTTATTTATTTATAAATGTCTCTATATTTCCTTAGGAACTTGTTAATTCCTAAATTCCATTGAACCAATGCATAGTATTGTACTGTGGTACCTCTTTGGACAAGTTCTGTGGTATAAGCTAACTAGAAGCTTTCTCTCACAACTGTTGGGTGCTTCCTCACTACATGGGAATAGGGGACATCTAAAAAACACTTACACGGTGAAGGCTTGTGCCTCAGATACTTCAATATAAAATAAAATATGTATTCCACTCATTTCAGTTATTGCAAATGACTGTTTATAGCGCAGTTTTTGTTCTTTCTTTCCTTTCCTGATTATTTGCTTTCAAAACCATTCTTTACGTAATAATCTTATTACCTACCTGCACAGAATGAACCATAGCTTTAATCATAAACTACTGTACATTATAAGGAGAAGGAGTTACTTCATAAAGATTGAGTATATTTAAATGCTTATGGAATTAAGTAGAATTTTTCTGTTTTCTCCTTTAAAAATATTCAATTCATATGATAAACTACTGAATTTAATAAATAAAATGTTGTGTTTAATACCTCAATTTATCTACAACACCGGTAAATCCATTACTAAATTATCTATTCTCATGTCTTATATTTTTAAACTCATAAAATATTCTATAATCTAAAATTCTTGTTATAGCTATTCATAAAATTTGCTGCTTAGTGGAGGTTGGATGAGAGGTGAGATATTTAATAAGCATATTTGAATGAAAAACTGTTCTGAGGAGATCCCTAAACATGAGCTCTTCATGTGACAAATTCAATATAAACTTACCTGTTGCCTGAGTATTTGGGAAAGGAATCAAAAACTGTCATATACACACAGTGGCATAATAAACAAATGTTAATTGATGTGCTTTGTTTGAAATACTTCCAGGGAGACTTGCAGTGAGCAAGGTTTTTTTCTGTATAGGCAATTCAGCAGCATATGTTGGCACATCTAGGAAAAGTCATCATGTATAAGTGTTTTCTGCCATCTGGTATATGACCTAAAATATCAAAAAGAAATATGGATAGCTAAAATGAGTATGTGACTTTATTCAGAGTACCTTTGACTCATCAGGTAAAACACTTTGTGGTTAATATTTTATGGTGCAATCTTTAAAATAAAATTTGTTTTTATTCTTAATGATATTTCCATCCTTCTAATGTATTCTGTAGAGAAGCAAAATAGATAGAACAAACAGTATTGGTTTCCATTTTTTCAGTGCCTGTCTCTCTCCTCCTTCACGTGTGACTTTACTTTTGACATAAATGGAAATTCTGAGTATGAAAAGTGAGACGTATTTTTGCACAAGTATAGTCCCTTAAATACTTATCAATGGAATGCAATATAACAGATACATTGATTTAAGAGAAGAAAATGTAGTAACAATGAAACCATAGTAAAAGATGTGGGAATGCTTTCATTTTACTGAGAGAGCTGGCATCTTGATCTACAACTTCTTCTGTCCTGGAGGGAAGAAAGCAAGGAGTCATAAAATGAGACAAGATGAAAGAGCATCAAGATTCTATAGTATCGGTAATGCTACCTTTGAGAACAAGGTATTTTATCAGAAATTATGTCATGAGAAGACATTATTTTTGTTGATCCATTCGTTTATGGATTCATTTATTAATTCATCACTGCCTTAGTAAGTGAAGAACTCACTGAAATATCTTACATTTGTGTGATACATGTTGCTATTGATTTCAAAGTATCTTTTCTTATGAAAAATTAAGCCAGGAGAGGTTATCAGAATAAACAGTACAGTTATTGTGATTACCATTTTACAGATGAAGCTATAGACTTTCAGATGTTAGGTAATGTCCTCAAAGTCACAACAGCTACTACATGTCAGAGACACAGTTGAACTTCTTGTTTCAAATTGAATATACTTTCCATGATTTCCACCTAGTTAATAGGCAGTATGCTCAATGGAGAATAGTATAAATGTAATTGTACACAGATTCCAACATCCCAAGATAATTGAAATCAAAGATATTTTAAGACTGGATATATTTCATTAAGGACTAGTGATAAAGATTTATTTTCCAAAAATAGAAAAAAAGGAAGGGCTCTTTTTTTTGATGGTGCCATTTTTTAACATTTTATTTTTCATTGACAAATAAAATTATATATATTTATTGTGTACATGATGTTTTGAAATATATATACATTGTGAAATGGCTAAATTGGGCATATTAACATTACATTACATCACACAGTTATTTTTGTTGTGGGAACACTTAAAATCTACTCTCTTAGCATTTTTCAAGAATGCAACATATTTGTATTAACTATAGTCACCATGCTGTACATTAGATCAATTGAACTTATTCTTCATATTTCACTGAAATTTTTTATTTTTTTACCAAAATCTCCCCATCCCCCCACCTCTCAGTCCCTGGTAACCACCATTCTAATCTCTGCTTCAATTGGATTGACTTTTGTAGATTACACATATAAGTGAGATCATGTAGTATTTATCTTTCTGTGCCTTGCTTATTTCACTTAAAATAATGTCCTCTAGGTTAATCCATGTTGTCACAAAGAGCAGGATTTTCTTCTTTTTTATGGACGAACAGTATTCTAGTGTTCATCTATACCATATTTTCTATTTTATATCAGAATATTAAGGGGCTACAAATGTTTTAGGTTACACAGATTGCTTTTGTAATGCCTGAGTCCTGGCTATAGGTGTGCCTGTCACCCAAATAGTGTTCATTGTACCCATTATGTTGGTTTCTTCCCATCCCTTCTTCCCCCACAGCCCCTGGTTTCTTTCCACTGAGTTTTACTTTCCTCTGTGCATTTGTGTGCTCATTGGTTAGTTTTAATTCAATAGCGAGTGCATATGGTGTTTGCTTTTCCATTCTTTAGATACTTCACTTAGAAGAATGGTCTCCACTTCCATCCAGATTTTTGCAAAAGGCCTTAATTCATCTTTTTTATGGCTGAGTAGTACTCCATAGTATACATATGCCACATTTTATTAATCCACTCATGAATTGATTCCACATCTTTGCAATTGTGAATTGTGCTGCAATAAACATTTGAGTGCAGATATCTTTTTAGTGAAATGATCTTCTTTTCCTTTGGATAGATACCCAGTAGTGGAATTGCTGGATCAAATGGTAGGTCTACTTTTAGTTCTTTGAGGAATCTCCATACTGTTTTTCCGTAGAGGTTAAACTAATTTACATTCTCACCAACAATGTATAAGTGTTTCTTTCTCTCTGCATCCATGCCAGCATCTGTTGTTTTTGGACTCTTTAAAAAAAGTCATTCTAACTGGGCTAAGGTGATATTTCATTGTGGCTTTAATTTGCATTGCCCTGATGATTAGAGATGTTGAGCATTTTTTTATATGATTATTGACCATTTGTCTTTCCTCTTTAGAGAAGCTTCTGTTGATGTCTTTTGCCCACATTTTAATTTTTTTTTTCCTTGCTGATTTGCTTTAGTTCTTTGTAGATTCTGGTTACTAGCCCTTTATCAGATGTGTAGCTTGTGAATATTTTCTCCCATTCTGTAGGATGTCTATTTGCTATTTTGATTGTTTCCTTAGCCGTGCTTTTTAGTTTAATCAAATCCCAATTATTAATTTTTGTTGTTCCCATGATTGCCATTGGGTTCTTAGTCATAAATTCTTTGCCTAGGACAATATCTAGAAGAGTCTTTCCTACATTTTCATCTAGAATTCTATGGCTTCATGCTTTAGATATAAATATTTTTAACCATCTTGAATTAATTTTTATGAGTGGTGAGAGGTAAGGGTCCTGTTTCATTCTTCTGAGTGGCTATCTAATTTCCCCAGCACCATTTATTGAATAGGGATTCTTTTCTCCAGTGTATATTGTTGTCTGGTTTGTCAAAGATCAGTTGGTTGTAGGTAGATGGTTTTATGCCTGGGTTCTCTGTTCTGTTCCATTGGTCTATGTCTCCATTTTTATACAAATACCATGCCGTTTTGGTTGCCATAGCCTTGTAGTATAATTTGAAGTGTGGTAATATTATGCCTTTTCTTTTTGCTTAGACCTTCTTTGTCTATTAGTGCTCTTTTCTGGTTTCAAATGAAGCATAGTTGTACTATGAAGTACAACTTTGGTAATTTGATGTGAATTGTATTGAATTTGTAAATCACTTTGGGTAACATGGACATTTAAGAATATTGATTCTACCTATCCATAAGCATGATATGTTTTTTCATTTGTTTATATCCTCTGTGATTTCTTTCCTCAGTGTTTCATAGTTCTCCTCGTAGGGAACTTTCTTTGTTTTTTCCTAGATAGAAGTTCATATCATCAGAGAAGTGTGATAGTTTGACATCCTCTTTCCCAATTTGGATACCCTTAATATTTTTCTTGGCTAGGACTTCCAGCATTAGGTTGAATAGGAGTGGTGAGTGGGCAGCCTTGTCTTGTTCCAGTCTTAGGGAAATGCTTTTACCTTTTCCCCATTCAGTATGATGTTGGCTGTGGGTTTGTCATACATGGCTTTTACTATTTTGAGATATGTCCTTCTGTGCCTAGTTTTTTTTAAGAGTTTTTATTATGAAAAGGTGCTGTATTTTGTCAAATGTTTTTTTCTGCATCTAGTAAGATGATCATATGATCTTTGTTTTGGCTTTTGTTTATGTGGTGAATCACAATTATTGATTTATGTATGTTGAACCATCCTTACATTCCTAGAATGAATCCCACTTCATCCTGGTAGATTATTTTTTTGATGTGATATCGAATTCAGTTTTCTAGTACTTTATTGAGGATTTTTTTTGCAGCTACATTCATAAGGGTTACTGGTCTGTAGTTTCTTTTTTTGTTGTATGTTTTTCTGTCTTTAGTATCAGGGTGATACTGGCCTTGTAAAATGAGTTGGGGAGGATTCCCACCTTCTCAATATAATGGAATAATTTCTGTATTGTGGGTACCAGGTCTTGTTTGTAGGTCTAGTAGAATTCAGCTATGGATCCATCTAGTCCTGGGCTTTTGTTGTTGTTGTCGTTGTTGAGAGCTTTTTATATTACTTCTGCTGCTTCACATACTAACATTGCCATATTTCTCTCAGTGATTGCGAGGACTTTTTAATACTCTTCTCTGCTTCTTTAAATGACTGGGTTATCTCAAGAGCCTTGACTTCAAGCTCTGAGATTCTTTCTTCTTCTTGGCTTAGCCTCTAGAGTGTTAAAGCTTTCAACTGCATTTTGAAATTCCCTGAATGACTCTTTCATTTCTTTAAGTTCTATTATATACTTTCTTATTTAGTCTAGCTCTCTAGTCACTTTTTCATTTTTTTCATTGATTTCATTGATTTCCTCAAATATTTTTTTGGTTTCTTTTTGTAGGTTTTCAACTTTCTCTTCCATTCCAATCATCTTAATTGTCATCCACATTCTGAATATCATTTCTGTCATTTTGGCAATGTCCTTGTGGGTGGAGTCCACTAATGTAGCTCCACTGTGTTCTCTTGGGGTTGTCAGACTATTTTGTTTTTTCATGTTTCCAGGATTCTTTTGCTGGTTTCTTTTCGTCTGGCTTCTCTTTCTTGACTCTGTTTTAGTAGGTATGCAGGGCACTGGCTGGGGACTCTCTCAATATGTATTCAGGAGAAATGGCTGCTCAGGGCTGGGGATTCCTTAGTGAAGTGTTGGACCTCAGGGAGGTTCTGCTGACCCAGTGGTAGTGGCAGGGATTCAGCTGTGGGGTTTTAGAATCCAGGCACAACTCAGTAGTCAGACGGGTAGAGCCACAGGCCTGGCAGGGGCCCTGGAACTACAGGGGTAGAGCCTCAGACTCGGGCATGGTGAGAGCTTCAGAGCTGGCTCTGGGGACTTGGGGGGCATAGCCATCCATATGAGGGGCTGTTTTACCAATGTGGGGACTGCTGATGCCCAGTAACACAGGCAGGGGATTCTTTCAGGGCCCCAGCATCTATGTAGGTGGGCTAGAGCTGCTGGTCAGCCAAGGGTCTTGCCCCTCACCAAGGACCTACTGTGGCACTTGCCCAAGGCTTCCTAAGTGTTGCCTGTGGCATCTAAGGTTCCCCCTCTGTTTTCCATGGCGAGGAGGAGACGTATTCAGCCCCCAGTCACAGGGCTTGACGTGGGGGACTGTCTGTTCTCTCCTTGCCTGGCCAGGTGATATTATGTTTACTAGTGGATGGCCAGGTCCTGAGTGGACCCGGCTCTGTGCACCAGAGTGATCAGGATGTCGTCAGCAGAAGCCTGATATTGGCAGCCACCAGATCTCTGCTGCACCTGTTCTTTAGTGGAATGTCCCTGCACAGACTCTGAGTAGCTATCTGATCAGCCCGGACATCTGCAGTAGAAGAGAGAGACCCCTCACAGATCATGCTGTCTGTAACTTTTGTTTCTCTCCTAATATACAGTGTCCCCTTGGGTTGTCTTTGTCCTGCTGTCTTCACCTCTTCCCAGCAGGGTGAATTGTATTGGGTCCCCCAGCTTAATCTCTGAGATGGTGGGTGGTACTTGTGAGTAAGAATGTTATTTTTTCCCATTCTCTGTGTATTTCAAAATCCTGCACTTGCTTACCTCCCTTTTGATATTTTCTCATTGCTTTAACCCCTTTTTTTCAGTCTTTGTCATTCTTTCCACTATAATTTTGTCTAGATAATGCAATCATCAATCTTTCAACAGTAATTTAATTGAGCCAAGCCCTATCTTGAAATCCTAAAGAGATTAACTTAGATGTTCATATGTATAAAAACATTTTCCATTCCTACATTTTCTGCCATAGGATTGATAGGCATCTTAAATGAATCCTGAGTGACATTACAAGCTGCATTAACATAGATAATAATCAATAAAAAATGTAAAACCTTAAATGAAAAGAAGCAGCATCTGACTTATTTACAAGGAAAAGGGTTTCCAGTATGAACATATTGTGAACATAAAAAGAAATTTTAAAGCATACCATTTTGCTTACATTTTCATTTATTATTACTGGTTACAGCCAAGGAAAACATGCCTCTGGCCATTTCAAAATAAGTAATTAAAAAATCAGTCATGGACATTATCAAACATAAATAGGAAAATTCCAAATATAGCTCATTCCTGAATAAAGATTGCTTAACTGTTGTGGAATTTTTACATTCTTTTTATGTTTTGAACATATTCAATTTAATCAAAGTCTAAATCCTAAAACATTTTCAATCTAAGATAAATACAAAGTTCTTGTCTGTTTTTCACTTACAAATTTTGTTCTATAGAAAGGCTCTGTTCACATCAAGTTGAGATTGTACATAGAAAAATGAAAATCTGATTTAAAATGTACATTACTTCATTTGATTGCTTAGTTTCTTATTAAGTAAATTTTATAAATGCTCATGAAATTCTTGTGTGGCAAGTATACCAAATTTAAAATTAAAATTATATTATTAAATTTTCAACATTTTAAGACTGGATGCATTAATGCTTAATTGTTTATTTCACTGAAAAGTGTTGTTAGGATTTTTAAAATCTTTTGGGAAACTGTATGTTTTTTTCTCATAAAGGTTAATTTTATTAAACAGGAAGATTGCAACATTAGTCAATGAAAATAAACATACATTTTTATTTTTTATTTGATAATACATTTTTCCTCTCATTTAACCCTATTTCAAGTGGTTCCTTTTTCTTTTCTTTCAACAGGCTGAGCTAAATGACTCAACTGATCCTTTCACTAGGTATAGTACAAAAGTTTCATCAAATGTAGGGGAAGAAGTTTTCTCCAAATACATTGGATGGAGAATTGCCAATGCACTTTCCAAACTATTCTTTCCCTCCACTGGTGCCCCTGTCCTTCCTTTGAAGAAACCATCTATAAAAGGGGATCAAACGAAACATCTGAATAAAAAGCAGGAGTCCATGAAAAAGAAAGTTCTACACTTTACTGTAAGGTGAGGCACTATTAGATCTATTATTCTAATACATTACATTTCAAACTCACATAAATTTTAGATAATCATGTATCACATTATTTAACTCAGTTTCTCTTCTTCAATTCAAATCTCAGCTACTCATAAGCAAGTTCCTCCCTTCTGAAAAATTGTTTCTTCATGTTTAACATAGTTATTATTTTATAATACAAATCAATGTTAATGTAATTCTTATGTGTGAAGTATACTGAATTAAAACAAATTATATCATTCAATATTTGAAATTTTAAGACTATTCATTTTATGTCTGTGTGTATACATACAAATATATATACATATTTAATGATTATTTAATTTATCAAACTTAGAGTCTTGAACATAGTAAGCACTCAAGAAGTGATAATTATGAGGATAAGTATTAAATGTTACACTTCAACCTTTCATGAATATCTTTAAATTTACTTCTAATGACTTCAGGAAAACTTGGCCTTAGGAAAGATCTAAGTGAATAATTTTTAGATTTATCTGTTGTTTCTTCAAATGGTGGATTTATTTCTGACTCTTAGGATCCCTGTTACTGTTTTAACATACTTATATATTTTTCACACTGTCACCCTTCTGACAGATTAAAAAATAGGTGAAAAATCACTCTGCTGGTATAGAACATGAGCCCTGTTTTTCATTTTTAAATCTTTTAAAGCTTTAATCAAGCCAGAAGTGTTTTATTTACTCTTTAACCCAAGTCATTTAAAGAGTTTATTATGCTACATTTTCCTATTAATTTTGACAAATTCACTATGGAGTCAGCTTTCTTTATAATTTTATCAATTCATTTTTTTGATATGTCTTGATGCTCTCTTGAACAGTTCATTCTTGGTAGACTGTGATTGATAGTTAGATTGTACTTAAATTTTGATTTTGATTTTGCCGTTCCTGATTTCTTTTTTTTGATTGCACCTGCTACATCTTGCCCATGTCTTATACATTGCATTTGATTGGCTTTGCCTTTGTATCTTTTCATAATGTAATCTAAGAGCCCTTTGTTTTGGCTCAGAGAAATTTAATCTAGCGAATAAACTTACTTGTTCTATATAATTGATGATAATGTACCTGCAAATATAGATTTAACTGTAAGTTTTATTCCTGTTACAGAATATATACTTAAGTATTTATTTTTATTTATTTTTTCACTCGACTGAAGTATTATTGGATTTTTCAAATGCCTGCTAAATATTTTTAAATATATTGTATTTTCCTTTACAAATGTGTTTGTATAATTTGGGTAATGTGTTTAATTTGGGTAAATATATAATTCTCAGTTCAAAATCACTTATCCTTTATAACTATTGCCACGGTATATTATTGTATTTGTAAAGTCTGCTATATTGTGTGATTTTCTTTCCTTTGTATGATCTCCCCCCCTTTTTATTACTAGCAAATAGAGTTCAATAGCATACTGAAAGGATCATACACCCTAACCAAGTAGGTTTTATCCCTGGGATGCAAGGGTGGTTCAACATATAAAAATTAATTAATGTGATATACCACATTAACAGAATGAAGTATAAAAATCACATAATCATCTCAATAGGTACTGAAAAGGTATTTTACAATATTAAACACCATTTCATGATAAAAACTGAAAAAATTTAGAAATAAAAGGAATGTACTTCATCATAATAAAAGCCATATCTGAAAAGTCCACAGCTAACATCATGCTCAATGGTGAAAAATTGAAAGCTTTTCTTCTAAGATTAGGAACAAGGATCCCATTCTTGCTATTTCCATTCAACATAGTCCTGGAAGTCCTAGCCATAGTAATTAGAGAAGGAAAAAAATAAAGGGCATCCAGATCAGAAAGTAAGAAGTATAATTGCCATTGATCATGTGATATGATCTTATATATAGATAACCTTAAAGATTCCATCAAAAAACTGTTAGAACTAATAAATGAATTCAGTAAAGTTGCAGGATACAAAACCAACAAACAAAATCAGTTGCATTTTTATACAATAACAATGAACTATCTGAAAGAGAAATTAGGAAAACAAGTCACATTTACAATACTGTCAAGATGAATAAAATACTTAGAAATGGCAATTTAAATAAGGATGTGAGACTTCTATATTTAAAACTGTAAAACATTGTTTAAAGAAATTAAAGACTAGAGGAACAAATTAAAGATACCTTGTATTCATGCATTGAAAGACTTAATATTGCCAAAATGTCCATATTACCTAGGGATTCACAAATTCAATACAATAAAAAACCCAATATCCTTTTTTAAAGAAATAGAAATAACATCATGAATAGCCAAATAGATCTTGAGAAAGAAGAACAAAACTGGTGGTATCACATTTCTTGATTTCAAAATATATTATAAAGCTACAGTAACCAAAACAGTATGGTAGTGACATAAATATAGATGTTTAGATTAATTAAACAGGTAATAGAGCCCAGAAATAAATCCATGCATGTATGATCAACTGATCTTTGACACAGGTGCCAAATATGCAATGGAGAAAAGATAATCTCTTCAATAAATGATGCTGGGAAAACTGGATATCACATGCAAAAGAATGAAATTGGACCCTTGTACTATACCCCAAACCAACACAAAATGGATTAAAGACTTAAACATAAGAAGTGAAACTGTAAAAGTCCTGAAGAAAACACAGGGGGAAAGCATTTTGACATTGATCTTTGCAATGATTTCTTGGGTATGACACCAAAAGCACAGGCAACAAAAACAAAATAAACAAAAGGGATTAGATCAATCAAAAAATCTTCTGCACAGCAAAGGAAACAGTCAACAAAATGAAAAGGCATCCTACAGAATGGGGGTATATATTTGCAAACCATATATATGATAAAAGGTTAATCTCCAAAATATACAGGGAGCTCCTAAACTCAATAGCAAGCATAAAAGTAAGAAACTAATCACTCTACTAAAAATAGACTGAAAAACTGAATAGACATTTTCTAAAGAACACATAAAATTGGCAATAGGTATATGAAAAAATGCTTAATATCACTAGTCATCAGGATTTTCTGTGGGAGAGAGAGGCCTTGGGATATGAGACACCACATGAAAAGAAAGGTCACGTGGAAAAGAATCAGAACCCCACCTGGCAGCCCACAGCAAGGACCGAGACATACTAGGAGGCCACCTTGAACCTTACAGCCCAGCCCAGCTGCCAGCTGAATAAAGCTGCATGAATGAGCTCAGCTGATACTATATGATATGCAGACTAGCTATTTCTGGTAAGTCTTCCCCAAATTTCTCTATTTTCTATAGCTATTGGCAAGGCTGATACTCAGCCAGAATGCACATACATGTATAGCTAGATTCAATTCTTATTGTTTAAAGCCTCTCCTTTAAAAGTATCTGGAATATCAATCTTGATATCATCTTATTAGATCTTTTTCTTTCTTCTTAACTGAATTTTAGCAAATTATATTTTCTTTGAATATTATTTATTTCATCCTATTTTTCTAAATTTATTTGGCCATACTTGAACAAAGTAGTCTGTTGTGATTCCTGTAATTCTTTCTCTGTCTCTGATTATTTAACCAATTCTTATTTTGTGTATTTGAATTTGTCCCTTTTATTCCTCTTAATTAGTTTAGCTATCGTTATATCTATTTTATGTTATTTTTTCAACGAACCACCTTTTGGATTCTAACTCCTGTATTTTTGTTCTTATCTATGAGTTTGCTACATCTTCCCTCTGATCTATTTTGGGGTTTATTTTTCAATTTCTTGAAGAAGATGCTGTCATTTGGGAAATTTTCTTCTTGGCATTTGTCTAAATCATTATTTAAGTTCCAAAATCATGGGAGTGTTTCTGCCAGATGGCACACTTTATTGCAGCTGTAATAATTGGTTGCAGCAAGGCCAATAGACAAGCCTCCCTTTGTGTACACAAATCGTCAACAGAAAAATACTTGAGAAGAATTTTGACATAGTTTGGAGCATTTTTTTTAATCAAGAATTCTAAAACCAATGAGGTAGATATGTAGATTTGAAATTAAGTATTACATAGCCTGGGCTTTAGTGGTCTCATGTACAGGAATAAATTTTACAAAAATACTTCAGCATATATTGTACATTTTTATAAAATTGTAACACAGTCTAGGTACAATGAGAATGACAACTCTCATTTCCATGAGTAATGATATTTACTTTAGAGGCCTGAGATGTATTCTGTATCTTCTCAGGGACCATAGACATGGAGGAATAATCCATCTGGAGCCACAGAGAGGACATTAAACAAGCATACTTTGGTTTTGCATCATGGGCAGTTAGAGGAATAGATAGCAAGAAAGAAAACTGGAAAAATAGAAGAAACTGGGTATTCACAAAGGAGATTAAGAAATAGCAGGGACTGGACAGGTGCGATGGCTCACTCCTGTAATCCTAGTACTCCGGGAGGCCGAGGTGGGAGGATCACTTGAGCTCAGGAGTTCGAGACCAGCCTGAGCAAGAGTGAGATCCCATCTCTACTAAAGATAGAGAAAACTAGCCGGGCATGGTGGCACACGCCCGTAGTCCAGCTACTCGGGAGGCTGAGGCAGGAGGATTGCTTGAACCCAGGAGTTTGAGGTTGCTGTGAGCTAGGCTGAAACCATGGCACTCTAGCCTGGACAACAGAGCAAGACTCTGTCTCAAAAAAAAAAAAAAGAAAAGAAAAGAAAAAAGAAAAGAAAAAGAAATAGAAGGTAAAAGGGTAAATAGATGGTAAAAAGGCAGATGGAGATGAATGGTGCCTGCTGGGACACAGAAAAGAAAGAGAGACAAAAATAGACATACAGGGAATACATAAAAAAGGAAGCATAATGGAAAAATAAATTATAAGCAGAAAAAAAGATGAAAAAAACAACATGAAAGGGAAAATATATAAGTAAGGAGAAAGACATAGAATGAAATCAGGAGAAGGGGAAGAGAATATGGAAAGTCAGGGAAGAATGAGACAAAAGAGAAGCAGGATGGGGTTAAGACCCAAAGAGTTCTGTAGGTTTTGAGGGATTAGTACATTAAAATTCTCCTCATAGCCTACAATTCATTAAGTAAATGACAACTGTTCTTTCCTGCCCTTTGAAAAAATATTATTTGCATATCCATTTTTTTTTACAGTTCGGCTCTGTACGGGCTCTAGCAATTGAACATAGTCTCTTACTGGAATGGAAGCCACAGCAGCACTGCAGCTGGAGGCACCCACTAGCAAGAGTGCCTGGGTGCTGCTCCATGGGGTGGCGTTCACACTGCACCACTCACACCATAGGGCGGCATTCACACTGCACCACTCACACCATAGGGCGGCATTCACACTGCACCACTCACACCGGTCTATGTGAACACTACTCCCTGGGGTTGTGCACACTGCCAGCTCCAGTTGGCGCATGCTAATCTCTGTGTATACCAGTGAGTGAAATGGAGCTACAGCTTGGTGACAGCCAGACAAAGGGTAGGTCAGGTCTGACTTGACATAAGACAGTCTTTACTGTCTTGTTAGGAGTGGATTATACCTGCTTTTTTTTATGAATTGCTGAAAAGCAAATTTAAATCTAAGCCATGCATTGAAAAAAGGTCTCTGGTTTGCTAAACATTAACTGCAGGAAATTTCATGTCTTCCATTTGCTGATTCTCCATCTAATCAGGTCTTCTAGCTAGTTCCTTTTGTTAGTTTGTCACTTCCTCCCACTTCTAGGCCCACAAACTGGAATTAATGGAGTTAATGAACATCTGAGCCTGTAGCCTCACAGGTCTAAGTACAAAGACATAATTTAAATCCTACAGTGGGCTCAGTTCTCTTTCACCCTATAAAGGTCCTTATTCATAGTGTCACCTTACCAGTTCCTCATCTAGTATACCTAGAAATCTCCATTTTGTGAAGAAATGTGAGAGAGAGCAAAAAGGCCAAAATACAAGGACTCCTATAAAAGATGGGGCACGTTTAAAACAGGAAAATTAAGCTAATGTTTCTTTATTGTCTTGGAGCACTAAAGCATGCTTATTACAGTGTGAAAATCTGAAAATTTACGAGTGAGGACAAGATGGGAACTTCCTTGTTCATGAAGTAACTGCTGTATCTCATGACCTATAATTTTTTCCAAAATTTTTTTCCTTGTATTTTAGCTCATAAATTATTGAAAGAGTTTTGTCTTTTATGTATTTATGAACATATTTTGCTCTGAATGACTTGAAGTTTTGACCTTTTCCCTTTATGTAATTTTCCAAAAGAAAATTGATCATTTTGCTTTTGTGTATTTAATCCTTTTGTGTTTTGCTCTAAGTTAGTGGGACATGTTGGATGCATGCACTTTTTGCCTCTCAGCATTTTTTCAAAAATGAAAAAATCATTATGGTTCTTTACTATGTCATAAAATCTGCAGCCAGAAAACCAAGTATGTAATACTTCTACTTCAAAGCATAGTATTTCTCTTTTCTCTATTTGTCAGTAAAACTATCCTAAGTTTACCTAAGGCTAAGAATTAAGAACCATGAAGACCAAATTTTAACAAACCAGTTACCACATCTACACTTTTTTTGTTTCTGAGGTTTCTTGTGGTGTATTTTTTAAGCTCATGCCTTGAATCTTTAAAAACTCTTGAACAATTAATTACTTGCATATGTATAAAGAGTAGGTGAATAGTTACTTAAAACTTTATCTCTAATCATGCTTAATTTTCTCAAAATTTTATTTTAGAAGACTTTAATCAGAGCAGCACCTGGAAGAGAGCCCAGGTGGTACTAGTAAGAATGGACTGAGAACATCTGTGTCACTAAGGCAGGAGATTTTAAACTTACCCAAGGCCAGTGCTCCTCTTCTGCAGCTTCAAGTTAGCTCCAAAGTGGGAGAACTAGGAGTAGCTAACACTTACTGAACGTTGGCAAGGTGGCAAAGGTAAATGCCATAATGTCCCATGAGATCGGTGAAAGAATAGGCATTATTAGAGAGACTTAGAAGCCAATGGTTAGCAAAAAGAGAAAAATGGTCCCCATTTCTCATTGCCTCATTGATAGGGGTGCTGGAGCCTGGGGAAGCAATTGGACACTCACTGGGTTTGTGTTTCAAGGGAACAAACCCTGCCTGACTGCTATTCTACCTTCTTATAAGTATAAAAACCTCCTTCTCAGTAGAAAAAAATATTGTGGGCTCAGTTACCAAGCTATATGAGGCCAGTTATCAGTTGAGTAGGGGATTCTAGACTTGCCAGCTGCCCCAAACCTAGAGCCTGTGAGAAGTGTTCTTAAGGAAATATTGTGATCCTTGGGAAGTTGGGTTTAGGAGAAGAAACATCACAAAATAGAAGACTCTTAGGACCCTTGGTTCTAGCCAGCAAGTTGTTAAGTAATTCAAGATGAACAATTCTGTTTGCCACCCAGTGTGAGTTTAGGGACTGTGTTAAACTCTACCCTTAGATATAGATATGATTATTTTATTCATTTGTAGATGTAGATATTGAGCCTTAGAGAGGCAAAGTAATTTGGCCAAGGATTCACAACCATTAAGTTCGGGAGTCTGAACTTAAACAAAAGCATTCTGACTCTTGAGTCCATTGTTTTCTTCCCCCTCCTATGCCCGTCATCTGATTTCAAAACCTTGAACAGTTATCAACAAACTTATCTTCAAAACTTAAGAAAAGAGATTTTTGTTAGTTTTGTTATTTTTTCAATTTCTGCATCTTGATATTTAGAACTTGATTTTGTTTAGGGAACATATTTTTTCTAGGCCCTAACACATCTCTAGCTAATATTAGGAAATACATTATATATCAAGGAAGAGTCACTTTCTAGGAAGTCAGTATGATTTGGGCTAAAGCCAATAAAGAAATATATACATAGCTGGGGAAAAAAAGAGGGCCCCAAACGAGGACTTGGCATCTTACTTAATATTTTCTGGGCTTGACTGTGCTCCTAGTATTCCTAAATAAAATGCCTTAGACAAATGTGCCTAGTTCTGTTTCATGTAGGAAAAAGTAAAAAAGTCCGTACCTCCTTCACACAATATCAAATATATTTATAATATGGCTTTTTTTCTGATTTATTTACAGTAAAGTATTTAACTTCTCTGAGCCTTAGGCTTCTAATCTTTAAAAATTTAAAATCTGTATTGCTCTCAGGTTTGTTCTGAGGATAGAGGAAAAAATATATAGGTAATGAGCCTACACATGTTAGTTCCTTGTTCTTTTGTTCTGTAATTTAGTAGATTTTCTAAAACATTTACTTTATTCAGAATATATTATTAATTCTTACCTTAGTAAATTTATGATAAATAATAAGTGGAAGGTGTACTTACATTTTTGCCCCCCCCCCCTTTTAGCTATGAATTGCTAATTGCTGCTAGCAACTTTTCAAAGAGAACTACAGTTTCATGATGATTTTTCTTTTGTTTGTGTTGTTTCCCTTCTTGTTTCTAGTTATTTACTTAAAAAGCAATTTGTGTCTGGTTTTGACTGTGTCATATGTATATTTCAGGAGTATGGTGACAAGACATATTATGAAAGAGTAAAGTTGTAAATGTTGATAGTCAGCATTGCTGATTATAGTTGTTAGTTGGAGAGAGATAAAGAACATTGAATGGCTCCTATTTCTTGAGCCTTTGTGAAATATTTGAGTATTAAGAAATTGGCTAGATCATCAGCTCAGATTAATCACTTAAAGTGTTGAATCTCCTAGAGATTGGGAATGCAGATATCTCTTCAATATACTGATTTTACTTCCTTTGGATATATACCCAAAAGTGTGATTGCTGGATCAAATGGTAGTTCAATTTTTTTTGAGGAACTTTCATACTGTTTTCCATAATGGCTGTGCCAATTTATATTCCCACTAACAATGTATAAGCATACCTTTTCTCCATATCATTACCAACACTTGTTATCTTTTGATTTTTTTTTTTTTTATAATGGCCATCCTCACAGATGTGAGGTGACATGTTATTGTGGTTTTGGTTTGCATTTCCCTGATGATTATTGATTTTGAGAACCTTTTCCTATACCTGTTGGCCATTTGTAGGATTTCTTTGGAAAAATGTCTATTCAGTTCCTTTGCCCATTTTTAATTGGGTTATTTGGTGTTTTTCTTTTTTTTTTTTCTTTTGTTGTTTTTTGTTGCTTCACTATTGAGTTGTATGTGTTCATTATATATTTTGAATATTAGTTCCCTTATTGTAAATATGGCTTACAACTATTTTCTCCCATTTCATAGGTTGTCTCTTTCCTCTGTTGACTGTTTCCTTGTGCAGAAGTTTTTTTAGCTTAATGTAATTCCATTTGTTCATTTTTGCATTTGTTGCAATTGAAGTACTCTTGGAAGCTTAGAGGTAGAATCTAATCACCAGAAACAGAACCATGCTTCATATATCCATTTCCAATACATTACTCGGTATCTATCTACAGACTTGCCTTGGAGATAGATCAGTCCTCACCTGTATATTTATGTTACATCTCCGATCCTTTCCTAACTTTCTATTGGTGAAATAGAGCCTTTGTCTGGGCAGGATTCTAGGTGTCATCAGTGGGGCCATAGCTTTAGCTGCTGACTTTTGCTGCGGCAGCTTTATGCTCATAGACAGGTGTCTGTCTTCAATACAGTCATCAATTCTAGGAGTTCTCCATTCACAGTGAAGTGATGTGACGCATAATCTTAAAAATGACACAGGTATTAAAATGATCTTGTAAAATGATATGTAAAGTCATTCTATATTTCAAATACAAATCAACTAGAATCAAAATGACAGCCCTAATGAAAGACAAAAGTTATGCAACAGAAAACAATAAACAAAATCTACATGTTTTTTTGTGTGTTTTGTTTCATTTTTCATGTGCTCTTTGCTCTTTCAAAGAAAAGGGCAATGTTCAGCTTGTGATGAAATATATTTACAGTAGCTGACAAACGGTATTAACTGCTTAATTAGAATTTAAACTTGGATATGACATTAATCAAATTGTTATAACCTAGCCACTTTCTTGTTTCTCAGAAAATATGAAGTCAATCAGTTCAAGGGCTTCATCTTCCCCTATTTCTAAATATCTCAGTAGGCTCAGGTACTTGATCAGGCATGTGAACGCTTTGAAAACCTTAGTATCCAGGGCATTCCATTATCTGTCCGCCTGTCAGGGCAAATCTTGCTACCAACTAAACAGCCTTCCCATGGCGGTCACTTGTTAGGGATTTAAATAGTAAGCAGGAAACAGACCTCCTCACAGAGGTCTTGTGGCTTTAATTGAACACCTCTGTGTGAAGGCTTTGTGCTAGGCACTAGGAATATAAATTAAAACAAATCATGCCCAACATTGTGACTGATGGAATCTTGTCCAGAGTAATTCTCATGTCTTTAACATATTGGTTGTCCACCAAAAGTTATTTGGGACTTTGCATTCAAATAGTTTCCTATTTTTTTATATATTCATTTATTCAATGATTGTCTATTGAATATCTAATATGAAAGAAAATGTCTCATATAAAATACTTAATAAAAATAGTTACAATTCTTTCCCAGTAGAATTTACAATCAAGTATAGGAGACAGATGTTAATCAAAATCACACATCTATTAATACATGTAAAATCGCACATATATGTGTTAAATCTCTACAATGATGAGTGTGATGGAGGGCTAGATGGTACTATAAACAGGGATGAGTGTCCTGAGGGAGAGGTATATGGTGCATGAAGGCATGTAATTGGGAGGGGGGTTGGGGAAGAGGGGAAGTATGTCAAGCCGAGAGGACAGGGTGCGCAAGTCGCTATGGTGAAAGGGACTGTGGACCATTTACAGAACTAAAAAAGCAGTGGTGTGGCTGGGTCACTGAAACCACAGAGGGATGAGTCTAGAAACCATAAGGAGCATGGTCTTAGAAACCATAAGGAGCACTAAATGTGTTTTATGTGGTAGAGTGGGGAATAGGAGATAATGTGTGTGTATGTGTCTGAGGTTGTGACATGATCAGAGTTGTGAAGTACTATAACCAAGTGACCTTGGGCAAGTTAACTTAACTTCTCCTAATCTAAATGCCTTTGTCTATAAAATGAGGTAATGATAACACCTTTGGTGTTGGATGCTATAAGAAATTAATTAGGTAGCAAATTAAAAGTGCTTATTACAGTACCTGACACAAAGTAAGCACAGTTTATTATTGTTACTGTATTAATAAATATAGTGTGATATAACATAATAAATATGCTAATACATTATAAATTAGTATAATAATTATATTATTATTAATACATCATCATCATTTTTACTGTTGCCATTGTTGGCTTTGTTATGCAGAGAGAACACATAGGATGCTATTCAATATAATATGCACTAGATTGGTGGCAATATAAATGGAAAAGTGGCAGATGGATTTGTGTAATATTTGAAAGAAAAAGCAATAGGATCTGGTGATGATCAGATATGAGAGGGTGACAGGAGGTGAGAGATAAAAATGTCAAAGGTGGTTCCTTCTTTTCCAGGCTGAACAATTGGTCCAATGGTGGAGCCAATCACTGAAACAAAGAATGATGGAAGAGGACAGGTGTGGTTGGGGTGGGGAAAGATTATGGGTTTTGAACATGTTGAATTGAGGTAGTGCTTTTGAGTTCTCTGAGTGGAGATGTCAAGTAGGCAGTGAGTTTCACAACTCTGTAGTTCCAGGAAGAAGACTGGGCTGTAAGGTATTTGAATGAAGGTGGTGATTGAAGTCATGGGCACAGGCAACAGTACCTTAGTAAAGAACATGGAGTAAGATGAGAAGCAGGCCTAGGGTGGAATTTTGAGGAATGCCACTGCTCAGTATGGAAAAAAGGAGAATGACATAACAAACCAAACCTTAGGAACAGCTAGAGAGGTATGAAAAAATCCAGAAGGATTTATAAAAACTTAAAAAGAATTATGGAAGGTTGTGATAAACTTAAAATATGATATATTAACGCTTTTAAAAATTTTAAGTATATAGGGGTGTTGATTTTAAGGACAGATAAGGAAGATTTTCCTAAATGATCTAGCCAGATGGTAGTAGAATCTTCCTCTTTCAATATCTCTGAGTAGCACATTCTGTTCACTAAATACAGATGACAAGAAAGAGTCATTCATATATGAAATATACTTCCAGAGAACTTACAATATTAGCCTAATGAAAAAATCTTAAGAAACAAAACAATAAAAGCATTAAGTGCCAAACCAGTACTTGAAGCTTTCCAGGTTTGTAGACAAGATCTATTAGTTGAGAAGGTAATATAATATACTATATATGATATATGTATATCTATGTACACACAACAGAAATGAATTTCTATTCCTTAATGAAACATTTACACTTATCAAAATACCAAAAAGATATGAAGGCAGATTGTTACTTAGTGGCAAAATTTAATGATCTTTCTTGCTACTTCATACGCATATAGATCTTTGTAAAATTTTACTAAGTAGTCTTTTAAAATTTTTTTAAAAGATAAGGTTTGTGAATTTATATATATGTGTGTGTGTGTATATATATATATATAAAATTAGCAATGACACAGTGTGTCTCTTCTACTCTTTCATCAGTTTATATAACAAACAAGGTGCAGAGATATGCATAGTTAGGGTTACTTTCTTTTCTTTCCATAGCACTTTTAGTATTAGTACTTCATGTCCTTCATTTTCATTTGAGTAAGGGAAACTCAGTGCAAGCAGGTCAACCAGACTTTACGAGAAAATATTCATGCCAAGGACTGCAATGAAATCAGAAGTCTTAAAGCAGTTCAAAAGGTCCTCCAAACGGGCTTCAGGTGCTGTGTAATATGGACCCCAAAGAGGAATACCAATGACCAGAAGGAAAGCGTGAGGAAGAGGAATTGGAGATGGTACCACGAATGCCTGAAAATTTTGTGACTCTTCTGTTTCATGCATGTCTTCACTACCCCCAAGTGATATTGCTGCTGAATTTCTAGAATTTCACCATTTGTTTATAAATTTAATGTATGCTGTAGATATGTCTTCTTAAATTTTTAAATTTCATATTCTGAATTCCCTTTGTATTTGTTTTATGTTTCCTTTTACCTCCTACCTCCTTTTTCAAAGGGTGCATCTACCTCCAACACTAATCATGCCTCTATCTTTAATAATTTGTCACATCCATTTATCATTCTGAACAGCTTCCACTGTCAATGCCAACTCTGTCAGTGTAATATAAGATCAGTAATTGCTAAGCATCCATCATATCCGCGGTGATATGTCACTAAATTCTTGGCTGTTCACTATAGTTCACTAACCTGAGTCTTGTTGAGCCAGAACTAATGTCAAGTGGTCCCCTTTCTGTATTTTTTCCCTACATAAAACCATTTAAAGGGAAAAGACTATCTTAAACATTGAAATTTTGCTAAACCATTGATGTAAGCAGACCAATGTTGTTACACAGAATTCTAAGCACAGCTGGCCGGAGAATCAACCACAGGTTAAGCACACTGGTATGAAGCAAGGAGAGGCTGTGACAAGTGCGTGTGTATCACATGAATAAAAAAGTCACATAATATTATTCACAACTCCCTTTTCCCTTCTCTTGTTCAATTTCATGTCCTACTCTATTAACAATCCCAATGTTGTGGAAGCAGTGAAAATCTCTAAATTCTGGATGCTAAAAATCCATCAATATTACACGTGAGCCAAGATAGGCCCAGTGAGTAGTATTACTGTAAATTCTTCCACTCTTGGCTCAGAAGGTAGTAACTTTATCCCCGTATTTCAGAGTTTTTATTACCACTTGGTCAAATATGTTAAGGAGAATGATAAAGTGATAGGCCCAAGACAGTGGTAATTTGGCTGGAAGATATAAAAAAAGAAAAATATAATTGCTTTTTTGGGAGGATATATAGGCAGAACACCATATATTTAGGAAAGAATATGCTTAAATAAGTGGAAGTACTAAAAGAGTTCTCAATAAGGCATTTTCTTTCCTTCCTGCAGTTAGAGATCCATCTAACTCAACCCTTGCTCACTGGGAGTTCGAATCCTCAGAAATGGAAATTATTCAGTGTTCGTATGCTCCGTTGCTGAGTAAGCCTCACTGTCAGAAAGCTATTCCATATCTTTCACCTTTAATTGTAGCTATATGTTACTGCATGAATGAGAATTGGAAGAGAAGGCAGTTAATTTGATTGATGTAGACAGCCAAAGTGGATAATTCAGACCCCTGAAATTCCCTTTAGGACTTCAATGATCCTATTTGGCTGTCTTTGTGAGTCACAACAGTGGGATAATTACGGTATTTTTACTCCAGTATGTGGACAACTACCTCTAATACTGTTTTCTCAGCCCATTTGCATTTAGAGTCTATTGGGGAGTAAAATGATGAGGGGTGAAATTGACCATAAAATATATTAGTATGTTCAAATTCAAGTAGACTTTAAAAATAACTTAACAATCCGAGGGAAAACAGGCTTGCACTCACATGCACACACACAAAGTCCCCCACAAAACAAAACACAAAAAGCCAACAACAACAATAAAAATATATGGTTGGCGGAAAAAATAGGTCAATTAACGTGCACTTTTATCTGAGATGTGATAGAAAGTAAACGTCTAGTCTTTTGTTTAATTGGGACCACAGAAGATTACTGTCTTAGAAGAAAACAAACTACCATCAGGGAGTTATTGATGGAGAAACTGGCTCAGAGCAATAAGCACTTTCTATGTTTTAATGATAACGAAATTCAAGGAATTAGATATGTAAGTCTGATCTGGGCATACCCGTAGGCAGCACTGTTGAACCAACCAGGTTTCTCCATTTCTCATACTTCATTCTACCATTACTACTCTCCTCTG
This sequence comes from Eulemur rufifrons, assembly GCF_041146395.1. NCBI lineage: Eukaryota > Metazoa > Chordata > Mammalia > Primates > Lemuridae > Eulemur > Eulemur rufifrons. Next base: position 77,590,805 of record NC_090999.1, on the reverse strand, counting down.
CCCTCATTCTGGTAGACATTTGAGTAAAATAACTAAAAAAGAGAGGAAATAAAGAAGGAGGATGGTTTAGTTTCATATAATTATGTGAATATAAACATGTTATTTAGGACATCTTGAGTACTTCAAACCTATTTTTTTCCCCAACTATGGTCAGTGTGAACAATTCAGGTTAGCAGCTGGCTTCCTCTACTGCACTAACCATCTGATTACCTCAAGGACTTATTCTTAGGCTAGAAGTTGAGTTCACTTCCACCTGTGAGGAGGCCAAACAGCCAGAGCAGTAGAGAAGAAAGCTGTCACTAGTTTCAAGAGCCATTCCCATGGAAGAGCCATAGAACTCCTTTGGTCCAATGCCCTTATATTTGAGGAAATAAAGATTTCACAAGGTTAACTGACTTGTCCAAGATCACCCAGGAGATGAGGGGAAGAACAGGAGACTTTGTATAAGAGACCAAGATTTCTTCTCTCCCTATTTGGTTTTGGAAACTCCACACTTTTCATAGGGATATAGCAACAGTCTAATCTTTAAAAATAGACTCCCTTGAGGGGAAAGGTGTACACGGATAAAAATTAAGTTAACTTTGTTAACTTTTCTGAGTTTAAATATTTTCTTATATGGAAATAAATGTTTAGTCATATTTCTGTGACAATGTGATGGCTAATTTCATGTATCAACTTGCCTGGGCCATAGAGTGCCCAAATATTTGGTCAAACATTATTCTGGGTGTGTCTGTGAGGGTGCTGTTGGATGAGATGAACATTTGAATTAGTAGACTGAGTAGAGCAGGTTTCCCTCCCTAATTTGGGTGACCCTCATCCAATCAGTTCAAAGTCTGAATACAATAAAAAGGCTGACCCTCCTGTGGGTAAAGGGGAAATCCTTTGGCTTGACTATGTAAGCCGGGACATCTGTCTTTCCTGGCCTTCGGACACAAACTGAAACATGAACCGCACTTGGGTCTTGAGCCTGTGAGTTTTCAGACTGGAGCCATGCATTGGCTCTCCCGGGTCTCTAGCTTGCCAACTGCAGATGTTGGAGCACATCTTGGCACTTGTTAGTCTTCACAATCACATCTTATTTTTATGCACACATACACACACGCACACACACACAATCATATTAGTTCTGTTTCTCTGTGGAACCCTGACTAACGAAGGTAATTTTTGTATTACCATCAATGCTACTGCTCTGCTGTCCTCTAGCCCAGCATCAGCATCTCTGAGAGAGCCCAATATTTAAAATTTACAAAGAACCCACTTTGCTGTGCTCAAGGAGCTATATTAATATGTGTCCTCTGTATTTATTTTTTTCTGATTGGTGTTCCATAGCTCCATGTTTCAAAGGAGTTTTAATAGATGATTGTAAAATGTTCATATTTAAGATGAGCACTAGTACAAAAACTTACAATAATTAATTATAGCAACTGTCTGAAGTGACTATTTAAAAGTAAACAAATAATTATGTTCATTTATAGCTGTATGCATAAATCCTATGAAATGCTCACAAATTACCTGATTGATTCAGGCCAATAAACTGCCAAGATATTTCAAGGAATAAATTGTCTGACCTGAAAACAAAGAAGAAGAAAGGAAAAAAAAGACACACATAAAGAATCCATTATTCTATGTTATACAATTTTAAGGGTCAGGTCATCGGGTACAGAAAAGTCGAGGGCATTGTTTTCCTCTAAAAAAGTCATACAGCCTCATTTTATGCTCAGTCATTTCATAACCACTCAGATTAGTATTTTTAAAGCATAAGATAAGGTGAAGGAAAAACATTTGCTATTAATTCAGCAGCAAAATTTAAGACCTGCTCTGTATTACAGGACAAGGATAATGGGCTTGTGTAAAACAAATTAATTCCACAGAATTTCAACTTAGGTGTACCTGAGCAGACTAGGCTCTGGATGTACATTGCCAAAACATCTGGATGAAGATTGGAATAAATCATTCAATTAATCCAGTTAGTGATATTAACAATCATAAACATTTTTATGTTGGTTTCTAGTGGTCCCTTAGCAGCCTGATTTTTCCCTTCAATTTTATACACAGGTATGTAAACATCTATATTTGTTTTCATTTAAATGAACTTATAAACACTTCAAATTTACCATATCCAGAATTGAACTCATCTCCCTCTCACCCAAATCTGCCTATCTCATTATTTTCTCAGTAAATGGAAAAATTCATCCTTCAATTAATTCAGATATTAAAATCATCTTTGATTCTATTTCATGTACATTACACAATCTATCAGACAATCCTATAGTCTTTACCTTTCAAATAGTTCCAAAATCTGGTCACTTTTCACTACTTCCACTGTTTCCACCTGATTCAAAAAAGAAGAAAACAAATTAACATTTGAGACAGGTCAGACGAGCTGTCTAAGTAGCTTTTGTTAAGCCTTGGAATGATGGCAAAAATAATACGAAGCTAAACATAACTGAAATCTCTATTGTAGATTAGGAACCACGCTAACTATCAGAGATATAGTGAACAAGACAAATACACTTCCCAACTTTACATAGTTTGTAATCTAAAAAAGATGACAGATAAATCAATAATCAAATGAGATAATTGCAGATTGTTTTAAGTCCCATATATGAAATTAACAAGATGGTAAGATTGAAAGTAACTGGAGAATTCTACTTTACATAGCCAGAAAAGATCGCTTTAAGGAAGGGATTTTAGGTGGAGACCTGCTGAAGGAGAATGAGCCTGCCCGGTAAAAGAGAGTTGTAGGCATAGGGGAATAGGGATTATAAGGCCCAGAAGAAGGAAAGGATCACCATGTGTGGTCACTAAAAAGGTGGTCAGTGTGGCTGCAGAGTAGTGAGTAAAGGGAAAGTAGGAGATGAGATCGTCAACAAAAATAGACCTTGTAGAACTTAAAAATCCAAAGGAGGAGATCTAGTTTTATTCTAAGTACCAAGGGAAGTCATCTGAAGCTTTAAACCAAGGGAGTGGCAACAGCCAGTTTACCGGTGAAAGAGAAAGGATTGTGGTCTGAAAGTGAAGTGGAATAAATTGATGTTTCTTTTATTCCTTTTATTTCCCTTTCAAGATTTAAAATTGGTCTTGAAAATGACCTAGGTTTATACTAAATATCTGTTGAAAATTCCTTTGCTGGAACTTGTCCTTCCTAATCCCTAACTGGAATTTCAGTTTGCATCTATAGCTGTGAGATTCAGCCCTAGTTTCAGCCTCTGGCAACTCAGAATTCACCGGTACACCGTTTCTGGCCTGATGAGGGCAACATTTGACCAATTCATTCAATGGGATTGGAATAAAGAGAATAGGGGTGCAATTATGAAATGATACCTATATTTTTAAATTACAGCAATCCTAAAAGGTCAGATTCTTGAAGTTGGTATTTAATAATCATACACATATACACGTTCTATAGAGGGGTTTATAGCAAAAACAAAATAAAAATCAAAAACAAACAAAACACTTAGAAAAAATTAGGTCCTAGCAACTATGTTTGTATGTCATCTAATGATTAACAGTAACTTCATGCATTTCTGTACTAGTCATCTCTTTTCCTTATTATCATAAAATTTCCAGGAATAAATAAGGAAAATTTCTATTTTGATAGTGATTTCAATCCTATTTCATATTACATTTACTTTTTACAGTTTGGGCTCTCAGATTATTTTACTTTCTGTGAATAATTCAATACAGTTCCATTAAAAACTCAACAAAATTCATCAAAACTTTATTTCCCTACAAGGTTCTCAAAATAGATTAGACCTAAGTGAATTAGTTAAGTAAGAGAGAGCTCTTCCCCACTTCTTATGGTGCTTGTTTTCTACAAACCACCTCTTTTGCACGTTGCTAGCTTCAACCAGTGAATTTTGAGGTGTTACAATGTTATAGGGGTTTTTCTTTCAATAGTCACTGAAAATTTTATAGAGGTCTCTTGAAGGCCCAAAAGCTATTGACCCTATAGAATAAATCTATAATGGAGAACTTCCAGGAACATAGCCATTTCATGTGGAGCCGTCTGAGATCTGCAAGGCTTTTCTCCTTTCCTTAAATTACGCCCACCATGAGGACCTTTAAAAGGGCCACGTGTGCTGCATTCATCTTAAGGCTACCCTACAATTGCCTGAAATAAATTTGTCTCATGGAAAGTTATCTTGTAACTCTGTAATGTAGGCATTCAAAAGTTTTTATCCTTGATTATACTTAAAATGTCATCATAATTTCCTTTTAAGGGTTATATAATATTATCACAAGGATAAAGTATAATGATTAATTATAAAAAGAGTGATTAATATTTATATCTAATTTTCTCTTGCAATTCCTTTAAAAACAGAAGCTAATTAATAGGTTAAATGCCAATATTTTTCTCTTCAAAGAGTTTAGTGCATTATATTATGATTTGTTTTTAGCTTTAAGCGCTTCCTCAGCATTTTATTCTGTGCAGATTAGTACAACAGAAGGCAGATATTTTTCTTTTCTATTCCACTGTAAGAAGGTGGAAATATGTTTGGACCACTTATTGTACCCATTTGTGCTTGCAAGAGCCATGGAAACAATGGGAAAAGTGTCACTTTCTTTGGGGGAAACATTTTAGGGGGGTATCATAAATAACTTTATTCCAGAAAAAAATTCATATTCCTAAAAAACATGTGAAGAATGTTTTGCAAACTACACCATTTCACATCTTGTATTTTGAATCCATTTAATAAAGATTTAGAAAATAAGTCAAAGTTCTTTTCATAGTGGAAGAACTATTTATATGTCTAGATGAAAAACCAAAACTTTGCACTTTCATGACACAAACTGGTCTTTTCAGCTCCCCAAATGGCCATTCCAGACCCATGATGATGTAGCAAGTCTGCTATCTTCAACTTTAAATGCAGATTAGACACTAGCATAGCCTTTAGACCTAGAAAGTTCTTATTGTGACTATCCATTTGATGTCATTACCCCATAAGTGTTGGTTTGTGATTTTTTTTTCCTTATCTTACTGCCTATTATTTATTTTTCGTTCCTTCTATTTGCTTTGGGTACACTTTTGTCTTCTTTTTTTAATTTTTGTTTATTTCTGCATATTATGGGGGTACAAATTTAGGTTACATATATTGCCCTTGCACCCCTCCACCCTGAGTCAGAGCTTCAAGTGTGTCCATCCCCCAGACGGTGTGCATCACACTCGTTATGTATGTATATACCCACTCCCTCCTCCCCTGTCCCATCTGCCCCGATGAATGTTATTCCTATATGTGCACTTAGGTGTTGGTCAGTTCAAACCAATTTGATGGTTAGTACATGTAGTGCTTATTTTTCCATTCTTGGGATACTTCACCTTAGTAGAATGGGTTCCAGTTCTATCCAGGAAAATATAAGAGGTACTATATCACCATTGTTTCTTATAGCTGAATAGAACTCCATGGTATACATATACCACATTTTATTAATCCACTCATGTGTTGATGGGCACTTGGGTTGTTTCCACAACTTTACATGTTTTCCCATGCTTATTTCAAAAGTCTTTAACTTAGGTTTGATAAAATGGATGCATTTAAACTGTTATGAGGCATTAAAATTACCCACTCTCTTTATTTATTTTCCAGCTGTCCTCTGTTCTCATTCCCTTCCCCTTGGCTTATGTGACTCCATATCCAAGTGTTGCATGTTCAAATTAATGCCCACAGACATAGAAAAATATCATAAATGTGTAAAGCAGGCCAAGTTGGGGAAATATTAGAAACATTAGAAAGTTCTAGAGAATGAGGTAGACTGGAAAAATCATGCATTATGTAAAGGTTCAACCTCACCAGCTTTTGCCAATTAGGGAGCTACGAGCCATTGTTGCCAGATTTGGACTTCCAAGAGAAGCTGAAAACATGAATTTTTGTCTGAAATTTATTTACTATTAAAATACTCTTCAGGTCAAAGCAAACTTTTTTAATTAGTATTCAAATTGTCTGTCTCTTTGTTTGCTTGTTTCCATTGTTGGTGGTTCTTCCATTTGTGTATTCTTCCCAATTCACTTGGAATACTCCTTCATACAAGTCTGCCCAAGTCCTATTGATCTATGCTCAACTCAAGTTTCATGTCTCCAAGAAGCTGCTTAGAGTCTTCTAGACTTCACTGTTCATCTTCCCCTTCTGTGAAATCTATAATATTTATAGTCTAGAAAACACTTTATCATTCAATTTTATTACCTTTGTACACTGACTTGTGCTTCAGTTCCCAGCATCTTTTCTTCATTTTTCCATAGGTTTTCAATATTCATTCATTAATTTATAGTTGATATTTATGATAAGGGCTTTTTAAAGTATGAGGGAAGATGAAACTATAAGAGGTTTATTGATTTGGAGGGGACCATAGATATATCTGATCCAAACCCTTTATTTGACAGATGAGAAAACTAAGGCCCACTGTTAATTGATTTACCATTGATCAATCAAAAAGTTAATGGCCACATCCCAGGAATCCAATCCTTCTATCTGTTTCTCTTTCTACCAAAGACACAGAACTCAGTAGATTTAAAATGTGGTATTTTTCCATTTAACATCAAAATATGAATTTATTCTGTTTCTTCCTCTAAGTTCTCTCTTTTTAAGGTAGCTGAGTGACATAGAATTAGACTCTTAAAGAGTCAAAGAGATAAAGTATCTTTCCCTCAAAATTGGGAGTATCTGATGGTCATAAACAACCACTTAAACTTGGAAATAGTGAAGGTTATGAGTCAGCCTAACTCTTGTTTCCAACATTTTGATTTTATAGTCTGTTTCCCGTTATGAGTTTTGCAAAAAAGATGCCCTGGTTTTGAAAGAATCACTTGCATTCCCTCATCTGAGACATCTATTCTCTCATAAATTATTATGCAGAATTAAATTTCATTAAGAAAACTGTAGCATTCTAAAGTAGATATATGAGGACTGTCCGGAAAATATCCAGCCATGTAACCATTCTCGTTACATTAACAATGGCTGGATACTTTGTGGACAGTCTTCTTATATTCTCCACTACTTTGCATTTACCTTTCGAACATAATCATTGTACCACACGATGGCATCCTAAATCAATTTCTATAAATGCAACATTGAAAAAACAAGATATTACAGATATGAAAATTATGCTCTTCTAATCCAAAAATCTAGATGAGTAACATTATTCATGAGCTTCGCAATTCATTAAAATTATTTGCAGCTTCTTTCCTCAGAGCTTGATATAAAAAAGTAGCAATTGTTTTTATGAAATAAAACTGCATTCATGTTCATTATGTCGTTAAAGAGCTTACATATTGTGCATTACAGGTAAATTTAATTACATAATTTTTAGCACATGAAAAATGAAAATATTTCTGAAATAAACTACAAAATAAAACTATCACAATAACTGTAATTTTTTTAACAAAACCTCAAGTTTCCAATAATAATTTGTAAGTGGAAATTTTTGTCGTAATTTTGTGGTGTGGATGTAATTTTTCTAAGAAATCACAGTATTAAATTATAAAATAGCCATATCTAACTTGGAAAATAATGCAAAAAGGATACCCCTCGCCATGTGTTAAATGCTTAGGTTCCATTATTTCTTTAACAATATTATACTTATAGATTAATGATTCTTTACTAGCAAAGGAAACACACATTTGTTCTTTTTTATTTGACTGATGTTTATAATTCTTCCATTGATATTTAATAATAGAGTCATCATTCTTCCAAAGAGACCAGATCACTTTTATTTTGGTTCTAGTAAATAAAAAGTTACAAATGTGACATTAAGTTAATAGCATTCATTTTGTTTATTTTCATATTACTATTATCTCAGCAATATCTATATTTATTTCCTGGAGTCAAATAAAATACTTTATTCAATTTTACACTGCATTTATTACTATAATGGTTATACTAATATATATTCTTGCCTCATTAGATTTTTGGCTCAGAAAAAATCATAATTTTTTCTATCTGTGAAGCCTTAGGTTTTTATTTTGACATTCCCACAGTACAAAATAGGACATTTGAGCTAAATGTAATGTTTTATTTAATCAACATGTACATTTTCATTTTTTTCTTTCAACCAAGTGAGATAGTCTCTGAAATATTATTTTAGAATAGATCAGCAGGTATGATACTTTATTGCACAGTGGAATTACCTGAGACAACTTTTAAAAATCCTGGTATTAAGGCCCTACCCTAGTCCAATTAAATCAAACACTCTAGAAGTGGAATGTTGACATCATTATTTTTTAAAGCCCCTTAGATGATTCCAATATGCAACCAAGTTTGAGAACTACTGGAATAGATGAAAGGAGAATGTTGATATACACGGAAAAGAAGACCTTGTTTAAACCACAGGTCTCTCCTTCAATTTGCTGTGATCTTCTAAAATTACTTAATTTTTTAGACTTTAAGTTACTTGAGGTAATATTTAATATGTGAAAAATATATACAATGTAAATGTAAGTTACAAAGTCTAATTGAAATAATAAATACTCATAAACCTACCATATAACGTCAAAACTAAAAATTATAATGTATTCTTGTTATCCACAATCCTGTTCTCCTGCTGCCCTCGGAGTTAACCCCTATTTTAAATTTGGTGTATCTTTCAATAATTTTGTGAGAATATTTATCATACAACTATGTTTTCATAAATAGTATATTATCTCATTTAGCTTGATTTTATGCCACATAAAAATAATCCTTACTATATGTAGTATTCAGGATTTATTATCCTTTTTGTTCAATCAGTATTATGGTTCAGATATTCTTCCACATTGTGTATATAGCTATAATAATTCAGTTATTTGTATGACAGTATATTTTATTGTGGGAATATGTTATAATGTATTTTTCAATGCCTTTGTCAATTCAGGATTTCTTACTTTTAGTTTTTGTTATTGAATACAAAACTGCTGTGAACATTTTTATACAGACTCCTGCACATACCGTATTGTTTTTCTAGGATATACCTAAAAGAGGAGTTGTGGGTCACAGGCTATGTGCATGTGTTGCTTTAAAGATAATGCTGTTAACTTCCCTGACCTCCAAATGATTGTATTGATTTACATACTTTCACTACCAGTTACAAGACTTCCCACTGTTGCACATTCTCACCAACATGTAGTGTAGTCAGATTTTGTTATTTTGGGCAATCTAGTGAGTAAGCAAAAATATTTCACTGTAGTGGTTTTTAGTGAGTTTAATTTTTTTTCATATATTTATTTCCTTACTGTGTAACTTTTGGAATGTCTATTCCTGTCATTTGCTCATTTATTTGTTTATTTATTTTATTGACTGAAATGTAGTTTGGCTTTTCATATTTGTTATGCTATTATCTGATAAACATAAGTTTTTTATTTTAATGAAGTTGAATTGTTACTTAGAATATTTGATTCAGTTTAATCAATCCTTCCCCATGCCTATATCATAAAAAATATGCTCTTAAATATTCTTCCAAAAGTTTAAAAAGTTTGCTTCTCATGTTTTAAGTTATTAAAGGATGTTGGGTTATGGTGTGAAGGAGGGGTCTGGGTTCTTTTTCCCATAAGGATAGTCAATATTCACATACCATTTACTGAAAGCTGTTTTGTCCACATTGATTACCCATGCCATATATATTACATATCAATTTCCATGTAGACGATGGCCTTGATCTGGGCTCCCTGATCTGTTCCATTCGGGAATCTATTCATCCTTATGCTAATAGCATATTATTTTAGTCATTTACTTCAACTTCATAGTAAGTCTTTAGTATGGTGAGACAATTTCTTCTACTTTATTCTTCTTTAGCAAAGTCTTGGCTCTTATAGTCCTATGCACACATTTTGGAATTAGACTACTGTGTTTTTTAAGTAAGCTTTTAGGGATTTTTATTTAAATTGCCTTAAATTTATTAATCAATTTGGGGAAATGAGCTGCTTTATGATACTAAGTTTCCATATCTATGAACATGGTATAACACTTATTCAATTATAAATTTCAAAATAATATTTTAAAAAGTTTTAAAATTTCTTCCATAAAGGTTAGCTCACCCTTTTTGGATATATTTCTAGAGATTTTTTTCTCTTATAAATGTTCTTCTTTTTTTTTTTTTTAACAAACTGCCATTATGAAAATTTTAAATCATAGATAAATAGATCTCTTTTTATATAAATTCTAGCTCCAACAATTATCAATCATGATAAATCTTGTTTTATGTATTCTACCACTTATTATCTCCCACCAACCACAGATTATTATTAGGCAAATCCCTGATATTATATCATTTCATTTATAAGTAATAAATATGACTTCAAAAAATTTTTTAAAGTATGTCTCCTAACAGTTGCAAATGTATAGAAGTGTATATATTTTGGTATAATTATCTTATATAGAGCCAATATTCTAAAATCTCTAATAATATCTCTCTGTAGAGCGTTCTCGGTGAAATTTGTGACTATGGAAATTTTTTAATCTTCATTTCAAATCCTTAGAATTTGTTATTCTTGACTCACTGCATGTTTGGGCACTGCATTAAATTTTGAATACTAGCAGTATAAATGTCTTGTTTTCAAATTTGAAGGAAATTTTTTAAACTTTTCACTATAAGAATTATTTGTTGTAGATTTTTGGTGAATGTGATTCATCAGAATATTAAGTAACTTTAATTTTTTGTTAACTGTGACTTACCATGAATAGTGATTTAATTTTATCAAATTATTTTATCCAATACTGAGATATAATTTTTTGTTACGTAATACTTAAATATGTTAACACTTTTGACATAACTCCAAATTGGTAAAGATATTTTATTTTTCTAAATATGTCCATATTCAATGTACTCAGGCTTTGTTAAGAAATTTTGCTTATATATGCATGTATGAGATAGGCCTGTAATTTTCCTTTTTGTTAATCTTATCTGCTTTTGTTATCCAAGATATTCCACCTTTATTCTCTCAAGGATTTTGTGCAACATCAGAATGATCTGTTTTTCAAAAGTTTGTCAAATATTGTCTGTAAAACTGTACTGAAATGTTTTTACATAATAGGGATATTTTAAATGTTTTCATATTTTCCTAGAAATTTGTCCATTTTGTTTAGACTTTGAAATCTATTGATACATAAATGGTCATATTAATCTTTAATTATGATTTTACTCTGTTACTTTTTTTCCTTCCTAATGTTCATTACTTTCCCTATATTTCAAATTTGCTTTTTAGCAATTTCATCAAAATAATATTTATTCAATCTTTTCCGAGGCTGTAATTTTGGATTTGTTGCTCTTCTCTAACCTTATTTTATACTTAATTAATTTCTGCTCTCACTTTTACAACTTTTTAAAATCTAATTGGAATTAATGGAGGGTTTTTAAATATTAAGATGTAATTCACATACCATAAAATACACTTTTTAAAATTGTCTGATTATGTACTTTTTAGTATATTAATAAAGTCATGTAACCATCACCACTATCTAATTTCAGAATATTTTAATCAGTGTAAAATGAAACCTTGTATCCATCAGTAGACACTTCTCACTGCTCTCTTCCCCTCGTCCCTGGAAACCACTTATCTATTTTCTTTCTCTATGGATTTGTCTATTCTGGACATTTTACATAAATATAATTACACAATATGTGAACTTTTTTGTCTGGCTTCCTTCCATAATGTTTTCAAGGTACATCCATGTTGTATTATATATCAATACTTCATTTTTATAGATGGCTCAATAATATTTTATTGTATGTATATACCACATTTTATTTATCCATTCATCAGTTGGTGAGCATTTGAGTTGTTTCTACTTTGGGGCTATATTGAATAATGCTGGCATAAACATTTTGTGCACAAGTGTTGTGGACACATATTTTCATTCCTCATGGTTATCTACTTAGGAGTGGAATTTCTGAGTTATGTGGTAACAGTATGTTCAAATTTTTTTTGTAATCGTTAAACTTTCTCAAAGCAGCTATACCATTTTACATACCCATCAGCAATGTATGATAATTTCAATTCTCTTCATACATGTAAAAACTTATTACTGTTTGTCTTTTTAATTAATGTGAATGTGAAAGGTATCTTACAATGTGAAAAGTATCTCATTGTGTTTTTGATATACATTTCCATAATGATGAGTGATATTGAAAATATTTTTATGTTCATTTTGGCAATTTGTACATCTTCTTTGAAAAAATATCTATTTAAATTTTTTTTCCACTTTTTAATCGGGTTATTTGTCTGTTATTGTTGAATTGTAAAAGCTCTTTGTGTATTCTGGATGCAAGTCTCTTATCAGAGACTTTATCAGATACATGATTTCCAAATATTTTCTCCCATTGTGTGGATTTTCACTTTCTTGATAGAGTCCACTGAAGTATAAAACTTTTCAGTTTTGATAAAGTGAAATTTATTTTTTTTCTGTTATTTGTGCTATTGGTGTCATATATAAGAAACTATTGCTTAATCCATGGATACCTATTTTTCTTCTAAGAGTTTTATAGTTTTAGCTTTTATATTTAAGTCTTTGATTCAGTTTAGTTAATTTCTGTATATGGTGTGAGGTAGGGTTTCCAAATTCATTTTTCTTTTTACATTTGGGTATCAAGTTGTCCCGGCATGATTATTGAAAAGACATGTTTCCTCCTCTCTGCTTTCTGCCCCCACCCCGCAATTGTCTTGGTGCCTTTGTTGAAAATCAATAGCTGATAAATGGATGGGGTGATTTCTGGACTCTATATTCTTTTTTTTTTTTTTTTTTTTGAGACAGAGTTTCACTCTGTTGCCTGGGCTAGAGTGCCATGATGTCAGCCTAGCTCACAGCAACCTCAAACTCCTGGACTCAAACAATCCTTCTGCCTCAGCCTTCTGAGTAGCTGGGACTACAGGCATGTGCCACCATGCCTGGATAATTTTTATATATATATTTTTTTAGCTGTCCAAATCATTTCTTTCTATTTTTAGTAGAGACAGGGTCTCACTCTTGCTCAGGCTGGTCTCAAACTCCTGACCTCAAGCGATCCTCCTGTCTCAGCCTCCCAGAGTGCTAGGATTACAGGCATGAGCCACTGTGCCCAGCCTCTGGACTCTATATTCTATTCTATTGATCTATATGTCTATCCTTATGCCAGTACCACAGTTTGAAATCAAGGAAGAGTGAAGTCTTCCAACTTTGCTATTCTTTTTCATGATAGTTTTGGCTATTCTCGTTTCACTGCATTTCCATTTGATATTAGAATCAAATAAAAACCTGTCAGTTTCTGCAAAAAAAAAAGTTTTAAGTTTTGATAGGTTTTATGTTGAATATGAAGATCAATTTGCAGAGTATTACCATCTTAACAACATTAAGTGTTTCAATACATAAACATGGGATGTCTTTCTATTTATGTCTTTAATACCTTTCAATGATATTTTGGAGTTTTTATTGTACAAGTCTTACACTTCTGTTAACTTTACTCCCAAGTATTTTATTACTTTTTATGCTATGGCTAATTAAATATTCTTAATTTTATTTTTCAGACTGTTCATTGCTAGTGTATAGAAATATAATTAATTTTTGTATATTGAACTTGTTCCCTGAAACCTTGATGAATTCATTTGTTAGTGCTAATGTTTTTACAGCTGTGTATATCATGTAGAATTTTTTTACATATAAGATTTTATCATCCGCAAACAAAAATTGTTTTACTTTCTTCTTTCCAATCTGAATGCCTTTTATTTATTTATTTTTGACTAATTGCCAGGTAGAACCTCCAGTACAATACTTAATAGAAGTGGCAAAAATGTATTTATTTTTCCTATTCCTGATTTTAAGGGAAAGCTTTCAGTCTTTCACCAGTAATTATGATGTTATCTGTGGGCTTTTCATAGATGTCCTGTTTATCAGGTTGAAGAAATGCCTTCTTTTCCTAATTTGGTAAATTTTTTACTCTGAAGTGTGTTAGATTTTATAAAATTATTTTTCTGTTTCTATTGAGGTGATCTTGTAATTTTTATTCATTATTCTGTTGGTATGTTGTATTACATTAATAATTATCAGATAGTCAACCAACTTTTCATTCCTGGGATAAATCCCACTTGATCATGCTATATAATTCTTTTTCATATGTTGCTGGTTTCAGCTTGCTAGTATTTTGCTTAGGATATTTGTTTTTATATTCATAAGAAATATTGGGATTTTTTGTCTTTTTTGTCTGGTTTTGATATCAGGATAACACTGGCCTCATGGAATGAAGTGTGAAGTCTTATCTACTATTTTAGAGAAAGAGTTTATGAAAGATTGGTGTTAATTCTTCTTTAAATGTCTGGTAGAATTTATCAGTAAAGCCATCCAGTGCTGCACTTTTGTTTATGAGCTTTTTTGGTGACTAATTCAGTCTCTTTACTTATTAGAAGTCAATTCAAATTTTCTATTTATTCTTGTGTCATTTTCTGTAGCTTTTGGTTTCGAGTATTTGTCCATTTCAATCAAGTTATTTGTTTTGTTTGGTATATGATTGTTCATAGTGTTCCCTTGTTAACATTTTGATTTCTGTAAGGTTAGTAGTAATGTCTGCTCTTGCTGATTTTACAAATTTTTATTTATCTTTTTTCTTGGTCAGTATAACTAAAGGATTGTCATTTTTGTTGATCATTCAAAGAACCAACTTTTATTCTGCTGATTTTCTCTATTGTTTTTCTATTCTTCATTTTATTTATTTCCATTCTAATCTTATTTTTTAAATTAATTAATTAATTTATTTATTTTAATTTCAGCTTATTATGGGGGTACAAAAGTTCAGGTTATATATATTGCCCATGCCCCCCCATCCCCCCGAATCTGAGCTTCAGAACCAAATTAAGGACTCAGTACCCTTCAAAATAGCAACAAAGAAAATAAAATACCTAGGAATGTATTTAACTAAGGAGGTAAAGGACCTCTATAGAGAGAACTATAAAACACTGAGGAAGGAAATCGCAGAGCATGTAAATAGGTGGAAAACCATACCATGCTCGTGGATCAGAAGAATCAACATTGTTAAAATGTCTATACTGCCCAAAGTGATTTACAGATTCAATGCAATCCCTATTAAATTACCAACATCATTTTTCACAGATATAGAAAAAATAATTTTACACTTTGTATGGAACCAGAGAAGACCCCGTTTAGCAAAAGCAATTTTAAGCAATAAAAACAAAATGGGAGGTATCAATTTGCCAGACTTCAAACTATACTAAAGGCTGTGATTATTAAAACTGCTTAGTATTGGCACAAGTGCAGGGACACAGACCAGTGGAACAGAACTGAAAATCCAAATATAAAACCATCCTTATATAGCCATCTAATCTTTGACAAAGCAGACAAAAACATACTCTGAGGAAAAGATTCCTTATTCAATAAATGGTTCTGGGAAAACTGTATATCCACATGTAGAAGACTGAAACAGGACACACAGCTTTCACCTCTCACAAAAATCAAATCACAGTGGATAACAGACAAACCTTAAGTGTGAAACTATTAGAATTCTAGAAGAAAATGTAGGAAAGACTCTTACAGACATTGGCCTAGGCAAAGAATCTAATCTTATTTTCTTCCTTCTTCCAACTTTAAGTTTTGTTTGCTCTACTTTACTTAGTTTCATAGATGGTGGAAGATCAAGTTACTACTTTGAGACTTTCTTTTTTAAAATTTTGTTATATTGGGTTTCAATTTTAATTCATCTCAAAGTATTTTCCAATTTCTCTTAATCCATTTATATTTAAAATAATTAATGATAAATTGGGATTTACATCATTTTATAATTTTTTCTATATGTCTTACATATTTTTTGTTCCCCTTTTTCTTTATTGCTCTCTTTTTGTTTTAAATAAGTATTTTTCTAGTGCATCACTTTACCTCCTTTTTAATTTATTTTACTGATTCTAAAGTTATATTTTCTTTGTAGTTGGGGGTTATAATTTATATCAGAACTTATAAAAATTTTGTTCACATTGATACAAACTTAATTTCAACTGTGTATAAAACTTTGCCCTGTTATAACTCTATTTTCTTCCCACTCTTTTGTGCTGTTGCTGTCATGCAAATTTCATTTTTATACATCGTATGCCCATCATTATAGATTTATAATTATTGCTTTATTCAGTGCTAGCTCTGTTCTAATACTTACTGATTCTACTACTTGGCAGCATTTTGTGGGGTGAAAAAAAGATAAAAGCACCTGGTTGTAGAAGACCAAGGGGTCACCTAGATGGTTGCTTCAAAGTCCACTCTTCTCATACGTACTAGCTCCAGTGTTATTCCCATTTTCTGAAAAAGTATGCTACTATAATTTGGAGCTGTGGTTTTCTGCTTTAATCCACCAACACATTTCCATTGTTCACAAATTGGTCAAAATGGTGCACATATGAACATTTGATGACACCCTCTCTTGTTTTCCAGCTCTGATATTAGATATTTGTTGTTTGTGTGTGTGTGGTGGGGGGTGTTATATACTTTCAGAGATTTGACCAAAAAAGGGGGGAAGAAGGAGAATGTCCTGTCATCATAACCCAGTGGCCAATGTTTTATTTTACATATGAAATTTATAGCTCAAAGACAAGTTTTTTTGTCTAAAGAACTTAGCTCTTCAGCTATAGGTCAAAGAATGGAAATTTGATTTTCTGACTTCTGTTGCTTTTCTCTGTATCATATTTGCCTATTAGATGAAATGATAATCTAAAAAATAATTTTGTCATCCATATATAACAGTATAATTTAACACTGAAAAACTTACATTAAAAGTAAAATTAGAAGGTCCCAATGAACTTCTAAGAACAGACAATAACATATACTTTAAAAGGCAGAGTGGGAATGACAAAAAAGGTTATATAATTCTACATAGAAATATAAGGTCTAAGATTGATTATTAACATGACTTCAGTTGATTCTTACATGCCAAATTTACAAAGAGGTCTTTATCAAGTAAGTGTGAGTTATTAATGGATAATTAAAAGATAACAAATAGTAAATACATGTTCCATGGGTATATAAGAAAAAATTATATATGCTAATCTTCTAATTTATGTTATAAAACAAATATAAATCAATGAGGCAGTTTTTTTAATTTGAAATAAAATGTTCATTTACTTGCCAATACTGATCAGCCTTCAAGACTGGAGAAAAAACACTACTTAGTATATATGCTATCGTGAAATAGGTTGGTATTTATTTTATTGTATAAATATACTAGTATAAAGGGAATATTTATTTTGATAGATACTTTTTTGACAGCAGTAGTTGTCCTTCTTTGCCTTTGCTCTCCACATCTCATTCTTATAGTACAGAATAGGAGCTGTTTTGAAATCTGTCTGCCACTTTTGCATCTTGTGCTATACTACGGAGAACCAGTTCAAGCAGAGTCCCCACCAAGATGAAAGGAAATGAGTGAAAAACCGTTTCCTTGCAAGAAGAGTGCTGTAGGCCTTGGGGGAGGGGCGGGGAGACAGGATTGTGGCAGAATCTTTTCTCAAAACAAAATTCAAATATTTTGCTTAGGTATGACCAATAAGTTAATATGAACTCCATAATTATTCATCATTTGCATTATCTCTCTTTAACTAAAAGAAACCTCTGTAAATTCTTCTTTACACTACTAGGTTAAGTTGCTCCAAAACCTGGCATTTGCATATAAATAAAGGATGTAGAAAAATATACTGTTTGACTATTCTGGTAAGGGCTAGGTATAAAAAATGATATGGTAATTTTTTTCTTAATCTCTGGAGATCATTTTTTTTTTCAGGAGAATATAGAGGTTTTTCTTTTCTTCCACTGCTATTTATTTAAGTAACACTGGAGTAGACTGTTGTGCTTACTTGACATTAACTTCCAATTTTTATTTCTGTAGGGTATAAAACAAGCTTCAAATGTCACTGAGAATTAAAAGAAAAAGAATGCAGAAATAATGAGTAGCTATTTCAAGGATAAATATTTAAAGCTGTATATGAAAAAGAATTAGTATTAATGCCACTAATTGAACATATTTAGGGGAGAAAAATAGGATTATGTATTTTTTATCTCTGCTGAAAAAAATCACATTAAAAAATTATGTTGAATTTTGATAACTTCATAATACATGCCTAAATCATGTGATTGTGAGATTAAGTGAATCCTTTACCAAAAAAGTTTTGGATTTTGGGATAGAGCACTTGCCTACATGTAAAATGGCACTTGTATTTAATAGCATCTTATTAGACACTGACACCAGTATATTTTGAAAGTGATTCATTTAATTAATAACATCACAAAATAGAGAATATTAAGTACTATAAAAACTTGTGGACAAGTAGAAAAACCCAAAACATCCACTGACAGTAAAATAAATTAATAAGTTGTGATAAAGTCATTAATAAAATGAGAATGAACAGACTATAACTACATGCAAAATAATGTTTAGCTAAAGAATTAAGATACAAAAGATATATACTTTATAATGCCATTTATATAAAGTTAAAAAAGAATCACAACTAATTTTTAGAGTTATAAGGCAGGATAGAAGTTATATTTGGGAAGGGATTTAGTGACTGAAAAGGGGGCATGAAGGGCCTTCTGTTATTTTGGTAATTTTTTTTTTTATTTCTTGTTCTAGGTGTTGTTTAATAGAATGCATTTAATTTTTGATAATTTACCAAGTTGTATGCCTATGTGCTATAATCTATATATTTATGTTTTAATTCAAATAAGTCCACATGGAAAAAAATGTCTAGGGTAAATGACTAAAATAAAATATTTTCCTACCTCTTTGTACATTATATCTAAATGTATTTTGGCAGGAGCAGATAGAAAAAAAAATCAGTCCAATTAAAACCTCAGGCCTTAAAAACATTACTTGCTATGACTCATTTGGCTTAAATATTTTAGGGGACTAGGGAAGTCATAAAACTATACAGATTAGTTGTGGTATATTGGAAAAAGCAAACAACTTCTTCAAAAATTTCTAGTCCTACCATGGTCATATAGATAGACCTAACCATAGACTCAGTAACACTTTAATTAAGTCCCAATCAAGGATAACAATCTGTGGCTTTTCGGTACCTTATTCTTAACTCACAAAAAAAAAAAAAAAAAGAGGAAAAAAGAAATCAATGTCTCCATCTGCTCTTAATCAAAACACTTCTACTTCTCCTATAACAAAGCACAGACAAAACATTGCTTAGAATTTCATTAGCTAGCTCAAATGTAATTACAGCAGTGGTCTAACATAAACAAGGCAACTTTGGCACCTTAAAAGCTCAGTAAACTCAAAACATTGTCTTATGATATTAACATCTTGAAATTGTGTTAATTCCCTTTGCTGTGCATAGGGAATTTCAACATCAATGCCCACAAATGAATTTTCATAGTTTCTTATTCTATCTTCCACTTCGTATTTAACACTCTGAGTCTTATTTTGTATAATTTACCCTGTATCTGTTTCTATATATACTCATGCAAAATGTGTTGGAGAACTGAAGTCATTTTCTAGATAATCCCAGCCAAGAAATGGCCTCAGTTGCCTAGACATTTCAAATGAAGTTGTGTTTCCCTTGGTTTGACTTATAAGGACAATTATGGCAATTCTCCATTTTACATGCATAGACAGATCCTTAGTATTCAGAGTGTGGAAAATTGCTGAGACCGGTGATTTCAAAATGAAAGGAAGAAATCTATTTTAAAGTAAAGGAAGAATTTAAAATTTATGGTTATTATTTTGGCTTAAAGTTTAAAAACTTTCTCTTTTTAATATTTCATTAATGTTTTAGTGATCAGATTGATTTCTGTAGTTTATAAATTAAAGTGGGAACCATATAGCAGCAAAACTGGGTCGATGTTGATGATTAACATGGGAAAAATTCATAGCGTGGGATACAGTCAGCTTTGCCGTGAATACATAAGAATAAAAGATGCAACACTTGCCAAGAGATTCTTATGGCTGAGACACGTCACATGGTAATGCTATTCAGAATGCAATAATGAATGCCTTTCCACTATAATAACACCTATTCTAATCCTCTCATTCTTAACTGAACATAAATATAAAGGATATTAAGAATATATTTGAGATGTCAATGAAATAAAATGTTGTCACAGGATAATGGTCTCCTGCTGCTTCATAAAATACCAAGCCAAAGGCAAGACTTGCATTTTCAGAATAGAAGACATTAATCCCATGACAGTGGTTTATTGCAGTGATTGTATTTCTATTATACAAAAATGAGCATGTAGATTTAATCAATTCGTTTGATGGATGTTGATGTAGTAAGTTGACAGTGGTTTATCATGATTATGAAATTGTTTTCTTTTTGTAGGCAGTTTATCAAAGAAAATATAGATGTTTTAGGAAACTGAACTTGGGGGTGGAGGGAATAGAGGTTTTTGACTAGGTGAAGTTTTGTTTTTCTTAAGAGAGTAATAGTTAGTATAACAATCAAGGGACAATATGATTGATGTACTCAAAGACATTTGTGTTATATTCTTGTTAATATTAGTTTTGCATTTCATCATCCTGACAGACAAAAACATAATAATTAAATATAATTATTTGAGCAAAAAACCACAATTACACAAAGAAAGTTGAACCCCTCCTCAGAATGCCTAGCTTAGGCATTTACAAAACTACCTTTGTTACTTTGAATAATGATTGCTAAATAATGGTTGGTATCACTAGACTAGAGTATTATTTCCTATTTCTGGGTGCTGTTATAATGTGACAAAGATCCATTGTGAAAGATAGTTTGGATCTTCTTATGGAAGCTCAACCATCTAAGTTGAACCAAGCATTTTCCCAATACGAAATGGGAAACATTGCTTTCTTTCTTCTGTAGAACATACAGTAATGCCAAAATAGTGGGATGTATTCAGTTGAATGGGCTTAGAACAGTACGTTTCATTTAGAAATACCAGTTCTTTAACATACAAAACAGTCCTCAGGTTTGTTTTAAGACATTTTTCTAATTTTTAAAATGGAGCCCAAGCATTACACTTAATTTGTATTTCCAAAAGCAGATCTGACTTCACCCACCCTTTTCGTCCCATGTGTTGGCTGTCTTAATATAAGTGAATTTCATATATCTAAAGACCATCTATGTTATCATCCTGTCTGTTGGTATTATAAGGCCAATATATCTGAAAATCAAAAGCTTAATCTTCTTCAAAATATAAGAAATGAGGTAACTAAAAAAGCTATTATTTTTCATTAAAATGCAAATAATCAAGCATTTATATCCCTTGGGCCATTCAGAGAAAAAAAAATTAGAATGGCCAAAAGCGCAATAAAAATTGCATCTGGACAATGCTAGCAGACTGGAGATACTGCTTGTCATTATGTTGTTCATTATAAGGCTTACTTATAAGCAGCCACTGTCAACTTAATTCTTTGTATAAAATCTGGAATCATTACAATACTTTTCTATATTAATTACAAATCTATTTTTTCTGGACGTTTTTATTATGAACTCTATTCTTCACGATCACGTACTACTATGTAAGTTTGCTAGGGCTGCCATAACAAAATATCAACGACTGGGGGACTTAAACAACAGAAATTTATTTTCTCATAGTTCCAGAGAATAGAAGTTCCAGATCAAGGCTTTGGCAGGTTTGGTTTCTCCTGAGGTTCTTCTTGGCTTGTAAGATGGCTGCCTTCTCGCTGTATTCTCCACCTGCACCTTTCTTTGTGTGAGCACGTCCCTGTTGTGCTTTTGTGTCAGAATTTCCTTTTCTTACAAGGAAACCAGTCAAGTTGGATTAGGACCTACCCATATGACTTCATTTAACCTTAAGCACCTTTTATTTATTTATTTTATTATTATTATTATTTCTTTGAGAAGAGGAGGTGGATCTCAGTATATCGCCTAAGCTGGTCTTGACCTCCTGGCCTCAAGTGATCCTCCCAGGTAGCCAGGATCACAGGCATAAGCCACTGTGCCTGGCTTTAAGTACCTTTTAAAAGAGCTATCTCCAAACACAATAACATTCTAAGGTAGTGTGATTTAGGGCTTCAACATATGAATTTTAGTGGAACATGATTCAGCCCATAACACATACTAATAAGATTTCCTTTGAATTCTAATATTCTACAATTAAAAAAACCAAATAATTAAGTGGTGAAAAGGGTTGCTCAACACTAGCTACAGAGTTAGTAACAAAGCTATAATATTATAATATGTGGTCTTTAAAAACATGAAAAATGATTGTGTTGAAAGGATTTTGTCACTTTTATTCTTCTAAACTTTTAATCACAACTCAAAGTATATCATTTTTGTATACTCTCATATTGATACAGCATTTCTATTTGAACTTAATTTCTTCTTTTCTAGGTCTAATCTTTTCTACAAGGAATAAGTTCCTTGAGAAAAGAGATCATGTTTTATAAAAGTATGTTTGCACTTTACATCTTGCACGGGGTTTGGGCCATTCTATAAATATTAGGGAAATAATGGGATGGGTGGAGGGATGGGTGAATGAATGGAGGGATGGAGGGATGGATGGGTAAGTGGATGAAATCATTTGCAAGTCAATTATCAATTTAGAGCTGTAATTTATATATTTTGTAACTGAATTTATGCGAATGAGAAAATTCTCAATTATGACATAAGACACTTTAGGAATATCACTGTTTAGTGTACACAGAACTAGCTCTCAGAATATAAGCAGCAGGATTTAAGAAAATCTTACAACGTGTATACTAACCAAAACCATTAGGCGGAAAATAGAAAGGAAATAAAATTATACTGTTTCGAACTCCAGGTGGATTTTTGTACATACTTCCTCATTAAACATCTATCTATTTGCTTGTCTGAATTTCAGAGGTAATAGGAAAACTGTGAACACTTGGCATATATTAAATACATAGTTCCAACTAGACAGTAAACACTCAGTAGCTTGGGTGGACAAGCCAGGATTTGTGTTCATATTATTCACTTTCTTCACCATTGTTCTCTGAGCACAAATCTCTCTGAGCACGGATTTATACTCTGTCTTTACAGATGGTTTTCCCATCTCCAGGAAGTATCTACATTTTAAGCTTAACAAGAAAAAAAAATTTAAATGTAAGAACTATATGTATATTGTTGGAAAACTTAGAAAATATAAACAGATTCAAGGGGGGAAAAAGCAGCATTAAAATTCTACTTCCTAATAATAGCTACTGATAATATTTGTTAAATAAATATTTCAACATTTATATGTACTTAAATATGTGTGTTAAATCCATGTAAATGTGGAAATCAGTCTTTTTCAGTCTCAGATTCAGCTGAGACTCCAAAAGGATGTACAATGTTAGCATGTATCACTACTCCCACATGCTAAGATGAGCTGCTAGCTTCTCTATGCAGTGCTTCCTGAGGAATATCTAAAGAAAAGGTTAAGTTACCATTAACCACCAACCGTGCACTAAGGAAACATTGCCTAAAATGTTCTTTTCTGAAGAGTTCAAGGGAGAGAAATCCTTTGGGGAAGATTGTTGAAGTCCTCTGCATCTGCCTTCTCAAGGAAGACTCCACTTTACCCTCAACCAAGCAAGAGGTCATTCATTGAAACCTGGGCCATGTGCTGTGATGTCAGAATGAGAAGTGGCTCATTTGAAATACTCATTACTTATTGAAATGTGTCAGGCCAAAAGAACACATGAGTGTTTCTCATAGACAAGGTATGGGCTGTCCAAGAGTGAGAGCCATACACATTCATATACCCACATGTGAAGCTATTTTCATATTTCTTTCAGTTTACTCATGTTCTCTTTTTTCTCATGTTTTAGCAAAAAAAAAAAAAAGTTATAATTGCAAGTACATTCTTACACCTCCATCTGTTTCCCTTTCTTCCCTCTTCAGAAGTTATCACTATCCTAAAATTTGGCAGTGTCATTCATGTCAATTATCTATATTTATTTTAGTTATTATACAATGTATCAATAAGCAATCTACTTTCTTTGTTTCAGTGTTTTAAATTTTACTAAAATTTTCTACTATATTTATGTATTTGCAACATGCCTTTTTATACAACATTGTATTTTCAAATTCACCAAAGTGCAAATTGTTTTTTCTCAGTATTATATATTTTAGAGCTATCTATGTTGATGGTTGTAGCTCCAGGTCATTCATTTTAACTGCTGTCTAGTGTACAAGTGTATGACTAAAACTCAGATCACCTATTATGCTACAAATGGGCAATTAGGTAATTCCAACTGATTTATTTTTCAATTCCAATCAATGTTACACTGAATATTCTGGCTCATGTTTCCTTGGGAACATGGGTAAGGGCTTCCCAGGAAGACGTACCTAGAGGAGGAATTGTTTTTTTTTTTTTTTTATTTCAGCATATTATGGGGGTACAAATGTTTAGGTTACATATATTGCCTTTGCTGCCCCCCCCAGCCAGAGCTTCAAGCGTGTCCATCCCCCAGATGGTGCACATTGCATTCATTATGCACGTATATACTCATTCCCTTCTCCCCCCTCCCATCTGCCCAACATACGATGAATGTTATTGCTATATGTGCACTTAAGTGTTGATCAGTTCAAACCAATTTGATGGTGAGTACATGTGGTACTTATTTTTCCATTCTTGGGATACTTCACTTGGTAGAATGGGTTCCATCTCTATCCAGGATAATACAAGAGGTGCTAGATCACCATTGTTTTTTGTGGCTGAGTAGAACTCCATGGTATACATATACCACATTTCATTAATCCACTCATGTATTGATGGACACTTAGGTTGTTTCCACATCTTTGCAATTGTGAATTGTCCTGCTATAAACATTCGAGTGCAGATGTCTTTTTTATAGAATGTCTTTTGTTCTTTTGGATAGATGCCCAGTAATGGGATTTCTGGATCAAATTGTAGTTCTACTTGTATCTCTTTGAGGTATCTCCATATTGCCTTCCACAGAGGTGCAGTCCCACCAGCAATGTATGAGTGTTCCTATCTCTTGGCATCCATGCCAACATTTATTGTTTTGGGACTTACTAATAAGGCCATTCTCACTGGAGATAAATGATATCTCATTGTGGTTTTGATTTGCATTTCCCTGATGATTAGAGATGTTGAGCATTTTTTCATATGTTTGTCAGCCATTAATCTACCTTCTTTTGAAAAGTTTCTGTTCATGTCTTTTGCCCACTTTTTGATAGGGTTGTTTGATTTTTTCCTTGCTGATTTTCCTGAGCTCTATATAGATTCTTGTTAACAGCCCTTTATCGGATGTGTACCATGCGAATATTTCTTCCCATGCTGTATGTTGTCTGTTTGCTCTCGTGATAGTTTCCTTGGCTGTGCAGAAGCTTTTTAATTTGATCAGCTCCCATTTATTTTTGTTGTTGCTGTTTGGGGTCTTCTTCATAAATTCTTTGCCTAGGCCAATGTTTATAAGAGTTTTTCCTACATTTTCTTCTAGAATTCTTATAGTTTCGTGCCTTAGGTTTAAGTCTGTTATCCACCGTGAGTTGATTTTTGTGAGAAGTGAAAGGTGCGGATCCTAGTTTTAGTCTTCTCCATGTGGCTATCCAATTTTCCCAACACCATTTATTGAATAAGAATTCTTTTCCCCAGTGGAGGAATTGTTGAGTCACGGAAGTGTGTGTATTCAGCTTCACTAGCTATTGCCAAATTATTCTTCAAAATGATTGTATAATTTATAGAGCAAAGTGTAAAGATTCCTGCTAATCCTAATTTTTGCCAAAATTTAAGATTTAAATTTCATTACTAGTATGTGAGATGGTGTTGCAGTGTTGCTTTGATTTGCATTCTCTTACTACTGCTGTGGTTGTGAATCTCTAATTAGGATGACTGGCTATTTTGATATCCTCTTTAGTGAATACCTAACTATATCCTGTGCCATTTTTTTTTTCGACTGTGTTGTTTGCCTTTTTTCTCATTAACTTGATGTTTTAATTTAAGTTCAAATGTTTCCCCAATTTTTGCTCAAAATGTAAGTTTTGTTTTCATTTTCTTTAGGATGTCTTTTCATGTATGAAAGTTTTTAAATTTAGTGCATTCATTTTATGATTTCCTTTAAGTATTGTGCATTTTTGTGTCTTGTTCAAAAAATCCTTTCCTATCTTGATATCCTAAAAATATTCTCCTGCATGTTCTTGAGAAAATTCCACAGTTCTGGTTTTCACAGTGTGGTCTTTAACCCATCTGGAATACTTTATTTTTGTGCCTTGTATAATGTAAGAATCTAATTTTATTTTTTTCCCAAATGGAACACAAATTGTCTCAGCATCTTTTTATTGAATATTTAACCCTTTACAACACATTTGTAATGCTCAGTCATTTGCTTTTCTGTTTCTGTCCCAATACCTCATTGTTTTAATGATTATAGCTTTACAATGCGTCTTTGAGTATGGCAGGGCAAATTTCTTTTCTAGTTTTTCATGAACAACATGATCTTATCTATGCTTGATCTTTTACTTCTCTTCATAGATTTTAGGATCAGTTTGTCAGATTCTATGAATAATTTTGTTGGAATTTTGATTTGAATTACAATGAATTTAAAGGTCAATTGGGGACAATTGTGATCTCCATAATAGTTCCTACTTTTTAGATCTTTCACCCTTTAATGAAATTATATAATTAAAAAAATAATTTTGCTGGATGCTGCATAACTACACTATTGATTACTGTATATTGATACTATATACAGTAAAACTTTCAAACTCTCTTAATAGTCTTGATAGTTTGCAGATTTATTTGTATTTCTATGTGCAGAACATATCACCTATGAATAATAATATTATTATATGATTTTTTTTTCTATACTTATTTCTAGACTAAGGTGTCCTGATAATCTTGTCTCTGGTTAGCCATCTTGCTCCATCCCTCATGTTTTATAAATACTGTAAACACTGCTTTTTAGAATGTGTTTTCAATTTTGGTATATTTTTAGCATCCTATTTTTCTCAATATCTTTGTGATATTTTATTTTTCATTGTGCTTTAACAAAATAGCCTATTTTGAAACTTTATATTTTTTCAATCTCAATATCTTTGTCTTTTTTAAGAGAATCAAATATATCCCCTTTCTCATTATTTTCTTTACTTTTAAAAAACCAGATTGTTCAAATGTTATGTAATATTTTTAAGTTTCGATATTTAAAATAATTTTTATTGTTAAATTTTAAAGAATATATTTTAAATCACATGTTATTACTGCTAAGAAAATTAAATATCTAGAGTAGTTCCTCCAAATAATAAATGCTCAATAAAGATATCTATTTTAAGTACTTATTATCTCGTTTATTAGCTCTCTATAAGATTTATTCAATTGAATTGTTTTAATACTTTTTCTCCCCACTTTCCTTTATATTTTATTAAAATAATCTGGTTTTATATATTCAGGGTCATTATTAATTTTTAAATAATCTTAATCTTTTAAAATAATTATTTTTAACATCTCTTCTATGTTGATTTTTACAAGCACATTAAAAATTTTAAAATTAGCCTTAGGATTTATGAATTTTATTTTTTAGCAGTAAATGTTAAAGATGGATGTTGATCCTAGATTAGTCTTTCTCCTTTATTATTATCTACTTTTAAAATATATTTCAAGTCCTGACTTTTCTAATCTGTAGCTTCCTTAGCTACAACAGACTTAAAACTTTGTCTATGGTCTTAACTTCTATTAGTAATGAAATTTTCTTCAATTGCAAACCACATGAAAAGATAAAAATGAAGAGAAAAATAAAAGAAGGTCTTTTTTGCTTGAAGCTAAGAAATTTGGATTTCTCAAATAAACAGTAGAACTAAATATTAATAATATATATACGGTTTCCTTTCTAGATTTTCTCCTCAGCATTATATTTAATTCAGTAGCACTCTTGTGAGCTCTGCCTACAAAATGTACTTGAGTACCATTCCATCTCCACTATAATCCCCTCCTAGTCTAAGCCTTCATTGTCTTTCATCTTGATAACTATAGTAGCCTAAAGTGATTTCTCCACTTCTAGTTTTGCACCTCTTCAAACCAGTCTGTGCTCCGCCATTAGACTAATATTTTACCTCACAGAGTAAGATTTACCTAGGAGTCCCTTCTTTCTGAGTAGAGGTGATCTTGACATAAGTGTGGATCTCTACAAGAATTAAAAGAACCACACCGTCCAAGGGTTTTAAAATGCCCTCATTTACCTTGTCTCCTGAGTTACATTCATTTGAATAGGAGTTTTTAGAGTTCATGAAGCCTCCCTGGCTATCTCAGCCTGCATTATTCTCCCAACTCAGAAATCTTATAGCACTTTCAGTATGCTGTATAGTTTAGACATTAAAATATGATATTATTATGGTTTGTATACTGATAATTTTATTACCTAATGTTTATTATTACTTTCTATTGTTCAAAGTTAGTTTTTCAGTCACTTTCTTATCCTTGTACTTGACTTAGTGGTTCCCCTTATGTCATATCCAAGTCTGGATTGTAAACGCTTTGAGAACTAGGATAATATATTTTATCCTTGTGTTTTCTTCATTAGGTTGATAAAAAAAATTTTCAACAGGTATTCTAATTGATTAATTGACAAGGCTAAAATGGAACTCTGGGGTCAGATGATTCCTTTAAAAATGCAAGTAATTAAAATTTGAAGTAACATAGTATTTTGAATGAGTAGGAGACATACCACATTTGAAAAAATATATTTGAAATAGTGATTCAGTGAATCATAATGTCAGTTTTTACAAAAATAAAAAGTGTTTCCCCCAATTCTTTTCATTTAATTTAATGGATGATATCAGTGACTCAATTAGATTAACTTGTCTGGAAAAATAATATAATCAATTCAATAGTTAAATATAGATCGTAGTTCTTACATTAAAATCAATACTAAACAAGGCAATATTTTTCTCATTTATTCTCCTTCAAACTAAGGAGATTATAGTTTTAAAACTAATTTTCACATAAGGGTCAATTGTTCAGGTTAGGTTTATTAGCAATGTTAAATTAGGTGTGACCCAAAGCTGTCTCTGTACATATTTTAGGTTTGGCCTAAAGGTTTCTCTGAACACACTGAACTGTAACCTAACTTGATGTGTAAACAGACTGTAACCACCTCTTGTAACAGGTAGCTGAGGCTTGGCCTATCACAGCAGCCAGATTTCAGTTAACCACAGGCAGCCAACGGTTCAAACCAGGTTCAAATAAGGCAAACACTCAGCTGGAACCAATCCAGCTGTTTCCTTGCCTCACTTCTGTTTTCTGTGTATCACTTTACTTTTTCTGTCCGTCAATGTTATCCAACCCTGTGCCAGCCATGAAGTTGTTCGGAACCTATTCTGGTTCCGGGGGCTGCCCAATTTGAGAATTATTCTTTGCCCAATTAAACTCTGTTAGATTTAATATGTCTAAATTTTAACAGCAACAAACGTCATGAGGTAGCAGAGAAATAGCATTAACAATACTTTGTTACTGAAAGACTTTGTTTTAAGTTTTAATTCAATCACTTACTAGCTTTGTGAGTTTAATCAATAGACCTGTCCACTCAGAGCCTCATTTTCTTAATATGAAATTGGAATATTTCTGTCTGCCTCATGGGCTCCATATAAGGATTCAATGAAATGGTGCCTATGAAAGCATTTATACGCTTAACAGCATTTCTAGAGAAAGGTATTTCATCTCAAGAGCTAATTTTACTTTAATAATTTCAAATTCTTACTTTAGGCTATAAAATAAAAAGTCATTGTCCTAAAATGTATTTTCTAAATAAAAACATCTTTCTTTCTTCTATTAATAAGAATCTTGCGTTCATGCATCCTTTGATCTGCTAACTAGGCCATTCTAACAATCAACAAGATAAAGTAATTTAATTAAACAAAAACTATGACAATAGCCTCTCTCTTTGCTCAGGTAAAGTTGTGAAAGAGCTTATGTTAGATTTTCTACACAGGTTATAACCTGCTAAAAGATTGGCCTTCTATTATATTTGGGTGATTGTTTTGCTTAGAATGGATTAGATTCAGCCAGACTAGATGTGACTATGGAGACAACGGCCTCTTGAACTTCTGTTCCCAGCATCCTGCCTCGTCAGTGGTGAATGCTCTGTATAAACTGTAGTCCAGATACGTTTGTTACAACAAAAGATGCAAACACAATCACTGCTTTTCAGTGATGCTTTTCCTTCTTGCTGCATTTCTCACCATGGAAGTGGAATAATGAAAATGATGAGAGAATGCGAGTGATGGGTTTATTTCTGTCAACCTTATCTCACACCGGCCTCTGCCTAGACCTTAGGATCACTCCTGATCATTGTTCCAAGCCACAGCAGCCTTTCTGTAGCTCCTCCCACAAATGGGTATTCATGTCATTCCAGCATTATTTTGATTAATGTTAACATTTTATATGATCAGTGTTGGCATAGTAAATGGTTTTCTGACCTTTTACTTTTTTTTCCATTTAAAAAAATTGTTTTTAAATTTCATTTATTTTTGATTTCAGCATATTAGGGGGTGAAAATGTTTAGGTTACATATTGCCTTTGCCCTATCCGAGTCAGAGCTTCAAGCGTGTCCATCCCCCAGACGGTGCTCACCACACCCATTATGTGTGTATATACCCATCCCCTCCTCCCCCTCCCATCTGCCCGACACTTGATGAATGTTATTACTATATGTGCACTATTGATCAGTTAATATCAATTCGATGATGAGTACATGTGGTGCTTATTTTTCCATTCTTGGGATACTTCACTTAGTAGAATGGGTTCCAGCTCTATCCAGGATAACACAAGAGGTGCTATATCACTATTGTTTTTTGTAGCTGAGAACTCCTCCATGATATACATATGCTACATTTTATTAATCCACTCATGTATTGATGGGCACTTGGATTGTTTCCACATCTTTGCAATTGTGAATTATGCTGCTATGAACATTTTAGTGCAGATGTCTTTTTCATAGAATGTCTTTTGTTCTTTTGGGTAGATGCCCAGTAATGGGATTGCTGAATCAAATGGTAGTTCTACTTGGATCTCTTTGAGGTATCTCCATATTACTTTCCACAGAGGTTGTACTAGTTTGCAGTCCCACCAGCAGTACATGAGTGTTCCTAAATATTTATGCACCTAACTCAAGTGCAGCCACTGACCTTTTACTTTTAATCTATTTGTGGTTAAGAATGAGTTTATTGTAGGCAGCGTGTTCTTAGGTCTTTCATTTTTAGCACACCTGGAAATCTTTACCATTAAATTGGAGTGGTTGGACCATATGCATTTAATGTAATTATTGCTATGATTAGATTAAATTATGACTTCTTTATTATTCATATATTCTTTGCTCTCTTGTTCTTTTTTGTGCTTATTTTTGAATTAATTAAGCGTTTCTATGATTAATTTTATCTCCTTTGTTGGCTTATTAGCTATAACTCCCATATTTGGTTTGATGGTGTTACATAGTTCGTAGCATACATTAGCTCATTACACTTGACGTTCATGTAATATTACAATACTTTGCATACAGTGTAAAAATATTATTTTAATACTTCTATTTCTCTCCTTTTGGCCTCTGTGTTATTTTTACACAAATTTTATTTTGACATTCATTACAAACCACATAACATATGTGATTATTTTTACTGTAAATAGTAAACTACATTTTGTATAATACAGATTTCTCTCTGCTATGCTTTTTCTTTTGCCAGAGGGACTTCTTTTAATATTCCCTGTGGTGAAAAACATGCAAGACTGCTGGTGATGAATTCTTTAAGTTTCAGTCAGTCTGAAAGTGTTTATTTTGCCCTAAAATTTGAAAGATATTTTCTATGGGTAAAAAATTCTATGTTGATAGGATTTGGGTTTTTTTGTTTGCTTGTTTGTTTAATTTCAGTACTTTAAAATGTTGTTCTACTATCTTCTGTCTTGCATTATTTTCTGTCTTGCATTATGTAGGTAAAATCTGCTGTCATCCTTATCTTTAGTTCTC
The DNA here is from genome assembly GCF_041146395.1 of Eulemur rufifrons. Classification (NCBI taxonomy): domain Eukaryota; kingdom Metazoa; phylum Chordata; class Mammalia; order Primates; family Lemuridae; genus Eulemur; species Eulemur rufifrons. The sequence continues at coordinate 77,558,963 of NC_090999.1, read as the reverse complement.
TGTACATACTGTATATGTTTTTTCTGGTTACTTTCAGTATTTTTCCCTTTATCTCTGCTTTTTAGTAACTTGATTCTGATATGCCTTGGAGAAATTTTATTGATGCAAACCCAAAGCAAAATTCTTTGCTTAAGGTTTCTTGAGTTTATTGGTTCCCTAGTAATTTTTCAGCAAACTTGGGGAAAAAATGGCTATTATTTCTTTAATTCTCTCCCTCCCCCTATTTCTTCTTTCAGAGATTCTAATCATGTGCATATTCATCCACTTGAATTGTTCCGCAGTGTATTGATGTTGTGTTTCAATTTGCAAATTCTATTGAAATATCCTCAAGTTTACTCATCTTTTCTTTTGAAATGTTACTGTTTTATTAATCCTAGAAGTGTCTTTTTCAATTAGACATTTTACTTTTTATTTCTAAAAGTTTGATTTGGGTCTTTTTTATACCTGCCCAGTTTCTGTATGTTCAGTCTCTTCTCTAGCATCTTGCATGTATAGAATTCAGTTATAATAACTGTTATACTATCCTTGTCTACTATAATAATTCTATAATCTATGTCATTATTGCATGAATTTTAATTGTTTTTTCTTATTATTATAAGATGGTTTACATGCCTACTAATTTTTTAATTGGATGCCAGATATTGTGAATTTTACCTTGTTGTTGAGTTTTGTTCTGGAGCATGTTTAAATTACCTGAAACTAGTTTGATCCTTTTGGACCTCCATTTTAAGCATTCTTAGGCAGGTCCAAGACAAAATTTAATATAGGGCTAATTTTGTCCCACTACAGAGGCAAAATCCTTGTATGTACTCTACCTGATTCTAATGAACTATGAGATTTTTCACTTTGACTAGAAATGGATATTTTTGGCCCTTTATGAACATCAAGGATTGTTTTTTCCTCAAACTTCTTGCCAGTGATTCTTTTCCCAGCTGCATGTGCTGATGAGTCCTTAGCTAGGTGGGGCCCTCTGGAGACCTCCAGAGTTCTTTCTCTGGGAAGATTTCACCTCTTTGCTGTCTTGCTCTGCAAACTCGAGCCACTTTGGCCTCCTTATATTCCCAGATCTATCTCCTCAATTCATGGAATCTGATTAACTCCATCTGGATTCTCCCTCCCAGCTGCACAGCTTGATGATTTTCCCTGGGCAGTAAGCTGGGACGATTGGACCTCATTTGTTTTCCATCTTTGGGGATTATTGTCCTTCCCTGTTTGATGTGTAATGTGTTGAGAAATGTATATTTTTTTTCCTTTTCTAAAACAATTTTTTCAGATAGAAACATAAGTAGAAACCTGTTACACCATCTTGATTGGAAGCTTTAATTCATATATACACTACAATCCATCAGGAATGAAATTTTGTAAATGGTGTACCATAGGCTTCAAAATTTTTCTTCCTGATAAATATCCAGTGGATCCAGCCCCGGTTACTGAAAAAGAAAAAAATATTGCCTTTCCTCACAGCACTGCATGATCACTTTTGTCATAAATCAACTAACTCTATATGGGTGAGTCTGTTTCTGGACTGTGTATTGTTCCATTGGTCTATTTCTATATTCTTGCACTAATCCCATCCTCTTAGTTCTGTAATGTATAATACATATTGATAAAATATTTGGTCTTCTACATCAAGACAACCTTAGAGCTCTTCAGTACCTTTTAATTTTCAAAAAATCTTAGCATTACCTTTGGAATATTGAATTTAGGAACTACTTTGGGGAAAAATTCTATATTTACACTATAGAGTATTTCAGTCCATGAGCATAGTATAGTCCTTAATTTATTGAGATGTTTAATTTCTGACAATATTTGGTATAGAAGTCTTAAACATTTTTTGGTAATGTTATTTATAGACATTTGAATTTTGATGTTTTGTGAATAGTATCTTTTAAAAAATTTATTTGCTATTTATTTGTTGCTGTTATAAAGAAATAGCAATGATTTGTATATTAACTACGTATACAGCAATTTATCAAATATAGATATCAATTAAGTCTAATAATTTATCAGTGGATATCTTTATTTTCTATGTGCAAATGTCACAGAGGATAACACTTTTTTTTCTTTTCTCCACTTTAGTATTTATATCTTTTACGTATATGCTCATTGTACTGGCTAGAATTTCTAATTTATAGTTAAATAGAAGTGATCATAGTGGGCATTTCTTGAATCATTCCCAGGATCATGGGTTAAAGTTTCAGTAAATCACCATTAAATGTGATATTAGCTATAGTTTTTAAAAAATCTTTACCAAGTTAAGAAGTAACTTCTAGTCATAATTTGCTAAGATTTTTTGTTTTATTTTGATTGATACATAACAGTTGTGCATATTTATGGAATGCGATGTGATGTTTTGCTATGATTATACGTTGTATAATATAATGGTCAAATCAGGGTAATAAACAAAACCATCAACTCAAACTTCTATTATTTATTTATGGTGAGAATATTCAGGATCCTCTCTCCTAGCTATTCTGAAATATACAATACATTATTATTAACTATAGTCACCCTACTATACAATTTATTCATCCTACCTAACTGTACTTTGTACCTGCTGATCAATCTCTCCTCATCCTCTCCTTCCCCTTACCTTCCCCAGGCTACGGTAGCCACTATTCTGCTCTCTACTTTTATGAGATCAACTTTTTTATATTTAACATGAGTGAGGTATTTTGTAATATTTGTCTTTCTGTGTCTGATTTATTCCACTTAACGTTATGTCCTCCAGGTTTATCCCTGTCATTGCAAATGGAAGAATTTCCTCTTTTCTATGACTGAATAGTATTCTATTGTGTATACATAGTACATTTTCTTAATTAATTTATCTGTTGATGTACACTTAGGATGATTCTATATCTTGGCTATTGTGAAGAGTGCTGCAATAAACATGGGAGTGCAGAATTCTCCTTGGCATACCTACTTCATTTCCTGTGGATATATATTCAGTGGTTCTGTGGTCCCCAACTCCTGGGCTCTGGACCAGTACAACCTTAGTTCATTGCACTTAACATTATCATATCTGTACACTCAGTTTAATGTAGTTTTCTAATTTTTTTTTGTTATTTTTTAAGCAAGACCTTCTAGTAATAAAATGTTTCAGCTTTTATTTATTTGAAAATGACATTATTTCACCTTCTTATATGAAACATATTTTCACTGGGAAAAGTATTTTGGATTTGTGGTTATTTTCTTTCAAAACTTAAAGACGGTATTCCATTGTGTTCTGGGTTTCATTATTCCTGTTGAGAAGTTAGCTGTAAGATTTATTTCTTTTTCCTTTGAAAGTAATGTACTCTTTCTTTTGTCAGGGGAGGGTTCTTGTTATGGATCAAATTGTGTTCCCCCAAAATTAATATGTTGAAACCTTAACCCTCAGTGCTTCAGAATGTGACCTTATTTAAAAATAGTGACATTGCAGATAGAATTAGTCAAGATGAGACCATACTGTAGTAGAGTGGGCCCTAATCCAATATGACTGCTGTCCTTATATAAGGGGTACCTGGACATAGACACACACACGGGGAGAATGTCATGTGAATGTGAAGGCAGATATCAAGGTGATGCAGCAAAAGCAAAGGGATACCAAAGATTGCTCAAAAACCACTAGAATCTTGGAGAGAAGCATGGGACATATTTCTCCCTCACAGCCTATAGAAGGAGCCAGTCATACAGACACCTTGATCTTGGACATCTAGCCCCAGAACTCTGTGACAATAAATTTCTATTATCGAATCCACCCAGTTTGTGTTACCTTTTTATGGCAGTCCTTACAAACTAATACAGATCTTATTTGAATATCTTTATCTTTTGTTTTCAGAAGTTTTAATATAATGTACCTAGGTTTGATTTTCTATGTACTCGTCCTATCTTTAGTTTGCAGACCTTTTTGAAATATTTCATTTGTTTTGGAACTGATAGCCTTCATAGTTCTCAAACTATGCTGCAAATGCAGCTTTTATTTGTAGAGGCTCTCTGTTAGCATTAGTGTATTAGCTTCCCAGACTGCACAGCTTTAGAATTTGGCGATACCTTGAGAGAAAAGCTGGCTGAAATTGAAGTCCATCCATTATTCAGTTTTATCTCTCCAGCCTTAGAAGCCCACCAAAAGCTGTTCTAATTTTTGTGTCCCCTACCAGTAGGCTTATGCCCAGGCAAAGCCCAGATATTTAGTCTTCTATTCTGCAATCTTAGTTAACAAATTAAATGGAGAAAAGTATCTAGAAGGGTCAGTTTACCTTTCTATAGCTCTCTTACTTTGAAAACCTTTCTTATCCAGTCTTTATTATTTTAGCAGTACTAAATGCCTTTAGCCAGATGAATTATTTAAGTTTGTTTTTTCAGTTTTATCAGTGAGAGTATTGGTCTGCCACCCATCTCCTTTAAAAAATTTTTTTTCTGCTTAAATACATATTATATTTCATAAAATTTGAGAAAATGAAATGTCTTCAATTATCCCATTTTAAATCAACCTTAGATAATCATTATAATATTTTAGGATATTCCCTTCCAGATCTATTTTTGGGGGAGTGGCTTATCCAGTATACACACACACATACACACACACCACACCACAGTTTGGGCAACACTAAGATATCACACTTTCTCTATGAACTTTAAGATCAATAAACAAATATACCTTAATGATAAGGGGACAGATTATACATGCCAAAAAATTCCTGTCAATTAATTTATTAACTCTAATAAGTGAATAAACTCATCTAAAAAAATGTGTACTATTAGGAGACCATTAAGCAGTGGAAGCATAGAAAAGCAAGCATTGGAGAAACCAACTCCCGTGTATCTAATTCTCTGATCTTTTGCACCATATGCAAACATTTTTTTAATAACTGGTTTCCTCTGTGGAGTTGCCAACAGGGAGAGATTATGTTTTTAGATCGCTACTCTTTGCAAATAAGTGTCTTGGCATTCTGCTTTTGTGTGTACATGTGTATCTATGTGTGTGTAAATGTGTATATATATATATATATATTTTTTTAATTTGGTTTATACGAATCTACATTAGAGAGTGATCCACTTTCCTGTGTTGGTATAACTTGCTTCTGTTTCAGCAGTATGGCTACTGTGATAATATAATTTTGGAAGTCTCTCAGGGTAGTACTGGCTTTTCTCAGGAAACACCCAATATCTCCACAAATGCCTTTTCTATTCAGACAGCTGTAATCAATTAGTAAATGAATAACTCCTTGTTTTACATAATTGAGATTATTTGGTATATTCATTTTTTAACCTGCTATTTTAAGTTATTCATGAAAGGTGAAATTTTTTCCAACTCATTAAATATCTCAAGAATGAATGTGTCATAAAAGCAGGAATTTCTGTCTTGTTAATTACCATATCCCATTACTAAAGCAGAAAGAAGCTGATGCATGGTAGATACTCAGTAAATATTGGAGGAATAAATTAAAAAATGAACTGTTATTTTTTTCTAACCAATTAGTAGTAGTGAGTACCATACTGCATGCAGGAGCCATAACTCATTTAACCAATACTCTATCATTGGTCATTTAGTTAACATCCAAATTATTTGCTTTTATCAATAATGTAGTAATGAATGAATTTGTAGATACAGCTTTGGGCACATTTTATTATTTACTTAATTCAAATTCCTAGATTAGTGGTTGTATATATGTGTTATTATTTTGGAATGTCAATTTTTTTTTTTATTTATTTATTTTTGAGACACAGTCTCACTCTGTTGCCCGTGCTAGAGTGCCGTGGCGTCAGCCTAGCTCACAGCAACCTCAAACTCTTGGGCTCAAGCAATCCTCCTGCCTCAGCCTCCCGAGTAGCTGGGACTACAAGCATGTGTCACCATGCCCGGCTAATTTTTTCAATTGTCCAGCTAATTTCTTTATATTTTTTTAGTAGAGGTGGGGTCTTGCTCTTGCTCAGGCTGGTCTCAAACTCCTGAGCTCAAATGATCTGCCCCCCTTGGCCTCCCAGAGTGCTAGGATTACATGCGTGAGCCTTTAAAATGTTTATTTATATACCAAAATACTGAGATGCTAAATAGACAATTAAAATTAAAGTCTTTATTAAATAAATGTAACACTATGGAGGAAAAGTAAATAATATTCTGATACACTTAGAACCCCTATACTGAAACTGGACCCAGCTAAAATAATAGGCAGACTAATTTCAGGGCTGGTAAAGTGACTGGGATCTATGCTACTATTATATGATGGTTAATTTAGGTGGCAACTTGACTAGACTGAGGGGTGCCTAGTGAAGCATTGTTTCTGGGTGTATCTGGGTGTATCTGTGAGGGTGGTTCCAGGGGAGATTGACAGGTGAGTCAGTAGCCTGGGTGAGGAAGACTTGCCCTCTAGGTGTGTGGGAATCATCCAGTTGGCTGACAGCATGCTAGAATGCTAGAACAAGCAGGCAAAAGAAGGAGGTTGCCCTTGGACTTCAGACTCCAGGTTCTTTGGCCTTTGGACTCTGGGACTTGTACTGGTGGTCTCCATGGGCAGCACTGTTGGCTTTCCTGATTTTGAGGCTTTTGGACTAGGACAGAGCTATACTGCCAACTTTTCTCATTCCCCGCCTTGAAGATTGCCTATTGTGTGGGACTTTGCCTTTTTTATCATGGGAGCCAATTTTTCCTAGTAAACTCCCTTTCACATATATTCTATTGTTTCTGTCCCTCTGGAGAACTCTGACTATGACAGCTACCCTTCCGGAGACCCTGCCTTGCCATATGATGTTAACCACCAATCATAGATGGCACTGATGGAATGGTTTAAGAAGTTGAATGTGACAATTTTGTCAGGGAAAGGTCCCAGTGATAAATAGAGAGCTGGACATAACCACAACTCTGAGGAACTTCTAGTTTGATGCCTAGCTGATACAGTATTTCATCAAGACAGCCTTACAAGCAACCTAATCTTCTTGACCTCGTTTTCCCTGTCTTTGTCTATCAGCATATTCATTGACAGTGTGCTAATGCAGTAGCAGAAAGTAAAGACAGCTTTTCACTCTGCATATACGTTGAAGATCTTTGGGTAGTGCTTCTCTATGACTTGTTAAATAGGCTCAGTTTTCTTCAGGAAAGTTTTCTGTTTCTAAGGATGTACTGACTTAAGGAAGCCAGTCCCCAACTTTGGCTGGCTTCCTGTGTACACATTACCTGGACAGGAATTAGTAGATTCCACTTTCAATTTCTTATCGGGGTCCTTAGAATGCATGCAATTTAGTGAGCTGTAGCATAGAATTTTACAGCAGGTTTATAATAGATAGATTCATGATGTGTATATGTATATATATTAATATGTGTGTGTATATATATAGATAGAGATATAGATGTAGATATAGATATAGATAGATATATTTAAATCCCAGATCTTCCCAAATGCAAAGGTGCTTTATATTATCCTAGTTATCTCTTTTTGTTCAAAATATAATATTCTCCATTTATTTTTTATATGGAATCATTTTTTCCATTAACTTAGTGTGCATCACATTTCTTGTTATATAAAGCTGATGTTTCAAAATATGAGAATTGTATATCCTCTAACTAATGCTTTTTGATACACCTGAGAGTAAATTTTAGCTTAAAAGTCACACCATATGCTAGCAGGGCTGGACTCCTAAGTATCCAGTTATATTTATGGCATTCTTCCAGTTGCAACCACCTACCAATTAAAAGCATTTTGAGCAAATTGGCAGCACTTTTATGTCTAGATTCCAGAGTTAGTCCAGCCCCATGATGGCTTGTCCAGACTTGAAGGTTTTTGTCCTTTCTTTTCCCTCCCCAGTGTCTTTACTTTTCAGCCAGCATCAGCGTATTCCCAAGATGCTGACTCAAGCAATGAATAGTGAGATATTATTGTCTGGTAGAACCAACATTATAAGGCTATATTTCTTGTGTAGTTTTTGCTCATTTTTCACGCATTTGATAAATATTTGTCAAGCATCTACAATTTGTCAGCCACCGTACTCTGCTGATAAAGATTGAAAAGGACAAGTTTCCTCCTCTCATGGCTCTTCTAATGGGGAAGACAAATAACTATAAGTTCAGTGTGTGAAAAGTGCTATGAAACAAGTTCAAGTAATAGAATGAAAAGTTAAAGTGTGGCTTCTTTCTGTAAAGTGGTCAGGAAAGGCCTCTCAGAGGAGGTGACATTTGAGCTAAGACCTGCATGATGAAGAGACAGTTATGTAAATATCTGAAGGAGGAGTGGTTCAGATAGCAAGCACAAAGGCCCCTGGGAGAGAATTAGCTCAGCTTGCGTAAGAGGCAGAAGGAAGGTCCATGTGACTTGAGAACACAGAAGCAAGATGAGCTACAAGGACACCAGGTAGAAGGTACTACTGTAGGGCAGGTGGGATACAATAGTGGGTCTGGAGTGGGGCAGGACAAGAGCGGTTTTAAGTCATAACTAACCACACTTGCTAAGGAATTAGAGATGGGGAAAAGGTGGGAAAAAAAGGCCTTTGGAGTAAGACCCCATGTGTTTGGACTCAACAATAAGGAGAATTTGGCCATTTAACTAAAATGAGGAAGAAAGGTTTTAAATGATACCAGGAGAAAAGGCAGTACTAAATGAGCAAGAATAATGTATTTAATATTTTTGGAGCATATAAAGTATAAGATATCTAATAAACATCCAAATATGGTGTGTATACAGGCATACCTTGGAGATGTTGCAGATTTGGTTTGAGACCACCATAATAAAGAGATTACTACAATAAAGTGAGTTGCACAAATTTTTCATTTCCCAGTGCATGTAAAAGTTATGTTTAAATTATACTATAGTGTATTAAGTGTACAATAGCATTATGTCTAAAAAAAGTCTGTACCTTAAATAAAACTACTTTATTGCTAAAAAATGCAAACAATCATCTGAGCCTTCTGCAAGTCTTAAATTTTTGCTGGTGGGGGTCTTGCCTCGATGCTGATGGCTGCTAGCTGTTCAGGGTGGTGGTTGCTGAAGGTTCAAGTGGCTGTGGCAATTTCTTAAAATAAGACAACAATAAAGTTTGCTGCATCATTAGACTCTGCCTCTCACAAAAAACTTCTCTGTAGCATGTGGTGCTATTTGATAGCATTTGACTCACAGAAGAACTTCTGTCAGAATTGGAGTGCTCTTGAACCCTGCTGTTATTCTATCAACTAAGTTTATGTAGCATTCTAAATCATTTTTTCCATTTCTATAATGTTCACAGCATTGTCACCAGGAGAAGATTCCATCTCAAGAAACCACTTCCTTTGCCCATCCATAAGAAGCAACTCTTCATCCATTCAAGTTTTATTATGAGATGGCAGCAATTGAGTCACATCTTCAGGCTCCATTTCCAATTCTAGTTCTTTTGCTACTATTTTTACCATAATCTACAGTTACTTCCTCCACTGAAGTCTTGAGGATTGGAATCAACTTCTTCCAAACTCCTGTTAATGTTGATATTTTGACCTCCTCTCATGAATCATAAATACTCTTACTGGCATTTAGAATGGTGAATCCTTTCCAGAAGGTTTTCAATTTACATTATCCAGATGCATCACAGGAATCACTATCTATGGCTGCTGTAGGCTTACAAAATGTATTTCTTAAATGATAAGACTTGAGAGTCAAAATTACACTTTGATCCATGGTGATCCATGGGCTACAGAATGGATGATGTGTTAGCATACATAAAAACATTAATCTCCTTGTACATTTCCATCAGAGCTCCTGGATGACTAGATGAATTGTCAATGAGGAGTAACATTTTGAAAAGGCTCTTTTCTCTGCCCAGCAGGTCTCAAAAATGGGCTTAAAATATTCAGTAAACCACGCTGTAAACAACTGTGCTGTCACCCAGGCTTTGTTGTTCTATTTTTAGAACACAGGCAGAGATTTAGCATCATTCTTAAGGGTCCTAGGATTTTGGAATGGTCAATGACTGTTGGCTTCAACTTAAGGTTACCAGCTGCATTAGCCCCTAACAAGGGAGTCAGCCTGTACTTTGAAGTTTTGAAGCCATGTATTGACTTCTCTTCTCTAGCTATGAAAGTCCTAGATGGCATCTTCTTCCAGCAGAAGGCTATCTCTTCTACATTAAAAATCTGTTTAATGTAGCCAACTTCATCAATTATCTAATCTAGATCTTCTGGATAACTTGCTAAAGCTTGTCCACTGGCACTTGCTGCTTCACTTTGCACTTTTATGTTATGGAGATGGCTTTGGCTTCTTTCCTTAAGCCTCAGGAACCAAACTCTGTATTTTGCTTCTGTAACTTCCTCACTTCTCTCAGATTTTATAGAATTGAAGATTGTTAAACCTTACTCTGGATTAGGCTTTGTTTTGAGGGAATATTGTAGCTACTTTGATCACCTATCCAGACACTGAAACTTTCTTCATATTAGCAATGAGGCAGGCTGTTTTGCTTTCTTATCATTCATGTTTCCACTAGAGTAACACTTTGAATTTCCTTCAGGAACTTTGTCTTTGCATTCAGGGCTTGGCTAACCATTTGGTGCAAGAGGCCTAACTTTCAGCCTATCTCGGCTTTCTACATGCCTTCCTCACTACGCATAATGATTTCTAGCTTTTGATTTAAAGTGAAAGATCTGGCCGGGCATGGTGGCTCACGCCTGTAATCCTAGCACTCTGGGAGGCCAAGGTGGGTGGATTGTTTGAGCTCAGGAGTTCGAGACCAGCCTGAGCAAGAGCGAGACCCCATCTCCACCAAAAAATAGAAAGAAATTATATGGAGAAAGAAATTATATGGACAGATAAAAATATATATATAGAAAAATTAGCCAGGCATGGTGGCACATGCCTATAGTCCCAGCTACTCAGGAGGCTGAGGCAGTTGGATCGCTTGAGCCCAGGAGTTTGAGGTTGCTGTGAGCTAGGCTGACGCCACAGCACTCACTCTAACCTGGGAAACAGAGTGAGACTCCGTCTCACACACAAAAAAAAAAAAAAAAAAAAAGTGAAAGATCTGTTCCTTTCATGTGCACAGAGGAAGAGGCCACTGTAGGTTATGAATTGGCCTAATTTTAATGTTGTGTCTCCGGGAATAGTGAGGTCCAAAGAGAGGGAGAGAGATGGGGGAATGACCAGCAGGTGGAGCAGTCAGAACACACACAACGTTTATTGATTGTTTGCTGTCTTATATGGGCACTTATATGTTTTGAGGTGCCTCAAAACAATTACAATAGTAACATCACAGATCACTGATTACAGATAACCATAACAGATATAATAATGAAAAAGTTTAAAATATTTCAAGAATTACCAAAAGTGACACAGAGACAAGAAGTGAGTATATGATGTTGGAAAAATGATGATGCCAATAGACTTGCTCCATGCAGGGTTGCCACAAAACTTTCATTTGTAAAAAATGCAATATCTGCAAAATTTGATTAAAATAAAGCACAATAAAATTAGGTATGCCTGTAGTAGCATTTGTGTATGTGTATGTCTGTCTGTCTATCTGAAGTGGCAAAATATCCTTAAAGATAATTTTTTAAAGTGTTTTAGAAATGATTTGAACAAAAGTAATAATTTATTTGCAATATTGTTTGACTCAGTGTTTGGCATCTCAATGTAAGTAACTTGGGTAACTTTCTGCTTTGATACAATTTCAAACAAAATGGCAAGATTATTACAAAAACCACCCATATGCCCTTTTCCCAGATTCACAAATCTTTTACATTTTGCTGCATTTACTTTATCATTCATTTCCTCTCCATCTGCATACACACACACATATGCTTCACACTCATAGACATTTTCACCAAACTGTTTTAGAGTAAATTTCAGACATTATGCCCTTTTACTCCAAATACCTCACTGTATTTCCTCAGAACAAGAACATGCTCTTATGTAAACACAGAACAATGATCAAAATGAAGAAATTAAAACTGATACAATACTAACTTATAATTCACAGTAGTACTAAAATTTTTTCCAATTGTCCTCACATTTTTTTACAGCTGTTTTCCTCCAAGTTCAGAATCTAGTCCAGGACCCTGTATTACATTTAATGGCCATGCCTTCTTTGTCTCATTTGTTTGGAATTGCTCTGCAACCTTTCTTTGTGTTTCTTGATCTTAATGTTTTTATAGACTACCGGATATCTCTTTGTAGAATGAAACTCAACTTTAGTTTAATTATTCCTCATGGTTAGTTTCAGGTTATCCATCTTTAGCAAGAATAGCACGGATGCACTGTGCCCTTCTCAGGGTATCATATCAGGGACGGTACTGGTTCGTTCTATTATTGGTGATTTTAATTTTCATCACTTGGTTAAGAGATGTCTAATGAATTTTTCTACCATAAAATTACTCTGTACTACCTTAGTATTTAACCTAATTTGTAGGAAAATATTTTGACACTACCTAAATATCCCATTTCCCATTAAACCTTTACCCACTAATTTTAGTATCCATTAATGTTTCTTGCCTGATAATTCTTATATTGCTATTATCATTGCAAAATTGTGATTTTTCTACCTCTAGTATTTCTACTGCATTTATGAGTTAGCATTCTCCTGAATGTGCTTTTTAAATTTTTAATTAATTAATTGATTAATTTTAATATTTAATTTCAACAGCCAGTAGACAGTAATGTTTTTAATTTGTTATTGTACAAGGTAAAAGACAGGACTTATTCCTAAGGCTAACCTAAGGCTAAAAAAACCTGTGTTTTTTTTTAGACAGAATCTCTCTTTGTCACCCTGGGTAGAGTGCAGTGGTGGCATCATAGCTCACTGCAGCCTCAAACTCCTGGGCTCAAGTGATCCTCCTGCCTCAGCCTCCCGAGTAACTGAAACTACAGGCATGCACTAGGATGCCCCGCTAATTTCTCTATTTTTGGTAGACATGGGTTCTTGCTCTTGCTCAGGCCGGTCTTGAACTCCTGACTCAAGAGATCCTTCTATCTTGGCCTCCCTGAGTACTAGGATTAGAGGCATGAGCTGCCATTCCTAGCTGATTTTGTATTTTTAAGATCAAACTCAGTGCTATGTGTCTTTGAAGCTTTGTGAGACTTTTAACATTGAGACACACTAATCTGCCGATGGATCAGAGAATAAAAACTTCAGTCCAAATAAAAGTTGGCCCACATAGTCTAAAGATAGTACTCCCCTGCCTACCATTAAGGGGCAAGGATTGCTACCGATACAGTTAAAAATATCAGATAGTCGATGTTTCCAAGGCAATGGCATAAAATATAATCTCTAATATCTATATTTGCCTTACAGAACTATGTAAAAATACAACAAGGCTGGTAAAAAAATGTGCCTAGATTGGTTTCTGAAAATGCCGTCAAATGGTCTTCTCTCCTCAAAAATGCCAAAGAAATTTTTGTTACATCCCAAAGAAATAATTTTTGTTACACTAATGGAGGCATTCATTTTGATTTGATGCAGTCAGTAAAGCTGAAAGGAAAAAAAAAACTCAAAGGGATATAAATGTAATGTTTGATATTAGAAGCAATTTTACATATCAGTTTAGCAAATATTTATTTGGAGTCATTTATATTCAACAGCTTCCAGCCAAGCTTGCACAGTAAATTCGTGATTTCACTCCCCGAGCATTTCATCTCCCCTAACTGCTCCAAACATGTAAGAGGGATATAATGGTATTTTTTAAACTTAAAAATTCATAGTCATACAAAAATATAAGAAAAGTATACCTGTATATCAAAATCAGAACAGTGAAGTAGTGAATGGGTTTCGATGTTGTGGCCAAAGCTGGCGGATACTTCCACAAGTTTAGTTGTTATGGGGGTTCTCAGGGAATAGATGCACCCCACATAAAGTGAGGAGCTCTAGCCAGGCTCACTGCTATAGTCTCAGTCAGCCCTGACCTCTCCTGCAAAGCGGTTGAAGATGGCTACTATTAATGCTGCCAGGGCCTATGCCTCATGTCAGGCTGCATTCCTGGAAAATGAGGGGGACACAGATGTAACTCCTAAACTAGGAACCAAGCTAAGCCCCCTGCTAGCTCGTTGATTTGCAATATCCTCATATTACTAAAGACCAGGGGCTCTACAAGGCCAATAGACCTTGTTTTGTGCTAGAACACTGAGACAACCTGAAAAAGATGATTACAAAACTAAGACACAGGAAGGTTGAGCAAAGAAAGAGGGAAAGAGGAGGATAACAAATGAGGGGTAGAGGAGCAGGGAGAGAGAAATAAAACATCAACTTAAAATTAGCCTGCAACCAATATTCCCAAAATTGAATGCCTCAAGAGAACGAAGTAAACAAAATTAACAGTTGAAAGATGGATTCATTCAAGATGACATAAAAATAACAAAAATAATTTAAAACAAAATAAACATGCATAGAATCTTAAATGTACAGTTGATGAAAAAACTTTTTTATGTATATCATGATAAGTATTGGTGAAAAACACAATTTCTATCCTCAAGGAGCTTATGATAAGGATGCCATATTATATTAATATATAATATATAATATAGTATTATGATATATTATAATATATATCATTTATTATTATCTAGCTGTGGTATTTGCAGTTTTATATATATATTAATAAAGTTGCAATAGTTTCTTCTAATATATACCGTTATTTCCATTAGAAAATCTTATTTGCATTCCATTTTAACTTATAACACCTAAGTTCTTCTTTATGTGACTTCCTTCTCTGAGCATCATGCATTTGAGATTCATCCATGTTTTTGCATGTATTAGTATCAATTTCTTTATATTGCAGAGTAATATTTCATTATATAAAAATACCAGTTTTTATCCATACATCATTTCAAGGACAGTTGGTTTCCAGTTTTTTTGTTGACCATATATAGTCATTATAAACATTTATATAAAGGTTTTTGAATAAACATTTATTTTTATTTCACCTGAGTAAACACCTAGTGGTGAAATTCTGGATTGTATGGTAAATATATGTTTAAATTTATTAAAAAAAAAAAACAGCCAAACTATTTTCTAAACTTGCTATACCATATTGCCTTCCCATCAGGAACACACGAGAATCCCAGTTGCCGACACTGGGTATTGTCTCTATTTTGGTTTTTTGTTTGTTAATTGTAGCCCTTCTTATAGGTATGCAGTAGTATCTCCTTGCAGTTTTAAATCTCCTTTGCTGAATGACAAACTATGTAGAGCAAATTTTCATGCACTCATTTAGCGTCTATACATCTTCTCTTTTTCATATATATCTTCTTTTAGGAAATCATTTGTCTATTGAGGTTTTTTTAGCTAATGAGATTTCAGGTTTTTATTTTTACATAGTGGATCTATTTCCTTTGTCAGAGATTTGCTTTTCAAATATTTTGTCCCTATTTGTAATATGTCTTTACAGTCTCTTAGCATTATATTTCACAGAGGAAAAGTTTTTAATTTTGATGAAGCCCAATTTATTAATTTTTTTAATGTAGTGGGTGCTGCCTTTTGTATAGTAACTAATAAATCTTACCTAACCCAAGAAGGATTTTCTCCTGTTTTCTTATAGAAGTTTTATAATTTTCAGTTTTATATTTAAGTCTATGATCTATTTTTAGTTAATTTTTTATCTTGTGCAAGTTATGTATCAAAGTTCTGTCTTCTCTTTGTATATGGAAGTCCAACTATCCCAGCATCATTATGCTAAGAGACTATTCTTTAAGCCATTGTAATTGCATTTGCACCTTTGTCAAAATACAATTGGCTATATGTATCAGTGCATTTCTGGAATCTTTTTTCTGTTCCATTGATCTATTTGTCAATCCTGATGCCAATACCACACTCTCTCTTTTACTGTAGCTCCATAAGTCCTAAAACCAGGCACTATTTTTATTTTTCACAAGTGCTTTTGTATTGTAATTGTTTTGCCTTTCCATGTAAATTCTATAATCAGTTTATTTATGGCTATAGAAAGCCCTTTGAGATTTTCATTATGATTGTATTGCATCTCTAAATCAATTTGAAAAGTATTGAGAGCCTCATGATATTTACTCCTCAAATTCATGAACGCTGTATATCTCTCCTTTTATTTAAATATGTTTTGGTTTCTTTTATTGATATTTTATCATTTTCTGCACATAGATTCTGCATATGGTTTTCAGATTTATATGTAATTATTTCCTATTTTATTGTTATAAATCTTTTTAATTGTTATTTTGAATTATCTATTGCTAGTATATAGAATTACAATTGATTTTTGTATATTGGACTTTTATCATGTAATCTTGCTAAACTCACTTATTAGTTCTAATGAACTCATCTTTGTAGATTCTTTTTCTGTAGAGTCTTCTTTTGTAAATTTCAAAGTATTTTAACAGATAATTTTGTCAACTGAAAATAAAGAAAATGTTTTTCCTTTTAAATCTGCATGCCTTTAATCTCCTATTTTTACAAAAATTTATTGCACTGGCTAGGACTCCCAGTTCAGTGTTGAATAGAAGTGGTGAGAACAAACATCCTTGCTTTGTTCCTGATCTTAGAGCAAAGCATTCAGCTTTAACCACTATGCAGAATGTAAACTTTAGGTTTTCATAGATGCCTTTTATCAAATTGAGGAAGCTCCCTTCTACTCCTTGTTTTCAAAGAGTTTTTATTATGAATGAATATTGAATTTTGTTAAAAACTTGTTCTTCATCTGTTGCAATAAACCTATGAAAATTTTCTTTCTCTAGTTTAGTAATGTGGTTAATTATAATGAATGAATTTCCAATGTTGAAAGAGCCTTGCCTTCCTGGAATAAACCCCACTTGCTCAGAATTTATTATCCTTTTTATATATTGCTAGATTTGATTTGCTATCATTTTGTTTAAAAATTTTCTATATTCGTGAGAATTATTGCTCACTAGTTTTTTCTTGTAACATCTTTTTCTGGTTTTAATATCAGGGCAGCACTGGCCTCATGATATAAATTGGGAAATGTTACTTTCCTAAAGAGTTTTTGTACAATTGACATTATATCTTCCATAAAAAGTTTGGAAGAATTAATCAGTGTACACGTTGGGCTTGGCATTTTTTTTTTTTCTTGGACAAATTTTAACTATGAATTCAACTCCTTTAACATTTATTAGAGTAGTTATGTCATACTTATTTCTTCCTGAATGAACTTGGGTAGTTTATACCTTTCAAGAAATTTTCCCATTGCATTTGTGTTGTTGAACTTATGGGCACTAAATTGTTTGTAATATTTTATTATTATCCTTTTAATATCTGCAGGTTCTGTAAAGGTGTTTCTTCTTTCATTATGATACTGATAATTTGTATCTTCTTCTTTTTGGGAGGGAGGGCTTGGTAAGTCTGGCTAGAGATTTATCATTTTTATTGATCTTTACAAAGAATAAGCATTTGTTTTTTATTTATTCTAATGTTTCTTCATTTTCAATTTCATCGATTAGTGCACCTATATCTATTATATTTCCTTTTACTTCTAAGTGTTTTATTATTTGCTTTTCTTTACCAGTTTCTTAAAGTAGGATCTTAGATCATTGATTTGAGATTTTTTTCTTATGTAAACATTTAATGTTATATATTTTCCTTTATACATTTTCCTCTAAGTACTGCTTTAACTGCATTCTTAAGTTTTGTGTTTTTATTATCTTTCAATTCAAAATATTTTCTTATTTTTCAAATGTGACTTCCTCTTTGACTCATGGGTTACTTAGAAGTGTGTCATTTACTTCCAAATATTTGGAGATTTTCCAGATATCTTTCTGTTACATTTTTCTTTTCTTCTTTTTAGAGACAGAGTTTTGCTATGTTACCCACAGTGGAATGCAGTGTCTATTCACAGGTGCCATCATGGCAAACTACAGCCTCAAACTCCTGGGCTCAAGAAATCCTCCTACCCCAGCCTTCCCAAATAGCTGGGACTATAGGTGCATACCACTATGCACAGCTTACTTTTCTATAGTTTAATATTTTTTATGACAGTAAGATAAATTTTTTATTTTTTAAATTCTTTTAAATATGCTACAATTTGATTTATGGCTGAGAAAATTGTCTAACTTGGTTTCGTGTGTACTTGAAAATACCTTGTATTCTGCTGTTGTTAGAATGTTCTATAAATGTTAATTACATGACGTTGGTGGATGATGTTGTTTCAGGCTTCTATATCCTTTTTTTTTTTTTTTTTGTTGAGACAGAATCTCACTTTGTTGCCCAGGCTAGAGTGAGTGCCGTGGCGTCAGCTTAGCTCACAGCAACCTCAGACTCCTTGGCTTAAGCGATCCTACTGCCTCAGCCTCCCGAGTAGCTGGGACTACAGGCATGCGCCACTATGCCCGGCTAATTTTTTCTATATAGATTTTTAGTTGTCCATATAATGTCTTTCTATTTTTAGTAGAGACGGGGTCTCGCTCAGGCTGGTCTCGAACTCCTGACCTTGAGCAATCCACCCGCCTCGGCCTCCCAGAGTGCTAGGATTACAGGCGTGAGCCACCGCGCCCGGCCTGGGCTTCTATATCCTTATTGATTTTCTGCTTGCTTGTCCTATTAATTGCTAAGAGAGGATTGTTGAAGTACCCAAGTACAATTATGGATATGTCTATTTCTCTATTCAGTTCCATTATTTTTTTCATGAATTATCAAGCACAGTTTTTAGGTTCACATACTTAGGATTGTTTTTTATTGTTAGTGAATTGATTTTTTTCATCATTTTGTAATGTCCTTTTGTGGGCCTGGTAATATTCCTTGTCTGTGTCACACTGTCTAAGGTGCTTTTGTTTCACAACCTTGGCTTTCACAAACAGCCTTGGTGTTTAAAAAGTGAAATAGTAAAGAACTGAGAAGACTGAGTTGGATGGACAACTCACAGGAGGTAACCAAGGCTTACACGCCAGCTAGTCAGTAGCAGAGCCAAGGCTAAAATCCTTATGCTGGGTAAGCTCTAGTTCCACCCAGACTGAAAATATGTCTGCCAATGAATTTGCTCCTTATAAACACCTTGTTAACTTACCAAGTTCTAAAGGTATACAGCAGAGATTTAAAGTCAGGTATCTTGCATCTGAGTTTCTAAGAATGGAGAATTCCCTTCTCTCTGGTAACAGATTACAGGGGACAAGTCATCATGCTGTAGGGAAATGAGCTGAAAAGACGTTATAAAGTCATTTTCTACATTCTTTTTCTAAGATGAAATTGTTAACAAGGCACAGCAATGATCTTCATGATATCAGTGAAGTAATCACTATGTGATAACAATGTAACTTTCAAATAAAGCCAGCTTCAGTTTTTAATGCCATTGCATCATGAATTAGCTATGACTTTTTGGGTTTCCAGGTATTAATACTTCATTCAAAAGCTTTCTGTTAAGCACTTCACACATTGTAAAAAGTATATGCACACATTCACGTACAGTATTTTCACATCGTATTAGGAACTGAACCCTGCCGTTTATCACTTTTGTGGGAGAAATTATGAATGACAAACACATTTGACTTAAAGTCGTTAGCAGCCTGACTTTTTATTTGTTCTTGCAATACCGTCTTTACTCCTAAAATTATTAACCTAGAGAATAAAAACACAAGGCTACACATTCGGAAATTCTTTTGAAATATATTTTATCCCCCACTCTTTCTTCCATTTCTTCTTATTCACATTGCTATAGGAATATTGAAATTTTTATGGCTGTCCTTCTTACGATGTATTTTCAGAATCTGCTCAGAGAGAATTTGATGAAATCTATTTTTGGTCTCAGTAGGAGAATCCTAATTTGCATCTCCTCATGGGTCACCATGGCCTAAATTGATCTGCACTGACCTGGTTCATTTAAAATCAATTCAGGATTTTTCTGTGTGCACACAGAACAAACTGCTACCTGTACTTCAGATGCTACAAAATCAATTCCAAGGAAATTTAAACGATCTTGATGGGTTCTTCAAATAAAAGCATACTGTGTTGTTCTGTTCAAAATTGAGAGGGGTATTGAGGTGAATCTAAGACACTGGAAAAGATTAACCAACCAGCTAGTCAAATATTATATCCGTTGTTTGTGTTACAAAATACATTTTTCCCACCTAATATCTAATTATTATTTTATTTATCTAAAATATTTGCTATAAATTCAATTCAGACAACAATTTATTGTATTTATTTTAAGTATATGGAATATTTTTTGAGGCAAGATGAATAATTGCTACTGTACGGCAATTGTAAAGATTGTTCCAGGTTATATTTTAAAGTCAAGATTCAGTAGCCAGCTTGACTTTAGAAGTGAGATGTAAAAAATCACTCTAATCTGAATTAGGGTCTATGGTGGGTTTTTTTTTTTTTTTTTTTTTTTTGGTTTCTTTCTTTTGTGTGTATGTGTGTGTTAAAACATGCTGAGCTATTTAGCCAGAGTCGATAAAAATAATAGTTGAAACTTCTTTAGATATTTTAGCACCTGTTTGTAAACAAATTATCTCTTTAACTGCTGAACTGTAAGGAGATAGTTATATTTCTTGTTGTATTTAGAAACATTGCTGTACTTGGAAATATATTAGATTTTTTGAGCTTTTAAAATACCAAATGTGTAAAAAGTGCTGTTCATAAATACCTATGGTACTAATAATAAATAGTAAATGCTATAAGGAAATTAAAGGACTATAAGGGTTTTTAGCAGGGAAAGAATGGTTCTTTCTGGAAAAAATTTGGAAATATTTAATTGATATTAGTCATTAAGTTAGACCTTAAGGAGAAAATAGATTTTAAACACTGAAACATGAAAAAATGTCATTCTATATGAAAGGAAGAGTATAAACAAAATCACTGAAGGAGAGGATTGTGAGAATGTATTGAAAACAAGGACTAGAAGACTAAGGAGTCATTGAATGTGAAAGTTGAGGTGAATATGGAGGCTGTGGCCAGAAAATGATGACTCTTGCAAACCAGCCTAAGAATTTTCTTTTTTAAGCAAAGAAGGGCCATCAAAGTTTTAGAACTCTTGAAATAGTTCATAAAATAACAGGATACATTTGCAACAGCAACACCTAAATAGGCATATTTTTGGTGAGTATTTAATTTCAGGCATATATGTTAGGTTCTAGAGATAAAAGAGAATATTCTTGCTCTCAAGGAGTTTTGAGTTTGAAGAATAGATGCGTAAACAAAAAGGACATGAATTATATGCTGAAGGCTTCTCTAACAGAGGTAGATCCAGGGTGCTGAGGAAACAGAGGAGAGGATGACATAGCAGAGCCATGCCAGCTCCAGAAACAGATAAATCCTCAATTAGTGGTGGCTCGACACAATAAGCATTTATTTTTTGTTCCATCACAACCAAATGTGATGTTCCTTCTAAGGTGATCTCCTCTGTGGTCATTTAGGGACCTAGGTTCTTTCATTTTGTAACACCAGGCTCCCTTAGGCCTTCCAAGTCTTTCCATGGGTGAGGATAACCAAGAGGGAGGCCTACATGCATAACCAATTCAGCTCAGAAGACTCATACTAGTCCATTGGTGAGAACTAATGGAACTGAAAAAGTGGTCCAGCTTTATGTCCAGGACACATACAATAAGGGTTCTGATGAACACATTGTAGTCTCTGCCCCAAGAACATGTCTGACTATGGGGTGGGGTGAGTATATGCAGGAATGCTGGAAAGCACTGGTATAGTCATATTCGGCTGTTTACATCGAGCGTTTGTTCTAATTGGTTCGAACCCGTGTGACACTTGTATTGATTAGTTGGTGCTCATGTTATTTAGTTGTTTGATATTTTGATTAATTCTCACAGTTTATCTACATTTGTGCTAAGCCTAGAAGAGTGAGGGTGAATCCAAGGATTCCACTTTACCATGGATGAACTGGCAATGGTTTATACAATGAACCATAATTGGAGAAAATTGGAGGCAATGAGATAATTTAGGAGGCTATTTCAAAAGTACAGGTGAGAGAGGTGAAACCTGAATAGAAAGTAGAGATGAAGAAAACTTGGCCAAAAAAACTAAAAACACAGTTCCAAACAGCTAGTTGGATATAAAAGCAAGAGAGGGAAGAGAGTTAAAAAGTTATCAGGATTAAATAAATAAGTAAATAACTGTCAGTGATGTTGAGCCTAGGTAATTCAGAGGTTGATAGTGCTTTTACCAAAACATAGAACAAGAAAAAGGAACACATTTTATTGTAGAGGATGCCATTACAGTCTAAGCTTTTTGAAGGTAAAAATTGCTTTGTAGTCCCAGAATCTGATACAGAGCTGAGCAGATGGTAGGTGCTCTGCAGATAATCATGTAATTAAGGAAAGAAAATTACTTCAGTTTTAGATACCCTGAGTTTTTGGTGTCACCAAGATATTTGGGTAGAGATGTTCAGCACATGGTTGTAAAGGTAGAACCAGGGTAAAGAAGAAACCTCCTAGAGAAAGATAGTAATAAAATCCACATGATTACAAGAAAGAACAAACTGGAAAGAAAAAAGTGACTAAGAAAACAGGGAATTTTTAAAAGGGGTGGTAAGACATTAAATGATACAGAGACATTAAGAACTAAGAAACAGCCATTTTATTTGAGAATTAGGGGGTAAAAATTAGCTGGTTTTTTTTTTTTATTTTGCAAATAGTTTTCTTTCATTCACTTTTTTTTTCCTTTCTAAATATGGGCACAAATACATAATAGCATGTATCATGAGAGTGCAAATTATCTATAATCACATCTCCTTGAGATAATGGTTGTTAAATTTGGCATATATCCTTCAAGTCATTTTAAATGTAGATGGAAAAAGTCAACTAAGAATGCATCTTTTGTCAAATGTACCATTTGTCAATATAAAATTACCCTCTAAACTATTTAATGATTTTGTCTTAAATTCTACTTTGTCTGAAAATAGTATTCCAACTCCTGACATTTTAATGTTTAGAGTCTCCTAACATTCATTTTTCTTCCCTTTACTTTTTAAATTTAATATTATCTGTTTAATTAAAATTTAATAAAAAGTACATTTACTTTAATTTTTCTTTTGCCTTCTATGAAATTAACAACATTTACTTTGATTGTTATAATTTATACCTCTTGTCTTCTGTCTTTTTGTTTATTATACTATGTTTTGTATAATTTCTTTTTACTGTGTATTTATTTCTATTTAAAATGTGTTTCCTTGTTTTGATTTACCTAATGATTTGGAAAGCATACATCTTGTTTTTAATTCTTACAATGATTACATTTACATTTCAAAAAAACCTTTATATCAAAAATTGTCAAAAATCAATAATAAAATATTTATATTGTATGATATCTTTCTGTTGACCCTTTTCTCACTCCATGTAAAGGAGAAATGTGACACATTTTTCCTTCTTTCCATTCCGTTCTCTTATATTTTAAAACTATAATATATATGTTAAGGTCCAGATTAATATTAATTACATTATTTTATGCATTTATTCTTTTCTCTTTAAGCAACATTCTATTTTTATTCAATTTTGTAACAAAATTTAAAACAATTATTTAGACTGACATTTATGTTTGATTCAGTATTCACTGCTAGACTTTGTAGAAGTATGATTGTAGAACTATACAACACATCATTGCTCTCAAAGAGTTTATAATCTAATGGTTATTTCTCAATATTGTTACTCTTTCTTGTTCTCTTTTTTGGTTAAAAGTACTACTAAACTCTGAGTTACCTCCATTCTTAATCTCTTAATGTAAGTACTTTATAGGAAGTACTTTAAAGGAGTAATTTATGCTAGATACTTAAAAATCTAAAAATTCTTGGGAGCAAATATCAATACTTTATTATTAGATATTGCAAGGGAGAGATCTGAGGCTGATTTTTCTTATGCTTACATAAGTAAACTTATATTTGTTTATTTTTCTCTCTCAATATTTGTATAATTTTGCTTTTGTCATTGTAGTTTATTTGTTCTTGAGTATTCATTTTTTTAAACTAGTCTAGTAAGTCATTTCCATATGTACATTAATTTTTAGCTGTTTGAGTTTTCTGTGGTCATAGCTTTGAATACTGCCTCTATTCAAATTTTTCTGGGTTTTGAAATTGATAATTATTGGATTAAATAACATCTTTTTATTCCATCTTAGTTATTTCTTCTCTTTATTTTCACTTTCTATTTTTCTCTGAACTTCAGAAATCCTCTCAAATTGGTAACCCATAACACTGACTTATTTTTTAATAATATCTTTTCTGTTTTTTTTAACTGCTTTTACTAGGTATGGGTCTTTTACTTGGCACTTTTTGTTCTTATGCCATCCTTCCTCATTTCACATCTTTTCTTCTCTGACTTTTCTATTCTTATGACTTTCATCTCCTATTTTATGAATATTATAACTTACATCCTGTTGCATGTACCAACCCGTTTTCTGTACCTTCTTTCCAGTTCCTGAAGTAAATATTTTTTTTATTTTAGCATATTATGGTGGTACAATAGTTTAGGTTATGTATATTGCCCTTGCCCCCCCACCCCACCACGCCCCTGATTCAGAGCTCCAAGCATGTCCATCTCCTAGGCGGTGCGCATCGCACTCATTATGTATGTATCCATCCATCCCCTCCTCCACCCACATCTTCCCGATGCCCAATTAATGTTATTCCTAAATGTGCTCTTAGGTGATGATCAGTGAAACACCAATTTGATGGTGAGTACATGTGGTGCTTATTTTTCCATTCTTGGGATGCTTCACTTAGTAGAATGGGTTCCAGCTCTGTCCAGGAAAATATAAGAGGTGCTATATCCCCATTATGTCTTATAGCTTCATGGTATACATATACCACATTTTATTAATCCACTCATGTATTGATGGGCACTTGGGTTGTTTCCACATCTTTGCAATTGTGAATCGTGCTGCTATAAACATTCAAGTGCAGATGTCTTTGTTATAGAATGTCTTTTGTTCTTTTGGGTAGATGCCCAATAATGGGATGCTGGATCAAATGGTAGGTCTACTTGTATCTGTTTAAGGTATCACCATATTGCTTTCCACAGAGGTTGCACTAGTTTGCAATCCCACCAGCAGTGTATGAGTGTTCCTATCTCTCCACATCCACATCAACATTTATTGTTATAGGACTTTTTGTTAAAGGCCATTCTCACTGGAGTTAAGTGATATCTCATTGTGGTTTTGATTTGCATTTCCCTGATGATTAGAGATGTTGAGCATTTTTTCATATGTTTCTTGGCCATTCTTCTGTCTTCTTTTGAAAAATTTCTATTCATGTCCTTTGCCCATTTTTTGATAGTTATTAATTTACCAGACTTCAAACTATACTACAAGGCTGTGATTATCAAAGCAGCTTGGTATTGGCACAAGAACAGCGACACAGACCAGTGGAACAGAACTGAGAATCAAGACATAAAACCATCCTCATATAGCCATCTAATCTTTGACAAAGCAGACAAAAACATACTCTGGGGAAAATAATGTTTATTCAGTAAATGGTGCTGGGAAAACTGGATATCCACACGTAGAAAACTGAAACAGGACCCACATCTTTCACCTCTCACAAAAATCAAATCACGGTGGATAACAGACTTAAACCTAAGGTGTGAAACTATTAGAATTCTAGAAGAAAATGTGGGAAAAACTCTTATAGACATTGGCCTAGGCAAAGAATTTATGAAGAAGACCCCAAAGGCAATCACAGCAACAATAAAAATAAATAAATGGGACCTGATTAAATTAAAAAGCTTCCGCACAGCCAAAGAAACTGTCATGAGAGCAAACAGACAACCTACAGAATGGGAAAAAACTTTCACATGCTACACATCCGATAAAGGACTGATAACTAGAATCTATTTAGAACTTAGGAAAATCAGCAAGAAAGAAATAATTTTTAAAAGTTTATTTTCTTTTGGATATATGGAATCATATATCATTCTTCTTGCCTTGCAATAATCTAGAGATTACTTGGATGTTTTCTACTTGCCATATATTGAAAAGGGCTCTCTGTAGGACTGGTGTTTGCTAACAGATAGGACTTACAAATTGTCCCTGTGTCCTTCTCTATACATTTGTGTGCTAGTAGAATCTTCTACTTACCTCTGCAGCTGGGTGGCACAGTGACAACCATTGTGCCTAACCTGATTCCCAGTCTTTGGTAGGCTTTTATCTAATGTGACTGTGCTAGAATGTAAGAAGATTTTTTCTATCCATTCTCTCTGGATCTCATATCTCTCAACAGTTCTATTATCCTCAGTCGGTTTGAAAAATAGGGCCCTTCAGATCTTTGCAAGTTTTCCCTTTCAGAAAACAGAAATTTATTTCTTGCAAGGATCCTTTCTAAGATGCAATATAATCTCTACCCATCATTTTTCCTCTCTTTCCTTTTTAAATTATTTTTATGAACTGCAGAAGCTAATCATATATATAGGAAAGCTGATATAGGGAGAGAAAAGGTAAGCCTCTGGGTGCTGCAGAATCAGCACTTGTGTTGCTTGTGCCTGTGTTACCCTGGGAGCAAATAGTTATAGGGGAGGACTGCCTGCTTTCACATGAACATCTTCACCTATTTCTTTTTGAAGAGTGCTAGGGTTCTCAATTCCATCCTGAACTCTAGTTCCAATGACTCTTGTATTACTAAAGATTGCTGCAAAGAAAATATAGATTCTCAGCTATGTCTCAGTTTTCAGAATGCTGGTTGTAACTTCATGGATCAAATCCCATGCAAGAACTAAGTTATAATAAATGAAAGTGAAAGTGTTCATTATAGGGATTCTGCAAGCCCAACAGAGTGTATTTTAAAGGAATGAATAATCTCCAGAGTTTTGTCCTAGCTATTATTAGTAATAAACAATTTTTAATGTACCTCACAATAACGGAAATAGGCCAGCCTGTCAAGACTTCACAGTTGAGAACTTCTGCAATAAATCACTGGTAGGATATTACTATTTAGGTATTCTTAGTCATTTAGATTGAAGCTTAAAGTCTTATACTATTATATCTTCTAACTAGCAACAGTGGAATTACTCAGAGGCAGAAAAAAAGAAAAAAAATGATCTTTTATATATCCTCCCCCAAATCTGTATAGTTGCTATGGCAATCAGTTGCCCCCCTGCTAAGAACTCTTCCAATCTTTCATAATCACTGCCACCATTCTATCTCAATAGGAGCAGAAATGGTCCCACATCTCTAAGTATTTCTTGTTCAATCTGCACATCTGTCAGAGCAATCATTTTGAAACAGAATTCTGATCATACTATTTTACTGCTTAAAAATCTTCAAAGACTGCAAGAATGTTGTACTGAGTAAAGGTAAAGACTTCATGTGGGACAGTCAGATTCAGAGCCTCTACTTTGTATCTCTCTTACTTCCACTTTCACCCCTTTCATCCTCTCTCTGTGTGCCAGAGGGACACAACCCCCAGGCCAGAGGTGGTCTAGCATAAGAAAAGAAGGCCTATAGTTGCTGACATCTGGTGATTCCCCAAGAAAATAGCTTCACCCCTGTGGCTGGCAGCCTCTAACATGGTGTTCAACGATCCTTATCTCCTAATATCTATGCCCTTGTTCAGTCTCTTTCTCTGAGTGTTGCCTTGATTTAGTGATTCACCTCTAAGGGATAGAATATGGCAAAAGTGATTAGATACCATTTTCAAGTTTAGGTTACAAAAAGACTTGGCTTCTGTCTTAAGGACCTTCTCTACTTTCTCGTTCACTCACTCTGAGGGAAACCAATTGCCATATTTTGAGCTGCTCTGAGAAGAGGTTTGAATGGCAAGAAACCGCTGTCTCTGACCAACAGCCAGCAAGGACACGAGGCTTGCCGACAGTCATGTGACTAAGCTCGTAAATGGCTCTTCCCCCAGTTGAGCTTTGAGATGCCTGAGGTCCCTAACACCTTGATTTTAACCAGTGAGAGACTCTGAGCTAGATGCCATGCCCCCAAACCTGTGCAATAATAAATGTTTGTTATTTTAATCTCCTAATTATGGGGTAATTTATTATGTAGCAATATGTACCTAATATAATCACTACTCAATCATTCACTACATGTTCAACATGCCCCAGCAACGAAGCCATAGCTCCCAATTGACTTTGTACTATTTTGTTCTTAAACAAAAATAATTGAGAAAATGGGCATGCAGAAAATTTAGGAGAGAGTCATGTGATGGTTATGTTCATTTTCTTGAATATGATGATGGCTCCATGGGCAGGCATGTGTCATAACTATCAAGTTATATATATTTAAACATATGAAATTTATCGTGTGCAATTTATACCTTAATAAAGCTGTTAAAATATTAATGGAGAGATAAGTCTCACAAAATATTTGAAAAAAGACTCCAACATTTTAGGCAGTGGCTCAAATTAATAAAATGTAAAACATGTTCAGAAAAAACTGAACAAGACAGAAGGACAGAAGAAATGTCCAAAGAACTCTATAATTATTGTCTTCTGAGAAATAAATGAAAATTTTTTCATCCATGAAAAATGAAGGCTATAAAAAGAATAGTATATGAATAAGAAAGAAAGAGTTCTTAGAAATTGAAAACATAATAATGAAAGTTAAAAATTCAACAGAAGGTTTGGAAGATAAAGTTGAAGAGATATTCCAGAAAGTAGAATAAAGACAAAGAAGAAGAAAATGGGAACAAAAAGATAATAAAATGAGAGATAATAAAAAGAAATAAAATAATAAAATAAAATGCCCCTAATTATCCCTCTAGTATAATTAAGGGAAGTCCAGAAGAAAATAACAAAGAAATAACAAAGAAAACAAAAGAGAGCTATTTATCAATGAATTTATTTTTTAATTTGAAGAATTAAAGACACATTTACATATTTAAGGGGCCCAAATAGTGCTCAGAAATGAATTTAAAAAGAACTACTTTAAGACACTTTGTATTAGTTATCCTTTGCTATGTAACAAATGAATATAAAACATGGCAACCAAAACCAACATTTATTTATCATCTCACAGTGTCAGTGGGTCAGTAATCCATATATGGCTTGGCTGGATTCACTAATTTGGGGTCCTTCACATGTCTACAGTCAAACTGTTAGCCAGGACTGGGGTCTTATCTGAAGGTGAACTGGGAAAGACACAGTTTCAAAATCACTCATAAATGATTGGCAGGATTTAGTTCCTCATAAACTGTTACACTGAGAACCTCAGCAA
This sequence comes from Eulemur rufifrons, assembly GCF_041146395.1. Classification (NCBI taxonomy): domain Eukaryota; kingdom Metazoa; phylum Chordata; class Mammalia; order Primates; family Lemuridae; genus Eulemur; species Eulemur rufifrons. Next base: position 77,529,977 of record NC_090999.1, on the reverse strand, counting down.
CTTGCTGGCTGTTAGTGAAAGACCATCCTTAGTCCCTTATTTGTAAGCCTCACCAATATGGCAACTTCATTTATCAAATCATAAAAGCCAAGAGGGAAAAATAGAGAGTTTGCTAATAAGACAGAAGTCATACTTGATTATGGAAGTGATATCCCATCACCTTTGTCGTAGTCTATGGGTTAGAAGCAAGTCCTTACGCCACCCCATGCTCAGGGAAAGGGAAGTATACAAGGGTATGAGTACTAGGAGGCAGGGATTATTGGAGGCCATCCGGAAACTTGTCACCATACACTTCATTGTGAAAATGGAAAAACTAAGGAAAAAGGAAGCTTAAAACTTCCCGTGACAGAGACCATTAGCAATCATAAAACATTTCATGTGTTTCCTTACTTTTCCCAGAAGACTTCCTTGCAGTTAGGTTATAGCAGTGGTTCTCAAACACAGGCGATTTTTGCCTCTCAGGGGACTTTATCAATGTTAATAGACATCTTTGGTTGTCACAGTGGGGGATGTTACTGACATCTAGTGGGCAGAGGCCAGAGATGTTGCCAAATATTCTACAGTGAACAGGGCAGCACCTTCAACAAAGCAATATCTAAGCCCAAATATCAATATAGTCAAGGTTTAGAAATCTTGAGTTAGAATCATGTATTTTTTGGCAAGTACTATTAACAAAAGTGACATAACACATCTGTGACAAAGCAGTGAAGAACCATTGCTTCCGAGACTAGGCGTGGTGGCTCACACCTATAACCCTAGCACTCTGGGAGGCCAAGACAGGAGGATCAGGAATTCGAGACCAGTCTCAGCAAGAGTGAGAGACCCCATCTCTACTAAATATAGAAAGAAATTAGCTGGGCAACTAAAAATAGAAAAAAAATTAGCCAGGTGTGTTGGTGCACACCTGCAGTCCCACCAGCTACTGGGGAGGCTGAGGCAGGAGAATCACTTGAGCCCAGGAGTTTGAGGTTACTGTGAGCTAGGCTGGTGCCACAGCACTCTAGTCCAGGCAAGAGAGCAAGACTGTGTCTCAAAAGAAAAAAACGAACAAAACATTGCATCCTTTCCACATATTTCTTCCTTGGTCAAAATGACCTTGAAAGCCACATGTTGAGGTAGTGGCATTACAAGATGGAAAAAGTCTGGATCCCTGGGTCTTCAGATGAAGGAGAGCTCCTATTGAACTGCATCAGTATTAAGTGAGCAAGAAGCAACCATTTATTTTGTTAATTGAGATTTCTGCATTTGTCTACTCAGAAAATTAGCAAAAAAAATCTTCAATAATACAGCTCCAGAGAGACCAAGCAAACAAAACTACAAATACCTGAAATCAAGATGGCACTAGACTCTTCAAAAGCAGCACCAGAGGCAAGAAGCCAGTGCAGCAATCGCCTCAGTACACTGAGGGACAATAATATCCACTCTAAAATTATAAATATCCCGTGTTATTCAAGTGTATTTGGTTCATAATGTTTGGAAAGTAGGTAACAAGTTTTCACATAAAAATTTATCTGAATCTATTTTGTCCTTCAAATTGGGTCATGAGAGTTGAGATAGCAAATAATACCTGAATATGGTTCTGCCCCTAATCTATCAAAAGTGAGTGTAGAATCAAAATATTTTCAAATATACGAGGGTTTCAAACTACTTACCTTCTATTCACCATGTCTTAGGAAGTTTCTTATGAATGTGTGCCCCCAGATGAAAGGCACAGATCAAGGATAAGGAGCATGGTGGGGTACAGAAAGCAGTGGTCCCAACAGAGAACAGAGATGGGGAGTATTCCCAGCATGACAGCAACATAGCAGGCCAAGAGAGCAACCAGTTCTACTTGGTGTGAGAAGACACTTAAATTCCACATATTTTGAAAGGAAATTATCACTTGTTCTCCACCCAACCTTATCCCTCAAAGGACAATTGGATATATCTAACATCTACTCACGTAAGTCATATGCACCGTTATTCTCACTAACTTTACACTAACTCCTACTCATCCCTCCAGATTTCTTTCAGAGGTATTCCTGGAGATGTACCTCGGCCTAGGGGCACATTCTGTTTTCTCCTGCTTTGTGAAACCGTCTGCATGACATCCTTTTACCGTGTCTTTTGACATGTCTTTGACGTCAGTCACATCACAGTCCTGTTGTGATAACCACACAGATTGGTGTCTACAATGGGATGGATGCAAACACCCCAAACCCTAATGGAGAAATAGATTTCAGGGATTGTAGATAAATTGCAGTAGAAGCTGACTCTGTAATGCTAGTGTAGCAGCAGAGTATCATTGGACCAGGACTATAAAATTTTGTGTCTGAGAATGTAGGAAGAATTGTTTCAATGGAACGTGTCCAATGGATATTCTGACTTGGTGAATTGAAAAGAAATTAAAATTCAAAAAGCCTTGACTGGCTTTGAGTTCCTCAGCTATTTCTGTAGGCTCTACTCAATGTGAAAGCAACTCCTGAAACTTTCCAGCAGGAACTGTATAGTGAAACCACCAGGTCAGTAGCCTGGCTGGCAAGGAAAAGTGAGATTGAAACTGTAGAAGCTGAGGTCTGAGACAGAGGCCCTGCGACGGGATCACTGGGAACGGCAGAAGCCCAAGGACCCCAAGCCTCCTTTGACTGGCAGTTCTCCATGCCAAGCAGAAACGGATCATTGCCCAGGCTGTAGGTGTTGGAGGGTTGAGAGCAGAACAATATTTTAACTCTCACCGAGCAAACTGTATCTGTAAAGTGTTTTAATATACAGGAACTACAAAACAAGGTCAATCAAATAGTTACAAGATATTTGTAATATGGAAGCAGGTAATGGTAAAAACAGTAGTCAAATGAGAACAAGTCCTTTCTTTACCAACCTATCTTTAAAAAGTAGCCAAGGAAACTGATTTGGTGTAATAACAGTTTCTTTTTTTAACTTTGTATAATGTTCTTGCAAATATTTATGCTTGAAATCTTGGCCTTTGCCAGCAGCTGTAATCTTGAGGCTGTGTAATTTAAACACGCTAATTAGAGTCAAAGAAAATAAAAATAACGTTCCAAGTGTACTCAGGTATGATTTACTACTTGTACCAATCATCCCTCCCAAATGGAAAATCAAAATTATATAATTGAGATATAAATCTCTCATTCACGTGCCCAGAAAATCATCTACTTTTTAACTGCCTGTCTTAAAGATGTATGAAAGATTAAATCTGACCAGTTTCTGAGTGTGAAAGTTATGGTTAAATATGTCTCTAAGGATTTGAAAACTTAATTTCCAGGATGATCCCTGGTTCCTAAGAATACTGAAATGAAATGAAATTGGTAAAAATACTACTGAAGAATTAACAGACAGTTCTACTTAAGATATAATTTCGTTAAGCATAAACAACTTTCTGAACTGATTTGTAGGGGAGAGACTGGTGACATGCTCAGGGGCTTCAAAGTTCCTTGGAATAGTTCTGGTCAGTTTGAATTCTGCTTTCTGGTCTTGGTTTCTGCAAATTCTGGTTAGGGAAAGCAAAGCCATGATAGGCAAGGGGTTGTTTTCTTTTTCTCCTCCCACCCTAATCCATTAGTAAAATAAGGGTAAATACTATGGAAAATGAAAGACCATTATAAAAGGTAGTGTGATTAAATGGACAATGTTGTCAGGCATGGTGGCTCATACTAGCACTTTGGGAAGCCTAGGATGGAGGATCACTTGAGGCCGGGAGATCAAGACCAGCCTGGGCAACATAGAAAGACCCCTGGCTCCATAAAAAAAATTTTTTTAAATTAATCACACCTGTAGTCCCAGCTACTTAGGAGTCTGAGGCAGGAGGATTGCTCGAGCCCTGGAGCTTGAGGTTGCAGTGAGCTATTTTGATGCCACTGCACTCTAGCTTGGGCAATAGAGTGATGTTAAGTGGAAGACAAGTCTATTTTATTGGAGGAAAAAAAGCATCAAAATTTGTTCATAATCTCTGCACTCAGACTATGAGAAGGGAAAGGCAGCCCAGTGGCCTCTCACTGGGAAACAGAGCCAAGTTAGGCCTTAGAGCCACAAGTAGGTTGTGCCTTCTGTGTTTCTGGGCAGTCACAGCACAAACCTGGCCAAGCTGAATGAAGCAATCAGAGGAATTCGACATAGTAACAGACAGACCTGGACAAACAGGAGTGACTCCTGGTTTGTACAGGAGAAGAAGAGCTCAAGAAAGGGAAAGATCAGGTTTAAGTAAAATTTACTCAAAATACTGAATGCTCACAAGGGGAAAAAAACAGAGCCTTGCCCCGAAGCAGACTGAGGGGAGACTGAGTCCCTTGGTGTCTCCAGCCTGTGAGGCTATGGAACCTCAAAACAAGTGATGTTAGAAAAAGCCTGGGGGTGGGGCCACATGGTTCATTCAGACTGTGATGCTGCCAGGACTGAACAGAGATGCTGCCTTATCCAGTAAAACCTTCAGGACAACTACCAGCCTCATAGCAAATACTTCATTAAATTCCTAGGGATAGTTTGAGTGATAGCCCCTGAGATATTGCTTCAGGCAAATAATATTGGTTCTATCCAAATAAAAGCAGCAAGCTCAATATATGGCCAGCCTATTTGGATTTTGTCATAACTGTATTTCATATTTAAAGATCTTATTATCCATGTTCATCAAATAACCCACACAAAAGTGCCTTTGTAGCTCTTGTTTTTGATAATTAGGCAGTTACTGCAGAGGGCAAACTCGTGCTTCGTAACATGTTTCATTCATGCAAAATTGTGCTTTTTACTTCTTTTACTTTTTTATTTTTAAATTTGTAATATATATGAGGTATATAATATGGATGTACAATTTTAGTAATACCAATAGTAATGATAATGATATAATAAAACTAGCATCAAGGTTCTCACCATTCAGATTAGGAAATGAGTATTATTAAAACTGGAAATTCTTTTGTATCCTTCCCTAATCACTTGGAGCTCCTTGCTTGCAGAAGGAACTACTGTCCTAAATTTTGTAAATCGTTTTGTTATTTTTATTTACAGTTTTCCATATGTGTATGCATTCTTAATTTTATATTGCTTTGAATACTTATAAATAAAATTACATTGTGTTTTCCTGTATAGATCTGTTTTTTGTGTTCAAACTATTCTATGTGGTTGCATCTAGATAGAGTTCATTCATTTATATTAATAGCATTTAAAGTATTTAAAGCTTTTTTGAATACTTAAAGTATTTCTATTTTATAAATCTTCCACAATTTATCCCTTGTACTATTGGTAAATATTTTGGTTGTATTCAATTTTGTTATTATTATAAACAATGCTACTTAGAACATTCTCATATATGTCTCTTATGCTCTTTTTATATGTTTTGCCTTTTTTTGTCTCTTGATTTAGCCTAAATGTTTCCCTTTCCCTATTTTCCTGTTCACTAATCTTCTTTTCTTCTTTGCTTGCTATTATATCCATCTATTGACTTTTTAGTTTCACTTGCTCCTTTTTTTTCAATTCTGAAATTACTGTGTGAATTTTTAAAATAGATTCCAGTTTTCTGGTGAAACTTTTCATCTTATTATTTATTTATTTAAGTATATTTATCATAGTTATTTTAAAGTCCTTATTTGCAACTCAATATGAGTCTTCTATGTAATTTTTGTTGGTATGCCAGATCATTTTTTATTGAATGCTGGATCCTGTGTATTAAAAATTATAAAGAGGTTAATGCTATATGCCTCCAGAAAGAGTTCGCTTTCTTCTGCTATGTAACTTGATTGACAGCGGAGCATTTTAATCCAACCAGTGACTGAACTGACTCAAAGATGATCTAACTTTCAAGTTAAATCTACATCTGATTCAAACATAACCCCAGTGTATAGATAGATTTTTCAGGAGTTCCAAATGGGAACCCGAGATGCTTTTTAATGCCTCTCCAGTTTTGCAGAGTCTAAGCTGCAACTTTTGTGTTCCTCTCTACCGTAAAGTTGCTGAAAATATCCCACTCTACTGGTTAGTGACTTCTTTGCTTGGCTTCTTAGCCTGCTCAGTTTAATAATTCAGCAAATGCCTTGAGGAGAAACCTAGTGATGTGTGTGGAGCTCACTTCTCTTGAGCTTGACCCCTCAAGTCTTGCCTATCTTGGCAGCTCTAAACTTTAATTTTTGCCTTTCCGACCCTGTGCGATTGTCACATGCTCTCCTGTTTTCTCTGCCTCTGATCAAAATTTTTTTCACCTTTTGCTCCATACAGTAAATGGGGAAATGCCCTAAGGAGAATCATATTTTGGAGAATGTTACTCACTTCCCCATGATTCCATTGTCTCTGATATTTTGGCCCTTCAAGTCCTGGCCAATTCAGTGTATCGGTGATGCTTTTAAACAGATTTTATTAAATAATCTTTGCCTCTTATAATGATCGTTGTCTGTAGGATTACTGTTCTGCTGCAAGCTACTCTCCACAGTGACAAACAGAAGTTCTAAAGGTTTTTAAAAAGTTTACTTAGTACAATACTGAGATCTATATTTATTCAAAGGTTTTTAATAAATTGGAATTTAACACAAAAATTCCTATGATAGAATTATGGCACTAGAGACCATGGAAAATGAGCTAAGTAAAATTTTAGAGTAAAATAAAAATAATTTTTAAAAAACCCTCAGAGATTTTATTTGTATTGTACCTTCTATTGCTATTGGGTACTGATTTGTTATTCTAGCTGAAATAGTAATTGTTTTGAACCTACATATTCTTCAGTTTACCTTGGAGAGAGAAAGGATTTTATTTTCCTTTCAAGTAATTATTGATCCAGTGGTACTAATGAAGTGAACCTCTGGTTGTTAACCTTTTCAGGCTCAAAGAACAAAAAATGGAAACTTTTAAATGTTGGAGGCAATTTGAATACAGAATTGATTGCCCTTCTTTAGTATTGTGCCACAAAGCTGACTAAAAGAGAAAACTTAGAGCGATATGCTCTTAAAGAAAGTTAAAAAGTAACTTAATTTAATCAGAAATTACATGAACCATGATCTTTTGATAAAAAGTGATTTTCTTATCCTATTAGAGTGATTTAAGTAGTTTTTATTTCTAATATCATACTGCTTAACTTTAAAAGTTTTAAGGAATCATCCAATATACCACCATATTTCCAAGATTCAGGTTTATAATATCAATCTCTTCTAAAAGGAATCAGGGCTTTGTGGACAGTGTCTGTAGCTTGGGTTTGTTGCCTTTAGCAAGTAAGGCTTTCATCATAAGATATTGCAGTAGAACTAAGGACAAAAGGAAAGTGGGCTAAAGAGAGGGTTCTGGTAGCCAAATATGAAAATGTAAGCTTCCAAAAGAAAAAAAAATTGTATACAATTAATTGGAGCAAGTTGAGTTTGAAATCAGGGAAAGGTCATTAATCTATAATGAATTTCTAAAAGGAGAATAAAGTGTTGTACGGAAAAGCCATACCAACCAATGAGTCTATGGGTACACAATTTTCCTCAAAAAGTGGGATAAGGGGCACATCATTCAGTTGTTAAAGAAGGATGTTAATTGATACAATATCTTTCCCTCGTTGGGTAATTCTAATGGTTATTGTAGTTTGCTTGAGATAAAAGCAAGATTTTATTGGCTGAATTTATGCCTAAACAATGAATCTTAGGTCAGTGTGTGTGATGCGGGAATAAAGAGGCCTGAGAGCTGTGCCTGCCACCTGCACCTGGGAAATATCTCCTGCCTTATGGGATACTTAGCCCAGACCTCTATGTCTCCAGGAGAGCTTTGTAGAGATTAAAAAAACCCATAGTTCTGCATAGGAAACTGTGTTATTCCCCTTGTATTTTGTAAATACCTCTGTGCAGTTGTCATCCTTGGAAAGGAAACTGAGTATGTTTCAAATTTGTCTTTTCATCAATCTCATCATCATCCTATTGGGACAATCATGCATAATCCATCCAATAAGATCTCTCTTACCCTCTTTCAGACTAAGTTAAATCATACCATCTACCTACCTTCGTACCCCAAAGAACCCTATTTTACCATTTTATGGGAATTTTCCCAGTGCACTGTGGATAGCTGTTTACATATATTCCTCCATGTGAACTTCAAACTCCTGGAGGGCAGTATCTAAGCTTTTCTTTTTCTTTTTTCTTCCCATTCCTTATCATAACATCTTTTTTGCAATAAACATTTGAATAAATGAATGAATAAGTGAATAAATGAGTCTCCTCCTCTTCCCTTCAGTGTATTCTAGGTTCCAACCATCTCAGTCTACAACATACCTCTCCTCAGATGAGTTCTTTATTTTCTTATTCTGAGTCTTTGTTTCTGTCTTGTCATCTGTAGTGGGTTGAATTGTGTTCCCCCAAAAATACCCAAGTCTCAAACCCTCATAACTGTGAATGTGACCTTACATGGAGAAAAGAATTTTGTAGATGTAATTAAGCTAAGGATTTCAAGATAAGGTTATCCTAAATTAAAGTGTGTCAAAGAAAAATTGAACTAGACAAATTAAACAGATGAAGAAGATTTTGTATGAAACTATTGCAATAGGGGAGAGAGATTGAACTCAATTCCCTGAAACAAAATGTAGGAGGATTTTTAAGTGCTGGGGTGAGCTAGTTGGAAAGGTACTAGAGGACCTTAGGTTGGTCAATGTGATTGGGTATGTGATGTGTTTGCTAGTTGTCACTTATCTAAGTTAGGCTCCTAGTCTCCCACAGAGATTGGGCCATAGGTGACTAACTTCCTTGTTGATTACATTTCAAAGAGATGGCTTTTGAGAAAGACATTCATGGGTTGTGAAACTGACAAGATGTTAGGAGAAGATTTACATTTCACAGGAGCAGAGAGGATTCACAATTGAAAGTTTTCTAAAGTGAATGCTCTAAGAAAAGAGAGGTCAGGGGCGTATAGCCACGAAGACACCTGTCTAAAATTTCACCAAACTGAAGTGATTGTTCAGGTCATCTTGGTCACGTGGGCCTTAAATTCAATGACAGTATTCTTATATCCTCATAAGAAGTGTCCTTATAAGAAACAGAAAAAGAGAAGATACACAGAGTCACAGAAGGGAAAGGCCATGTGAAGACAGAGACAGAAATGGCAGTGATGTGTCTATAAGCCAAGGAATACCAAGGGTTTTCAACAACCACCGGAAGCTGAGAGATGTAAGGAACAGCTTTTCCCCCAAAACTTCTAGAGGAACCAGTGCCGCCAGCACCTTGATTTAGTATTTTTGGCCTCCAGAGCCATGAGAGAATGCATTTCTGTTTTGCTAAGCCTCCAAGTTTATGGTAATTTGTTAAAGCAGCCCTAGGAAGTTAATACACCATCTTTCTGGAAAAGTCTCCACCACTTCCCATTTAACTAAAGACATAAGATTCTACATCTCTTTTAATGCTTGACAAAACTGTCTTATCCCCCATTCGTTTTTCTTACAATTGATAGTACCAGCTAGAAGCCATGGCTTTCTCCTCTGAATTCTTTTAATAGTGGAGATGGTAAAGATATTACACCTGAAACTTTTTTAGTGTTTTATTCATGTCTAATCCCTTTTTAATCCTTGTGAAAACATAATAAGGCAGGTGCTATTATTTTTCTATATTAAGAATAAAGAAACTGAAGAACAGAGGGATTAAATAACACTAAATGGCAGAACTAAAATCTGCTTCAAGATCTCTCTGAGCACAGAGCCCATGTGCTCAAACATTTTACTGTTTACTTTTTATTTCACTGAATGTTTACCACTCTCATATACCATGTTCTCTTGTATTGTGGCTACCTGTGCATTTTTATTGTCAAGTACAAACTATTCAACTGAGGTAACTAGAAATCACAGGTGCACAAGGACGTCCACTTACTTTTCCCATTTTAAAGGTCTTTTGACATTATGTTGCTTGCATTTTTAAAAATTTAAACATATTATTTAAGAAAAAAAATTGGAAAACTTGCTTGAATACTTTTAACCTTTATATGATTTTAAGGTTATGTCTTATTTATCTTTTCACAGCATTTGGCACAATTCTTTGAATATTAAAAGTGTCCACATTTCATTGAATGGATATATTTAACCTAAGTCTCATCCCCTGTGTGTCCCCCAATGTCCCAGCTTCCTAGGGTCATATTTTTCTTTAATACAGCACTCTAATAGATTGACTAGAGGCCCTACTCTGCATGCAGTAAGCAGCTTAGTGCTTTTCTGCCACACAATACTTCTGAATATTATAGTTTGGGAGAGAGCTCCATTTAACCTTGTTGCCTGTCACTTCCATTGTTCTCCTTTGAACTTCTGCTGTCAACTCTGCTCTGCAACTTGTCTCCTGAGATTGCCATCTTGCTATATGGGATACTACTCTACTGACACAAAAGTGCTGTATGGTAGACTCTTATTGATGGCTTGGAAAATAAAGGGGATGAAAGCATATCATAGCCTTCATTTATTCATTCAATCATTCAGCAAACATACAAACATTCATTGAGTGTCCAGTGGCACTGTGCTGGGCACTGAGAAGACAATGATAAGCAATCAGGTAAAAGTCTCCATGATCACGTAGCTCATACTCTAATTAGAAAACATATGGCTCACACAGGCAGGTCACAAGCGTGGAATTACAACTGAGGTCAGAGTAACGAAGGAAATGTCCATGGTGGATTGAGAGCAATGGTAGCGGGCTTGAACAGAGAGCTGGAGGATGAGTAGGCAGTAACCCTCCCTGCAGCAGGGATAGAGGAGGAGAAAAGCATTAGAGAAAGAAATGACAGCCTGTGCAAACAAACAATAGTGGGGTGGAACAATTTGCAATCCAGCAACTGCAAGAAAGCCTGTTAGGGATACATAGACTCAAGCAAAGTAAGGAGAGAAATAATTCTGGAGAAACCGTGCAAAGCCACTTTAACAAATGCACAGTCTGCTTCAGGCTTCCTTAACAAACATGATCATAATTGTGAAGTTAATGGTGTTATATTGAATAGTTTGATATAGGAGATTAACATGATCCACTTTGTATTTTGAAAAAAAAAAAAAATCTGGCTACTTTTTAGAGACAAGAATAAAGTGGGTAAGGAATGGTGGATACAGAGATTCCAAACATGTGGCCTTCATTCAGGTGAGAGATGATGATGGTTTGGCCTAGGGAAGAGATGGTGGAGATGAAGATAAAGGAAATTTGTTTGAGAATCCTTTAGCACATAATAGAACAACAGGACCTGGTGAAATGAGGGGTGCAGGGGTGTCAAGAATGTGGAGCTTAGTGGAATGATATAGGCAGCAACTTGAAAAAAATAATGTTAGACATTCCAGTCTTAAAAATTAATCGGACTTTTGGATAGGCAAATTTCTCACTGGCTGTCTCTCCTTGGGTTCTTCCCTAAGACTTTCTCCTCTATACCCACTTTTCCTCCCTCAAAACCATCCTCTACCACCATCTCTTTACGTATTCCTGGACTCACATACTTTCTTCATCACTTTAATAGTACAATTAGTGTGTGGATTATTTAAACTAAATCTCCCTTAGTTTGAGGCCCAGCTTTGTACTTCCAAGAATTTCACTGAGCTATTGCTAAGCCATCTATCACATTTACACCCTCAGTAACACAGAGACCTTGGAGAAGTATTGAAATCAAATCTTTTTTAGCATATCTTCGATCAAATTCTTAGGTTTAGGCTTGCACCAGAACCTCCAGAGTTGTGGAGCTATGTGGGCTGGGCACGTTCATCTCTCCGCTGGGCGCCGTCTCCTTCAGACTTCCTTAAGCCCTTCATATCCCAGCATCTCATTCGCTGCTGACTAGCTGTAGTATTGACATCTGCTGAGAGAAGATTGCCCTTATATTATTTTCTAGTTTTAATGAATATGGCATACCCTACTCTCAAAAATGTCAGTTTTAGTCATCCAAGATGGTTTATAGAAACTAAAAGGTAACTTACAGTAGACTGCACTAAGTACTTTATGTTAACAATGTAGAATCAAAATGCTGAATGAATTGCAACTTACAAAGCTGTCTATTTCCAGGGATGATAAATATCTATACCTAATGTTGGATCTGTTCTTATTTTCCTTTTAAGGGAGCATCCTTCTTTAACAGAACTTCCCATGTTTCCATATCCAGATTTCTTCACCAAGGCAGATAAAGAGTTGGCAAAAATCATTGACCATCATGTAAGATTGATTTTTTAAAACAAGCCACAAAAGCTTTGTTCTTTAAAGGCACTTTGAATTATTAAGTGTGGTTCTGAGAGTGAAATATTAGCATGTGAAACTTAAAAGTAGAGCCCTGATTGGTCACTGCCAAACTGAATTATGTCTCATTATGCTGTCTGTTTACCTCAGTGCCTTCATTGGGTTACAGAAAATTTGGCCTTCTATCATTTGCAAAATACTAGTCCAGTCCTGTTTCCTGAATTAGTACTGATTTCTTGCGACAGGAGTCTGATATTGAACACTGAACACTGATTTCTTCTGCAATGTAGTTCTAATACCAGAACAAAAATCTTTTGGCTCAATTTTCAGTGACCATTCTTTACCCCTGACAGATCAGAAAGGTCTTTAATCACTCTGTTCTTACTATGAGTTAAACAAGCGGTGGCAATACAAGCCTATTCACATAAGACACTTTAATCCATTGTGCTATATTCAGTTGATAATTTCTTACCAAATGCACATCCTTTTATGTCTACTTTTTAGAAGTAGACTTGGACTAGGAGAGAAAGTACTTATTTTCAATATTTTTCTTTGAATACAAAATGGATTCAATAATATATATAATGTATTTAAACTAATTTTATGAATATTATCTATCAGATTGTAATTATATGGCCATGATTAATTTTTTCACATTTCATTTAATTAGTATTTTTTGATAAAGAATAAAGGATTATTTCATTTACTGATCATGTTAAATAGTTATTTACCACATAGTTAATATTTAAGCTACTCTAGCAATAGCTATAAATATTGGGGTTTAGAGACTGACTGATGATAACTTGGAATCACAAAATGAGAGCTGTAATATTGTTCTGTTATCCACAAATAAAGTTTTTGCTAAACCAATATATCATATACACAGGGCTTTCTAAAAAATTTCTAATGGTTTATAAATTTCAACATCTACATTTTCCTACTCACATTAACTAAATCATCTAGAATAGATTATAAGAGATAATAACTTGCTAACATTTATACACACACACACACACACACACACACACATATATATTCAGATAACTACTTTGGGCTGCCTAGAGCTAGTTAAAGAGACAGAGGACAGTATTTTGAGTGACAGAGAGAATAGGTTAGGAAATAGCTTCTAACAACCGTCATCTTTTCCTTTTTCCAAGGGTATAAGCATTATCTGAGTAATCTCTGCCATGGGCCTGCTTATATTGTAGCTAAAGAATGGTGAAGGAATCCTTTTTGAAAATATAGTTGAGAATTTATCCAAATCGTTTGATAAATGGCTAGCCTAATAAATAGTAAGTAGTTCATAGTATTGATTTGGGAAGGTTTATTGAAGTGTCTCTCTCAATATTATATTTTTAAAGAATTCACATATCATACATACCATTTCTTTTCAGAGGAGTGTAGCAATAGCGCTTTGTACTTATACTTCACACTTTACAAAGTGCTCTTATATTAATTAATTTCATCCTCACAATAGCACTGTAAGACATTTATTTACCCATAAGAAAAATAAAATAGTTGTTTACAATTCAGTTATTTGCTCCATGTATCAAGGTCAGTAAATGGTTGAGTCTATGCACAAAACCACATCTCTCTACTCAAAATTCCACTCTCCTTTTTACTTTCTCATAGACATTTAAGTTCTTGCTTTATAATCCCTAACCAGAATTTGGGGTGGGAGGGTGGGAATTGTAATATTGACAAAAAACAAAAGCACATTCCCACAGCTACAGGTATAATTCTCATTCTAAGCAACTGACTTTTGTTGAGTGGCTACAATATGCAAGAAATAGGAAAGATATCTCATTGCTTAGCTGATACACAGGTACCTTGTACATTACTGGTATTCCAGAGCATGATGAGTTAATGAATTGAATAAAGCAGTAAAAGGTGCTTCCATTTCCTACCAACTTCAATCATATATATAGCCCCCTAGCTACCACGACAGTAGTAACAGCATGTGAAAGTCCAGACAATATAATGATTTACCCAAATTGAACTTGTTAAGGTCAAGAAAAAGTTTACTTTGTTCCTGGCCTGATGAAGAGAAGAATTTTGATGAATTCTAGCCATACCAAATTCTAACGAGAAGAGCTGCCTCCTGCACCATAGTAATATGATAACCCTTCTTGGCTGCTTTCAAATGTATTGAAAGTTGTTTGGGAACAACTTTATGTTGTTTGGGAAACCAAAGAATTCAATTTTACCAACAGTTCTTAAGAATTAATTCTGTGTTGATTTTTCACAATGTAAAGAATAAAGTCATTAGATACATTAAAATCTTTCATATTAAGTAGATTAATGCTCTCTGTTTGTAGATCTTATCATTATAACACCAGCTAATACTTCTATGCTATAACATAAAATTGGTAGTTTTGTTAGGCAATTAGATTATTATTTAGTTTATTATATGAGAAAAATAATGTGTCTCAGTTGAGTATCATAGAACTCGTAGAATAAACCAAAGCATGAATTTCAGCCTGTGCCTGAAGGTTCTGGATGTTTTGCGTCAATTTTCTATATACTTCATACAAAAATGGTTTCTGAGAAACCAAACATATAACTATGTGTAGGTACAGTCTCAAGATAAGTACAGTTAACTTTTGTATTTCTTATGTCATTAAAATCTAACTGGGGATAAAATAAGTGGATATATTATGTTTTAATTTTTTAATATTTACTCTAGTACAAGTATGTTAATATTTTACAAAACTTTATTGCCTTCAGCAAAGCTGAGTGACCTCATACTGAGTTCTGCTTATTATTATTTGTATATCCCAGTTGTCAAAATAGTAGTCACAATCGCAGCACTGGTATATAGTGTAATCTATAAACTAATTGATAGGTTGCTAGTCTCAGTCTGGTCATTTGTGTATATGCATGAGCTGAGGGAGACAAAAAGAGCAGTGTTGGCAGTGTCCTAATTAGGAGTTTCTAACATTTCATGTTGGGAGTCATTCTTCCCTGAACCTTTTACCCAGCCTGAAAAGGGTTTATCATTTGTTTTTACCATGTCTCTCATCAAGTGTGTTAGAAGGAGAAAACAGTCCCTCAGGGTGACGTTTGGTTGATTTATTGTCATTAGTTCCAACACTGTTGCCCACTCCTAAGACTCTTGCCTTCAGATATTTTGTTATTGTCATGAATTAATATGGCCATTTGAGATGGACCTCTTACAAGTGTTTTTACTGGTCTGCATAGTAAGTTAGTCTGACCATTAATTTCATTTTCAACCTCATATGGAATAGTATCATAGTTTTTGCTTTTCTCTTTAATTGGTATTTTTTGTGTTTTTTTCTTCTTATTTTGTTGTAGCTTTGTTTTTTCATTTTATGACCCATGCTGTCATATAAATGCCAATATTGATAAAGAAAGTAAAAATCTTTGGGATATAGAAATATAAAGCATATTATTTCTTTGTTTCAATGATTTGTTATCTTTAAAAACTATTAAGAGGGAATTCTGTTTTGTGGGACTTATACACATTCTAATAGGTGGCACATATATTTTTCCAGTATGTTAGAGTGTAAAATTTCTGAGGAATGTCTGCAAAAAAAACTTAAGAGGATAATTGGATAAGAATCTGCATTTTGAAAAGCTAAATTGATATGTATATTTTTTCATGGAAAATCATATGTAAATGAAGTTTTATTTCCATAACAGTGGCAGGAAGAACTAAAGGTCAGACAGAGAGAAGATGCAATATGTGAGGCCCAAGAACTTAAAGATAAAGAGTTAGAGAAGAAAAATCACTTCCAAGAAATTATGAAGAAAAGAGAAGAGAAACTGCATAAGCAAACCAAACCCTACGAGCTTCCTCCTAGGACTGAAGTAACTTCATTAGAAAAAAAAATGACACCCCCAAAAATTGATGTCTACATGCCAGAAATTCATAACCCAAAAGATACCAAGATATCTATGTGTTAGGAGAATTTGTTTGTAATTAACTTGAGGCATTTTGTTAGAAAAGAGTTGTTATTCTAGTGCAAGTTGTTTAATAGTCATTTCATAGTCCTAAATTAATAGTCAACTCTTAATCACACTTGAGTGAAGTGATTTCACCAGTTAAAAATTTCCAAGACAACAGCCAGTGCTTTTCTCGATTGATTATCTCATTATTGTACAGCATACTTGATAACTGATTCTCAGAGGGTTGATATTCATTGGACGGTCAGAAGAAAATGAATTGCAACTTAATTAATGAGTCCCTGTGTAAGAATTATTTCTTGAAAATAGAATGAAGAAAAGCCGATACTCCTATAATCACTATTATTCAAATAAAAAAGCTATGAGAGCTCTTTTGATTTGCATTTTAGAATCAATTTATGCCAAACCAAATCCTGTATCAGAAACATGAATTTGATAAATTACCGTGTATAAGCAAATCTAGAAAGGCCAGTTATCTTAGATTGGATTGATCTTTAATGGATGTCAGAGGAGAGTCCTGAGTGACAGTGGTTTTATTTTTCCCTGTGAGTCTATGAGAATGCGTTTGGATCATCCTGGAGGATCCAGTAGCACCGATGGAAAGGATTCATCTGTCCAGTCGGGAGTCATTTTATAAATGGCACCTCACTTTATCTGAAGCTCTCAGTCTATGGGTAAAAGTAACAGTGTGGAGTGGTTGTGATGTCTTATATTTCTTTTCTGAAAAATATAGATTAAAAACTATACTTCAGTTTCATGCAGGTAGCTTGGGGGTTCTCAGGAGACAGGTACTTTCTCAGGGGTATCAAACTCAAATGACTGCACAGGTCAGGAAGGTAGCATAAATCAGTGGAGGGGGCTAGGAAATACCTATCCTATCTAAAGAAGGTTCCCACCACTCACTACATTCTGAAATGTAAGTCCAATATTGTTAGACAATCCAGTCTTTCAAGAAGAAGCTTTCAAAGGGATTATTTTTAAAAATCAAAATTGCTAAGTTTCAAAATGTTGGCAAGTAATTTTTTTTTAAATCACATTTTTAGGTTAAATTTGACACGCAGGCCACAAGTTTGTGACCTGTATTATGTGAATTTAAGACATCATTCTTTGCTTAAGATAATACCACAATGGTAGAAAACCGTTGGGAGCAGGTTCCTGTTTTGATTCCCTATATAACTTATTCAAACTTGTTTCTCTTCCCAAACCTTTTGCCTCATCCTTGTGTCCTCATACAGAGAATATGCAAGTTCTTGGAAATAATGTCTTCCAATTCACCTTTCCAAATTCCTTCATCTTTGCTTTTTTCACACATGGGGAAAAAAAAAATCTATCTTATAGAAAACCAGCCAGTCCCTTTTCTCTGAACCCTATCCCTTCCAAAATCTTGTTCCATCACCTATTCACTATCTCCTTCTAAGTCTGTCCCCATTACTCACCAAACTACTCTTTCATTATGGCCACCGGTGACACGAGCCTTACCAAACCCTGACTGTCCTTTTAGGTTGTAATCTTTCTATCGGTTTGCAGGGAGATGTAACCACTGGACTGTAAGATATAGGGAAGGGATTCTGAAAACCTAACAAGTGCTACTTACCAGAATTTCAACAAATCCTGCCATTTCAGCCTCACCTTTATAGAAGGAAGGCTGGCCACCAATTTCTGAAACTTCCTGGCATTGTGAGGGATGATCTAGTCTGCCTTAAGGCTTCCCTACCACAGAGTGAGGCTCATTTTTTCTTTACTCTGCTTCGTCTGTTTCTATTTTTTTACCCTCTATCTTACTTTCACAATTTTATTAATATTTTCAATGTGCTATTATCTTTTCTCCTGATGTATTCATGTCTTAAAAAAAAAAAAAAACTTTTGCTATCATATTAGTAGTGGTTTGGAAGGGAGGGAATAAAAGAATCTATACATAGATCTATGGAGAAAGAGGGAGGATTATATTAATACTTTTATTTTTAAATTTTTCTTTAAAATCCTTAAAATTTGGCAACACATCTCTCATGGTCTTCTTCCTATGTCTCTGATTCTCCTAAAATGTTACCAAAATTTGTGGCTTGTAGATCCAGGGTCACGTTCTTGTTATGCCTCCTACCAGCTATGGAACATTAGCAAGTTCCTGAACCCACCTGCACTTCAGTTTACTCCTTTACAAAATGGACACAGTTTATGTAAAGAGTGGTATCGGTAAGAAGCTAATTAGGAAAAAAAGAACCCGTCAGCCATTTTAACAGAGAAAATTTAATGTAAGGAATTGTTTTCAAAGGTGTTAGAGAACTCAGAAAATGAAAAGGGGACATAGAAATAACCCAGAAACAGGAACTACAGGAAACTGCTACCACGTTTGGAGCAGCAGCAGAGAGAAGAGGTCGGGATTATTAGACTCCAGAGCTTGCAGGAAGCACCTCACACAGTGGGGCTGAGATCCGTGATGGGGAGACACGGCCCCGTTATTGCTGGTCTTTCTGCGGGAGCACAGCCCAGCTGGTTCTGCAAGTGCAGGGCAAAAATGGAAACTGGAACAGATTGTCTGTTGCTGAAACCACACTGTCGGGCAGAGCAAGCAAACAGGAAGAATCACGTATTTGCCTCCTCCCCTTCTTGGAACCCTTCCTCATCTGCTTCCTGTTCTCTAGAATCACAAAGCAGAGGATAAAAAGGGTGGGTTTCAAGCTGAAATACACTAGCTAAGTAACGGGAGAAATGTGTGAGCACAATGGTGAGAACATATTAGACTCTGCAGTGAAAGTTAACTCCTCCTTCTTTTCTTTAGCATCTTAGGCCCTTTTTTCTGCAAGCTTTACCAGGACCCCCAAATAAATACATAAATATAAATGAGAAGAAAGCATCACTATTTGAATTAATCTAAATGGCTTAAAAAGAAACTTTACTATAATTTTTTATAACTAGCCCTTAATTCTTCCACTAAGTACTTAATTTAACTGAAACACAACTGGAATTCTTTGTAATTTATGTTAGCGTTAACTTTGCTTCAAACATTGCCGAGTTCTGTGAGTCTCAGGCTGAGCTGGGTACCACATGGATCCTTGCAGCTACTCTCTTGTTACTCAGCTTATGATTTCTCAGCCTTAGTTACTTATTTTCCCATTCTTTCCACTTTAAGTTGGTATGAGGAAGAAAGAAAAAGAGAAAGATATTCCATGTTTATCTACTCCATACAGCTTTTAGTCACCTTAAATACCTCTACTGTTAGGCAATGTTAACCTATCTCAGGTCTAAAATCCTTTCTGTCTAAAACTTGTTACCATGCTACTTTACCATCTATGTTTAATTTTATTTTGAAAGAATAAACTCAGGTCTTCCTGCATTCATTTATTATAGATTCTCTGTAGGTTTCTCTTAATAACAACCAAAGCAAATTCTTTTTCACACAACCTACCTCATAGAGCTTTTACCTTATTAGTAATGAAATACTCATATTACTTTTAGCTAGTTTCACTAGAGTGTTAGAAATTAAAAGACATTTTAGGGGGAGAGAAAAGAAAAGAAAAATACTGGAGTAAATTCTGAGTAACACAAACATGAAAATAAGCATTTCTTTTATAGCAATTAAAAAAAAAATAAAGCAGATTGAATGATTCACAGAGGTTGGTGGGAGTATACCAAAGAGAAGTTTAAGGAAGAAAAGTTCTGAAACAAGTATTTTTGCTCAAGCATTGGTGAGTGAGTGTTTAGAGAAAGGGGACATACAGAGGTTACAGACAAAAATAACTCATTCCAGCAATTTTAGAAACTTTATAGTAATGTTTAGCTATTATAATTCAAGTAATTGATTCTTCTGCTTCTATCAGTAAAAACTCTCTCTTTCTACCAGTTAACTGTTTTTTTGAGTGTCCTTTTTCATATTTTTAAACTTATCATATCAACAAATCCAAACAAAGTTACAGTGTATTGTCAATAAATTCTCATATTGCTTAAAACCCATAAATTAGCAAATGTAGTTCCTTCTTTCATATACCACCATAACTATACCACTGTGTTCTCACCACATGGTTATAGAGCAGAGTTTTTTGACATTTGGATCTGGATAATTATTTAATATGGGGGCTTTTCTGTGAATGTTAAGCTTTTAAGCATCGTCTCTGGTCTCTATCCTCTAGATGTAGAAGCAGCCCCACCTCCCCCACCCCTGTGAGTTGTGACATAAAAAAGTACCCTACGGGGTGAAATTGCTCCTAGTTGTAAACAAATATTCTATAGCTTCCAGGAACTCAACTTCCAAATTTCAGAGTTAGCTGCTTGGGGATTGCTTTCAGGTTGCTTTCAAATTTTGTCCAGCTGCTCACACAATAAGCTTTTGCTGTGGGTCAGCCAGAGATTCTCAATTAAAATCACTGTAGATCTCATGAAGCCTTTTTATTCCTCCTCACATCTCAATTTGCTGAAGTAAATGAACAAGAACATCCCTATTTTGTTTTTACATGTGATTAATCGATGACATTTATTACCTCCTCTGTGGGCTAAATCCAAAGGAAGATAAGGAGTTGTGAAAATCTGTTGTGCCAATGCCTATAATAAAAAAGACATGTCTAGTAATAAATTCAGTCCACACTACGCTTCTCAACCTTAAGCAGCCCACTGGACACTTAAGAATTTGTAAGGCTCCTTGCACTAATTTTAACTATTTTTCTCTGATATATGGGTTGTGTTTGTAAACTTAAAGCAAAACACACTTTAAATTATCACCTTCTGTAACATAAGCTCGTATTATTTGTATAGTTTTGCAAATTTTGTTGATGACTTGGTTACTTTTGAGCCACGTGCATTTTTCATGGTGACATAGATTTCAAGGATAATTTGGCTTTAATGTTATTCAAGCTCACTTTCCTCCAATCGTTCTAGCTAAGGGACCTATTTACATAATACCTAGTGCCTTGTTATTTTTTCTATTCCTGCTTCACTGGAAAATCAAAAATAAGCAAAAAGAAATGTATTACCAAAATGTTTTTAGTTGAAGGATCTCTTCGGCATACAACTTCCCAGTGAAATTTCCCAACCTGACTCTATTTTGGAAAATGCAGGATCCTCTTTTATGACTTATTGAGTAAAGTATAGGTCAAATATTTCAGAACCACCAATGCAACGTCTTTTATACATAGTCAGATAATTGGAAATCTAGTAATGCTTTGAATAGTGCTTCAAATAATGAAGAAATTGAAAAAAAATCTGAACAGACCAATCTCTTAATATATAGGTCCAATTTTTCATTTGACTTCCCAGTTAAAAGCTTCATAATCAAAAGCGATGCTAGAAGACACATACACTAGAGTTTCTTCCATAACATACATCCTCCAACACTATAGCTAGGTTGTGAGACTGAAGGCCTTAAAGAAGAGGAAAGGAAGACAGGCTCTTAAGAAAAGTCTCAACCTATCCCAACCGGAGAGATCAGAGAGATTGTAGGAGGAAGAGAGTTAGAATAGAAAGATAGATTTGAGGGTGCTTCTACCCCTTTCCTCAAGAAAAGCAGGGGAAGAGGGGAGTCCAGGGGAGTCTAGAAACATCCAGGTAGATATGAAGCCTGAGCATATCAAGTTAGTAGCATTAGCTCCTATACTACTGAGGAACTGAGAAGTCACTACGAGAGGTCTTGTACCCAAACATTTCCAAAGACACATGCAGTTGTCAAAGTGAGATGAGAAGCAGATGATAGGAGACAGGTCTCCTAAGCCCAAGTAGCCAGAGAGGATTAGGTCTACTCCAGAGCACATTAGTGAGAAAGCACACCCATTCATCCATTCTGCATTAGCGGCTAGGGTGAAGTCAGAGGACACTGGGAAGATTTAAGGACCCAGGCTCCCATCTACTGCCTTACACAGGCCATAACTTTCCCTATAGATCCAAGGCCCATCTTGGAAGAGAGTGAAGGGAAGAGAAATTTGAAAGGCAAAGAAGTTATCCCAAAGAAAACAAGTTAATATTTAAAAGATCTCTTGATTTCCTAGATGTGGATAATTTTAAAACTGAGTCACTAAGCTTCATCTTTGCCCTGCTCCAAGTAAACCAGCAGAGGGAGCATCGTGAGGACAATCAAAGCGGTTTTATAAAACTTTAGAAAATAAACTTTCTCTTTATATTTAAAGTGTAGTGTAAAATTGAATTTGCATCCTTGTAACGTATATATGAAACTGATGTTTCAACATATATAGATAGATGGAAATAGAGATATATAACCTAAACATTTATACATCAATCTTATACATGCATTCGTGTGTCCATTCATTCAGAAAATATTTATTGATTGCCCGCTGAGTTCCAGATGCTCTCTTAGTCACTGGGGATATATCAATGAATCAATGAACATGACAGAAAATATAGTATTCTACCCAGTAAAAAGTAACATGTGTATAAAACAAGCAAAAATTAAAATATGTTATTTCAGGAAGAGATAAGTGTGGAAAAAAATAAAACAAGGTAAGAAGAGAATGATGAGGGAAAGTCTGTTTTAGACTGGGTCAGCCAATATGACCTTTCTTAGGATTTCAACAAAAATCAGAATGATGTTAAAGAGTCATCTGACAGGAAGGAAGCTTCCAGGAAGTGTTAGCAGCACCTACAGTGTTTCGGTTTTCCCCCTTCGGAACAATTGATGTTCAAAATGGTGGGTCATCTGTCACCCTTGGCTCACTTAATAAAAATGCTGGACTTAAGAAGATAAACCTTTTCTATTTTGAGAGTTTGAGATTTTAGTTATGTGTTACTACAGAATAACCCAGCCTATCCTGATGGGATAGGAGTAAGTTTAGTAAGCTCAAAGAAGAAAAAGAAGGTGGGGAGATGGAGGCGATGTCCAAGAGGGGTGGAAAGGAGATAAAATTGGAGAGGTAAGTTTGAGCCAGATCATGTAACTATGAAAGCCATTGGATTTTTTACTAAGAGTGGTGGGAAGTTATTGTAGGAGGATGATGAAACAAACAACTTTAGCTTAATCTATAATGCTTTGAAACTTATATTAAAAATGTAATGATTTCTTTCTTTTGAAATTGATGTTTAATACACCAAAGGCTTAGTATACTTTTCTAAGAACTTAACACACCATAAAACTGTGATTTTAGGAGATGAAAAGATTTCAAATTAAACCTAATACCTTGGATAAATTACAGCATAAAATAAAGATGGATCTTGGCATCTTTCCATTGGAAACATTTAGAAATATATGAAATGCATAAAATTAACTTTATAAAAGTTTAAACCAAATAACAAAAACTTTTTAAAGCTAACTCAAGAGTCTTAACATTTTGTTGGAAAAAGATGGGTTATGAATAAAGATACACCCAACTTTACGCTACAGAAGATTCCTTTTCCTGTCGTTGTTGCTCTGTTCAAAAAAAGGGGAAGAGTTTGGCCACTTTCTTGTTACTATTAAGTTGATACAGTGGCCTTAATTTTTGTCTTCTCCATGAGAAAGTCGCATATTTAACATATCAATGGTCATGATTGCTTCCACCCAAGCAAGAGAGGTGGAAATTGAAGTAGTGGCATGATGGAGCACTCACAATACCTATGTGCAGGTGTTTCAGTGGTTTTCATTCACTTCATAGCTGCCATATCAATGGCAAGGAAAATAGATTTGATTGGATTTGGCAATAGCTTCCCTCTAACAATATTTTCAAGGGATGGGATTTTTCAGGGTTGAATTCCCAATTATTTCCTGTTGTAAGATGCAGGATAAAACAAGGTCTCCAGAATCCAATGTAATTAGTCCTTCTATTGACTTGTGCTTTTAATGTTAAAATCATATTCCTTTGGGGGGAGAATGGGCAAATACCAGTCTTTCACATTTATACACTAATATCCTTGAAATCTGAGTGAATTTGTTTGGTAACTTATTTCTGTGTCTCTGAGATCAAAGGTCTGAAGAGCTCTGAGATCAAAGCACTAAGGAGATAGGACACAGGATGTAACATAAGTGTTATTTTGAAATATTAAACTAATATATATTGTGCATTTTATTCTTCCTAGCATAAATAACATTTCTTTATCATCATTTAAATATTATAGTACTCAAAGAGAAGGGGGTACACCATGTTCATAGCAGCCTTATTCACAATAGCCAAAAGGTGGAAGCAACCCAAGTGACCCTCAATGGATAAATGTATAAACAAATGTGCTATATACATACAATGGACTATTATTCAGCCTTAAAAATGAAAGAAATTCTGACACATTCGTAATATGGATGATCCTGGAGGACATTATTCTAAGTGAAATAAGACAATCACAAAAAGACAAATACTGTATGATTCCACTTACATGATACATGAGTCAAATTCATAGAAACATAAAGTAGAATGAATGGTGCTTTCCAGCAGCTGGGGAAAGGAGAAATGGGGAATTGTTTAATGTATAAAGACTTTTAGTTTTGCAACATGAAAACTTCTGGAGATTGATTGCTCAACAATGTGAATATACTTGACACTACTGATTTATATCCTTAAAACTAGTTAAGATGCTAAATTTATGTTTGTGTATTCTACTTTAATTAAAAATAAATATATAAAATATATTTTAAAAAGGGAAGGGGATGGTGAATATTCTATTGAGAAGAGGAAAGTA